>NW_027362771.1:656496785-657096785 GCF_046119375.1 Phyllobates terribilis | reverse complement strand
CATCCAGATAAATCAAACTTTTATGATCAGTGAAAACCTGAACCGGAAATTTAGCGCCTTCCAAAAAATGACGCCAATGTTCAAACGCAAGTTTAATAGCCCGCAATTCCCGATTACCAACATCGTAATTAAGTTTGGTTTCTGAAAATTTTTTAGAAAAAAAAGCACAGGGATGTACTCCATCCTTGTTCTCCTGAGACAAAACCGCACCGACCCCCACCAAAGAAGCATCAACCTCGACCAAAAAAGGCTTGGTCTCATCAGGCTGCATAAGGATAGGGGCAGAACTGAACCTCTCCTTGAGATACACAAAAGCTTCAATGGCCTCTGTAGTCCACTGGACAGTATTCGCACCTTTCCTGGTGAGATCGGTCAGCGGCTTAATTATAGAAAAATTCTTAATGAATTTTCTGTAATAATTGGCGAAACCCAAAAATCTCTGTATCGATTTCAAACCAATAGGCCTAGGCCATTCCTGCACAGCCTGAACCTTCACCGGGTCCATCTCAAAGCCCTCGCTGGAGATAATGGAGCCCAAAAAAACTAATTCTCTGCACAGCGAACTCACATTTCTCCAGCTTAGCAAAAAGTGAATTGTCACTTAATAACTGCAATACCTCACATATACTCTGCCAATGGGACTTCAGATCTGGTGAATAAATCAAAATGTCATCCAAATACACAACCACATTCTTACCAGTCAAAGTTCTCAGGATATCATTAATACGGTTCTGAAAAAATGCAGTTGCATTGGTAAGACCAAAAGGCATCACCAGATTCTCAAAATGACCTACCGGAGTGTTAAAAGCAGTTTTCCATTCATCACCCTCCTTTATTCGTAACAAATTGTATGCCCCCCGGAGATCAATTTTAGAGAACCACTTGGCCCCCACTAACTGGTTAAACAAGTCAGGAATTAACGGCAATGGGTAGGAATTGCGTACGGTAATTTTATTAATTTCGCGAAAGTCCAGACATGGACGTAAACCTCCGTCCTTTTTTTTTACAAAAAAAATCCAACAGCCACAGGTGACTTAGAAGGTCTAATGTGACCAGCAGCCAATCTCGTCTGTATGTACTCCTCCAAGGCCTTTCTTTCAGGGATAGTCAGATTAAATAAGCGACTCTTGGGAAGAGTAGCTCCAGGAACAAACTCAATGGTGCAATCATAGTCCCTATGAGGAGGTAAAACTTGCGACTCCTCCTCTGAAAAAAACCTTCCAAAAATCCTGAATAGGTACAGGTAATTCCCCTTTTTCCACAGCCGCAATGGGACCGTTACAACACTTATCATAGCACTTAGGACTCCATGACTTAATCTCATTAGTAGACCAGTCCAGTAAAGGATTGTGCAGTTTTAACCAAGGCAAACCTAAAACTACTGGAGAAGGTAAATTATTTAATACCACCAAATCCAAATTTTCCTGGTGAATACCATTGATAGTGAGGGGAAATTTAGCAACCTTGTAATACATTTCAAAGGAGTGTTGTCAATAGCAATCACAGAAATAGGTGATGACAAAGGTTTGGATTCCAATTTAAGTTTTTCCAAAAACCCCTCATCAATTACATTAAGTGTTGAACCACAATCCACAAATATCTGAAATTTAATCAAATCTTCCTGCAATAAGGTACTCCCTGAAAGAAATACTCCCTTAGAATTCAAACAAGCAATATGGGCGTAACTGACCTTTTTTTTTTCTTTGCTTAAATGAAGATCACAGTTCTTAATTAAATGGTCAGATTTACCACAGTAAAAACACAATCCCTTGGAAAACCTGCGGTCTCTTTCCTGAGAACGGAGTGACATTGCCCCAACCTCCATCAGTTCTCCGCTGTCCGAGCAGCCCCTCTGAGGACTAGGAGCTGCCATTGCAGGAATTTTCTCATCATTAACCCTGGCATGCAGTCTCCTGTCCACACGTGTAGCTAATTGCATGGCCTCTTGCAATGTCACAGGTGCAGGAAATGCAATCAGCAGATCTTTAACTCTTTCACTTAGACCGGCAAGAAACGAACATTTTAACGCCGAATCATTCCATTTCACTTCTGAAGACCACCTTCTGAAGTGTGTACAATAATTTTCAACATCACCTGACCCCTGCTTCAAACGTCTCAGTTCTGTCTCAGCAGATGAGACTCGATCAGGATCGTCATACAATAACCCCATAGCAGAAAAAAATCCTCCACTGATCTAAAACACAGATCATTAGGTTGGAGAGAAAAGGCCACCCCTGTGGTTCCTTGCGCAAAAGTGACATGATAAACCCAATGCACTGTGATTCATTCCCAGAGGACCTTGGTCTCAAATGAAAATATAATAAACAAGCATTTTTAAAGGAAAAAAAATCTTGTTGTTTACCATCAAAAATATCAGGCAGTCCTACCTTTGGTTCCACAAAATGCGCTCCAGGACAGCTACTCACGTGTTGCTGAAGCTCGGCCACCTCCAGAGACAATCCCTGCAAGCGTTGAGCCAACTCTTGAACAGACACCATACTGATCCCAGGATTTCTTTCCAAGTTTAGTTTGGGCTGGACTTACTGTTATGATCTGCTACAAGAACTAAGGAAAGAAAGGGAATCTGTCCCTACAAGCTGATTCCCTACGTTGCAGCGGGCGACCTGTTCCTTGTGAACAGATCCGCCTTCGTCCTCAGCTAGTCTGAACGCAGACCTATAGAATAAAGGGAGGGGTCCCTAAAAGAACTAAGGACTGGGACAAAATTGGACACCTCCTAGCAAAAAGTACTTAGAGGTACAAAGGACCAAACGAACTAGAGAGATAGGCACAAAAGCACCTGGCTAGACAGAGAGTCAAATAACACTGAAGTCCAGCAAAGCCAGAAGGGCGGAGCTGGAATAAATAGGCAGCAGGTCACATGACCAAAGTAGAAAAAAACTAACAGGAGAGTTCTAACACTCATAGTCTTCATCTTGTTCTCGAGGGAGAGAAGCAAACACCTCCAGTGTTGGAACCCTCCTGTTTGTTTTTTCCATCTTGTGTTTTGCAGTCACGTGACCACCTGCCTTTATGTTCCAGCTCCGCCCTTTTGGCTGTGCTGGACTTCAGTGTTGTTTGACTGTTTTGCTAGCCAGGTGCTTTGGTGCCTTTCTCTGTCAGTTCGCTTGGTTCTTCTGGGACCTCTAGTACCTTTTTGTCAGTTTGTCTTTTTGTGTTCTGCAACAACTTCTCTGTTTAGGAGGTGTCCCATTTTTGTTCCAGTCCTTAGTTCTTTTAGGGACCCCTCCCCTTATGCTATAGGTCTTCGTTCAGACTAGCCGAGGACTAAGGCGAGTCTGTTCGCTAGGAACAGGCAGCCCACTACATCAAAGGGATTCAGCTTAGTCTTTCCTTAGTTCATGTTGCAGATCATAACAGTAAGTCCAGCCCAAAAAAAGCTAAAGGAAAGAAATTCAGGGATCAGTATGGCTTCCGTCCAAGTTTTGGCTCAACGCTTGTAGGGATTGTCTCTGGAGGTGGCCGAGCTCCAGCAACACGTGAGTAGCTGTTCTGGAGCACATTTTGTGGAACCCAAGGTAGGACTGCCTGATGTTTTTTATGGTAAACAGCAAGATTTTTTTCCTTTAAAAATGCTTGTTTGTTATATTTTCGTTTGAGAACAAGGTCCTCTGGGAATGAATCACAGCGCATTGGTTTTATTATGTCACAGGGGTGGGCCTTTTCTCTCCAACCTAATGATCCATGCTTAAGGTCTGTAGAAGAATTTTTTTCGGCTATGGGTTGTAGTATCGGCGTCTCTGCCCCCTGACAGGCAGAGACGCCGTCCTTCTTACCGCCGTGCTCCCCACCCGGCGTCCTCCGGCGCTCCTGCTTCTGCCGGCGCGTTCAGCTTCCCGGGCACTGTGCTTAGGGCGCAAGCTCCCTCCCTCTTAGAGGGGCAGCGCGCCATCCTAAGGAGTCCCCGGCCAATGGCCGGAGGACCTCTCATATAAAAGGCACCTCCTCCAAAATGGAGGTGCCCGTGCAAGGTTGTAGCTTTGTGTGTTAAACTCTGCTTCAGCCCTCAGGTCCCGCTGCTAGCCTGACTACCAGTCCAGTCCGCCAGCCTGACTACCAGTCCTGTCCGCCAGCTTGTCTACTCTCCAGCTCGACAGTCGGTCTACAGTCCAGTCCGCCAGTCTGTCTATGGGCCCTGCCCGCCTGCTTACCTGGAAGCACCTGCCTGTTACCTGCCGTGCCTACCAGCTAGCCTATCTGGAGGCTCCTGCTTGTTACCTGCCGTGACTGCCAGTCCGTCTACCCGGATCACCCGTCAGCCTGCCTGCCATGCTCATCTGCTGTACCGGTCAGTCCCTGCCTTCTGATCCGTGGGAGTCACCTGCTCTCATACAAGGTCTGGCCCAGAGTAGCACCTGGTCCCTCTGCTCGGTCCTTCCCTGGTCACAAAGTCGATTGAGCCGCCTTACAACCTTGGTCAGTCCGAGTTGATACCTAGTTACGCCCCTCTGGTCCACGACCCGGATCTGTAACAGTTTGCACGGGCCATGGAACCTGGTGGCCCCCAGGCTCCTTTGCTTGCTGACCTATACCAGGAGGTTTCTCGTCAGAGATCCCAACAGGAAATCATCCTGACCTACCTGCTGTCTGTCAACTCTCGCCTGGACATGCTGTCTGTCCCACCTGTGCCCGCCTCGAGCCGAGCGACACCTGCTCCGGTGGCGCCGCAGCCTACCAATACCACGGCATCCAGCCTAGGACCCCGGCTTTCTGCGCCTCCTCGTTTTGGAGGTGACCCCGTCTTATGTCGGGGTTTTCTGAACCAGTGCACGCTGCACTTTGAACTTCTGGCACATCAGTTTCCCTCCGACCGGGCCAAGGTGGCGTTCATCATGTCTCACCTCACCGGGGAAGCATTGGTATGGCTAAACCCTCTATGGGAGAGAGGGGATTCCCTGGTGTCCTATCTTCCGGCTTTCCTCACTGCCTTCCGGAGGGTCTTCGATAAACCCGGATGAAGGATTTCTACTGCCTCCTCATTGCTCCCTCTCCGCCAAGGGAGTCTCACCGTGGGCCAGTATGCCATACGGTTCCCTACCCTCGCTTCTGAGCTTGCCTGGGACAACGAGGCCCTGGTGTCCACCTTCTGGGAGGATCTTTCCGGACGGATTAAGGACGAGTTAGCCGGCCGGGAGATTCCTACCACTCTGGATGACCTGGTGTCACTAGCTACCAGGATTGACATCCGTTTCCTAGAACGTGCTAAGGAGACTATCCGGGAGAGAAGATTTCCTCGTCTTGCTCCTGTTTTCCAGAAACCGGCTTCCCAACCAGCAACTCCCCGGGCACGCTTGCCTGAACCTATGCAAATCGACCAGACCAAGATGGTCAAGTCTCGCCAAGAAACACGCCGAGCTGAGGGGTGGTGTTTCTACTGTGGTAGTAAAGAGCACCTGATCCGTTCCTGTCCGGTGAAGCCGGGAAACTCCAGTGTCTAGGACCGCTCGGAGAGGTCATCCTAGGCAAGAGTAAATCCTCTCCGTTCTTGACTTTGTCCGCCTCTGTGACGGATCAACCCCGTACTCCAAGATTTTGCCACATTGGGGTTGTCGTAGCACCTATGCAGCTAATGGGACATAATGTTATAAAGTGGGGTGAATATTGTGGATCGTATATTGTTGGACATTCTGTGATGTGACCGAAGCACTCCTTGCCCCCACCTTCCTGTGCTCACTTAGCAGTGGCAAACAGACAATGTGCTGATTAATGGGTTGTTGCATAACTGCTGTCTGGGAGCCTACTGTGGGTATTATCTGGTGAGAACAATGGGTGCTAAAAATAGCCTGTGTGATTCTCTATAAAACCTGCTTGTGAGAATAAAAGTTAAGGTCATCTTGGAGACACTGTGCGATAGTCATATTTTATATATCCCAGTGTAAGAAAAGCCTTTCCATGTCAGGGGCCTGCAGAAGAAGATTGGACATCTGCGGATGGGGTAACTAGCTCCCATCACACTTGTGGCAGCGGTGGGATGCGGTCCATCTTCTTCAGGAACCAAGGACTGAATGGAAGACATCTACCAGAAGCTAAAGAGGAATACTTTGAAGGACCTTGTGGAAGTTCGAGGGTTAACCGCCAGCAACAAAACAAAAGCGGATTTGATAGCAGCCATTATGGAGCTCGACAACGCAACAACCTCCAACGGGAACGTGGAAGAGACTGAATTCCAGAGGGAGGTAAAGAGCAGACTGGCACTTTATGCTCCCAACCCGGCAGTACAGATCATAGATAAGGTGATGGCTGATGTGCGTACTGATCTGGATAAAAAGATGGAGATGGAGAGGGCAGAGCGGATGGAGCTTGCCAGGATGGAGATGGCAGAGAGGACCAAGATAGAGCTAGCCAAGATGGAGATGGCGGAGCGGAGAGAGGACATACAGCGAGCAGGGGAAGCCCTGGTTTACTCCCCGGTACCAGCAGGGGTAAGCCATAAAAAGATCCAATACAATGCCTTCCAACAGTTGGGGGAGGCAGAGGAAGACTTTGATGGCTTTCTGCAGGACTTTGAGCGGCAGTGTACCCTTCATAAAGTGGAGCCGGAGGATTGGGTCCAGATTCTGGCCAGCAAGCTGACAGGCCGGGCAGGGGATGCCTATCGCACTGTATCGGATAAGGACTGTATGGACTATAAGCGAGTCAAAGAAGTGATCTTGGCCCGGTATGCACTAACACCAGAGGCATACCGTCAAAAGTTCCGCAAAACCACAAAACAGGAAACGGATACCCACGCTGAATGGGCCTGTAAACTATGGCAGTCACTGCTACAGTGGGTACAAGGTAGCAAAGCAGACACGAAGGAGGACGTCCTACAGCTCATCGCGTTAGAATGATTCTTTACTGGGTTAACTCCCGAGATGCAAGAATGGCTTCGGGACCGATGACCGACGACTCTTGAGGAGGCCGCACGGCTGACCGATGAACATTATGATGCCAGGAGGGCCCAATTGTCAGGGTCCAAAACTGTCTCAAGGGGCCGTCCCATGGGTCTGGAGGCCCCTAAACCACAGAAGCTTGGCGTGCAACCCACCAATACCCTGGCTTACCAGAGTCCACCTGCAGAGGCACTGTCCCAACCGGACCCAGCGCACCCAGTGGCCAAAACCGGAAACGGCTACCTTTAACCGGGCCGCTGTACACTGCTACCAAGGCGAAGCCGACCCGGCATCGGTGGCTATGGCTAATTATGGGATGGAAGAGATAGAGGGAGCGCTGCATGAAGTAGACCCTGTGCAGGCAGACCAGGCGGATAATCGACAAGAACATCGACAGTCGGTGTGGATTAATGGGAAACGGCTGCAGGGATTAAGAGATTCACCTGAACTGGGGGGTCGGGGATGGCCTTGTCAAGGTCGGCATGATGAAGGATTTGCCTGCAGACGTCCTGCTGGGAAATGACTTGGGGCCCATGTTGTTTTCCTTCTTGGTCGCCCCCCTGGCTGAGACATATCCTGTGACTACCCGGAGACAAGCTCGAGCTGTGGAGGCGGAATCACACTCGGAGGAGGCCCAGGTAAGACACTACAGCCCTTCGCGTATTCCCATAGCCAGACACATTTCATGGGACACCCCAGAAGAATTTAGGAGGGTTGTACTAGAGGATCCCTCATTGCAGGGGTATCGCGGGAAGGCACAGGATAGGAGAGGGGTACTGGAAGGTGAACAGTTTATATGGCATCAGGGACTCCTCTACAGGGTTACAGAGCAAACTCACTCAGGGATGAGCCCCACTGTAAAATGACAGCTGGTAGTTCCCAAAAAGTATAGGCAGGAGTTTCTGCGAATCTCTCATGACATACCCTTGGCGGGGCACCTCAGACTCAGCCGCACCAGGCATCGTCTGACACAAAACTTCTTTTGGCCAGGGTTATCCCATGATGTTCGTCAGTACTGCCAGACCTGTGACAGTTGCCAGCGCATTGGCAAGAGGGGAGATCGCTGCAAGGCCAAATTACACCCCCTTCCCATTGTGGAGGAGCCATTTAGCCGAGTAGCGGTCGATCTGATAGGGCCGTTGTTATGCACACGCCCGGACTGACTGGCGTGTGCGGGAGTAGTGGTTCCACTGGACCATGAACCGGAGAGTGCCTGGAGGGGCGTGACTAAGTATCTGGCCGATCCGACCAAGGTGGCACAACGGCATACGACGCCAGTGCACCAGGGAGAAACCGGGCAGAGGGACCAGGTGCTACTCCAGGTCAAACTCCGGACACGGGGGTTGACCCACACAGGGATTACTGGAACAGGCAGGTTAGGCTGGCACAGACTGGTGGATATAAGCGAACACGGCAGGTATGCAGACGGGTGGATACAGGCGAGTATGCAGGCGGGGAGGTACTGGCCGAAAGGACGGGCTGGAGCACAGAGAGGACAAGACCCAGTACAGACTGGGTCACAGAAACAGAACCGCAGATGCGGTAGCCAAACACAGCAGAGAGGGAACGCCCGAAGCGGTGGGCAAGAGCAGAGCAGGACGGGACTGCCGGAGCAGCGAGCACAAGCAGAGCAGGACAGGACTGCCGGAGCAGCGAGCAGATGCAGAGCAGGATGGGGCTGCCGGAGCAGCGAGCAGATGCAGAGCAGGACGGGGCTCCCGGAGCAGCGAGCAGAAGCAGAGCAGGACAGGACTGCCGGAGCAGCGGGCAGATGCAGAGCAGAAACTGCAGGAGCGGCAAGCAAGGCAAGAGCAGAGTGGAAACCGCAAGAGCGGCAAGCTAAGCAGGAGCAGAGCGGAAACCGCAGAGCGGTAAACAAGGCAGGAGCAGGGCGGAAACCGCAGAGCGGTAAACAAGGCAGGAGCAGGGCGGAAACCGCAGAGCGGTAAACAAGGCAGGAGCAGAGCGGAAACCGCAGAGCGGTAAACAAGGCAGGAGCAGAGCGGAAACCGCAGAGTGGCAGACAAGGCAGGAGCAGAGCGGAAACCGCAGAGCGGCAAACAAGGCAGGAGCAGAGCGGAAACCGCAGGAGCGGCAAGCAAGGCAAGAGCAGAGCAGAAACCGCAAGAGCGGCAAGCAAGGCAAGAGCAGAGCAGAAACCGCAAGAGCGGCAAGCTAAGCAGGAGCAGAGCGGAAACCGCAGAGCGGTAAACAAGGCAGGAGCAGAGCGGAAACCGCAGAGCGGCTAAGAAGGCAGGAGCAGAGCGGAAACCGCAGAGCGGCAAACAAGGCAGGAGCCGAGCGGAAACCGCAGAGCGGCAAACAAGGCAGGAGCAGAGCGGAAACCGCCGGAGCGGCAAGCAAGGCAGAGCAGGGGGGACAGGGCTCTGTTCACACGGAACAGACAGGAAGAGAAAGGCAGAGCCAGATACCCACAGGGTACTTTGCAGTGAAGTAGCGAGTGGACCACAAACTCACAAACGGGAGTACAGAGACTACAAGCAGGATTTAGGTACGAGTTCAGACTCTGCGGAAAAAGGAAGGGAACGGACATAGAGGCAAAACAGGTAAAGGATAGGAGAGAGTTCAGACTGGAACTGAGTGTACGGAGGAGACCGACACTGCAGCGGGATACAGGAGCGGGTCTGGGAATACGGCCCCCAGAGAGGCGGGACGAACAGGCAAGGAGCGTGTTCAGACAGGACAGACAAGATACAGGAGCGGGTCTAGGTAATCGGCCCCTAGAAGGCGGGAGGAACAGGCTAGGAGCGTGTTCAGACAGGCCTGGAAATACAGCCTCCAGGAGAGGCAGCAGGCAAGAGTACACAGACAGGACTCAGTTCAGACACGGGAACTGATACCGCAAGGCAGGAGACATAGACAGGACTCAGTTCAGACACGGGAACTGATACCGCAAGGCAGGAGACATAGACAGGACTCAGTTCAGACACGGGAACTGATACAGCAAGGCAGGAGACAAAGAACGGGACCTGGCACCTTCAGAGTGCAGCACACACTGAATGAAACACTATGCTCAGGCCGGGATAGATGGGAGCAGCTGAGCTATATACCAGGTGACAGACAGCAATAAGCTGAGGACGCACAAGGGGTGTGACCCACAGCAGGTACAAAAAGCAGGAAGTGATCGGGCGCCGCCCTTAAGCAGCAGAAACAGACACAAACAGACAGCATGGAGGGAAGCCAGAGAGACATTCTGGACTGGAGACCAAGTGCGCGCTCTTGCACAGTGGGAGATGGACCACCATGAAAGGACGCCGCCAGGTATGTTACAGTACCCCCCCCTTACGCCCCCTCTTCTTCAGGCCTGCCAGAATCTTCCGCAGGGAATTCGAGGACCAGTCGTTCACTTCAAGGAGATCACTTCCACTGTCCACAGGAAAAATTGATCCCATCTGGTTAGCTAGGATGCTACCTCCTATCCAGCCATCCTCAGCAACAGACGAAACGGGTGGAGTACCAGGAACAGCACACAAGGAAGTCTCTCTCCACATATTTTCAGGTGGCACCCCAGAGGGTACAGGAGACAACTGGAAGTCCTTCACCGGGTTGGAAGGGGACAGAGACTTGGGGGTAATCTCTGCTTCGAGGTCCATCTTGTCAAGCTCACAGGAAGAAATAGACGGGTTATCAGGTACATAATGAAAAAAAGTCACTGTCTCTTTGTGATCTGGTGGTACCCCGGAGAATTCAGGAAACAACTGGAGGTCCTCCGCTGGGTCAGAAGAGTGCAGAGGCTCAGAGAAAACATCTGCTTCAGAGTACACTAGGTCGGACTCACTGGAGGAAGCAGGCGAGGTATCGGGTACCGAGTATAGGAAAGTCTCTGTCCATTCACCACCAGGTGGCACCCCGAAGGGTTCTGGAGACAACTGGAGGTCCTCCGCCTGGTCAGAGGGGTGTGGAGACTCATGGGTATCCTCTGCTTCAGAGTACACTAGGTCGAACTCACTGAACGAAGCAAGCGAGGTACCAGATCCAGGATATAGGAAAGTCTCTGTCCATTCACCACCAGGTGGCACCCCGAAGGGCTCTGGAGACAACTGGAGGTCCTCCGCCTGGTCGGAGGGGTGTAAAAACTCAGGAGTAACCTCTGCTTCGGAGTACACTAGGTTGGACTCACTGGACGAAGCGAGCGAGGTATCAGGTACAGAGTATAGGAGAGTCTCTGTCCTTTCGCTACCAGGTAGCACCCCGAAGGGTTCTGGAGACAACTGGAGGTCCTCCGCCTGGTCGGAGGGATGTAGAGACTCGGGGGTAACTACCACTTTGGGGTACCCATTGTCAGGCTCACAGGACGAAGCGGACAAAGTATTGAGTACCGAGTGTAGAGAAGTCTCTCTCCATTTGTCATCGAGTGGTATCCCGGAGGATTCAGGAGGCAACAGGGGGTCCTCCGCCAGGTAGTAGAGGTGCACAGACTCAGAGGTAACCACAGCTTTGGAGCATCCTTGGACATGCACACCGGTTAAAGTGGGTGAAGCATCTGATGCCGGGTGCAGGAAGTTCTCCTGTGTGGAGTCTGGATGGGCAGAAGTCTCTTCGGGCAGGAGAACCGGTGCACTACCCACGCACATTACCCGTTGGGGCTTCTCCGGGATACAGGGAGATGAAGCTTCAGTAGGGACTTCAAGGTTGGGGTCAGGAGGTCTCAGGGAGGACAGACCCTGGCGTGACGGCTTGCCTCTACGTCTAGCACGTCTGGACTGCCTCTTGAGGTTGTGAGAAGTATTCCGGAAAGCGTAGTCACCCTGTGAGGATTCTGGGTGGGCAGTAGTCTCATTGGGCTGGAGGACTATTGCGCTACCCACACACATTACCCATCGGGGCTGCTCCGGGATATTGGGAGGTGAAGCTTCAGCAGGAGCCTCCGGGTTAGGATCATCGAAGACCATTAGAAAGGCCACCAGGAAGGCCATTAGGTCCAGGAGGATCGGATCCTGTGTTTCATATAGGGGGTTGATCCATTCCAAGGCATCACCCGCCAGGTAAGACATAATGAATGCCACCTTAACCCGATCGGTGGGAAAACATAGAGGGTAGAACTTGAAGTGTAGCATGCATTGCTCCACAAATGCACGACTTTTTCTTGGATCCCCATAGTAACGTGGCGGATCCGCAGGAACGAGAGCAGATAGATCCATCTGGACGGGTGCGTAATTCGCCTGGAACTCAGCTGAGAAAAAAAAAAAAAAAATTATTTATTTATTTTTAATGCATGTATTCGCTGGAAAACTTCTCAGAGAGCGAAGGCCGTGGGGCTCAACGGGAACCATGGCCTGAGCATGCTGTTATGCACACGCCCAGACTGACTGGCGTGTGCGGGAGTAGTGGTTCCACTGGACCATGAACCGGAGAGTGCCTGGAGGGGCGTGACTAAGTATCTGGCCGATCCGACCAAGGTGGCACAACGGCATACGACGCCAGTGCACCAGGGAGAAACCGGGCAGAGGGACCAGGTGCTACTCCAGGTCAAACTCCGGACACGGGGGTTGACCCACACAGGGATTACTGGAACAGGCAGGTTAGGCTGGCACAGACTGGTGGATATAAGCGAACACGGCAGGTATGCAGACGGGTGGATACAGGCGAGTATGCAGGCGGGGAGGTACTGGCCGAAAGGACGGGCTGGAGCACAGAGAAGACAAGACCCAGTACAGACTGGGTCACAGAAACAGAACCGCAGATGCGGTAGCCAAACACAGCAGAGAGGGAACGCCCGAAGCGGTGGGCAAGAGCAGAGCAGGACGGGACTGCCGGAGCAGCGAGCACAAGCAGAGCAGGACAGGACTGCCGGAGCAGCGAGCAGATGCAGAGCAGGACGGGGCTGCCGGAGCAGCGAGCAGATGCAGAGCAGGACGAGGCTGCCGGAGCAGCGAGCAGAAGCAGAGCAGGACAGGACTGCCGGAGCAGCGGGCAGATGTAGAGCAGAAACCGCAGGAGCGGCAAGCAAGGCAAGAGCAGAGTGGAAACCGCAAGAGCGGCAAGCTAAGCAGGAGCAGAGCGGAAACCGCAGAGCGGTAAACAAGGCAGGAGCAGGGCGGAAACCGCAGAGCAGTAAACAAGGCAGGAGCAGGGCGGAAACCGCAGAGCGGTAAACAAGGCAGGAGCAGGGTGGAAACCGCAGAGCGGTAAACAAGGCAGGAGCAGGGCGGAAACCGCAGAGCGGTAAACAAGGCAGGAGCAGGGCGGAAACCGCAGAGCGGTAAACAAGGCAGGAGCAGGGTGGAAACCGCAGAGCGGTAAACAAGGCAGGAGCAGAGCGGAAACCTCAGAGCGGTAAACAAGGCAGGAGCAGAGCGGAAACCGCAGAGCGACAAACAAGGCAGGAGCAGAGCGGAAACCGCAGGAGCGGCAAGCAAGGCAAGAGCAGAGCAGAAACCGCAAGAGCGGCAAGCTAAGCAGGAGCAGAGCGGAAACCGCAGAGCGGTAAACAAGGCAGGAGCAGAGCGGAAACCGCAGAGCGGCTAAGAAGGCAGGAGCAGAGCGGAAACCGCAGAGCGGCAAACAAGGCAGGAGCCGAGCGGAAACCGCAGAGCGGCAAACAAGGCAGGAGCAGAGCGGAAACCGCCGGAGCGGCAAGCAAGGCAGAGCAGGGGGGACAGGGCTCTGTTCACACGGAACAGACAGGAAGAGAAAGGCAGAGCCAGATACCCACAGGGTACTTTGCAGTGAAGTAGCGAGTGGACCACAAACTCACAAACGGGAGTACAGAGACTACAAGCAGGAGTTAGGTACGAGTTCAGACTCTGCGGAAAAAGGAAGGGAACGGACATAAAGGCAAAACAGGTAAAGGATAGGAGAGAGTTCAGACTGGAACTGAGTGTACGGAGGAGACCGACACTGCAGCGGGATACAGGAGCGGGTCTGGGAATACGGCCCCCAGAGAGGCGGGACGAACAGGCAAGGAGCGTGTTCAGACAGGACAGACAAGATACAGGAGCGGGTCTAGGTAATCGGCCCTTAGAAGGTGGGAGGAACAGGCTAGGAGCGTGTTCAGACAGGCCTGGAAATACAGCCTCCAGGAGAGGCAGCAGGCAAGAGTACACAGACAGGACTCAGTTCAGACACGGGAACTGATACCGCAAGGCAGGAGACATAGACAGGACTCAGTTCAGACACGGGAACTGATACCGCAAGGCAGGAGACATAGACAGGACTCAGTTCAGACACGGGAACTGATACCGCAAGGCAGGAGACAAAGAACGGGACCTGGCACCTTCAGAGTGCAGCACACACTGAATGAAACACTATGCTCAGGCCGGGATAGATGGGAGCAGCTGAGCTATATACCAGGTGACAGACAGCAATAGGCTGAGGACGCACAAGGGGTGTGACCCACAGCAGGTACAAAAAGCAGGAAGTGATCGGGCGCCGCCCTTAAGCAGCAGAAACAGACACAAACAGACAGCATGGAGGGAAGCCAGAGAGACATTCTGGACTGGAGACCAAGTGCGCGCTCTTGCACAGTGGGAGATGGACCACCATGCAAGGACGCCGCCAGGTATGTTACAGCCGTTAGCAAAACCCAGTCCATCAGGAAAAGGTATATATTGACAGTGATAGATTACGCCACGCGGTATCCAGAGGTGGTTGCCTGACCTAACATACTGGCAGGTTTTCTCACGGGTTGGATTTCCCCGGGAGATTATCTCGGATCAGGGCATCCAATTTACGGCAGAGGTGACCAGCCAACTGTGGAGACTGTGTGGTGTAAAGTCCATTAGAAGCGCCCCATACCATCCGCAAACCAATGGGTTGTGTGAGCGCTTTAACGGAACGTTAAAACAACTCATTGGGACGTTCACCCAGACCTACGGGGACTGGGAGAATTTCTTGCCGCACCTCCTGTTCGCCTATCGGGAGGTGCCCCAAGAATCTACGGGGTTCTCCCCATTTGAACTGTTATGTGGGAGGCGGGTGAGGGGGCCCCTAGACTTTGTGCGAGAACTCTGGGAAGGGGAGGAAACCATAGCAGGAACCCCTATCGTGCCCTTCGTGCTGGAACTCCGGGACCGCCTGCAGGAGTTGACTCAGGCTGTGCGTGTGAACATGCAGGCGGCCCAACGGCGCCAGCGCGTATGGTACGATCAGAGGGCTAGAGAACGCACCTTCGAGATAGGACAGAAGGTCCTGGTACTAGAACCGGTTAGGCAGAACAAATTCCAGGCCGCATGGCAGGGGCCTTACCGTGTGGTGGGGAAAATAGCCGACACCACCTACAATGTCGCCGATTGTGACGACCCCAGGGTTATCTGCATGTTCCACATGAATATGCTGAAGCCCTACCGGGAGCGCCCTGAAGAGGTAGCTGCCATCTGCGCACCCGAAGCAGAGGATTTAGCCGAACTCCCCTTGCCTGATGTTTTAGGTGAGAGGACTCAGTCGAAAACCTGGGACCAGGTACACTTAGGAGAAAACCTAGGGGCCCGGGAGAGAGAGCAGGCCGAGACATTTCTGAGGCAGCTGTAGAGGATGTTCTCAGAGAGACCGGGGTTCACCCGACTTGCACAACACAAGGTTGAGACACAAGATCAGACCCCCCTGAGACAACCCCCCTTCCGCATCCCGGAGTCTGTACGAGAAGGGATGCGACAAGAGATACAGGAGATGTTGCGTTTAGGGGTCATTGAGGAGTCAGATAGGCCCTGGGCGTCCCCTGTAGTGTTAGTGCCTAAGAAAGATGGGACTACCTGGTTTTGTGTAGACTATCGCAAGCTAAATGAGAAAACTGTGATGGATGCGTATCCCATGCTGCGTGTGGACGAGTTGTTAGACCGGCTGGCAGGGGCAAAGTATTTGACCACCATCGATCTATGCAAAGGCTATTGGCAGATCCCCCTAAGTCCTGATGCTATTCCCAAGTCTGCATTTGTCACCCCGTTTGGCTTATTCCAGTTTCGGGTTATGCCATTTGGGATGAAGAATGCCCCCGCGACCTTCCAGAGGCTGGCTAATGGCTTCTGAATGGTCTCCAGGACTATGCTTGTGCCTACCTTGATGACATCGCCGTCTACAGCGTGACATGGGATGAGCATCTAAATCACCTAGAGACAGTATTGGATAGGATCCACAAAGCCGGAATCACCTTGAACCCCAACAAGTGTCACGTAGGCAAAGCAGAGGTGCAGTATTTAGGACATTGGGTGGGGGGGTGGAAAACAACTACCGGAACCCGCCAAGATTGACGCCGTAGCCAAGTGGCCCACCCCACATACTAAAACCCAAGTCATGGCCTTTCTAGGGACAGGGGGGTATTAAAGGAAATTTGTCCCTAATTACAGCAGCATTGCCAAGCCCCTCACTGATCTGACACGTAAGAACCTCCCCCGCCAGGTAACCTGGACCCCCGAGTGTGAGGAAGCCTTCCGCCAGCTAAAGGACGCACTCACAAATACCCCGATATTGGCCGCACCCGATCCAACTAACCGTTTCCTTGTTCACACAGATGCATCTATGTTTGGGTTGGGGGCAGTACTGAGCCAAGTCGGGCCGGATGGCCAAGAACACCCAATAGCTTATCTGAGTCGGAAATTACTGCCTTGAGAAGTCAGCTATGCGGCCGTCGAAAAGGAATGCCTGGCAGTAGTATGGGCTGCCAAGAAGCTCCAACCATATTTGTATGGAAGACCGTTTTCCCTCATAACGGACCATAACCCCCTGGTATGGCTTAATCGGGTCTCCGGGGACAATGCCAGACTACTACAGTGGAGTTTGGCGCTACAACCGTTAGACTTCACCATCCACTATAGACCCGGCAAGAAAAATGGTAACGCCGATGGACTAAGCCGACAAACTGACCTGCTACCAACCTCATAAATCGTGGACCTCCTCCAGCTGATCCGTCGGGGAGCAGACTGGGTAGGCCGATCCTGTCCAGGAAGGGGGAGCATTGTGACGGATCAACCCCCTACTCTAAGATTTTGCCACATTGGGGTTGTCGTAGTGCCTATGCAGCTAATGGGACATAATGTTATAAAGTGGGGTGAATATTGTGGATCGCATATTGTTGGACATTCTGTGATGTGACCGAAGCACTCCTGGCCCCCACCTTCCTGTGCTCACTTAGCAGTGGCAAACAGACAATGTGCTGATTAATGGGTTGTTGCATAACTGCTGTCTGGGAGCCTACAGTGGGTATTATCTGGTGAGAACAATGGGTGCTAAAAATAGCCTGTGTGATTCTCTATAAAACCTGCTTGTGAGAATAAAAGTTAAGGTCATCTTGGAGACACTGTGCGATAGTCATATTTTATATATCCCAGTGTAAGAAAAGCCTTTCCATGTCAGGGGCCTGCAGAAGAAGATTGGACATCTGCGGATGGGGTAACTAGCTCCAGTCACAGTCTCTATCTCCTGTGGAGAGAACCAGCTTCTTTGAAACCGCACATACCAGCTTCCTCCGGCACTTCGTCAACGCTCACCATACCGATTGGGTGGAGCTCCTACCATGGGCTGAGTTCTCCTATAACAACCATGAGAGCGAATCTTCTTCCAAGTCCCCGTTCTTTGTGGTCTACGGTCAACATCCCCGGATTCCATTTCCTGTTTCCGCTTCAGTGGACAACCCTGCCGCGGAGTCTCTGGTTTGTGAATTTTCCACTATTTGGGAGGACACTAGATCCGCACTTCTTCAATAGTGTTGAGCTAGCATGCTCGACACTGCTCGGTACTCGCCCGAGCATCTCACTACTCGGGATGTTCGGTGAGCACCGAGCATTTTCGGGTTACTCGGGCGGGAGCTTGGGTCTCCGCCCTGCATGTTTGGCATTCTTTACAGAGCCAATGAACATGCAGGGATTGCCAGCCAGTCACTGTAATGCCGCAGCCATGTTGGTTGTGGGCATTACAGTGATTGGCTGGCCGCACAGCATCACCTCGAGTATTTAAAACCGGGCGCCGCCATCTTGGACACAGTCGCTCCGGATCAGACAGTGTAGGTTGAGTGCTGCTAAGCTAGGGAGAGATTTATACTGCGAAATAGGTAGTGTAGGGTCTCTAAAGCCTGCAAAATCAAACAAACAGTCCTTCTGAGGACTAATATCCATCCCACATATCAGACAGGCATGTAGGCAGGCAGGCTGTATAGGAGACGCAGTGGTTATACCAACAAACACTGCATTACAGTCCTGTGTGCTGCTGCTGCTCAAATTGCTAGATTTAGCCCCAGGTCTCAGGGGCCAGGAAATCCTTTTTTTTTTCATCTAAATCCTCTTTTTTTTCCCCCCTCAGTCAGACTGTACAAATGCCCATCTTATTAACCTTTTGGTATTCCCCCCCCAAAAAAAAAAATTGAGTGTGTCTGTGAGTGTTCAGACACAAATATATCTGTTTAAAAGAGTCTGGTTTCGGCCAGATAACTGCAACTGTGGTTTTGCAGTTCCCTTGTCTTTTCAGCACTGTATGCATGTGTCACACAGCACATGGCCAGATAAGGTTGTAAAATGTTAAAATGACATTTCCCGGTGAATGCATTTGTCACAGTTGAAAGCAATACAAAAGTGCAAAAACACATAAAAAATGCTACTTGTGAACATAGCCCAAGGTGTGGAGGAGTATTTTTGTTTTTGGTTATTTATTTTACCTTACACACAAGTCATTACCCTGGAAAGAAATTCCTTAACATATTTCACAGGAAAACAGTTTCAGTTTCGTTTTTGTATGTTTTATTGTGAGCCCGTAAAAGTGGCTTAATACCACTGACCACGTTGTTGACAGCAGTGACCTGGGGGTCAGAAATGCTTCCTGGGGCGATCCCCATGCTGTCCCCATGTCATTTGAGCACTGTCACTATCGTTTTGGGCACTTTTTAGGCTTTCTACAGACTGCCGGGGGTGCAGCCGCAAAAATGCTCAGGTCTCCCATAGACTAACATTGGACTCGTTGATCGGGTCGAGCACCCGAGTATCACGGTGAGCTCGGCCCGAGCTTCGAGCGCCCGAGCATTTTAGTGCTCGCTCAACACTATTCTTCAACCCTGCTGATAAGAGACTTCTGGATCCTCCTCAATTCCGTCCGGGAGACAAGGTTTAGCTCTCCTCCAAACATGTTCGTCTCAAAATACCCTCCTATAAGTTGGGTCCACGGTTCATCGGTCCATTTGAAGTCCTCAAGCGAATCAACCCTGTAGCCTACAAGTTAAAACACCCGGCCACCTTACGGATTCCCAACTCCTTCCACGTATGTCTTCTCAAACCGGTTGTGCTTAATTCTTTTTCCGACAATCCAGGTATCTCCCCAGCTCCGGTCTCCGCGGAGGACGTCTATGAGATTGAGAACATTCTGGCCACCAAGAGGGTAAGAGGAAAACCCTTTTTTCTGGTGGATTGGAAGGGGTTTGGCCCAGAGAAGAGAACTTGGGAACACAGGGAGAACATCCACGCCCTGCTTCTCCTTAAAAAATTTCTTTTAGGCCTAAAAAAGAGGGGGCGTAAAGGGGGGGGTACTGTAGTATTGGCGTCTCTGCCCCCTGACAGGCAGAGACGCCGTCCCTCTTACCGCCACGCTCCCCACCCGGCGTCCTCCAGCGCTCCTGCTTCTACTGCCGGTGAGCGCAGCTTCCCGGGCACTGTGCTTAGGGCACGCGCGCGCACTCCGTCCCTCTTAGAGGGGTCACGCGCGCCGTCCTAAGGAGTCCCCAGCCAATGGCCGGACGACCTCTCATATAAAAGGCACCTCCTCCAAAATGGAGGTGCCCGTGCAAGGTTGTAGCTTTGTGTGTTAAACTCTGCTTCAGCCCTCAGGTCCCGCTGCTAGCCTGATTACCAGTCCAGTCCACCAGCCTGACTACCAGTCCAGTCTGCCAGCCTAACTACCAGTCCAGTCCGCCAGCCTGACTACCAATCCAGTCCGCCAGCCTGACTACCAGCTCTGTCCGCGAGCCTGACTACCAGTCCAGTCCGCCAGCCTGACTACCAGTTCTGTCCACCAGCCTGACTACCAGTCCTGTCCGCCAGCTTGTCTACTCTCCAGCCCGACAGTCGGTCTACAGTCCAGTCCGCCAGTCTGTCTATGGGCCCTGCCCGCCTGCTTACCTGGAAGCACCTGCCTGTTACCTGCCGTGCCTACCAGCCAGCCTACCTGGAGGCTCCTGCTTTTTACCTACCGTGCCTACCAGCCAGCCTACCTGGAGGCTCCTGCTTGTTACCTGCCGTGTCTGCCAGTCCGTCTACCCGGATCACCCGTCAGCCTGCCTGCCGTGCTCATCTGCTGTACCGTTCAGTCCCTGCCTTCTGACCCGTGGGAGTCACCTGCTCTCATACAAGCTCTGGCCCAGAGTAGCACCCGGTCCCTCTGCCCGGTCCTTCCCTGGTTACGTAGTCGATTGAGCCACCGTACAACCTTGGTCAGTCCGAGTTGATACCTAGTTACGCCCCTCTGGTCCCTCCTTGCACCGCAGCAGAGGTTCCACCACCCAGATCCGTAACATGGGTCTATTATATGACGATCCTGATCGAATCTCATCTGCTGAGGCAGAACTCAGGCGTTTGAATCAGGGGTCAGGTGATGTTGAAAATTATTGCACACACTTTAGAAGATGAGCTTCAGAAGTCAAATGGAATGATCCTGCTCTGAAATGTCTATTTCTTGCTGGTCTGATTGAAAGGGTTAAGGATTTGCTAATTGCATTCCCTGCACCTGAGACTTTGTAGGATGTCATGCAATTAGCTGTTCATGTGGCTAGGAGACTGAGATTTAGGCACAATGAGGTAAAGACTCTTGTAATGCCAGGTCCTAGTCCCCAGAAAATCTGCTCTGACGGCGGAAAACCGATGGAGGTTGGGGCGAAGTCGCTCTCCTCTCAGGAAAGAGACCGGAGGTTCGCCAAGGGATTGTGTCTTTATTGTGGTAAAGCTGACCATTTGATTAAGCATTGTGAGCTCCATTTAAGTAAAGAAAAAAAAAAAGGTCAGTTACGTCCGTATAGCTTGTTTACCCTCTTGCAGGAGTATTTCTTTCAGGGAGTACTACTTTGCAGGAAAATTTGATTGAATTTCAGGTATTTGTGGAATGTGGTTCAACATTTAATGTGATTCAAAAAGAGTTTTTGGAAAAACTTAAATCGAAATCCAAACCTTTGTCATCACCTATTTCTGTAATTGCAATTGATAACACTCCCTTGAAATGTATTACTCACAAGGTTGCTGCATTTCCCCTCACTATCAATGGAGTTCACCAAGAAATTTTGGACTTAGTTGTATTAGATAATTTATCCTCTCCGGTCATTCAAGGTTTGCCTTGGTTAAAGCTGCACAATCCTGTACTGGACTGGTCTACTAATGTGATTAAGTTTTGCAGTCCGAAGTGCTATGATAAATGTTGTAATGGTCGCATTGCGGCTGTGGAAAAAGGGGAATTACCTGTACCTATTCAAGATTTTTGAAAGTTTTTTTCGGAGGAGAAGTTGCAAGTTTTACCTCCTCATAGAGATTATGTTTGCGCCATTGAGCTTGTTCCGGGAGCTACTCTTCCCAAGAGTCGCTTGTTTAATCTGACTATCCCTGAAAGAAAGGCCTTGGAGGAGTACATACAGCCTGGCTGCTGGTCACATTAGACCTTCTAAGTCGTCTGTGGCAGTTGGATTTTTCTTTGTTAAAAAAATGGACGGGGGTTTACGTCCATGTCTGGATTTTCGTGAAATTGAGAAGATTAACATACGCAATTCCTACCCATTGCCGTTAATTCCTGACTTGTTTAACCGGTTAGTGGGGGCTAAGTGGTTCTCTAAAATTGATCTCCGGGGGGCATACAATTTGTTACGAGTGAAGGAGGGTAATGAATGGAAAACTGCTTTTAACACTCCGGTAGGTCATTTTTAGAATCTGGTGATGCCTTTTGGTATTACCAATGCACCTGCATTTTTTCAGAACCTTATTAACCCCTTTACAACCCAAGGTGGTTTGCACGTTAATGACCAGGCCAATTTTTACAATTCTGACCACTGTCACTATGAGGTAATTACTCTGGAACGCTTCAACGGATCCCCCTAATTCTGAGATTGTTTTTTCGTGACATATTGTACTTCATGATTGTGGTAAAATTTCTTCCATATCACTTGCGATTATTTGTGAAAAAAATGGAAATTTGGCGAAAATTTTTTAAATTTTGCAATTTCAAAATTTGAATTTTTATGCCCTTAAAGATATGGCACACAAAATAGTTAATAAATAACATTTCCCACATGTTTACTTTACATCAGCACAATTTTGGAACCAAATTTTTTTTTGTTATGGAGCTGGAAGGGTTAAAAGTTGACCAGTGATTTCTCATTTTTCCAACAAAATTTACAAAACCATTTTTCTAGGGACCACATCACATTTGAAGTCACTTTGAGAAGTCTCTATGATAGAAAATACCCAAAAGTGACACCATTCTAAAAACTCCACCCCTCAAGGTGCTCAAAACCACATTCAAGAACTTTTTTCACAAAAATGTTACTTTACACCCAATTTTTTTTATTTTCGCATGGGTAACAGGAGAAAATGGACCCCAAAATTTGTTGTGCAATTTTCCCTGGGCACGCAGATACCCCATATGTGGGGAAAAACCACTGTTTGGGCGCACGGCAGAGCTCGGAAGGGAAGGAGCGCCATTTGAATTTTCGATTGTAAAATTTGCTTGAATAATTAGCGGACGCCATGTTGCATTTGGAGAGCCCCTGATGTGCCTAAACAGTGGAAACCCCCCACAAGTGACCTCATTTTGGAAACTAGGCCCCCTTGGGAACTTATCTAGATGGGTGGTGAGCATTTTGAACCCCCAGGTGCTTCACAAATTAATCCGTAAAAATGAAAAAGTATTTTTTTTTCCACTTTTTCATTTTTACGAATCAATTTGTGAAGCACCAGGGAGTTCCAAGTGCTCAGTATGCATCTAGATAGGTGCCTTGGGGGGTCTAGTTTCCAAAATGGGGTCACTAGTGGGGAAGCTCCAATGTTTAGGCACACAGGGGCTCTCCAAACGCAACATGGTGTCCGCTAACAATTTGAGCTGATTTTCCATTCAATTTGTTAGCGGACACCATGTCGCGTGTGGAGAGCCCCTGTGTGCCTAAACAGTGGAAACCCCCCACAAGTGACCCCATTTTGGAAACTAGACCCCTCAAGGATTTTATCAAGGGGTACAGTGAACATTTTGAACCCAGAGGTACGACACAGAATTTGATAACTTTAGGTCATCATATTGAATAAGTTGTCATTAGTCTTGAGCGAAGTGCTCGCTACTTGAGTTTGCATCGGGTACTCAGGTATGCACCATGTACTGCGTGTGCTCGAGTGACATGCTCGAGTCCCTGCCCCGCATGTTTCACGGTTATTAGACACCCAAAAAAAACCATGCGTTGATCGCTCGTGCATGGCAGGCAATCCCCGCAAAGTTTTTTTGGCCACAAAGCATATGGGGCGGAGACTCGAGCATGTCACTCAAATACCCACGATACTCAATGCATACCAGAGCACCCGATGCAAACTCAAGTAGTGAGCACTTGCGCTCCACACTAGTCGCCATATCGTCATCTTTTTTCTTACTTTTGAAAAAAATCCCAACCCCATCACAACCCTAACCCCAACCCTAACCACAACCCCAGCCCTAACCCTAGCCCAACCCTAACCCTAGCCCAACCCTAACCCTAGCACAACCCTAACCCTAGCACAACCCTAACCCGAGAGTTTTTTTTTTTTACGCTGTTCCTCATGCGGTATAAGTGATGAGATTACTTTATTCTTCGAGTCGGTGCGATTACAGAGATACCAGAATCATATCGGGTTTTTATGATTGACAGCTGTCACACACTAAAAGACGCATTTTTTGTAAAATCTAGTTTTTGCATCGCCATATTTTGAGAGCTATAATTTTTCCATATTTTGGCAGACAGAGTCATGTGATGGCTTGTTTTTTGCAGGATGAGTTGACGTTTTTATTGGTGCCAATTTCCAGGCACGTCACATTTTTTGATCGCTTTCTATTCCGATTTTTGGGAGGCAGAATAAACAAAAACCAACAATTCAGGAATTGTTTTTTTCGTTTTTTTTTATTCTGTTCCGCGTGTGGTAAAATTGATAAGGCAGCTTTATTCTTTGAGTCAGTATGTTTACAGCGGTACCACATTTCTATTGTTTTTCGATGTTTTGGCGCTTTTACACAATAAAAGCTATTTTATAAAAAAAAAAAAATTTTTTTCATCGCTTTATTCTGAGAGCTATAACATTTTTATTTTTCGGATGATGGAGCTGAATGGCAGCTTGTTTTTTGCGGGACAAGATGACGTTTTCAGCGGTGCCATTTTTATTTATATTCATCTTTTTTATTGCGTGTTATTCCATTTTTTGTTTGGCAGTATGATGATAAAGCATTGTTTTTTGCTTCGTTTTTTTATTTTATTTTTTTACTGTGTTCACTGAAGGGGTTAACTAGCGGGACAGTTTTATAGGTCAGGTCGTTCCGGACGCGGCGATACCAAATATGTGTACTTTTATTGTTTTTTTTTTTTTCATAATAATACTTATTGATGGGTACATTATATTTTTATTTTTGGTGGATTATCTTTTTTATTTATTTTTTAATATTTTTACAATTTTTTTTTCATTTTTTTTTCACTTTCTGACAGTTTTTACACTTTTTTACTTTGTCCCACTCTGGGACTTTCACTTTTTTTATTCTGATCGCCTGCATAGCATAGGGATGGAGCACCATCCCTGTGCCATGCAGGCAGTCAGCGCTGCATAGTGAGAAGATTGTTTGCTCGTGCACTGCACATGACTAAACAATGTTCCTGCTGCCTGGTGACCCGGATGTTGTCATGACGACATCGGGTCATCATGGCAACACCCGGGAAGCCGCGGCAGACAGCGCCGGAGTGTCACGCTGTCTCAGCGTACAGGGGGGTCAGGGGCCTGAGCTGACCCTAGACGGGGGCCCTGACTAATCCCTCAACCTGGAGGTACTGTTAATGGTACAGAGGTTCAGGCCTCCAGCGTAACCCTAAACTCCTGAATATCCCTGAACCTAAGTAATCTAGTCCTGAGAAGGACCCCGATCACAACAATGGGGAACAGGATAGAAAATGCCCAAAACACAGTACTAGACAAACGAGACAGTACAAGGGGAAAACCAAAAACCACCTTGCATACAAAAACTAACACCACAATTACAGAGGGAACAACAACAGGTTAGGAGATAAATGATAAAGGGAGGAAGGGAACAAACCACACCGCATACTCATAGTAACATAGTAACATAGTTTGTAAAGCCGAATAAAGACTTGCGTCCATCAAGTTCGACCTGTTAGTTCTGTAATTGCTAAAGTTGATCCAGAGGAGGGCAAAAACCCCAAATGATTTGGCCAATCTTCACCTGAGGAAAAATTCCCTCCCGACTCTGAAACCAGCAGTCAGAATAAATCCCTGTATCAACCTACTATTTTATTTTAGTTTTAAGTATATGCTGAAATCTGCCTGGTATCTAGAAATGCATCCAGTCCCCACTTGAACTGGTGTAGTGAATCCGACATTACCGTCTCCTCACTCAGTGAATTCCATATTCTCACTGCTCTTGCCGTAAAGAACCCCTTCCTATGCTGGTGCTGAAACCTTTTCTCTTCCAGTCTTAGTGAGTGCCCTCTTGTTACTGTAATATCCCTCCTTTTGAACAAATCCCGGGCAAGGTCTCTATACTGTCCCCTAACATATTTGTACACATTTATTATGTCCCCCCTCAACCTTCTCTTTTCCAGGCTGAATAGTCCTAGTTTTGCCAACCTCTCTGGGTATTGCAGTCCCTCCATTCCCTTTATTAATTTTGTTGCCCTCCTTTGTACCTTTTCAAGCTCATTTATATCCTTTCTATATATTGGGGCCCATAAATGAGCACAGTATTCCAAGTGTGGTCTGACCAGTGCTTTGTACAGTGGAAGAACAATGTTCTCATCCTTTGCAGCTATACCTCTTCTGATACATCCCATTACCCTGTTTGCCCTTACAGCAGCCGCCTGACTTTGGGCACTCCAATTTAGTTTGCTATCAATCAAGATGCCCAAGTCCTTCTCCATCTCTGAATTCCCCAATGATTTCCCATTCAGTGAGTACTGGTGACTTCCATTTTTCCTTCCCATATGTATGACCTTACATTTCTCCTCGTTAAACCTCATTTGCCATTTAATGCTCCACCTACCCAGCTTATCCATGTCCCTCTGTAGGTCTGCACTGTCCTCTTTTGTATTAATTGTTTTACATAACTTTGTGTCATCTGCAAATATTGATATTTTACTATTTATCCCGTAGACTATGTCGTTAATAAAGATATTAAATAACATTGGGCCTAGTACAGACCCCTGTGGTACCCCACTAGTGACGCTTACCCAATCTGAGTATATTCCATTTATAACCACCCTCTGCCTTCTATCCTTTAGCCAGTTAGCTACCCACTTGCAGACATTTTCCCCCAGCCCCATCATTCTCATTTTGTATACCAACCTATTATGTGGCACGCTATCGAACGCTTTTGAGAAGTCGAGATACACGACATCCACTGGTTCCCCCTGATCTACTCGAGAGCTAACCTCCTCGTAGAAGTCAATCAGGTTTGTTTGGCAGGAGCGATTCCTCATGAATCCATGTTGGTTCGGGATTAAAAGATTATTAGCATCAAGATGCTCCGTAATTGCCTCTTTAATGAAGCTTTCAAAAATTTTGCCCACAACGGACGTCAGACTCACCGGCCGATAGTTTCCGGCGTCACTTTTCGCTCCCTTTTTGAATATTGGCACTACATTCGCCTGTCGCCAATCAAGTGGCACAGACCCAGTCTCAACAGAGTCCTTAAATATAAGATATAACGGTCTGTCTATCACATTACTTAGTTCCCTTAGTACCCGTGGGTGTATGCCATCAGGTCCTGGTGATTTGTTTATTTTAATGTTACTGAGGCGTTTCTGTACCCCAGCTTGGGTTAGATTTGTCATACTTAGTGGAGGATTAAGTTTGTCACTTCTCATTTCTCCTGTTAGTTCGATTTCCTTTGTGAAAGTTGTCGAAAAAAAATTATTTAATAGATTAGCTTTATCCTCATCTTTCTCTATGATTTTGCCTTCCTCACTTTTTATCGGTCCAATATTATCCGATTTAATCCTTTTACTATTTATATACGTAAAGAACAGTTTGGGATTTGATCTACTTTCCCTAGCAATACGTCTCTCTGTTTCCTCCTTCGCTATTTTTATTTGTTTTTTACAGGTTCTCGTTTTTTCCTTGTAACACATTAGTTCTTCCTTACTGTTTTCCTGTTTTAATCTCTTGAATGCCTCTTTTTTGCTATTTAACGCCACTTTTACGTTCTTGTTCAACCATATTGGTTTCCTCTTATTTCTGGCCCTTTTATTCCCATACGGTATATACCTCTCGCACTGAGTATTCAGAATTCTTTTGAAGGTTTCCCATTTACTATTCGTATTCCTTTGATTAAGAACTTTGTCCCAGTCAATAAGTTGAAGGCTTTCTTTCAGCTGATCAAACTTCGCCCTCCTAAAGTTTAATGTTTTTGTTGTTCCCTTATTGATAACCCTACTGAAGGGCATTTTGAAGTCGATAATATTATGGTCGCTATTACCTAGGTGCCCCCCTATCTGTACCTCAGTTATTCTATCAGGCCTATTAGTCAATATTAAGTCCAACACGGCCTTCCCTCTCGTTGGTTCCTGCACTAGTTGGGAGAGATAATTATCCTTAATATTTGTCAAGAACCTTTTACCTTTCTGAGATCTACAGGTTTCTGTTTCCCAGTCAATATCCGGGTAGTTGAAATCCCCCATTACAATCACTTCATTATGTTTTGCTACTTTGTCTATTTGTCCTAATAGCAGATTCTCATTCTCCTCTGTTATATTTGGTGGCTTATAGCAGACCCCCAGTAATATTTTATTATTATTTTTAGTTCCCTCTATCTCTACCCACATGGACTCGACCCCCTCTTCTCCCTCTCCTATATCTTCCCTTAGTCTGGGTTTTAGACATGACTTTACATATAAGCAGACTCCTCCGTCTTTCCCCTGTTTCCGGTCCCTTCTAAATAAACTATAATCTAATAAATTTACCGCCCAGTCGTAGCTATCGTCTAGCCAAGTCTCTGTTATACCTACGATGTCATACCTCTCCTCCGATATAAGCGCGTGCAGCTCATCCGCCTTATTGGTCAGGCTTCTTGCGTTGGTCATCATGCAAGATAAAACTTTGGGGTTATTTAGCATTCTATTCTTCTCTAACGATCTAACTGTACTATCCCCACCCCCCTCTCCACCCTAATTATATTCACTTCTCCCCTTCCCCCTTGCTTGCCTCACATCCCACCTATTTCCTTGGTTCCCCCCCCCCGTCTCTAGTTTAAAAACTCCTCCAACCTATTAGCCATCTTCTTCCCCAGCACCGCTGCACCCTCCCCATTGAGATGCAGCCCGTCCCTACTCCTCGCTCCTAACTCCACCAAACAACGATCCACTCTGAAGGTCTGCAAGAAATGCTTTCACCGACAACTTCCCTATCAGACCAGCAGGTATTTGAAGGAATCCCAATACTGCAGCATTAACTGCAGCTGGGTGAGGCTGAGCCTCGTCAAGCACAGAGAGAGAATTAACTCCCTCACAACCAAAAAACACAAAGCACCAAAAACTCAGATGCGAGAAGTCAGGCTGTGTAGTCGCGACGATCTTCGTGGCGACACACCCATGACAGTACCCCCCCTTCTACGAGGGGCCTCCGGACCCTCAGGGCCAGGTTTATCTGGGTGAGTCATGTGGAAGGCCTGAATTAACCGGTCTGCGTTAATATCTGACGCAGGAACCCACATTCTCTCCTCAGGACCATACCCTTTCCAATGAACCAGGTACTGAAGGGACCGGCGACTAAAACGTGAATCGATGACTTTCGATACCTGAAACTCCAAATTTCCATTGACCACCACTGGAGGAGGAGGTAAAGGTGACGGTATCATTGGCGCCACATACCTCTTAAGCAAAGATCTGTGGAACACGTTATGAATTTTAAACGTAGGGGGGAGGTCAAGACGGAATGCCACCGGATTAATTATAGAACTAATCCTGTACGGCCCGATGAACCTGGGACCCAGTTTCCAGGAGGGAACCTTGAGTTTAATATTCTTGGTAGACAACCATACCCGATCGTTCACACTTAGGTCCGGACCAGACACTCTCCTCCTATCAGCCATACGTTTGTATCGGTTCCCCATAGTACTCAAATTATTCAGTACCCCTCTCCATACTGAAGCGAGTGATGACGAAAATCGTTCCTCCTCAGGAACCCCCGAAGAGCCCCCTCTACTGAAAGTACAAAACTGGGGGTGAAAACCATATGCCCCAAAAAACGGGGACTTACCAGTGGATTCGCTCCGCCTATTATTAAGAGCAAACTCCGCCAGAGGTAAGAAAGAAGCCCAGTCCTCCTGGTTCTCTGACACAAAACACCGGAGATATGTCTCCAAACTCTGGTTCAGACGTTCCGTCTGACCATTGGTCTGAGGATGAAAAGCCGATGAGAACGATAAATGCATCCCCCGCCGAGTACAAAAGCCTTCCAGAATTTGGACACAAACTGAGACCCCCGATCCGACACCACATCGGAGGGTACCCCGTGAAGCCTCACAATCTCTCCAATGAACACCTGCGCAAGAGTTTTAGCATTAGGAAGAGCAGGAAGAGCGATAAAATGTGCCATCTTGCTGAACCTGTCTACTACAACGAGTATGACCGTTTTACCCGAGGACGGCGGGAGGTCCGTAATAAAGTCCATAGACAGATGAGTCCAAGGACGCTCCGGGATCTTCAAAGGTAAGAGGGCCCCAGACGGACGGGTATGTGGGGTCTTAGAATGCGCACAAACCCCACAGGACGCAACAAAAGTTACCACCTCCTTATGTAAGTTAGGCCACCAAAACCGACGCGAGAGGAGATCCACAGTTGCTTTACTCCCTGGGTGTCCTGCCAAAGCTGAGTTATGGTGTGCCTCGATCACCTTTTGTCGTAGCTGATCTGGAACAAGCAGTCTCCCTGGAGGTCCAACAGGGGCATTCCCCTGAGCCTCCAATACTTCCTCCTCAAGCTCAGAGCATACTGCTGACACCACCACCTCCTCTTGAAGGATAGGAACCGGATCATCCGTATTCCCGGCCCCAGGGAAACTACGAGATAAGGCATCCGCCTTCACATTTTTTGACCCAGGACGATATGTAGCGACAAAATTAAACCTGGTAAAAAACAACGACCACCTGGCTTGTCTGGGATTCAGACGTTTTGCGGACTCCAGATAAAGCAGGTTCTTGTGATCAGTGATGACGGTGACCGGATGGACTGCCCCCTCCAAAAAATGGCGCCACTCCTCAAAAGCTAACTTAATAGCCAAGAGTTCCCTATTGCCGACATCGTAATTCCTCTCAGCGGACGACAATTTTTTGGAGAAAAAAGCGCACGGACGCCACTTACCAGGGGACGAACCATGTGACAAAACTGCTCCCACCCCTACCTCAGAAGCGTCTACCTCTACAATGAACGGCTGTGACGCATCAGGTTGAATGAGTATGGGTGCTGAGGCAAAACATTTTTTCAAGGAGGAGAATGCTTGACAAGCCTTGTCAGACCACCTAGAAAAATCCGTCCCCTTTTTTGTCATGTCTGTGAGAGGTTTAACCATGGATGAGAAATTACGAATTAATTTCCGGTAATAATTAGCAAACCCCAGGAAACGTTGTAGTGCCTTAAGATTCTCTGGCAGATCCCACTCAAGAACTGCCCGCACTTTCCCTGGGTCCATACGAAAACTGGACGCTGACACCAGGAAACCTAAAAACTGGAGTTCCTGTACGGCGAACACACACTTCTCCCATTTGGCGTACAGTTTATTATCCCGCAAGATCTGTAAAACCTGCCTAACATGCTCCTGATGAGACACAAGATCAGGCGAGTAAATTAAGATGTCATCCAGATATATGACCACAAACTGACCCACCAGGCGGCGAAAAATGTCATTAACAAAGTGTTGGAACACCGCCGGGGCATTAGTCAGACCGAATGGCATTACAAGGTTCTCATAATGCCCCTCCGGAGTGTTAAACGCCGTCTTCCACTCATCCCCCTCCTTTATCCTAATCAGATTGTACGCCCCCCTGAGATCCAACTTAGAGAACCATTTGGCGCCCACGATCTGATTAAAGAGATCGGGGATAAGTGGGAGTGGATACGGATCTCGGACCGTAATCCGATTAAGTTCACGGAAATCCAGGCAAGGGCGTAGGCCTCCATCTTTCTTCTTCACAAAGAAGAACCCCGCGGCCACCGGGGAAGATGAAGGTCTAATATGCCCCTTAGCCAGACTCTCAGAAATATAATCCTTCATGGCCTGCCTCTCCGGACCAGATAGGTTATACAACCTAGATTTAGGTAACTTGGCCCCAGGGAGCAATTTTACAGAACAGTCATACACGCGATGAGGAGGTAGTTCCTGACACCCTTTCTCCGAGAATACATCCTCAAAGTCCGCCAGAAATGGAGGTAAGACCCTAGGAGTGACAGCACCGATGACCGTATTCATGCAGTTTTTATTACAGAATTCACTCCATTGGCTTATCTCCCTGGATTGCCAAATAATAACCGGATTATGCTTAGTTAACCAAGGAAGGCCCAACACAATAGGAGTGGGAAGACCCTCCAACACGTAACAAGACAACAGTTCTTTATGTATCGCCCCCACTTGAAGATTTACGTTATGTACCACTTGCAAAAAACTTCCCTGACCGAGAGGCCTGGCGTCGATCGAAAATATGGGGATGGGTTTAGCCAACATATTCAATAGCATACCTTGAACCCGGGCAAACCGAGCGTCCACCAGATTAGCCCCGGCTCCACTATCTAGAAGAACAGATATCCTCTCAGTTCTCGTACCCACCACCACCTCCGCCGGTACGAGAAACTGAGACGAACCTAGGGACGAAATACCTACTCCCAGATTGCCGTCCACCACACAACCTGGGATCAATAGTTTTCCGACGACTCTTTATTCTGCAAATGTCCCTTACTCCCGCAGAAGAAGCACCTTCCAGTCTTGTGGTGCACCGCCGGTCCCCTCCCCCGGAAAGATGTCCCTCCTAACTGCATAGGCTCCTCTGGACTGACCAGGGGAACCTCCATATGAGGAGACCTTGTAGGAGGTGGAGTCATCCCAGGGGGCGGAGTTATCCCGCACCTCTCCCGAAGCCGTCTGTCAGTGTGAATAGCAAGGGCCATAGCGGCTTCCAGTGAGGCGGGAGGGTCATACTGTGCCAACACATCCTTTAATTTATCAGATAACCCTTGACAAAACTGGCTCCTAAGAGCCGGGTCATTCCACTGGGTGTCCGTGGCCCACCTACGGAACTCCGAACAGAATTCCTCCGCCGGACAATCTCCCTGGTGGATCCTACGTAACTTAGATTCAGCAAGGGAGATCCGATCTGGGTCATCATATACGAGTCCCAGAGCAGCGAAAAACCTATCCACTGACTGGAGAGCCGGGGAGCCCGGGGGAAGAGAGAACGCCCAAGATTGTGGGTCCCCTTGTAGGAGCGAGATGACAATTCCCACCCTTTGCTCCTCACTCCCCGATGACCGAGGCCGCAGCTGAAAGTGCAACTTGCATGCCTCGCGGAAAACAAAAAACTTGTCCCGCCCCCCAGTGAACCTGTCAGGGAGAGCTACTTTAGGTTCTGGTCCGGCTTGCTCCAGAGGACACAAAACCTTGGACTTAATGTCCGCCAACTCCATGGACAAACTCTGCAACTGCCGAGCTAGACTGGCTACTGGATCCATGGTGGTTGGAAAAAAAAATTTTTTTTTTTTTTTGTCGGTCGGTGAAAATGTCACGCTGTCTCAGCGTACAGGGGGGTCAGGGGCCTGAGCTGACCCTAGACGTGGGCCCTGACTAATCCCTCAACCTGGAGGTACTGTTAATGGTACAGAGGTCCAGGCGCCAGCGTAACCCTAAACTCCTGAATATCCCTGAACCTAAGTAATCTAGTGCTGAGAAGGACCCCGATCACAACAATGGGGAACAGGATAGAAAATGCCCAAAACACAGTACTAGACAAATGAGACAGTACAAGGGGAAAACCAAAAACCACCTTGCATACAAAAACTAACACCACAATTACAGAGGGAACAACAACAGGTTAGGAGATAAATGATAAAGGGAGGAAGGGAACAAACCATACCGCATACTCCTCGCTCCGAACTCCACCAAACAACGATTCACTCTGTAGGTCTGCAAGAAATGCTTTCACCGACAACTTCCCTATCAGACCAGCAGGTATTTGAAGGAATCCCAATACTGCAGCATTAACTGCAGCTGGGCGAGGCTGAGCCTCATCAAGCACAGAGAGAGAGAATTAACTCCCTCACAACGAAAAAACACAAAGCACCAAAAACTCAGCTGCGAGAAGTCAGGCTGTGTAGTCGCGACGATCTTCGTGGCGACACACCCATGACACGGAGGCCGGAAGAGGAGGTGAGTATTGAGATCACCTCCCCTTGCCACCGCAATGCTGCGATCGACTTCGATCGCAGCATTGCAGGGGTTAATGTGCCAGGAGCGGTGCGGGACCGCTCCCTGCACATAGTACCAGGTGTCAGCTCTGACAATCAGCTAACACCCGGTGGCTATCGCGCCCGCACAGCCTGTGAGCGCGCGCGATCGCGATGACGTACTAATACGGGTCAGGCTCTTAAGTCCCAGGGCACAGAGGCGTATTAATACGTCATGGGCTGTAAAGGGGTTAATGACATCCTGAGACCTTTGATTGGTAAGAATGTGGTTGTGTATTTGGATGACATTTATTTTGATTTATTCACCAGATCTAGAGTCCCATTGGCAGAGTGTACGTGAAGTTTTGCAGTTATTGAGTGATAATTCACTCTTTGCTAAGCTGGAGAAATGTGAGTTTGCTGTGCAGAAAATTAGTTTTTTGGGCTACATTATCTCCAGCGAGGGCTTTGAGATGGACCCGGTGAAGGTTCAGGCTGTGCAGGAATGACCTAGGCCTATTGGTTTGAAATCTATACAGAGATTTTTGGGTTTTGCCAATTATTACAGGAAATTCATTAAGAATTTTTCTGTAATTGTTAAACCTCTAACTGATCTCACCAGGAAAGGTGTGAATACGGTCCAATGGACTACTGAGGCCATTGAAGCGTTTAAGTATCTCAAAGAGAGGTTCAGTTCTGCCCCTATCCTTATGCAGCCTGATGAGACCAAGCCTTTTTTGGTTGAGGTCGATGCTTCATTGGTGGGGGTCGGAGCAGTTTTGTCTCAGGAGAACAGGGATGGAGTACATTCTTGTGCCTTCTTTTCGAAAAAAATTTCGGAAACCGAACTGAATTATGATGTTGGAAATCGGGAGTTGCTGGCTATTAAACTCACGTTTGAACATTGGCGTCATTTTTTGGAAGGCGCTAGATTTCCTATTCAGGTTTTCACAGATCATAAGAATTTGATCTATCTGGAAGCTACCAAGCGCTTGAATGCCCGTCAAGTTAGGTGGGCACTTTTTTTTCTCGGTTTCATTTTTCTGTTTCCTATATCTCTGGTACTAAGAATGTTAAAGCCAATGCTTTATCTCGCAGCTTCTCTCCTACGGTTGGTGCCGAGGAGGAGGAGAGCATTTTACAGAAAGGAGTTGTGGTGGCGGCATTGGACTCCGTTTTGGAGAATGGGATTCTGTAAGCTCAAGATGATGCTCCATCTAACACTCCCCATGGGAGGTTGTTCGTGCCTAGAACCTTTAGGAGAGATTTGTTTGTGGAGTGTCATGAGTCTCGGATGGCAGGTCATCCAGGAAATTCGGAGACTAAGAGACTGATCAGTCGCAGTTTTTGGTGGCCTGGATGGCAGAAGGAAGTAATCAAGTGGGTGCGTCAATGTACGGTGTGTGCTAGGTCAAAGGCTTCACATACTCGTGCTGCGGGGTTGCTTTGCCCTCTGGAGGTTCCTAGTGCGCCTTGGACGCATCTCACAATGGATTTTATTACTGATCTTCCTGTGTCCGAGGGTTTTACTGTCATCTGGGTGGTTGGGGACCGTTTTAGTAAGATGTGTCATTTGGTTCCATTCATTAAGTTGCCCTGCGCCAAGACACTCGCTAAGGCGTTTGTTAAGGAGATTGTGCAGCTTCATGACGTTCCCACGGATTTTGTTTCTGATAGAGGACCTCAGTTTGTGGCTCGCTTTTGGCGTGCTTTTTGTGACAGGTTGGGAGTTCATTTGTCATTTTTGTCTGGGTATCATCCTGAGTCTAATGGACAGACTGACAGAAAGAACCAGGATGTAGAATAGTTTTTGCGTTGTTTTGTGGCGGACAATCAAGAGGTGGGGTCTGAGTTTCTGCCTCTTGCAGAATTTGCTCTTAACAATCATACATCCTCGTCTGCTGGGTGTTCTCCTTTTTTTGTTGTACTGGGAGACATCCGTCTTTTGGTTCATTCTCCAAATTGGGGTCGGCGGTGCCGGAGGAGAACTTTTCCGGTGATTTGGAGAGAGTTTGGACTAATGTACATTGCAACCTTCAAGAGGCTAACAAGAAGTCCAAGAAGTATTTTGACAAGAAACATAAGGAGGTTTTGTTTACTGTGGGTGACATGGTTTGGTTGTCCTTGGTTGAGGATTGCCTCTAAAAAACTGGGTCCTAAGTTTGTGGGTCCATTTAAAGTGCTTCAGGTTGCTAACCCGTCTGCGGTTAGGTTGGATGTCCCTACTTCCTGGAAGATTAATCCTGTGTTTCATGTTTCCTTGTTGAAAAAGACTGATGTATCAGAACGGGATGCCACTGTCACAGTTCCTCCTGTGGTGGAAGACGGCGAATATGAAATTTCTCGTATCTTGAATTCTAGATGGTGTAGCGTCGGCGTCCCTGCCTCTTGCTAGGCAGGGACGCTGTTCCCCTCACCTCTCCGCTCCGTGCCCGGCGTCCTCCTTCCGCTCTGCTGGCAGCGCGCGCTGCTTCCCGGCCACTGTGCTTAGGGCGCACGCGCGCTCTCCCTCTCTTAAAGGGGCCGCGCGCGCCGTCCTAAGGAGTCCCCGGCCAATGGCCGGAGGACCTCACCATATATAAGGCACCTCCTCCAAAATGGAGGTGCCCGAGCAATGTTGTTGCATAGTCTATCACTCTGCTTCAGCCCTCAGGTCCCGTTACCAGTTACCTGCCAGTTACCTGCCAGATTCCTGCTTGATACCTGCCTGATACTAGTCTATCTACTTGCATTCCTGCGGTCCGACAGTCTGCCTACCAGCCCTGCCAGTCTGTCTATGGATCTGATAGCCCGCTCACCTGGGAGTGCTCATCTGCTACCTGCCTGCTAGCCTACCTGGAGGCTCTGCCGTCACGTGCTGTGACCACCTGCCTGCCCAGAGACTCTTACCCGCTCACCTGGGAGCGTCCGCCTGCTACCTGCCTGCTAGCCTACCTGGAGGCCCTGCCGTCACGTGCTGTGACCACCTGCCTGTCTGGAGATTCTTACCCGCTCACCTGGGAGTGTCCGCCTGCTACCTGCCTGCTAGCCTACCTGGAGGCCCTACCGTCACGTGCTGTGACCACCTGCCTGTCCAGAGACTCTTACCCGCTCACCGGGGAGCGTCCGCCTGCTACCTGCCTGTTAGCCTACCTGGAGGCTCTGCCATCACCTGCTGTGACCACCTGCCTGTCCAGAGACTCTTGCCCGCTCACCTGGGAGCGTCCGCCTGCTACCTGCCTGCTAGCCTACCTGGAGGCTCTGACGTCACTTGCTGTGACCACCTGCCTGTCCAGAGACTCTTGCCCGCTCACCTGGGAGCGTCCACCTGCTACCCGCCTGCTAGCCTATCTGGAGGCTTCGCCGTCACTTGCCGTGACCACCCGCCTGTCAAGAGACTGTTCCCGTCACTTGCCGTGACCTCCTGCCCCCCTACCCAGAGACTGTCCCCGTCACTTGCCGTGACCTCCTGCCCTTCAACCCAGAGACTGTCCCCGTCACTTGCCGTGACCTCCTGCCCTTCTACCCAGAGACTGTCCCCGTCACTTGCCGTGACTACCTGCCCGCCTACCCTGGGAGCCACCCGCTTCCTTACAAGGACTGCTTCTTTGTATCGTAGCTCAGAGGTTCCACCTCCCAGACCCGTTACAGTTTGCTCGGGCCATGGAACCCGGTGGCACCCAAGCTCCCTCGCTCTCGGACCTATGTCATGAACTGTCCCGTCAGAGGTCCCAACAGGAGTCCATCCTGAGTCATCTGCGGAATGTCAACTCTCGCCTGGACACTCTGACTGCTCCACCAGCAACCACCGCTAGTGTCATGACTCGCAGCCCGGCAGCGCCGCTGCCCACCAATACCATGGCATCCTGCCCCGGACCCCGGCTTTCTGCACCTCCTCGCTTCGGAGGCGACCCCGCTCAAGCTCGGCGCTTCATAAACCAGTGCACCCTGCACTTTGAACTCCTGTCCCACCAGTTTATCTCCGACCGGGCCAAAGTAGCCTTCATCATGTCCCATCTCACGGGGGAGGCACTGGCTTGGCTAAATCCTCTATGGGAGAGAGGAGACCCCCTGGTGTCCAACCTGCCAGCCTTTCTCACGGCTTTCCGGAAAGTCTTCGACGAACCCGGACGGAAGACCTCATCCGCATCATCTCTGCTACGTCTCCATCAAGGAAATCTCACCGTGGGCCAATATGCCATACGGTTCGTACCCTTGCTTTGGAGCTGGCCTGGGATAACGACGCCCTGGTGTCTGTCTTTTGGGAGGGTCTGTCCGGCTTTATTAAAGATGAACTCGCTGGTCGGGACATACCTACCACTCTCGACGACTTAATAACTCTTGCCACCCGGATTTACATCCGGTCCCAGGAACGCGCCAAAGAAGTCACCCGTGAGAGGAGGTTTCCACGTCTAGCCCCTACCTTTCAGAAACCTGTCACTTCTCCCGCTACTCCCCAGGCACACTCACCCGAGCCTATGCAGGTCGACCAGACCAAGATGGTCAAGACCCGTCAAGAGTTACGCCGAGCCGAGGGGAGCTGCTTCTACTGTGGCAGTAAGGAGCACCGGATCCGTTCCTGCCCGGAGAGGTCGGGAAACGCCTGTGTCTAGGATCGCTCAGAGAGGTCGTCCTAGACAAGAGTAAATCCTCTCCATCTCTGTTGCTGTCGGTCTCTATCATCTGCGGGGAGAACCGTTATTTTGAACTAGCCCAACTTGACTCTGGAGCTGCCGGAAATCTCATTTCTCAGTCCCTGGTAGAGAAATACTGCATTCCCACCAAACCTCTAGCTGTACCCTTGTCTGTCGCTGCCGTAGATGGGGGCCTCTTACCACATCCCATCCAACTCATCACCGAATCCATAACCCTGCAGGTGGGAATGCTGCACTCTGAGAGCATCTTCTTTCATGTTCTGCCTGGACTCTCTCACGCCCTCTTGCTAGGCCTACCTTGGCTTCAGAAAAATGCACCCGTGCTTGATTGGCAGACCGGAGAAGTCCTTCGCTGGGGACAGGACTGCCATAAGACTTGTTTAGTTCCCGTCCATCCTGTCCGTCCTTCTCCTACCCCAGCCAATCTACCTGGTCTTCCGGTTCCCTATTGGTCTTATGCGGACGTCTTTAATAAAAAGGAGGCAGAGACATTACCCCCTCATAGACCATACGACTGCCCAATCGACCTGATGCCCGGCGCTACTCCTCCCCGTGGGCGTATTTACCCTTTGTCCGCTGCTGAGACCCGGTCCATGTCTGAATATATTGAGGAGAATCTGGCCCGGGGATTTATCCGGAAATCGACCTCCCCGGCGGGAGCAGGCTTCTTCTTCGTCAAAAAGAAGGACGGCTCACTCCGTCCCTGTATAGACTATAGAGGCCTTAACCAGATCACGGTGAAGAATAAATACCCCCTTCCGCTCATTCCGGAATTATTTGACCGTCTGAGGGGGGCTAGAATCTTCACCAAGCTGGACCTCCGTGGGGCATATAACCTGGTCCGTATCCGTCAGGGGGATGAATGGAAGACGGCATTCAACACCCGGGACGGCCACTATGAATATCTGGTAATGCCCTTCGGTCTCTGTAACGCTCCCGCCGTCTTTCAAGAGTTGGTCAATGACATCTTCCGGGACCTTGTCTACTCCTGCGTAGTGGTGTACCTGGACGACATTTTGGTCTTCTCTCCGGATCTTCTCACTCACCGGAGGGATGTTCGTCAGGTCCTGCTCAGGCTCAGGCTGAACCACCTCTACGCTAAATATGAGAAGTGCCTCTTTTAGCAGACCTCGCTTCCGTTCTTGGGCTACATAATCTCTCAGACCGGCCTACGAATGGATCCTGAGAAACTGTCTGCCATCCAGAAGTGGCCCCGACCAGAGGGGTTGAAGGCTATTCAGCGGTTCCTGGGCTTCGCCAACTACTACCGCCTCTTCATATCGCACTTCTCTTCCCGGACTGCCCCAATCTCTGCGCTCACCCGTAAGGGCACTAATCCCAGAGAATGGCCGACCGAAGCAGAGGAAGCCTTTCTTTCCTTAAAACAGGCTTTCTCTTCCGCTCCGGTACTGCATCGTCCGGACGGCAACAAACAATTCTTCCTGGAAGTGGACGCCTCCTCCTCTGGAGCCGGAGCGGTACTTACCCAAAAGTCGTCTTCCGGAAGGATGGTAACTTGCGGCTTGTTCTCCAAACTCTTCTCCCCTTCTGAGCGCAATTATTCTATAGGAGACCGAGAGTTATTGGCCATTAAGCTGGCACTGGAGGAGTGGCGTTACCTGCTCGAGGGGGCTCTTCACCCGGTAATTATTTACACGGACCACAAGAACTTGGCTTACCTCCAGAGCACCCAGAGACTTAACCCGCGCCAAGTCCGGTGGTCCTTGTTTTTTGCCCGCTTTGATTTCGTTCTTCATTTTCGCCCGGCAGACAAAAACATCAAAGCTGACGCCTTGTCCCGATCCTTCCTGGTGTCTGATCTAGAGGAGGAGCCTAAGCACATCATTGATCCCGCCAGAGTAATGCAGGTGGCCCCCGTGAATCTAAATCGTCTCCCTCCCGGTAAGACGTTCGTAACAGTACCTGATCGGAAGAAGATCCTACACTGGGGTCACTCGTCTAAGCTAGCTGGCCACGCCGGTCAGAAAAAGACCCTCCAGCTTATTACCCGGCATTACTGGTGGCCTACCCTGCACAAGGACGTAATAGACTTTGTTTCAGCCTGTGTGTCCTGCGCCCGCAACAAGGTTCCGAGACATCTGCCAGCCGGTCGCCTCCTTCTTCTTCCAGTACCTGCTGCCCCGTGGCAGCATATAGCTATGGACTTTATAACGGATCTCCCTGTCTCTGCCGGTTGTACGGTCATTTGGGTGGTCGCTGACCGCTTTTCCAAGATGGCTCACTTCATTCCCCTGCCGGGCCTCCCGTCTGCACCCGAGCTGGCTAAAGACTTTATCCGCCACATCTTCCGTCTCCATGGCCTGCCCCTCCACATCGTGTCGGATCGTGGGGTTCAGTTCACCTCACGTTTCTGGAGAGCCACATGTAAGCTGCTGGACGTCACCCTGGACTTCTCCTCCGCTTACCACCCACAGTCCAATGGTCAAGTGGAGCGGATCAATCAGATCCTGACCAGTTACCTCCAGCACTTCGTTAATGCCCACCATTCGGACTGGGTGGATCTCCTACCATGGGCCGAGTTCTCTTACAATAATCACGAGAGCGAATCTTCCTCCAAATCCCCGTTTTTTGTAGTCTTCGGTCAGCATCCTCGGATCCCGTTTCCCGTCTCCACCTCTGTGGACAATCCGGCTGTGGAATCTCTCGTTAGCGAATTCTCCTCCATTTGGGAGAGTACCCGATCCGCACTCCTTCAGTCGTCCGAGCGGATGAAAGGACACGCTGACAAAAAACGCCTGGATCCTCCACAATTCCGTCCTGGAGATAAAGTCTGGCTCTTGTCCAAGTATGTCCGGCTCAAGATTCCTTCCTACAAGTTAGGGCCTCGGTTCATCGGCCCACTAGAAGTTATCAAACAAATCAACCCAGTGGCCTATAAATTGAAACTCCCGGCCAACTTACGGATCCCTAACTCCTTCCATGTATCTCTCCTCAAACCCGTGGTACTTAACTCTTTTTCCAAGTCTACAGGTACGCCTCCTGCTCCGGTTTCCGCTGAAAACGAGTTTGAGGTAGAGAACATTCTGGCCACAAAAAGGGTAAGAGGAAAGACCTTTTTTCTAGTGGATTGGAAGGGGTTTGGTCCTGAGGAGAGAACTTGGGAGCCCTGGGAGAACATCCATGCCCCTCTCATCCTTGATAAATTTCTGTCTGGCCTAAAAAAGGGGGGGCCTAAAGGGGGGGGTACTGTAGCGTCGGCATCCCTGCCTCCTGCTAGGCAGGGACGCTGTTCCCCTCACCTCTCCGCTCCGTGCCCGGCGTCCTCCTCCCGCTCTGCTGGCAGCGCGCGCTGCTTCCCGGCCACTGTGCTTAGGGCGCGCGCGCGCACGCTCCCTCCCTCTTAAGGAGCCGCGCGCTCCGTCCTAAGGAGTCCCCGGCCAATGGCCGGAGGACTTCACCATATATAAGGCACCTCCTCCAAAATGGAGGTGCCCGAGCAATGTTATTGCACTGTTCACTACTCTGCTTCAGCCCTCAGGTCCTGTTGCCAGTTACCTGTCAGTTACCTGCCTGATTCCTGCCAGAGTCCTGCCAGTTTGCTGTCTGTTTCCTGCCTGATATTCCTGCTACCTGCTTGCTAGCCTGAGGTCCGACGGTCTGCCTTCCTACTCCTGTCAGTCTGTCTATGGACCAGCTTGGCCGCTCACCTGGGAGCGCACATCTGCTACCTGCCTGCTAGCCTACCTGGAGGCTCCGCCGTCACGTGCTGTGACCACCTGCTATTCCAGAGACTCTTGCCCGCTCACCTGGGAGCGCTCCTCCGCTACCTGCCTGCTTGCCTACCTGGAGGCTCCGCCGTCACGTGCTGTGACCACCTGCTATTCCAGAGACTCCTGCCCGCTCACCTGGGAGCGCTCCTCCGCTACCTGCCTGTTTGCCTACCTGGAGGATCCGCCGTCACATGCTGTGACCACCCGTTCATCCAGAGACTCTCGCTTGCTCACCTGGGAGCACACATCTTCCATCTGCCTGCTAGCCTACCTGGAGGTTCAGCCATCACAGGTCGTACCTACCCTTTACCCAGAGACTGCCCCGGTCACTTGCCGTGACCTCCAGCCCGTTTATCCAGAGACTGCCCCGGTCACTTGCCGTGACCTCCAGCCCGTTCATCCAGAGACTGCCCCGGTCACTTGCCGTGACCTCCAGCCCGTTCATCCAGAGACTGCCCCGGTCACTTGCCGTGACCTCCTGCCCGTACACCCAGAGACTGTTCCGGTCACCTGCTGTGACTGCCTGCCCGTCTTCCCTGGTCGCCACCCGCTCCCTTACAAGGACCGCCCCCTTGTATAGTAGCTCAGAGGTTCCGCCTCCCAGACCCGTTACAGTTTGCTCGGGCCGTGGAACCCGGTGGCACCCAAGCTCCCTCGCTCTCGGACCTCTGTCATGAACTGTCCCGTCAGAGGTCCCAACAGGAGTCCATCCTGGGTCACCTGCGGAATGTCAATTCTCGCCTGGACACTATGACTGCTCCACCAGCAACCACCGCCAGTGCCATGACTCGCAACCCGGCAGCTCCGCTGCCCACCAATACCATGGTATCCTACCCCGGACCCCGGCTTTCTGCACCTCCTCGCTTCGGAGGCGACTCCGCTCAGGCTCGGGGCTTCATAAATCAGTGCACCCTGCACTTTGAACTCCTGTCCCACCAGTTTAACTCCGACCGGGCCAAAATTGCCTTCATCATGTCCCATCTCACCGGGGAGGCCCTGGCCTGGCTAAATCCTCTATGGGAGAGAGGAGACCCCCTGGTGTCCGACTTGCCTGCCTTTCTCACGGCTTTCCGGAAAGTCTTCGACGAACCTGGACGGAAGACCTCATCCGCATCATCTCTGCTACGCCTCCACCAGGGAAATCTCACCGTGGACCAATATGCCATACGGTTCCGTACCCTTGCCTCGGAGCTGGCTTGGGATAACGACGCTCTGGTATCTGTCTTCTGGGAGGGTCTGTCCGGCCGTATTAAAGATGAACTCGCCGGTCGGGACATTCCTACCACTCTCGATGACTTAATAACTCTTGCCACCCGGATTGACCTACGGTTCCAGGAGCGTGCCAAAGAGGTCACCCGTGAGAGGAGGTTTCCACGTCTAGCTCCTACTTTTCAGAAACCCGTCACTCCCTCCGTTTCTCCCCAGGTACACTCTCCTGAGCCTATGCAGGTCGACCAGACCAAGATGGTCAAAACCCGTCAGGACTTACGCCGTGCCGAAGGGAGCTGCTTCTACTGTGGCAGTAAGGAGCACCGGATCCGTACCTGCCCGGAGAGGTCGGGAAACGCCTGTGTCTAGGTTCGCTCAGAGAGGTCAACCTAGACAAGAATAAATCCTCTCCATCTCTGCTACTGTCAGTCTCTATTATCTGCGGGGAGAATCGTTATTTCGAACTAGCCCAACTTGACTCTGGAGCGGCCGGGAATCTTATTTCACAGTCCCTGGTAGAAAAATACCGCATTCCCACCAAACCTCTGGCTGTACCATTATCTGTCGCTGCTGTGGATGGGGGCCTCTTACCACGTCCCATCCAACTCATCACCGAATCCATAACTCTGCAGGTGGGAATGCTGCATTCTGAGAGCATCTCTTTTCATGTTCTGCCTGGACTCTCTCACGCCCTCTTACTAGGTCTACCTTGGCTCCAGAGACATGCACCCGTGCTTGACTGGCAGACCGGAGAAGTCCTTCGCTGGGGACAGGACTGTCATAAGACTTGTTTGGTTCCTGTTCATCCCGTCCGTCCTTCTCCTACCCCAACTAATCTACCTGGACTTCCGATTCCCTATTGGTCATTTGCTGATGTCTTTAATAAAAAGGAGGCAGAGACATTACCCCCTCATAGACCATACGACTGTCCTATCGACCTGTTACCCGGTACTACTCCTCCCCGTGGGCGTATTTACCCATTGTCCGCTGCAGAGACCCGGTCGATGTCCGAATATATTGAGGAGAATTTGGCCAGGGGATTCATCCGGAAATCTACCTCCCCGGCGGGAGCAGGCTTCTTCTTCGTAAAAAAGAAGGACGGCTCTCTCCGTCCCTGTATAGACTATAGAGGCCTTAACCAGATCACGGTGAAGAATAAGTACCCCCTTCCGCTCATTCCAGAATTATTTGATCGCCTGAGGGGGGCTAGAGTCTTCACCAAACTGGACCTCCGTGGGGCGTACAACCTGGTCCGTATCCGTCAAGGGGATGAATGGAAGACTGCATTCAACACCCGGGACGGCCACTATGAATATCTGGTAATGCCCTTTGGTCTCTGTAACGCTCCTGCCGTCTTTCAAGAGTTGGTCAATGACATCTTCCGGGACCTTCTCTACTCCTGCGTTGTGGTGTACCTGGACGACATCTTGGTCTTCTCTCCGGATCTCCAGACTCACCGGAGGGACGTTCGTCAGGTCCTGCTCAGGCTAAGGCAGAATCACCTCTTCGCTAAATATGAGAAGTGCCTCTTTGAGCAGACCTCGCTTCCGTTTTTGGGCTACATTATTTCTCAGACCGGCCTACGAATGGATCCAGAGAAACTGTCTGCCATCTAGAAATGGCCCCGACCGGAGGGGTTGAAGGCCATTCAGCGGTTCCTGGGCTTCGCCAACTACTACCGCCTCTTCATACCACACTTCTCTTCCCGGACTGCCCCAATTTCCGCGCTCACCCGTAAGGGTACTAATCCCAAGGAGTGGCCGTCCGAAGCAGAGGAGGCCTTTCTTTCCTTAAAACAGGCCTTCTCTTCCGCCCCGGTGCTGCATCGTCCGGATGGCAACAAGCAGTTCTTCCTGGAGGTTGACGCCTCCTCCTCTGGAGCCGGAGCTGTACTTACTCAAAAATCATCTTCCGGGAGGATGGTAACTTGCGGCTTCTTCTCCAAACTCTTCTCCTCTTCTGAGCGCAATTATTCCATAGGAGACCGAGAGTTATTGGCCATCAAGCTGGCATTGGAGGAGTGGCGTTACCTGCTCGAGTGGGCTCTTCATCCGGTAATAATTTACACTGACCACAAGAACTTGGCTTATCTCCAGCATGCCCAGAGACTTAACCCGCGCCAAGCCCGGTGGTCCTTGTTTTTTGCTCGCTTTGATTTTGTTCTACATTTTCGCCCGGCTGACAAGAACATCAAAGCGGACGCCTTGTCCCGATCCTTTCTGGTATCTGACCTCGAGGAAGAACCTAAACATATCATCGATCCCGCCAGAGTAATGCAGGTGGCTCCCGTGAGTCTAAATCGTCTCCCTCCCGGTAAGACGTTCGTATCGGTACCTGATCGGGAGAAGATCCTACACTGGGGTCATTCGTCTAAACTAGCTGGCCACGCCGGTCAGAAAAAGACCCTCCAGCTTATTACCCGGCACTACTGGTGGCCTAACCTGCACAAGGATGTAATAGACTTTGTTTCTGCCTGTGTGTCCTGCGCCCGCAACAAAGTTCCGAGACACCTGCCAGCCGGTCGCCTCCTTCCTCTGCCAGTACCTGCTGCCCCCTGGCAGCATATAGCGATGGACTTCATAACTGATCTTCCCGTCTCTGCCGGTTGTACAGTCATTTGGGTGGTCGCTGACCGCTTTTCCAAGATGGCTCACTTCATTCCCCTGCCAGGCCTCCCGTCTGCACCCGAGCTGGCTAAAGACTTTATCCGCCACATCTTCCGTCTTCATGGCCTGCCCCGTCACATCGTGTCGGATCGTGGGGTACAGTTCACTTCTCGTTTCTGGAGAGCCACTTGTAAATTGCTAGACGTCACCCTGGACTTCTCCTCCGCTTACCACCCACAGTCTAATGGTCAAGTGGAGCGGATCAATCAGATCCTGACCAGTTACCTCCGGCACTTCGTTAATGCCCACCATTCTGACTGGGTGGATCTCCTGCCATGGGCCGAATTCTCGTACAACAATCACGAGAGCGAATCTTCCTCCAAATCCCCGTTTTTTGTAGTCTTCGGTCAGCATCCTCGGATCCCGTTTCCCGTCTCCACCTCGGTGGACAATCCGGCTGCGGAATCTCTTGTTAACAAATTTTCCTCCATATGGGAGAGTACCCGGTCCGCACTCCTTCTGTCATCCGAGCGTATGAAAAGACATGCTGACAAAAAACGTCTGGATCCTCCTCAATTCCGTCCTGGGGATAAGGTCTGGCTCTCGTCCAAGTATGTCCGGCTCAAGATTCCTTCCTATAAGTTAGGGCCTCGGTTCATCGGTCCTCTGGAGGTCATCAGTCAGATCAACCCGGTGGCCTATAAATTGAAACTCCCGGCCAACTTGCGGATCCCTAACTCCTTCCATGTATCTCTCCTCAAACCCGTGGTACTTAACTCTTTTTCCAAGTCTACAGGCACGCCTCCTGCTCCGGTTTCCGCTGAAAACGAATTTGAGGTAGAGAACATTCTGGCCACCAAAAGGGTAAGAGGGAAGACCTTTTTTCTAGTAGATTGGAAGGGGTTTGGTCCTGAAGAGAGAACGTGGGAGCCCCGGGAGAACATCCATGCCCCTCTCATCCTTGCTAAATTTCTGTCTGGCCTAAAAAAGGGGGGGCCTAAAGGGGGAGGGGGGTACTGTAGCGTCGGCGTCCCTGCCCTCTGCTAGGCAGGGACGCTGTTCCCCTCACCTCTCTGCTCCGAGCCCGGCGTCCTCCTCCCGCTCTGCTGGCAGCGCGCGCTCCTTCCCGGCCACTGTGCTTAGGGCGCGCGCGCGCACGCTCCCTCCCTCTTAAAGGGGCCGCGCGCGCCGTCCTAAGGAGTCCCCGGCCAATGGCCGGAGGACTTCACCATATATAAGGCACCTCCTCCAAAATGGAGGTGCCCGAGCAATGTTGTTGCACTGTTCACTACTCTGCTTCAGCCCTCAGGTCCCGTTGCCAGTTACCTGTCAGTTACCTGCCTGATTCCTGCCAGAGTCCGGCCAGTTTGCTGTCTGTTTCCTGCCTGATATTCCTGCTACCTGCTTGCTAGCCTGAGGTCCGACGGTCTGCCTTCCTACTCCTGTCAGTCTGTCTATGGACCAGCTTGGCCGCTCACCTGGGAGCGCACATCTGCTACCTGCCTGCTAGCCTACCTGGAGGCTCCGCCGTCACGTGCTGTGACCACCTGCTATTCCAGAGACTCTTGCCCACTCACCTGGGAGCGCTCCTCCGCTACCTGCCTGCTTGCCTACCTGGAGGCTCCGCCGTCACGTGCTGTGACCACCTGCTATTCCAGAGACTCCTGCCCGCTCACCTGGGAGCGCTCCTCCGCTACCTGCCTGTTTGCCTACCTGGAGGATCCGCCGTCACATGCTGTGACCACCCGTTCATCCAGAGACTCTCGCTTGCTCACCTGGGAGCACACATCTTCCATCTGCCTGCTAGCCTACCTGGAGGTTCAGCCATCACAGGTCGTACCTACCCTTTACCCAGAGACTGCCCCGGTCACTTGCCGTGACCTCCAGCCCGTTCATCCAGAGACTGCCCCGGTCACTTGCCGTGACCTCCAGCCCGTTCATCCAGAGACTGCCCCGGTCACTTGCCGTGACCTCCAGCCCGTTCATCCAGAGACTGCCCCGGTCACTTGCCGTGACCTCCTGCCCGTACACCCAGAGACTGTTCCGGTCACCTGCTGTGACTGCCTGCCCGTCTTCCCTGGTCGCCACCCGCTCCCTTACAAGGACCGCCCCCTTGTATAGTAGCTCAGAGGTTCCGCCTCCCAGACCCGTTACACATGCAAGTCATTATCCTGGAAAGAATGTTTCTTAAAAGTCTTTTCAGTAAAATCCACTTTAGCTTTGGTTTTGTATGTTAATTGTCAGTCCGTAAAAGCAGCGACCTGATTCAGAAATGCTTCCATGCTTCCAGGGGTCTTCCCATGCTGTTTCCATGCCATTTCAGTGCTGTTTCCATCGATTTGACCAATTTGTAGACCCCTTCAGACCTCCAGGGCGTTTCTCGCGTTTCCTATTGACTTTCATTATACTCGTCACTCGGGTCGGGCACCCGAGCATTACTATTTGCTTGACTCAAGTAACGAGCATTTTAGTGCTCGCTCATCACTACTGCTCTAGCACTGGCACTCTATTTATGTATTACTTTACATTATTTGTAGCTAGACTTCTGACATGTGGCTGTCTCCTGACAGTTTGATTATCCTGTATGGTATTTTCTAATATATAAGATTTATTTTGTGTATTTTCACATCTGAGTCTACACTAAGTCCATACCACTAGGTGGAGATATTTTACCATGAATTATTGACAGATGTGAATCCAGTTGAAAAACGGTTTTGCCTTTCTCCATATGGATTTGCAACATATAAAAAACAATACATGTTTTCTAGAATAATGTATGAATAATGAATTTTTCTTGAAAATTAACACTTTCTGGGACGTACATAATCGATTTATAGTTACCTAGTATTTCTCTGCAGTACGACTACTAATGTAGTTTTTAATTCATCTTTTCTCATGGGAGTTTTTCTATTGACTTTGTGTTTCTCTTAAACTCCTGGATACTTATACGACCTGTGACGACACAGCTTTTCTTCTTAATTATGTCATACATACCATATTATTATGTTGACTTCTGAACTTGTGCTCTTCTTTGGTTGGTCAACACAGACTATTGTTGGAATAATCCTGAATGTTGATCACTTGAGTTGATATTTGGTAATTGATGAATTAAATGCTTTGCTCAATAAAGGTCTTAAGTATACACCATCAACCAAATTAGATAAATTTCAAGCATTCATCGGCATCAAAAGATTCATGAGGCAATTAGCCTTAAAGAAATATTTCAATAAAAAAGACCATACCGTCCTAACATGCCCAACAGACGCACCGCCTTCCGAATATGTGTAAGGGGGAAGACCGGGGTGTGAGTGCTTTCAGAGCAAGGGATCCGGAACTGCCGGGGCCGTACCTCTTGTTGCCGGGGGAAGACAGACTGCAATCAGAGGAGTCATGTGACAGGGAAGCAGGGGGTGTGTCGAGAGGGAGAGCAGGGAGGTCAGGTGACAGGGTGTCATGGGTGTGTCACCACGAAGATCGTCGCGACTACACAGCCTGCCTTCTCGCAGCTGAGTTTTTGGTGCTTTGTGTTTTTTGGTTGTGAGGGAGTTAATTCTCTCTCTCTGTGCTTGACGAGGCTCAGCCTCGCCCAGCTGCAGTTAATGCTGCAGTATTGGGATTCCTTCAAATACCTGCTGGTCTGTTAGGGAAGTTGTCGGTGAAAGCATTTCTTGCAGAACTTCAGAGTGGATCGTTGTTTGGTGGAGTTCGGAGCGAGGAGTATACGGTGTGGTTTGTTCCCTTCCTCCCTTTATCATTTATTTCCTAACCTGTTGTTGTTCCCTCTGTAATTGTGGTGTTAGTTTTTGTATGCAAGGTAGTTTTTGGTTTTCCCCTTGTACTGTCTCGTTTGTCTAGTACTGTGTTTTGGGCATTTTCTATCCTGTTTCCCATTGTTGTGATCGGGGTCCTTCTCAGGACTAGATTACTTAGGTTCAGGGATATTCAGGAGTTTAGGGTTACGCTGGCGGCCTGGACCTCTGTACCATTAACAGTACCTCCAGGTTGAGGGATTAGTCAGGGCCCCCCGTCTAGGGTCAGCTCAGGCCCCTGACCCCCCTGTACGCTGAGACAGCGTGACACAGGGGAACTCCTGGTGTGACTGGAGAGAGGAAGAGACGAGTACGTTTTGCGCGGGAAAGCGGAGCTGGATCCGGCTCAGCAGAGTAGCGTAAGAGGGTCCAGGCTCCTGGCTCCTGGACTGGGAGCAAGAGCCGAGTGCAGTGGACCAGAGGAGTCAGGCCAACTAGAGAAGAGACGCAGGGTCGGTGGAGCCGGGCACGTGAGGTGCCGGGTTATGGACTAGGGGCTCAGAGGGTAAAACCGGAGACCGCCCGCTGCCGCAAGAAGACAGAGCATTGTTTGGGCAGGGACGCCTGAAAAATAAACACCGGCATCAGCGTGCATCTGCCTTGTGAGGAACGAGAGTCAGCTAAGTGTAAAAACTATTGATTATAACCGGTTTGACTCTGCTACATCCAGTTAAACTGTGAACTGTCAGTGATAGACTTTGACCTACTTTTCCCTTGTTTTTCCCCCATATTTTCCCCTGATACTCCCTGCGTGGAGATTTACCCTGTTATTATAAACTTCCCCTGTTTATTAACCCCGTATTGGCTGCTTTGTGTTTCTGTGTCGCTGCATCTAAAGTGCCCGTGTTACATATGTCCACACTACCCTCAGAAACAAATCTAATATCCACCCCATCCAGGAATATTCGGATGCTTTCAATAGCTTTCAGAAAAATCTCATTGACGACATTTGTTGGATCAGTGGGTGCTGCCGCAAAAATGCTCGGGTCTCCCATAGACTCCCACAGACTAACATTGGACTCATTGCTCAGGTCGAGCACCCAAGTATCACGGTGAGCTCGGCCCGAGCTTCAAGCACCCGAGCATTTTAGTGCTTGCTCAACACTATTCTTCAATCCTCCGAGCGGATGAAGAAACATGCTGATAAGAGATGTCTGGATCCGCCTCAATTCCGTCCGGGAGACAAGGTTTGGCTCTCCTCCAAACATGTTCATCTCAAAATACCCTCCTATAGGTTGGGTCCACGGTTCATCGGTCCATTTGAAGTCCTCAACCAAATCAACCCAGTAGCCTACAAGTTAAAACTCTCGGCCACCTTACGCATTCCCAACTCCTTCTACGCATCTCTCCTCAAACCAGTTGTGCTTAATTCTTTTTCCGACAATCCAGGTACCTCCCCAGCTCCGGTCTCCGCGGAGGACGTCTATGAGGTAGAGAACATTCTGGCCACCAAGAGGGTAAGAGGAAAAATTTTTTTTCTGGTGGATTGGAAGGGGTTTGACCCATAGGAGAGAACTTGGGAACCCAGGGAGAACATCCACGCCCTGCTTCTCCTTAAAAATTTCTTTCAGGCCTAAAAAAGAGGGGAAAAAAAATATATATCACATACCCTACCATCATTATATATAAATGTAAAGCAAAGTTACATATGAAATATAGGGTACTTAGTGAACTATTTTTGATCAAAAAAAGTATGCAACCGTCTCACCAGCGACAAGGGTTTATTAAAAACCTTACTGTATATCAAAGTTGAAGTAATGCATATAAAAGGGTAGACAAATAGAACCGGGTCCCAATATCAGCCCACCTAAGCCCGTGGTAAGCTACATATATACTGACCAGCTCAACAAGGGGGATGCCACACCCCTAATTTGCACAGAATGCAAACAAGACCAAAAAAACCAAGCAATGTGAACTGAGGTCTAAGATGGTACACATGCAAGAAATATGCAAGAGCATGTTCACACTAGCAAAAAGATACAAAACCTACAAAAGACAAAAAATATATCACATACCCTACCATCATTATATATAAATGTAAAGCAAAGTTGCATATGAAATATAAGGTACTTAGTGAACTATTTTTGATCAAAAAAAGTATACAAGCCGTCCCACCAGCGACAAGGTGACCCTAATTGGTACCTCCGACAATCCAGGTACCTTCCCAGCTCCGGTCTCCGCGGAGGACGTCTATGAGGTAGAGAACATTCTGGCCACCAAGAGGGAAAGAAGAAAAAATTTTTTTCTGGTGGATTGGAAGGGGTTTGACCCATAGGAGAGAACTTGGGAACCCAGGGAGAACATCCACGCCCTGCTTCTCCTTAAAAATTTCTTTCAGGCCTAAAAAAAGAGGGGGCGTAAAGGGGGGGTCTGTAGTATCGGCGTCTCTGCCCCCTGACAGGCAGAGACGCCGTCCCTCTTACCGCCGCGCTCCCCGCCTGGCGTCCTCCGGCGCTTCTGCTGCTGCCAGCGCGCGCTTCCTCCCTCTTAAAGGGGCCGCCCGTGCCGTCCTAAGGAGTCCCCAGCCAATGGCTGGAGGACCTCTCATATAAAAGGCACCTCCTCCAAAATGGAGGTGCCCGTGCAAGGTTGTAGCTTTGTGTGTTAAACTCTGCTTCAGCCCTCAGGTCCCACTGCTAGCCTGACTACCAGTCCAGTCCGCCAGCCTGACTACCAGTCCAGTCCGCCAGCCTGACTACCAGCTGCGTCCGCCAGCCTGACTACCAGTCCAGTCCGCCAGCCTGACTACAAGTCTTGTCCGCCAGCCTGACTACCAGTCCTGTCCGCCAGCCTGACTACCAGTCCTGTCCGCCAGCTTGTCTACTCTCCAGCCCGACAGTCGGTCTACAGTCCAGTCCGCCAGTCTGTCTATGGGCCCTGCCCGCCTGCTTACCTGGAAGCACCTGCCTGTTACCTGCCGTGCCTACCAGCCAGCCTACCTGGAGGCTCCTGCTTTTTACCTGCCTTGCCTACCAGCCAGCCTACCTGGAGGCTCCTGCTTGTTACCTGCCGTGTCTGCCAGTCTGTCTACCCGGATCACCCGTCAGCCTGTCTGCCGTGCTCATCTGCTGTACTGGTCAGTCCCTGCCTTCTGACCCATGGGAGTCACCTGCTCTCATACAAGGTCTGGCCCAGAGTAGCACCTGGTCCCTCTGCTCGGTCTTTCCCTGGTCACAGAGTCGATTGAGCCACCGTACGACCTTGGTCAGTCCGAGTTGATACCTAGTTTCGCCCCTCTGGTCCCTCCTTGCACCGCAGCACAGAGGTTCCACGACATGGGTCTATTATATGACGATCCTGATTGAATCTCATCTGCTGAGGCAGAACTCAGGCGTTTGAAGCAGGGGTCAGGTGATGTTGAAAATTATTGCACACACTAAAGAAGATGGGCTTCAGAATGATCCTGCTCTGAAATGTCTATTTCTTGCTGGTCTGAGTGAAAGGGTTAAGGATTTGCTAATTGCATTCCCCGCACCTGAGACTCTGCAGGATGCCATGCAATTAGCTGTTCTTGCGGATAGGAGACTGAGATTTAGGCAGAATAAGGTAAAGACTCCTTTAATGCCAGATCCTAGTCCCCAGAAAATCTGTTCTGATGGCGGAAAACCGATGGAGGTTGGGGCGAAGTCACTCTCCTCTCAGGAAAGAGACCGGAGGTTCGCCGAGGGATTGTGTCTTTATTGTGGTAAAGCTTACCATTTGATTAGGTTTTGTGAGCTCTGTTTAAGTACAGAAAAAAAAAGGTCAGTTACGCCGGTATAGCTTGTTTACGCTCTGCAGGAGTATTTCTTTCAGGGAGTACTACTTTGCAGGAAAATTTGATTGAATTTCAGGTATTTGTGGATTGTGGTTCAACACTTAATGTGATTGAAAAGGAGTTTTTAGAAAAACTTAAATCGAAATCCAAACCTTTGTCATCACCTATTTCTGTGAATGCAATTGATAACACTCCCTTGAAATGTATTACTAACAAGGTTGCTGCATTTCCCCTCACTATCAATGGAGTTCACCAAGAAATTTTGGACTTGGTTGTATTAGATAATTTACCCTCTCCGGTCATTCTAGGTTTGCCTTGGTTAAAACTGCACAATCCTGTCCTGGACTGGTCTACTAATGTGATTAAGTCTTGGAGTCCGAAGTGCTACGATAAATGTTGTAATGGTCGCATTGCAGCTGTGGAAAAAGGGGAATTACCGGTACCTATTCAAGATTTTTGGAGGGTTTTTTCGGAGGAGGAGTCGCAAGTTTTACCTCCTCATAGGGATTATGATTGCGCCATTGAGTTTGTTCCTGGAGCTACTCTTCCCAAAAGTTGCTTGTTTAATCTGACTATCCCTGAAAGAAAGGCTTTGGAGGAGAACATACAGACTAGCCTGGCTGCTGGTCACATTAGATCTTCTAAGTCGCCTGTGGCAGTTGGATTTTTCTTTGTTAAAAAAAAGGACGGGGGTTTACGTCCATATCTGGATTTTCATGAAATGAATAAGATTGCCGTACGCAATTTCTACCCATTGCCGTTAATTCCTGACTTGTTTAACTAGTTGGTGGGGGCCAAGTGGTTCTCTAAAATTGATCTCCGGGGGGCATACAATTTGTTACGAGCGAAGAAGGGTGATGAATGGAAAACTGCTTTTAACACTCCGGTAGGTCATTTTGAGAATCTGGTGATGCCTTTTGGTATTACCAATGCACCTGCATTTTTTCAGAACCTCATTAATGACATCCTGAGACCTCTAATTGGTAAGAATGTGGTTGTGTATTTGGATGACATTTTGATTTATTCACCAGATCTAGAGTCCCATTGGCAGAGTGTACGTGAAGTTTTGCAGTTATTGAGTGATAATTCACTCTTTGCTAAGCTGGAGAAATGTGAGTTCGCTGTGCAGAAAATCAGTTTTTTGGGCTCCATTGTCTCCAGCGAGGGCTTTGAGATGGACCCGGTGAAGGTTCAGGCTGTGCAGGAATTGGCCTAGGCCTATTGGTTTGAAATCTATACAGAGATTTTTGGGTTTTGCCAATTATTACAGGAAATTCATTAAGAATTTTTCTGTAATTGTTAAGCCTCTAACCGATCTCACCAGGAAAGGTGCAAATACGGTCCAGTGGACTACTGAGGCCATTGAAGCGTTTAAGTATCTCAAAGAGAGGTTCAGTTCTTCCCCTATCCTTATGCAGCCTGATTAGACCAAGCCTTTTTTGGTCGAGGTCGATGCTTCATTGGTGGGGGTCGGAGCAGTTTTGTCTCAGGAGAACAGGGATGGAGTACATCCTTGTGCCTTCTTTTCGAAAAAAATTTCGGAAACCGAACTGAATTATGAAGTTGGAAATCGGGAGTTGCTGGCTATTAAACTCGCGTTTGAACATTGGCGTCATTTTTTGGAAGGCGCTAGATTCTCTATTCAGGTTTTCACAGATCATAAGAATTTGATCTATCTGAAAGCTGCCAAGCGCTTGAATGCCCATCAAGCTAGGTGGGCACTTTTTTTTCTCGGTTTAATTTTTCTGTTACCTATATCCCTGGTACTAAGAATGTTAAAGCCGATGCTTTATCTCGCAGCTTCTCTCCTACGGTCGGTGCCGAGGAGAAGGAGAGCATTTTACAGAAAGGAGTTGTGGTGGCGGCATTGGACTCCGTTTTGGAGAATGGGATTCTGAAAGCTCAAGATGATGCTCCATCTAACACTCCAAATGGGAGGTTGTTCGTGCCTAGAACTTTAGGAGAGATTTGTTTGTGGAGTGTCATAAGTCTTGGTTGGCAGGTCATCCAGGAATTTCGGACACTAAGAGACTTATCAGTCGCAGTTTTTGGTGGTCTGGATGGCAGAAAGAAGTCATCAAGTGGGTGCGTCAATGTACTGGGTGTGCTAGGTCAAAGGCTTCACATACTCGTGCTGCGGGGTTGCTTTGCCCTCTGGAGGTTCCTAGTGCGCCTTGGACGCATCTAGCAATGGATTTTATTACTGATATTCCTGTGTCCGAGGGTTTTACTGTCATCTGGGTGGTCGTGGACCATTTTAGTAAGATGTGTCATTTGGTTCCATTCATTAAGTTGCCCTGCGCCAAGACACTCGCTAAAGCGTTTGTTAAGCTTCATGACGTTCCCACGGATATTTTTTCTGATAGAGGACCTCAGTTTGTGGCTCGCTTTTGGCGTGCTTTTTGTGACAGGTTGGGAGTCCATTTGTCATTTTCGTCTCGGTATAATTGTGAGTCTAATGGACAGACTGACAGAAAGAACCAGGATGTTGAACAGTTTTTGCGTTGTTTTGTGGCGGACAATGAAGAGGTGTGTTCTGAGTTTCTGCCTCTCACAGAATTTGCTCTTAACAATCATACTGTACATCCTCCTCTGCTGGGTGTTCTCCTTTTTTTTGTTGTACTGGGAGATATCGGTTCGTTCTCCAAATTGGGGTTGGCGGTGCCGGAGGAGGAGAACTTTTCCGGTGATTTGGAGAGAGTTTGGACTAATGTACGTTGCAACCTTCAAGGGGCTAACAAGAAGTCCAAGAAGTATTTTGACAGGAAACGTAAGGAGGTTTTGTTTACTGTGGGTGACATGGTTTGGTTGTCCTCGGTTGAGGATTCCCTCTAAAAAACTGGGTCCTAAGTTTGTTGGTCCATTTAAAGTGCTTCAGGTTGTTAACCCGTCTGCGGTTAGGTTGGATGTCCCTACTTCCTGGAAGATTAATCCTGTGTTTCATGTTTCCTTGTTGAAAAAGACTGATGTATCAGATAGGGACGCCACTGTCACAGTTCCTTCTGTGGTGGAAGACGGCGAATATGAAATTTCGCGTATCTTGAATTCTAGATGGCATAGAGGGAGATTACAGTATCTTGTCTCCTGGAAGGGTTTCGGTTCTGAAGATAACTCCTGGGTAAGGGCGGATGATGTCTCTGCTCCTAGGATTGTTAGAGCTTTCCACAGGAGGTTTCCGGATAGAACTGGGCCTGGAGGATCTGGAGGAGCGTCATAAAAGAGGGGGTACAGTTAGAACCCTCCTGTTTGTTTTTTCCATCTTGTGTTTTGCGGTCACGTCACCACCTGCCTTTATATTCCAGCTCTGCCCTTTTGGCTGTGCTGGACTTCAGTGTTATTTGACTGTTTTGCTAGCCAGGTGCTTCGGTGCCTTTCTGTGTCAGTTCGCTTGGTTCTTCTGGGACCTCTAGTACCTTTTTGTCAGTTTGTCTTTTTGTGTTCTGCAACAACTTCTCTATTTAGTCCCATTTTTGTTCCAGTCCTTAGTTCTTTTAGGGACCCCTCCCCTTATGCTATAGGTCTTCGTTCAGACCAGGACTAAGGCGGGTCTGTTCGCTAAGAACAGGCAGCCTGCTGCTTCGTAGGGATTCAGCTTAGTCTTACTGTAGGGACAGTTTTCCCCTATCTTTCCTTAGTTCAAGTTGATGATCATAACATCCAGAGCTTTTCCTCTGAGCCCTGTAGTCAGGTACCTGGCCCACTGGGCTTCAGTCAGCTGGTACTGTCTGCAGGCTTTTTCAAATCTCCGCAGAAATAGGTCCAAATCCCCATCTTTTTCCATCACAGGGAAATGCTCAGGACAGGGTTTAAAGCAATTGGCACTGTTGGACTCACGGGTCTATGTGCAGGATGGCTCCTTCTGAATCTGGGCTAGCTCCTGCTGGTGCCAGTGCTTATCTTGCCACTTTCGCTCAGCAAGCCTCTCGCTCAGCTTGGGCCTCTCGCTCAGCTCTCTCAGCCTGGGCCTCTCCCTCAGCCTGTCCGCTTGGGCCTGTCGCTCACACTGAGTCTGATTTCTTAAAACTCTGCACAGAATTATCGCAAGAACCATGTTATTTTTCAGTGACAGGAATTATTGCTCATTCCAGCCACTGATGTTTTGTAATATTCCACCGCTTGCCACCAATTTGTCAGATATTCCACAGTGACGACACAGGAGAAACCATGCAATATCTCACCGCTGACATCACGCTGTCAAATTTCGTCAGGGATCCGCGAGCACACGGTCCCCACTAGTCTCTATGTAGGTATCGGCAAGTGACCAGTGAGCGTATGGCGTCACACCTCTGGATTCCAATGCATGGAATATGTGTTTACGCCATCTGTACGGTCACTGTCAGCTTAACAATAGCCCGATTATTAATATTATTCGCTGCCACCACCGGCCGAGTTTGAAATATAATACAGGCCTAGCCGAACGCCTGCGTTCTGGTAGCGTATGGCTTCGGGGAAGGGAACTATTACAGGACAAAAGAAACAGAACTATTAAATTTTATATTTAATCCAAAAGGGAGGCAGTGTTTAAGAAAAATATAAAAGATTTTACAAAGGAGACATTGCAATACATAAGCAGTTACACAAAATAATAAGGATTAAAGAAGAGACTTACTATAAGATTTCTGAGACAATTCAGTATAGGTGGAGGAGGGGCTCCCCGATTTGATTTGAACGTTATCGAACGTGACCCGTTGCTTATAGTATCTATACCCCTCTGGCAATGAGTATGGATCAATCCTCAGTTGGCTCTTTTATGCCTAAGCAGTGATCTGCCCACACACCCCTGTGGTGACATCATGTGGGCTCGGGCTCCACTCTTTATGTTTTTGTTAATTGGGGTTTTGTGCTGAGATTTACATGGAGACAGCTCTTGTACTGACAAGTGGTCGATTGCTAGCTCTTGTCCTGTGACAAAAGGTGGAAAAGGGAGGGGTGGAGAGGGGCTTGGGAGAAAGGCTTCTTATTATTTATGACAGGGGGAAAAAGAATATTTTCAATATTTCTCAATATTTCCCTGACAGGCCCTAATTTAGAGAAATGTGAACACTAATGGTTAGGTCTATATCTTCTGGGTTGGCTGTACTGGAAGAAGTGTCAGTCCTAATTACACAATTTCTACTGTAGTGAAATTGACGCCACTTTGCTGGTGTCTGCCACTAATTTTTGGAAATGTGGAGAATCCTGACTGGGTCTCTCCATCTGCTGGGTTGGCTGTAGTGGAAGAGATTTTTGTTTCCATTATACTACTTCTACTCTGGTGAAATTGATGCCACTTTGGTGGCGTTAATGTAACACAGGTACCGGAATGCAAAGCACAGAGACACAAGGTGGGAACAGTCAGGGGTTGATATAACCACTTTATATGTATAACAATTATTATGCAAGGGGGTTAGTATCAGGAATAATAAACAGCAACTTGGAATAACAATAAGAAATATCTTTCAGTGAATAACAGTAAAGTTCTTTGCAAAAGTGTGATGCACCCAGTTGTGGGAGTCACCACGTGAGTTCTCTTTATATGGCCCTAGCGGGGATCACCGGTTATTCACGCAAGGCCTGAAGTCTCTAAAATCTATCAGATCCTGTTTAGCCTCCCACGCACCAACCGGCCTCCTCCCAACCTAAAGTCCTAATCCCAGCTGCCCCCCAGTATCGTAGGTGAGAGTTGGAAGTGACGGTCCTATTCACTTGCGCGATTCCTCCGCTTTTGCTGGCGCATCTCTCCTGTTGCAGTCTCCTCTCAGCTCTTCTCAGTTTGACCATCGATGGCAGTCTCTAAGGCTTGGGGTAAGGTGATCCAAACTCTTGACAGGTGGTGTCGGGTTCCAGGAACTTGCTTGATGCAGAGTGCAGGTCCTGACTTTGCTCAACTTGCGCAGCTCTTGGGGCACCTCTGTGAGGGGGCTGGAGCTCTTCAGGCAGTGTCTGGCAATGCGATGCAGGCCTCCGTGCTGGGCTCTCTGATAACTCTGGAGCACATCTGCCCCACTCTGCAGCCTGGAGCCAAATCTGGGTCACCTGATCAGGTCCAGCACACAAAGTCTCTCCCCCTGCGAATCTGAAAGTACCATTTGTTTCCTGCTAACACAATTCTTTGTTTTACTTTAATGGGAACCTATCACGTCCTAGTTACTATTATCACTGCCCCATTGGTTTGTTAGTGATGCAATGTGCATCACTAACAAGCTGTTTTCATGAAAATCGGTGGTATTATAATGATTTTATAATGTTTTATATACTTTGTCCTATCTCCTCGTGTTTAGTCATAGGGGTGTGATTCTCAGATTCAGTCATGACCGGGCGACGCATTCAGTCAGTGCTGGCGCCGCCCATGACATTTGAATACTGCTCCTGGCAAGCACTATGTTTGTGGGGCGCATGTGCTTTTGCACACGTCGGGCCGCTGGTCCAGCGCGTGTGCACTGAGGCTGTGTTATTACCAGCTTCAGTGCGTACGCTCTGCGACCTGTGGCTCCCGGCACGTGCGCAGTCAATGTATCTTGCAGTCACCGCTGCAGTGTCACTACCCATGCGGTGACCACAAGATACATTGACTGGGCACGCGCCGGGAGCCACAGATCACAGCACGTGCGCACTGAAGCTGGTAATCACACAGCCTCAGTGCGCTGGCGCTGGACCAGCGGCCCGACGTGTCGAAATGCGCATGCGCCCCACAAACATAGCGCTTAGCAGTATCTAAATGTCATGGGCGGTGCCAGCACTGACTGAATGCGGCGCCCGTCCATGACTGAATCTGAGAATCACACCCTTATGACTGAACACGAGGAGATAGGACAAAGTATTTAAAACGCTATAAAATAATTATAATACCACCGATTTTCATGAAAACAGCTTGTTAGTGATGCACATTGCATCAATAACAAAGCAATGGGGGCAGTTTACATAGCAACTAGGACATGACAGGTTCCCTTTAACTTTCAGTTTGTTCTAACAGAGGGTGGTGTTCGCTTACAGTTACTTAGTCTCTCTTGTCCATCTCTCTACACTAGACCCTAATTCAGGGCAATGTGAACACTCCTCGTTAGGTCTCCATCTCCTGGGTTGGCTGTAGGGGAAGAGGTGTCGTTTCTAATTCTACAATTTCTACTCTACTGAAATTGATGCCACTTTGTTAGTGTCTGCCACAAATATTTGGAAATATGGGGAATCCTGATTGGTTCTCCATCCTTTGGGTTGGCTGTAGTGGAAGAGGTGTCGGTCCCCATTATACTACTTATACTCTAGTGAAATTGATGCCACTTTGGTGGTTTTAGGCTCAAATGTTTTCAAATGTGAACACTCCTTGTTAGGTCTCCATCTACTGGGTTGACTGTAGGAGAAGTGTCAGTCCTAATTATACTACGTCTACTGTAGTGAAATTGATGCCACTTCGGTCATGTTAGGCCCTAATTTAGGGAAATGTGAACACTCCTGATTGGGTCTCCATGTGCTGGGTTGGCTGTAGTGGAAGAGGTTTTGGTCTCTTTTACAATAGTTATACTCTAGTGAAATAAATTTTTTGGTGCAGATATTCTTCACTACACGGGGGAAAAAAAAAGGTTGGGTCCAAGCAGCTTCCTGACCCTCGATTGTACTGTGCTGTCACGGCAAGAAGAAGAGGAGGGTGACTCTGAGGCCGAGGAATGGGATAACACATTGGATGATGATGAGGTTGTACATCCAACTTAGTGTGAACCCAAAGGCACACAGCTGAGTAGCTCATCTGAGGCAGTGGAGGAGGAGGAAGACGAGGAGGTTATGTAGCATGCTATGGTGCAGACATGGAGTGATGCAAGCACGGGGAGCACTGCATCCTTAGTAACAACCGTGGCAGTGACCAGCAGCGGTCGCAGGTCTGCAGCTCACAGGGGCGGCAAGGGTTGCCTAGCCTGGGCCTTTTTTGAGATCGCAAAGGATGAGCCAGCTCATGTTATCTGCACACTTTGTGCTAAAAAACTCAGTAGAGGGAAAAAGTGCAATCATTTGACTGCATGCATGAACCTTCACATGCGCAATCAACATGCGTTACTCTGGCAATCTCACTGCGATAAAATGCAGACCCGCGGACCTCAACAACCATCAGCTGCCCCATCAACTGCATCCGCTGCCTCTTCCTACTCCTCTGTTACCATGCCAAGTATTGTCACGCAGGTCTCCGACCGCAGAACTTCGGGTCCTCTACCTGCTCCAGTCAGGCTGAGTGAGAGCCCGTCCGCTGTATTGGAAGCGGACACGCCTGCTGTGTTTGTTTCACTGAGCACACGACATGTTTCTCAATCCACCATAACATCTGCGCCTGCACCTCACTCACAGTCCAGCAGTTTGTCCGGTTCACCCTACTCCCCCCTCTCTCAGCGCTGCAGCCAGCCCTCGGTCCCGCATTTGTGGTCATGTAAAAGATTGTTTCATCCTACACATGACAAAGCTAAGAGGTTGAACTCCGCCATCTCTAATCTGTTGGCCACGGAAATGGTGGTGTCAGGTCCTAATTTTTTGAACTGCAAACACTCCTGTATGGCTGCTTTTTTTACTGAGGACTGGAGGTAACCGGAAAACCTGGGGGAAACCCCTGCAAACACGGGGAGAACATACAAACTACTTGCAGATGTTGTTCTTGTCGTGGTAGCCCTTCCAAGAAGAGCTAATTTGGATTGAGATAATTATCTCTATATCTGTCGGCCATTTTTGGTTCAAATTATATAAATAAATACGATGCATCGGAGCAAGAAAATAACAAACAGCCGGTGTCTGAGTGTACAATTCTTGTCTGCCCTCAGATCCCAAGCAACAAGTATTTATTACATCCCCAAAAGAAAGGGGATGGATAACATTACCTAACAGAGAAAGTATTTTAATTGGATATAACAGTCGTCCTTGAAAGCTAGCACTGTCCAATTAACTATACTTTAAAAAAAAAAATGAAAGTGTAAAAATAACACAGCTCTACACCCTGTGTTATCGCTTTTATGAATAACACAGGTGAAGTCAGCAGTCTTCCCCATGATTGTGGAGCCTACTGAAACAGACTAAGGGACCTTTTTAAATGCTTAGGAAGCCTTTGCAGGTGTTTTTTGTTAATTATTTTAATATACTGAGATAATTACTTTTGTGTTTTCATTGGCTGTAACCCATAATCATTAACATTAACAGAAATAAACACTTGAAAAATATGATTTGGTTTGTAATGACTCTATATAATATAGGAGTTTCACTTTTTGTATTGAAGAACTGAAATAAATTAACTTTTGATGATATTCTAATTTAGTGAGATGCACCTGTATAAAGCTAATATTGAGTTATTTAGATATATAGGTAGATTTAATTGTCTAAAATAATAATCAAAGCGAAGTATAAATATTTACCATAACATCCTCTATCATCTAAAACAGTTAGCTCGTTGTCTAGGAGACCGACCACCGCTGCTGTCTACCTTGTGAACATTGTGTTGAAGCTTGCAAGGTGTCACGGCTATACAAAGCATAAATGCTTATTGAGGGCTGGCTGATGGCCCTTTGACAATAGTGAGGGCCACCTGATGGCCCTGAAGCAAAAAAATGGGATTTTCAGAGTCCCTCCTTCATAAATGAGACAGGATGTGTCTGATGATGTCTCACACACCACATGCCCATATAAGATATTAAAATGTTAAAATGACATTTCCTGGTGAATGTTTTATTTCACCGTTGAAAGTAATGCGAACGTGGAAAAACGCAGCAAACATGTCCAAGGTGTGGAGGAGCATTTTTTTCCATTCTTTATCGTGTCTTACATGCAAGTCATTATCCTGGAAAGAATGTTTCTTAAAAGTCTTTTCAGTAAAATCCACTTTAGCTTTGGTTTTGTATGTTAATTGTCAGTCCGTAAAAGCAGCGACCTGATTCAGAAATGCTTCCATGCTTCCAGGGGTCTTCCCATGCTGTTTCCATGCCATTTCAGCGCTGTTTCCATCGATTTGACCAATTTGTAGACCCCTTCAGACCTCCAGGGCATTTCTCGTGTTTCCTATTGACTTTCATTATACTCGTCACTCGGGTCGGGCACCCGAGCATTACTATTTGCTTGACTCAAGTAACGAGCATTTTAGTGCTCGCTCATCACTACTGCTCTAGCACTGGCACTCTATTTATGTATTACTTTACATTATTTGTAGCTAGACTTCTGACATGTGGCTGTCTCCTGACAGTTTGATTATCCTGTATGGTATTTTCTAATATATAAGATTTATTTTGTGTATTTTCACATCTGAGTCTACACTAAGTCCATACCACTAGGTGGAGATATTTTACCATGAATTATTGACAGATGTGAATCCAGTTGAAAAACGGTTTTGGCTTTCTCCATGTGGATTTGCAACATATAAAAAACAATACATGTTTTCTAGAATAATGTATGAATAATGAATTTTTCTTGAAAATTAACACTTTCTGGGACGTACATAATCGATTTATAGTTAACTAGTATTTCTCTGCAGTTCGACTACTAATGTAGTTTTTAATTCATCTTTCCTCATGGGAGTTTTTCTATTGACTTTGTGTTTCTCTTAAACTCCTGGATACTTATACGACCTGTGACGACACAGCTTTTCTTCTTAATTATGTCATACATACCATATTATTATGTTGACTTCTGAACTTGTGCTCTTCTTTGGTTGGTCAACACAGAATATTGTTTGAATAATCCTGAATGTTGATCACTTGAGTTGATATTTGGTAATTGATGAATGAAATGCTTTACTCAATAAAGGTCTTAAGTATACACCATCAACCAAATTAGATAAATTTCAAGCATTCATCGGCATCAAAAGATTCATGAGGCAATTAGCCTTAAAGAAATATTTCAAGATAAAAGACCATACCATCCTACCATGCCCAACAGATTCACCGCCTTCCGAATATGTCCACACTACCTTCAGAAACAAATCTAATTTCCACCCCATCCAGGAATATTCGGATGCTTTCAATAGCTTTCAGAAAAATCTCATTGACGACATTCGTTGGATCAGTGACAAGAAATGGTCAAAATTCAAATATAATTTATATATATTTTATATATAATATAACAAGCTCGAGCGAACCGCAGTTAAACAGCTACAAACCAATAAAAAAATTATAATCCGCCCAGCGGACAAAGGTGGAGGCAGAGTTATCCTTGATCAGGAACAGAGAATCTTTCAGGCTTCTAATTGATTCCCGCACCTACCAATCCATATCATCAAATTCCTCTTACCTAGAGGAACTTAAAACCCTAACCAGAAAGGGACTGAAAGCCAGGTTCCTTAATACATATGAATATGACTATATCAATATCAAACACCCTAGTATTGCCGTTTTCTACTTTCTACCAAAGATTCACAAAGATCAAACAAAACCCCCGGGGAGACCGATCATTTCAGGAATTCAATGTCTTACTGCAAATTTATCCAGATATATGGATCACCATTTACAGGATTTAGTACCCCTACTACCTTCCTACCTCAAGGATAGTAAGCATGCAACACAACTGGTAAATAAAGTCCCTTGGCAGGACCATTATATCCTGGGGACTATGGATATCACTTCCTTATACACTATGATCCGGCATGACAAATAATGTGGAGGTTCCACCCATTTTCTCCAACAACAAAACATGCCCCTCGATCAGATTAACTTCATCCAAGAATGCTTGTTCTTCGTACTAACACATAATTATTTTAAATACGAGGAGAACTACTGCTCCCAGCGATGGGGCACAGCAATGGGGACCAGGTTCGTACCCAGTTATGCCAACCTCTATGTGGGAAGGTGGGAAGAATCCACTATCCACCTGGGAGGGGTGCTGCGCGCGAACCTGGTCCTACGGCATCGGTTCATTGATGACATCCTATTTATCTGGTCAGGTGACCCACTGTCTCTTCAGGAATTCCTAAAGGACGTGAATAAAAACACCTTTTATTTCAATTTCACATCTACTACAAGTACTACATTTATTAATTTCCTCGATTTGAATATCTATATTGAAAATGGTCAAATTCATATTCGTACTTATTCTAAACCCACAAACGCAAACAGTTATATTTCCACCGATAGCTGCCACCTCCCTAGTTGGCTCTTAAATGTACCACACAGCCAATATCTAAGACTGCATCGCAACTGCTCTAAAAATCAGAACTTCAAGCAAGAGTCGGACACCCAAACCAAAAAATTCTTAGAAAAGGGCTATGACCCACAATTCCTGACTACTACCATGACCAATATGGCGACCATACCACGGGAACAACTTCTAACAAAGCACGCCGCTGCCAATTCCGAACCTAATACCAATACTCTGAATGTACCCATTATCACACCATTCTGTTCAAATACCCAACTATTTAGGGAAATAGTCCAGAAACACTGGCATATCTTAAAAGACGACAAAGTCATTGGCGAACAGATCCAAAAAAAACCTAAAATGTATTTTTATAAAAGGCTCGGAAATTGGGCAATATGATAGCCCCCATAGTAAAAAAAATATTTGCCACAGACTAACCCCTCTACTCCATGTAATCAAGAAATAAAAGGTTTCTTCCCCTGTAAAAAATGCAAGATGTGCAAAACCGTATGTACCCAGAAACAGAAAACCATCAGTCATGGGGAGGACATATACCCGATCTCAGACTTTATCACATGCTCTGCCACAGGAGTTATCTATGTCTTAAAATGCCCCTGCAATAAGATTTACATAGGGCGCACCAAACGCCCTATGAACGTAAGAATTATTATTATTATTGATTTATATAGCACCATTGATTCCATGGCGCTGTACACGAGAAGGGGTTACATATAAAATACAGGTATCACTTACAGTAAATGAACTAACAATGATAGACTGGTACAGAGGGAAGAGGACCCTGCCCCTGCGGGCTTACATTCTACAGGATGATGGAGAAGGAGACAGTAGGTGGGGAGTTGCAGCAGCTCCGGTGTTGGTGAGGCGCAGGTCCGGTGATGGTAAGGCAGCAGCTCCAATGGTGTTGAGGAGGCAGCGGGATCATACCAGGCTGTAGGCTTTCTTGAAGAGATGGGTTTTCAGGTTCCGTCTGAAGGATCCGAGTGTGGTGGATAGTCGGACGTGTTGGGGCACAGAATTCCAGAGGGTGGAGGATATTTGGGAGAAATCTTGGAGGCAATTGGGTGAGGAACAAATAAGTATGGAGGAGAGAAGGAGGTCTTGGGAGGACCGGAGGTTACATGAGGTAATATATCGGGAGATTAGTTCAGAGATGTACAGAGGAGAAAGGTTATGGATGGCTTTGTAGGTCAGTGTTAGTAGTTTGAACTGGATGCGCTGGGCAATTGGAAGCCAGTGAAGGGATTTGCAAAGGGGGGTAGCAGAGGAGTAGCGAGGCGAGAGATGAACAAGTCGCCCAACAGAGTTAAGGATGGACTGTGTAACGGGTCTGGGAGGCGGAACCTCTGAGCAACTTATACAAGGGGGTGGTCCTTGTAAGGAAGCGGGTGGCGACCAGGGAAGACAGGCAGGCAGTCACAGCAGGTGACCGGGACAGTCTCTGGGTAAACGGGCAGGAGGTCACGGCAAGTGACCGGGGCAGTCTCTGGGTAAACGGGCAGGAGGTCACAGCAAGTGACCGGGACAGTCTCTGGGTAAACGGGCAGGAGGTCACGGCAAGTGACCGGGGCAGTCTCTGGGTAAACGGGCAGGAGGTCACAGCAAGTGACCGGGACAGTCTCTGGGTAAACGGGCAGGAGGTCACAGCAAGTGACCGGGACAGTCTCTGGGTAAACGGGCAGGTACGACCTGTGACGGCTGAGCCTCCAGGTAGGCTAGCAGGCAGATGACAGATGAGTGCTCCCAGGTGAGCAGGCGAGAGTCTCAGGATAAGCAGGTGGTCACAGCATGTGACGGCGGAGCCTCCAGGTAGGCTAACAGGCAGGTAGCAGATGAGCGCTCCCAGGTGAGCGGGCAAGCTGGTCCATAGACAGACTGACAGGTGTCGGAAGGCAGACCGTCGGACCTCAGGCTAGCAAGCAGGAGAGCGGATGACAGGCAGCAAACTGGCAGGCAACTGGCAGGCAACTGGCAGGCAACTGGCAGGTAACAGGCAGGTAACAGGCAGGTAACAGGCAGGTAACAGGCAACGGGACCTGAGGGCTGAAGCAGAGTAGTGAACAGTGCAACAACATTGCTCGGGCACCTCCATCTTGGAGGAGGTGCCCCATACATGGAGAGATCCTCCGGCCACTGGCCGGGGACTCCCCAGGGCGACGCGCGCGGCCCCTTTAAGAGAGGGGGAGTGCGTGCGCGCGCGCCCTAAGCACGGTGACCGGGGGAGAGCAGGTGCTGCAAGCAGAGCGGGAGGAAGCCGCCGGGCACGGAGCAGAGAGGTGAGGGGAACAGCGTCCCTGCCTAGCAGGAGGCAGGGACGCCGACGCTACAGTACCCCCCCCTTTAGGCCCCCCCTTTTTTAAGCCAGACAGAAATTTAGCAAGGATGAGAGGGGCATGGATGTTCTCCCGGGGCTCCCATGTTCTCTCCTCAGGACCAAACCCCTTCCAATCCACTAGAAAAAAGGTCTTTCCTCTTACCCTTTTGGTGGCCAGAATGTTCTCTACCTCAAACTCGGCTTCAGCAGAAACCGGAGCAGGAGGCGTACCTGTAGACTTGGAAAAGGAGTTAAGTACCACGGGTTTGAGGAGAGATACATGGAAGGAGTTAGGGATCCGTAAGTTGGCCGGGAATTTCAATTTATAGGCCACCGGGTTGATCTGTTTGATAACCTCCAGTGGGCCGATGAACCGAGGCCCTAACTTATAGGAAGGAATCTTGAGCCGGACATATTTGGATGAGAGCCAGACTTTATCTCCGGGACGAAATTGTGGGGAATCCAGGCGTTTTTTGTCGGCGTGTCTCTTCATCCGCTCGGACGACTGAAGGAGTGCGGATCGGGTACTCTCCCAAATGGAGGAAAATTTGCTAACGAGAGATTCCGCGGCCGGGTTGTCCACAGAGGTGGAGACAGGAAAAGGGATCCGAGGATGCTGACCGAAGACTACAAAAAATGGGGATTTAGAAGAAGATTCGCTCTCGTGATTGTTGTAAGAGAACTCGGCCCATGGTAGGAGATCCACCCAGTCTGAATGGTGGGCATTAACGAAGTGCCGGAGGTAACTGGTCAAATTCTGATTGATCCGCTCCACTTGACCATTGGACTGTGGGTGGTAAGCGGAGGAGAAGTCCAGGGTGACGTCGAGCAGTTTACATGTGGCTCTCCAGAAGGGTGAGGTGAACTGAACCCCACGATCCGACACGATGTGGAGAGGCAGACCATGGAGACGGAAGATGTGGCGGATAAAGTCTTTAGCTAGCTCGGGAGCAGACGGGAGGCCTGGCAGGGGAATAAAATGAGCCATTTTGGAAAAGCGGTCAGCGACCACCCAAATGACCGTACAACCGACAGAGATCTGTTATGAAGTCCATAGCTATATGTTGCCACGGGGCAGCAGGCACAGGCAGAGGAAGAAGGCGGCCGGCAGGCAGGTGTCTCGGAACTTTGTTGCGGGCGCATGACACACAGGCAGAAACAAAGTCAATTACATCCTTGTGCAGGGTAGGCCACCAGTAGTGCCGGGTAATAAGCTGGAGGGTCTTTTTCTGACCGGCGTGCCCAGCTAGCTTAGACCAGTGACCCCAGTGTAGAATCTTCTCCCGATCGGACTCCGTTACGAACGTCTTACCGGGAGGGAGACGATTTAGGCCCACGGGGGCTACCTGCATTACTCTGGCGGGATCGATGATGTGTTTAGGCTCCTCCTCAAGATCAGACACCAGAAAGGATCGGGACAGGGCGTCAGCTTTGATGTTTTTGTCAGCTGGACGAAAATGAAGAATGAAATCAAAGCGGGCAAAAAACAAAGACCACCGGGCTTGGCGCGGGTTAAGTCTCTGGGCGCTCTGGAGATATGCCAAGTTCTTGTGGTCAGTGTAAATTATTACCGGGTGGAGAGCCCCCTCGAGCAGGTAACGCCACTCCTCCAGTGCCATCTTAATGGCCAACAATTCTCGGTCTCCTATAGAATAATTGCGCTCAGAAGAGGAGAAAAGTTTGGAGAAAAAGCCGCAGGTTACCTTTCTTCCGGAAGAAGATTTTTGGGTAAGTACCGCCCCAGCTCCGGAGGAGGAGGCGTCAACTTCTAGGAAGAATTGTTTGTTGCCGTCCGGACGATGCAGCACCGAGGCGGAGAGGAAGGCCTGTTTTAAGGAAAGAAATGCCTCCTCTGCTTCGGGCGGCCATTCTCTGGGGTTCATACCTTTACGGGTGAGAGCAGAGATAGGGGCGGTCCGGGAAGAGAAGTGCGGTATGAACAGGCGGTAATAGTTGGCGAAGCCCAGGAACCGCTGAATAGCCTTCAACCCCTCTGGTCGGGGCCACTTCTGGATGGCAGACAGTTTCTCAGGATCCATTTGTAGACCTGTCTGAGAGATTATGTAGCCCAGAAATGGAAGAGAGGTCTGCTCAAAGATGCACTTCTCATATTTAGCGTAGAGGTGGTTCTGCCTGAGCCTGAGCAGGACCTGACGAACGTCCCTCCGGTGAGTAGGAAGATCCGGAGAGAAGACCAAGATATCGTCCAGGTTCACCACCACGCAGGAGTAGAGAAGATCACGGAAGATGTCATTGACCAACTCTTGAAAGACGGCAGGAGCGTTACAGAGACCGAAGGGCATCACAAGGTACTCATAGTGGCCGTCCCGGGTATTGAATGCCGTCTTCCACTCATCCCCCTGACGGATACGGACCAGGTTATACGCCCCACGGAGATCCAGTTTGGTGAAGATTCTAGCCCCCCTCAGACGGTCAAATAATTCAGGAATAAGCGGAAGGGGGTATTTATTCTTCACAGTAATCTGGTTAAGGCCTCTATAGTCTATACAGGGACGGAGTGAGCCGTCCTTCTTTTTGACAAAGAAGAAGCCTGCTCCCGCTGGGGAGGTAGATTTCCGGATAAATCCCCGGGCCAGGTTCTCCTCAATATATTCAGACATGGACCGGGTTTCAGCAGCGGACAAAGGGTAGATTCGCCCACGGGGAGGAGTAGAGCCGGGCATCAGGTCGATTGGGCAGTCGTATGGTCTATGAGGAGGTAAAGTCTCTGCCTCTTTTTTTTTGAAGACATCCGCATAAGACCAATACGGAACCGGAAGACCGGGCAGATTGGCTGGGGTAGGAGAAGGACGGGCAGGACGAACGGGAACTAGACAAGTCTTATGGCAGTCCTGTCCCCAGCGAAGGACCTCTCCGGTCTGCCAGTCAAGCACGGGTGCATGTTTCTGGAGCCAAGGCAGGCCAAGCAATAGTGCGTGAGAGAGTCCAGGCAGAACATGAAAGGAGATGCTCTCAGAATGCAGCATTCCCACCTGTAGAGTCAGAGATTCGGTGATGAGTTGGATGGGATGTGGTAAGAGACCCCCATCCACGGCGGCGACAGATAAAGGTACGGCCAGAGGTTTGGTGGGAATGTGGTATTTTTCTACCAGGGATTGAGAGATGAGATTTCCAGCAGCTCCAGAGTCAAGTTGAGCCAGTTCAAAATAGCGGTTCTCTCCGCAGAGGATAGAAACAGACAGCATCAGGGATGGAGAGGGTTTACTTTTGTCTAGGGCGACCTCTCTGAGCGATCCTAGACACAGGCGTTTCCCGACCTCTCAGGGCAGGAACGGATCCGGTGCTCCTTACTGCCACAGTAGAAACAGCTCCCCTCGGCACGACGTAAGTCTTGACGGGTCTTGACCATCTTGGTCTGGTCGACCTGCATAGGCTCAGGTGAGTGTGCCTGGGGAGTAACAGAGGGAGTGACGGGTCTCTGGAAGGTAGGGACTAGACGTGGAATCCTCCTCTCACGGGTGACCTCCCTAGCGCGCTCCTGGAACCGGATGTCAATCCGGGTGGCAAGTGTAATCAAGTCGTCGAGAGTGGTAGGAATGTCCCGACCGGCGAGTTCATCTTTAATACGGCCGGACAGACCCTCCCAGAAGACGGACACCAGGGCGTCGTTATCCCAGGCCAGCTCCGAAGCAAGGGTACGGAACCGTATGGCATATTGGCCCATGGTGAGACTCCCTTGACGGAGGCGTAGCAGAGATGAGGCGGATGAGGTCTTCCGTCCGGGTTCGTCGAAGACCTTCCGGAAAGCCGTGAGAAAGGCAGGCAAGTCAGACACCAGGGGGTCTCCTCTCTCCCATAGAGGATTTAGCCAAGCCAGTGCCTCTCCCGTGAGATGGGACATGATGAAGGCTACTTTGGCCCGGTCGGAATTAAACTGGTGGGACTGGTGTTCAAAGTGCAGGGTGCACTGGTTAATGAAGCCCCGAGCTTGAGCGGAGTCGCCTCCGAAGCGAGGAGGTGCAGAAAGCCGGATTCCAGAGCACGATACTATGGTATTGGTGGCAGCGGAGCAGCCGGGCTGCGAGTCATGACACTAGCGGTGGTTGCTGGTGGGGCAGTCAAAGTGTCCAGGCGAGTATTGACATTCCGCAGGTGACCCAGGATGGACTCCTGTTGGGACCTCTGTCGGGACAGTTCATGACAAAGGTCCGAGAGCGAGGGAGCTTGGGTGCCACCGGGTTCCATGGCCCGAGCAAACTGTAACGGGTCTGGGAGGCGGAACCTCTGAGCAACTTATACAAGAGGGTGGTCCTTGTAAGGAAGCGGGTGGCGACCAGGGAAGACAGGCAGGCAGTCACAGCAGGTGACCGGGACAGTCTCTGGGTAAACGGGCAGGAGGTCACGGCAAGTGACCGGGCCAGTCTCTGGGTAAACGGGCAGGAGGTCACAGCAAGTGACCAGGACAGTCTCTGGGTAAACGGGCAGGAGGTCACGGCAAGTGACCGGGGCAGTCTCTGGGTAAACGGGCAGGAAGTCACAGCAAGTGACCGGGACAGTCTCTGGGTAAACGGGCAGGAGGTCACAGCAAGTGACCGGGACAGTCTCTGGGTAAACGGGCAGGTACGACCTGTGACGGCTGAGCCTCCAGGTAGGCTAGCAGGCAGATGGCAGATGAGTGCTCCCAGGTGAGCAGGCGAGAGTCTCAGGATAAGGAGGTGGTCATAGCATGTGACGACGGAGCCTCCAGGTAGGCTAACAGGCAGGTAGCAGATGAGCGCTCCCAGGTGAGCGGGCAAGAGTCTCTGGACTGGCAGGTGGTCACGGCACGTGACGGCGGAGCCTCCAGGTAGGCTAACAGGCAGGTAGCAGATGAGCGCTCCCAGGTGAGCGGGCAAGAGTCTCTGGACTGGCAGGTGGTCACAGCACGTGACGGCGGAGCCTCCAGGTAGGCTAACAGGCAGGTAGCAGATGAGCGCTCCCAGGTGAGCAGGCAAGAGTCTCTGGACTGGCAGGTGGTCACAGCACGTGACGGCGGAGCCTCCAGGTAGGCTAGCAGACAGGTAGCAGGTGAGCGCTCCCAGGTGAGCGGGCAAGCTGGTCCATAGACAGACTGACAGGTGTCGGAAGGCAGACCGTCGGACCTCAGGCTAGCAAGCAGGAGGGCGGATGACAGGCAGGAATCAGGCAGCAAACTGGCAGGCAACTGGCAGGCAACTGGCAGGCAACTGGCAGGTAACAGGCAGGTAACAGGCAGGTAACAGGCAACGGGACCTGAGGGCTGAAGCAGAGTAGTGAACAGTGCAACAACATTGCTCGGGCACCTCCATCTTGGAGGAGGTGCCCCATACATGGAGAGATCCTCCGGCCACTGGCCGGGGACTCCCCAGGGCGACGCGCGCGGCCCCTTTAAGAGAGGGGGAGCGCGCGCGCCCTAAGCACAGTGACCGGGGGAGAGCGGGCGCTGCAAGCAGAGCGGGAGGAAGCCGCTGGGCACGGAGCAGAGAGGTGAGGGGAACAGCGTCCCTGCCTAGCAGGAGGCAGGGACGCCGACGCTACAGACTGGAGGGGTGCGAGAGTGTTAGCAGGTAGGCCAGTGTTAGCAGGTAAGAATTAATGAGCACCCATAGTAACATAGTAACATACTTTTTAAGGTTGAAGGAAGACTAAGTCCATCTAGTCAAACCCATAGCCTAACATGTTGATCCAGAGGAAGGCAAAAAAAAACCCCATGTGGCAAACACCAAGCTCCACATTGGGAAAAAAAATTCCTTCCTGACTCAATACGACAATCAGACTAGTTCCCTGGATCAACGCCCTATCAAGGAATCTAGTATATATAACCTGTAATATATAAGGCCCTTCTTAAATGTTAGTAGTGAATCCCTCATTACAACATCATGCGGCAGAGAGCTCCATAGTCTCACTGCTCTTACAGTAAAGAATTTCTTTCCTCCAGACGTAGAAGATGCCCCCTTGTCCCCGTCTCAGGCCTCAGAGTAAAAAGATCAGTAGACAGGTCTTTGTACTGTCCCCTCATATACTTGTACATAGTAATAAGATCACCCCTAAGCCTTAATTTTTCCAAACTAAATAACCCCAAGTGTAATAACTAGTGATGAGCGAGCACTAAAATGCTCGGATACTCATTGTTCGGGTCGAGCACATAGGAATACTCAGGTGTTCGACCCGAGCAACGAGCCCAATGTAAGTCTATGGGAAACTCGAGCATTTTTCAGGCTGCTCCCCCCGGCGGTCTGCAGAAGGCCTAAAAATTGCCCAAATCGATGGGAACAGTGCTCAAATGACATGGGAACAGCATGGGGAAGCATCTCTGACTCCCAGATCACTGCTGTCAACAACGTGGTCAGAGTATTACGCCACTTTTACGGACTCACAATAAAACATACAAAAACTAAACCAAAATGGATTGTCCTGGGAAATATGTTAAGGAACATCCTTTCCAGGGTAATGACTTGTATATAAGGCAAAATAAATAACCAAAAACAAAAATACTCCTCCACACCTTGGGCTATGTTCACACTTAGCGTTTTTGATGCGTTTTTTCACTTTTGCATTGCTTTCAACCAAGACAAATGCATTCACTGGGAAATGTCATTTTAACATTTTACAACCTTATCTGGCCATGTGGTGTGTGACACATCATCAGACACATGCATACAGTGCTGAAAAGACATGGGAACAGCATGGGGAAGACCCCTGGAAGCATCTCTGACTCCCAGGTCACTGCCTAAAAGTGTGCCCATTATAAGTGATCCTTGGTGCATGCGAAGATGCCTCCCGCCATGCACCTGTCATTGCAGACTTGCAACAATCACCGTCCACGTCCTTGTCCCAGTGCAGCGTTCAGTTGTCCCTACCCCATTCCTTGGAATGCAAGCGCAAGTATGCAGGCAGCCGCCCACCAACCCACAGGCTGCAATACATACTGCCAAATTTTTGACAGCTGCTTGCACTTGAAATGTGGCCTTTTAGGCTCGTGGAGGCGGAAGCTTTTCACAACCTCATGCCGGCGGCAGCCGGGTGTCCATACTCGGTCCCCGGCTGCCACTATATTTCCCGGTATCGCCTCCGCCTTCCACAAGAACGGGTCCCACAACATTACCCGTGCCCTCCCCAGTGTACTTACTGGGAAGGACCGCCTTACCACAAACACGTGGACAGGTGAATGTGGCCAGGGACGGTACGGAGCCAGTCCACAACTTTTTTTGCTAAGAGTGTATTTAACTCGGTGAAAGGACTGGCATAGAGGGAAACCGTATGTACCCTGCGTGTCATTTTTCCCAGGAAGTCCTGTGTGGCAAGACGACTCGCTCGGCTCTCCCGGAGGCAGACTCAGGATACACGTTCTCAGGTTACCTTTCCGCTGGTTTATTATCGGGCATAAACTCGTGCAGGGTTTCGCAGGAAAAAAAATAAACAAAGTATAGCTCAGTCCATAGATGAGCGGGTTCCGCCCACTCTCGGTAGCATAAACTGCACAGGTAACGTCCAGGTAACAAGCTCTGCAGTTTCCACAATACTGTCTGGAGACTTCCCTCTCCAGACCACACTCCACAAGGAAAAAAAAAAAAAAAGGACTGAGCTTTTACACATTGCTCAGCCACACCCTGAGGGGAGGTAGGGGGAATGGCGTCCCGCCCTCTTTGCCATTCCCATGAAACCGCACACCCTTTACCAGAGTAAATCTACCAGCATATAACATGCTGGCAGAAAAATAAAGTAGGTCTTAGTTCACACAGGAGAGCATCCTGAGTGACACATACCTCCCCTCACATATAAAACCAGTGACACTGTCACATATTCCCCCCCTCTGCCCAAAGTCGGGGGTTTGGGCACCTTCTGACACCAGGCAAGGAATCCTAGAGAGGGCATCTGCATTCCCATGTAACTTCCCGGGCCTATGCTCCACGTGAAAGTTAAAATCTTGAAGCCCTAGGAACCATCTAGTTACCCTGGCATTTTTACCCCTCTTCTCCCTCAACCATCTCAACGGGGCATGGTCTGATACTAATTTAAACTTCCGGCCTAGTAGGTAATATTTCAGTGTATCCACGGCCCATTTTATGGCTAAACACTCTTTCTCTACTATGGCGTAGTTCTTCTCGCAGGAGGACAGCTTTCGACTTAGATAGAGAATGGGATGTTCTTCCCCATTTATCTCTTGGGAGAGTACAGCCCCTAGACCTACCTCTGAAGCGTCTGTCTGGACCACAAATTCTTTCTTGAAGTCTGGCGCGACCAGGACCGGCTGCTTGCACAGTGTTAGCTTCAACTGTTGAAACGCGGTCTCCGTTTCTTCCGTCCATTTCACCATGATTGATTTGGTGCCTTTTAGAAGATCCGTTAGTGGCGCGGCAATCATAGCGAAATTCGGGATAAACCGCCGGTAGTATCCAACCATTCCCAGGAATGCTCTCACCTGCTTCTTCGAGAGCGGTTGCGGCCAGGTTTGAATTGCCTCCACTTTCTTGATTTACGGCTTTATTTTGCTTCTCCCAACAACATAGCCCAGGTACTTGGCCTCCTCTTTTCCGATGGCACACTTTCTCGGATTTATGGTAAATCCTGCCTTCCTTAGCGCCTCCAGAATGGCCTGTAGTTTAGGTAGGTGACTAGCCCAGTCTGGGCTAAAGACCACAATGTCGTCGAGGTAGGCTGCGGCATACTTCTTATGTGGGGCTAGGACCCGATCCATAGCCCTCTGGAAAGTGGCTGGGGCCCCCTGTAGTCCGAACGGCATCCGCGTGTATTGAAAACACCCATCAGGTGTTGAGAAAGCCGTCTTCTCCTTAGCCATCTGGGACATGGGGATCTGCCAGTAGCCCTTCGTCAGGTCAAGAGTGGTGATGTACCTCACCGGTCCAAGCCTCTCGATGAGTTCGTCAACGCGGGGCATCGGGTACGCGTCACACTTTGATACCTCATTCAGCCGGCGGTAGTCATTACAAAACCTCCACTCTCCATTGGGTTTCGGCACGAGGATGATTGGGCTCGACCCCCCACTCTTTGACTCCTCTATTACCCCGAGGTCTAACATCCTCTTCACCTCGGCCGAGATCACCTCCCGGCGTGCTTCCGGAATCCGATACGGCTTCAGATTCACTCGTACGTGCGGCTCTATCAGCACATCATGCTCTACCACTTGAGTATGCCCCGGCAACTCTGAGAACAGCTCCTGATTCCGCTGTAGTAATTCTCGACACTGTTGCGTCTGGGCCGGTGATAGAGTCTCTGCAATAGTGACCTCCTCCACCTTGCCTTCTGGTGCGGCTCCCAGGCAAGGAGTTTCCACAGGTTCACGGTCCCGCCACGGCTTGAGCAAATTTACATGATATATTTGATGTGGCTTTCTTCGGCCAGGCTGGTGGACTTTATAGTTAACCTTGCTGACTTTCTCCACCACTTCGTATGGACCTTGCCATTTGGCGAGGAACTTGCTCTCGACGGTAGGGATCAGCACCAAAACACGGTCCCCGGGCTGGAACTGTCTTAGTCTCGGCGGCCGGTTATAGACCCTCGCCTGGGCTTCCTGCGCCTGGAGGAGATGTTCCTTCACGATGGGCATCACCTTTGACATTCTCTCCTGTAACTGGGCGACATGTTCGATGATACTCCGATGTGGCGTGACTTCAACCTCCCAAGTATCCTTGGCGATGTCTAGGAGACCTCTTGGATGCCGCCCATATAGGAGTTCAAATGAAGAGAAGCCAGTAGAGGCTTGAGGAACTTCTCTGACCGAGAAAAGCAGAAATGGGAGCAGGTAGTCCCAGTCTCGCCCATCCTTTTCAACGACCTTCTTGAGCATCGCCTTTAAGGTCTTGTTGAAGCGTTCCACTAGGCCGTCCGTCTGTGGATGATAAACCGAGGTCCGAAGCTGAGTTATCTGAAGGACTCTGCAAAGCTCCTTCATCACCTTGCTCATGAAGGGGGTTCCTTGGTCTGTCAGAATCTCTATTGGTAGACCTGTCCGAGCAAAAATATGGACCAGCTCTCGGGCTATACTTTTCCTGGACATGTTCCTTAGGGGAACCGCTTCCGGATACCGAGTTGCATAGTCCATGATGACCAGGATATATTGGTGGCCCCGAGCTGATTTAACTAAGGGGCCCACGAGGTCCATGGCAATCCTCTCAAAGGGAACCTCTATCACAGGTAGTGGGACTAAGGGGCTACGGAAGTGGGAGGAGGGAGCGGTTATTTGGAAGGTGGGGCAGGACCTACAATAGTTTTGAACTTCTCGATACCACCCTGGCCAATAATACCTTCTCAGTATCCTCTCCTGAGTTTTCTCGACCCCTAGGTGTCCCCCCAGAACATGTGAATGGGCCATATCTAGCACCCGCCGTCTGTATGGCCCCGGCACTAACAGCTGTTCCACTATCTATCTCTATCTCAGTTTGGCCACCCGATATAGCAACTCCCCCTGCACTGCAAAGTGGGGGAATCTGGTGTCGGCCCCCAGCTCTTGGGCAACCCCATTACATACAGTAACCTGGTCGAATGCCCCTTTTAAGGTCAGGTCTCGAACTTGAGCAGTCCCAAAGTTCTCTCTGGACATATCTAACGCAGGGAGGTCGGCCTCCTCGGTCACCGTCTCACCCTCGTCACCGACAAGGACGCACAGTGGGAACTCCTCCATCAGAGACTTCGTCGGGGGTTCTTCTTCAAGGACCTGGCTTTTCCCCATGCTACTTAGTCCAGTTCCCTTCCCCCACAAGTCCCAGAATAAGGAAAAATCACGGCCCAATATGACGGGATGTATCAGGTCCTTTACTACCCCGACTTCATGGGACTGGGCACCACAGTCTGTCCCCACTGTTACTGTGGCCACGGGATAGTCCTTGGCGTCACCATGGATGCACCGAACACCCAGGGTTTGGGAAGGGATCAACTGGTGGGGAAGGGTTGCCCTGATCAAGGTCACCAGACTCCCGGAGTCCAACAGCCCAAGCACTTTTACTCCATTAATGGACACTGCACATGCCTGCGGCCCCTCACCGGGTCGACAGTCCACGCTACAGGCTGGATAGGCATAATAGGAGACCCGTTTGCCTAGGCTGCAGTCCATGGGCTCAGGGGATATTTGACACCTGGCGGCTACATGTCCAGGATTGTGACACCGCCAACAAACTATATCTTTACCAGCCGTTCTAACGGCACCTTCAGTGGGAGTGGGACGTCCCCCAGTGGTGGCTCTAGACTCCTTCCGTGGTGAACCCGCCCCCTTTTGGGTATCCTAGTAGGGAGAAGTGACTGCATCCGGTTTCCCAAGAGATCTCTCAACTACCTGGTACCTCTCGACCAGGCCGATGAAGTCATCTGCGTTCTGGGGATCACCCTAGGCAACCCAGGTCTGTACTGGCTTGGGAAGGGAATGCATGAATCTGTCAATCACCACCCGCTCAACCATCTGGGCCGGAGTGGATGACTCCGGTTGTAGCCACTTCTGAACAAGATGCAGGAGGTCAAACATCTGCGAGCGAGGGAAGTGTCGCTAGCATACGCCCAGTGATGAACTCGTTGGGCTCTCACCGCCATATTTACTCCCAGACGTGCTAAGATCTCTGTCTTTAGTTTGGGATACTCCTTAGCATCTTGCAGCGCCAACTCAAAATACGCCTTCTGGTGGTTCACCCGATAAATATGGCACCAGAACCTCTGCCCACTGTGCTGGTGGAAGTCTCTCCCGATCAGCTACCCTCTCAAAAACAGTCAGAAATGCTTCTACATCATCCCCAGGGGTCATCTTCTGCATGGCCCGCCTTACCGCCTTCCTGACGTGAGAATCATCAGTCGTCCCTGAGGGTGGGGTGGCCGCCCTGCTCTGGATGGCGTCCGCCAAAAGCTGTATCTGCTGTTGCGCCTCCTGCTGGTGCTGCTGCTGTGACTTTTGCTGCAACTGGATTTGCTGAAGCAACAGTTTGGTCGTCTCCTGGTGCTGCTGCTGCATGCTCTGCTGGGCCTGCTGCATACTCTGCTGGCTCTGTAGGTGTTGCTGCTGCATGCTCTGTTGGCTCTGGACCAGGTGCTTAATGAGCTCCTCCATGCTGCTGGACTTCTCTGGCTGGCTGGCAGCCTTCACCCAGGACATCCACCGGTCTCTGTGGCAGGTACACGTGTTCCTGGAATCCTGCACGCACTCTCACACCAACTGTGGCAAGACGACTCGCTCGGCTCTCCCGGAGGCAGACTCAGGATACACGTTCTCAGGTTACCTTTCTGCTGGTTTATTATCGGGCATAAACTCGTGCAGGGTTTCGCAGGAAAAAAAATAAACAAAGTATAGCTCAGTCCATAGATGAGCGGGTTCCGCCCACTATCGGTAGCATAAACTGCACAGGTAATGTCCAGGTAACAAGCTCTGCAGTTTCCACAATACTGTCTGGAGACTTCCCTCTCCAGACCACATTCCACAAGGAAAAAAAAAAAAAAAGGACTGAGCTTTTACACATTGCTCAGCCACACCCTGAGGGGAGGTAGGGGGAATGGCGTCCCGCCCTCTTTGCCATTCCCATAAAACCGCACACCCTTTAACAGAGTAAATCTACCAGCATATAACATGCTGGCAGAAAAATAAAGTAGGTCTTAGTTCACACAGGAGAGCATCCTGAGTGACACATACCTCCTCTCACATATAAAACCTGTGACACTGTCACAGCTGTAATTGAGCTTGTTGCAGAAGCAATGGCAGCCCGTCCAACATCAACTCGCCCTTGTCGGTGGTGCTTTGACACACACACATCTTTCTTTGCGCATTTAGTTTCTTGAATACAGAGTTGGACAATGGCCTGATCTGCAATGTGGTTTGAGGAATAACATGCATAAGTGTGGCGCCCTGCTGCGCAAGGTGCCACAGAACCCAGAAGGGTGCATGGATGGATTTCTCCACAAGAGGCCCTCACTACATGCAAACCCCTCCACCTTCCACCTCATACCAGCAGATGGAGCCCTGATAGGGATATATAAAGGGAAGGTGGAGCCAGGCAGCTCAGTTAGGTTTAGTTCAGTCTTCAGTCTAGTTAGTTAGTGCTCAGTCAGAGTGAGAGCAGCACGCAGGCTGCTGTGTGAGGCAAGCTAGGCCTCCAGCAGTACTGAAGCCTAGTGAGGGCCCCGAGCGTGGCCGACGGCGAGGAGAAAAGGAGAGTGGAGCTAAGGGGGCAGAGGAGCATACCAGGCTCACCCCAGTATATATACCGGACACCGGGTCCGAGCCTACAGGGACCCTTCATACCCAGTAGGGATAACCGGAATCCCAGGAGGACTACAAGTCCCTGGCAAACCTGAAGCTAGACACATACAGGACCAAGAACCACGAAGGCCCCGACGTCCAGGGAAAGTGGTTACCAACCGGAGGTCCTACTTCAGAGCAACAGGTAGAAGAAAAAGCAAGACACATAATCTAGGCCCAGTTGCAGGCTGGCCAGGAGCTTACAAAGAGGCAGACGGATTCAAGGCCTTATACCCGCTCCCTGTGGAGAAGTCCAAAAGTGCGTCCTTCACCTGGAGTACCCTGGACCGTACCTAACAGCTGTACCAGTAAAGGTAACGAAGCAAAACCCGCTGTCTCTGTCCGTTACTCCTGCTGCGCCATTGTTCTCTTCCTGCACCACAACGCCCAGCGCACCATCTATCTATCTACACTGCCCTGAGGCCCGCTCCACCTGTGGGGAGCTGTACCATCTTTAGCTGCCTTGACACCTGCCTCAGAGGACTGTTGCAGCGCTGGTGACCTTCACCAGACACCACAGGTGGCGTCACAAATTCTCTGAACTAATACCGTTAATTGATAACCCTTTGTGCACTGACCGCCCTGGGCCAGCCACCGTGATATACCCCCCCAAACAGTAAGGCCCCGGGGGCGAGTCATAAGCATGGCCGATGCACATTAAAAAAGCAGCCATAGATTGTCCGGGAACCTTCCCCCATACTTTTCTTAGCCAGGGCTGCTTCTCGGCAGAGTTGGACGGGCCCACCAGAGAACCGGAGACTCCTCTGGCGGGCCCTGGCTTCTCCTTCAGGAGAGTTCATAGTGCCGAGGTGAGGCCATGATGATGATAGAGGCCACCATCTGCTTAGTTTTCTGTTACTTGGAATGCAAGTGCAAGTATGCAGCCACCCACCCACCAGCCCACAGGCCGCAACACTAAACTGCCAGATTTCTTGGCAGCTCTTTGCACTTGAAATATGGCCTTTTAAGCTCGTGGAGGCGGAAGCTTTTCACAACCTCATGCTGGCGGCGGCCGGGTGTCCATACTCGGTCCCCAGCTGCCACTATATTTCCCAGTATCACCTCCGCCTTCCACAAGTACGGGTCCCACAGCATTACCCGTGCCCTCCCCAGTGCACTTACTGGGAAGGACCGCCTAACCACAAACACGTGGACAGGTGAATGTGGCCAGGGACGGTATGGAGCCAGTCCACAATTTTTTTTGCTGAGAGTTATATTTAGCTTGGTGAAAGGACTGGCATAGAGGGAAACCGTATCTACCCTGCGTGTCATTTCTCCCAGGAAGTCCTCTAAAGCTGCTTGCACTTGAAATGTGGCCTGAACATTACTACTGGTACTTTTCTGTGGGAATTTGCTTGCCTCCTACGAGCCTGGAATATTTCCAGCAAACTATGGTACAACGCCATGGTATTAGCACTGCCCCCCAGTACCAGTAGCGAAGCCATTCCCAATTTCCTTCTCAGGAATTTTATTTGGTAGACTGAGTGGCTGCCCAAATACATTTTCTCACAAAGGAGCAGAAGATAGAGTGGCAGTAGGTGCAAGTTTCTCCAGCCTGTTAGATATTAGAGGGTGAACGGCAGCACATTGGCTCAGTGGTTAGGACTGAAGCCTTGCAGCGCTGGGATCCTGGATTCAAATCCCAGCAAGGACGACATCTGCAAGGACTTTGTATGTCATCCCCGTGTTTGTGTGTGTTTCCTCCTCAGTAAAAAAGCAGCCATAGAGTGTCCTGGAACTTTCCCACACACTTTTCTTAGCCAGGACTGCTTCTCGGCAGGGTTGGACGGTCCCACCAGAGAATCCTCTGGTGTGCCTTGGCTTCTACCTCAGGAGAGTTCATGATAGCGCTATCTTTGCAGCTGCTATGGGGCTCTTGAGCGGGTGAGAAAGGTTAGCCCTCAGAATCAAATCCTCTGGTGGGCACAATGTTTTTCAATCTGAAACAGCTTCTCAGTGGGAGTTGTATTTCACCACAGCCATATTCTTTAGCTCGGTGAAAGGACTGGCATAGAGGGAAACCGCAGCTGTCATTTCTCCGTCACCAGGTTCCGTCCATTGTCACACACTACCATGCCTGGCTGTATGTTCAGCGGTGAGAGCCACAGATCAGGCTGCTGTGTTACAGCTTTCAACAACTCTGCAGCGCTGGGCGGTTTCATAGAATGTAGAGTTGGAAGGGACCTCCTGGGTCATCTGGTCCAACCCCCTGCTCAAAGCAGGATTCACTAAATCATCTCAAACAGATGTCTGTCCAGCCTCTGTTTGAAGACGTCCATTGAAGGGGAACTCACCACCTCTCGTGGCAGCCTGTTCCACTCATTGATCACCCTCACTGTCAAAAAGTTTTTTCTAATATCTAATCTGTGTCTCCTCCCATTTAGTTTCATCCCATTGCTTCTAGTCTTTCCTTGTGCAAATGAGAATAAAGATGATCCTTCTACAATGTGACAGCCCTTGACATATTTGTAGACAGCTATTAAGTCTCCTCTCAGTCTTCTTTTTTGCAAGCTAAACATTCCCAAATCCTGCAACCGTTCCTCATAGGACATGGTTTGCAGACCAGTCACCATTCTGGTCGCTCTTCTCTGAACTTGCTCCAGTTTGTCTATGTCTTTTTTAAAATGTGGTGCCCAAAACTGTACACAGTATTCCAGATGAGGTCTGACCAAAGAGGAGTAAAGTCCGATAATGGCTTCACGTGATCTAGACTGTATGCTTCTGTTAATACATCCCAGAATTGTATTTGCCTTTTTTGCTGCTGCATCACACTGTTGACTCATGTTCAGTCTATGATCTATTAGTATACCTAAGTCTTTTTCACATGTACTGTTGCTTAGCTCTATTCCTCCCATTCTGTATATGCTTTTTTCATTTTTATTGCCCAGATGTAGTACTTTGCATTTTTCCCTGTTAAAAAACATTCTGTTGGTTGCTGCCCACTGCTCCAGTTTATTTAGGTCTTTTTGAATCCTCTCTCTCTCTTCTCTAGTATTAGCTATCCCTCCTAGCTTTGTGTCATCGGCAAATTTAATCAGTTTACCCTCAATTCCTTCATCTAAATCATTGATAAAGATGTTGAACAATACAGGTCCCAGGACGGAGCCCTGTGGTACCCCACTTGAGACATTCATCCAGCTGGATGTGAAGCCATTTACAACCACCCTTTGAGTCCGATCACTAAGCCAGTTATGAATCCACCTAACAGTTGCCTGGTCCATTGCATACTTGGTCATTTTTTCAATAAGGATGGTGTGAGATACTTTGTCAAATGCTTTGCTGAAGTCAAGATATACTATATCTACAGCATTTCCCTGATCCACCCAGTCAGTGATTCTGTCATAGAAGGAAATTAAGTTAGTCTGACATGACTTGTTAGTTACAAACCCATGCTGACTCTGGTTAATCACTTCATTCTTATCCAGGTACTTACATACATGTTGTTTAATAATTTGTTCAAAGATCTTTCCTGGTATAGAAGTCAGACTTACCGGCCTATAGTTCCCTGGGTCCACCTTCTTCCCCTTTTTGAAGATAGGAACAACATTTGCTCTTCTCCAGTCTTCTGGGACTTCTCCTGTTCTCCAAGAATTTTCAAAGATTATGGAGAGTGGTTCTAAAATTTCTTCTACGATCTCCTTCAGTACTCTGGGGTGTAATTCATCTGGACCTGGAGACTTGAACTCATTTATGTTAGCTAAATATTCCCTCACAATCTTTCTGTTTACAGATAACTTGGATTCTTCTATTCCTTTAAAACGACAGTGAAGATCAGTTGATGATACATTTTCTTTCTGAGAGAAAACAGATGCAAAATAGGAATTAAAAAGTTCGGCCTTCTCAACATCCTCTCTTACCATTTCTCCATTTTCATCCTGTAAAAATCCTATAGCATCTTTGACTTTTCTTTTACTTTTGACATACCCCCAAAATCCTTTTTTGTTGCTTTTGCAAGCCTTAATTCATTGTCAGCTTTAGCTAACCTGATACGTGCCCTACAGGATCTGCAGACTGCATTATAATCTTCTTTAGATATGCCTCCCTCTTTCCATTTAATAAACATTTCTTTCTTTCTTTTTAGCATGTGTTTAAGTTCTGTGTTCATCCATCCTGGTTTCCTTAAATGCTTCCCATTCTTCCTACTTTTCGGGATTGTTAACGATTGTGCTTTGAGAATCTCATTTTTAAAAATTTCCCATCCTTCCTGGACATTTTTGTCCTTAAGGACATCCAGCCATTGGATCCCTCCTATTCTCTTTCTGAGTCTCTTAAAATCTGCCTTTCTAAAATCTAACCTTGAAGTTTGAGTCTTCACATGTCTTCCTCCTCTAGTTATCGAAAATTCTATAATAGCATGATCGCTGCCTCCTAGGGTCCCAGCCACCTTTACCTCCTCAACCATTTCATCCCTGTTTATAAGGATTAGATCCAAAGTAGCAGATCCCCTTGTTTTCTCCCCTACCTTTTGGAAGATAAAGTTGTCAGCAAGAGAGGATAAGAATTTGCTTGACCTGTTAGTTTTACTTGAGAGAGATTCCCAACAAATGTCTGGATAGTTGAAATCTCCCATGACCACTACGTCATATTTTTTTGAGAACTTGGTCATTTGATAAATAAAGAGTTCATCCATATCTTCAGCTTGCCCAGGTGGCCTGTAGTAAATGCCTACAATGGTGTCCTTTCCGTTGTTCTCTCCTTGTATTCTTACCCAAACAGTTTCCACAGAACTCCCAGTCTCTGAAGCTTCAATCTCTGTGCAGATATACGCTTTTCTAACATACAATGCGACACCTCCTCCTCGTTTATCAAGTCTGTTTCTTGCAAATAAGTTGTATCCTTTTAGCCTTTTATTCCAATCATGTGTATCGTCCCACCAAGTTTCAGTGATTCCAATGACATCATATTTCTTTTCCTGCATTAGTAGTTCTAATTCTCCTTGTTTGTTGCCCATGCTTTGTGCATTTGTATAAAAACATTTTAGTTTGTGATTGGTTTCTCTTCCTCCCATATTTTTATTATTTAAATTGTTTTGTCTTTGTTCTTCCTTTCCACTTCCAGTAGCAGAGATCTCAATAGTATTTGTCAGCTGTATGGCTTTTTCTGGCCTTTTGCTTCCCTTCCCACATTGTTCTAGTTTAAAGCTCTGCTGATGAGTGTAGCAAGGCGACTTCCAAATACATGTTTTCCAGTCTTTGTAAGGTGCACCCCATCTCTAGCAAGTAGTCCATCGTATAGGTAATTCATTCCGTGATCCAGAAATCCAAATCCTTGTTGACGGCACCATCGACGTAGCCAGTTGTTCACCTGTAGAATCTTATTCCACCTCATTGTTCCATGGCCATCCACTGGGAGGATGGATGAGAAGACCACCTGCGCTCCCAATTCTTTCACTTTCTTGCCTAAGTCTTCAAAGTCACTGCAGATGGTTTCCAGGTCCTTTCTTGCGGTGTCATTTGTCCCCACATGTATTAGCAGGAATGGGTAGTGATCTGTAGGTCTGAAGAGTCTTGATATCCTGTCAGACACATCTTTAATTTTTGCTCCTGGAAGACAGCACATTTCTCTTGAGGTTATGTCTGGTCTGCAGATAGCGGCCTCTGTTCCTCTTAACAGGGAATCCCCCATGACCACCACTCTCCGTTTTTTCTTCACAACATTCTTCTTTCTCCATCCAGGAGGATTCTGAGTGCTTACAAGGTTATTCATTGCTGGCAAAGTCTTATCTTGCTGTATTTCTTCATGGTGCTCCTGTGAGAGAGCCTGGTACTGGTTCCTGAGCAGTATGGGTGCTGACTGCCTCTCGATCCTCCTGCTTCTGTGGGTCACATGCTTCCATTCCTCTGTTTCCTCAGGTGCAGTTCGAATTTCTTCTCTTTCTGAATCATGAAGAGATAATTCTGCTCTGTCTAAGAACTCTTCACCTTCCTTAATGATTTTCAAGGTAGTTAACCTCTCTTCTAGATTTCGCAACTTTTCCTCCAACAGGGACACAAGCTTGCATTTCTGGCATGTGAAGTTTGTCTTTTCCACTGGCAAGTCTGTGAACATGTAGCAGGATATGCAGCTCACCAAATGGCTCCTGGACTCTTCCATGTTCTTACTGTTAATGTTCTGAAAACAGTGAAAAAAGCTTAAAAAAAAAGCTTCAAAATGCGCGCGCCGGAAGGCGCGCGGTTTACCGATGTCCTCTTTTCAGCTCCAACAGCCAAAATCCAGTGTTCTTTGAGCTCGCGGAGACTCTTCACTTACCCCAATATGCAGTGGGAATATGCAAATTATCTCCTCAGGACTCCTCCCCTGGTTTACCGATGTCCTCTTTTCAGCTCCAACAGCCAAAATCCAGTGTTCTTTGAGCTCGCGGAGACTCTTCACTTACCCCAATATGCAGTGGGAATATGCAAATTATCTCCTCAGGACTCCTCCCCTGGTTTACCGATGTCCTCTTTTCAGCTCCAACAGCCAAAATCCAGTGTTCTTTGAGCTCGCGGAGACTCTTCACTTACCCCAATATGCAGTGAGAATATGCAAATTATCTCCTCAGGACTCCTCCCCTGGTTTACCGATGTCCTCTTTTCAGCTCCAACAGCCAAAATCCAGTGTTCTTTGAGCTCGCGGAGACTCTTCACTTACCCCAAAATGCAGTGGGAATATGCAAATGATCTCCTCAGGACTCCTCCCCTGGTTTACCGATGTCCTCTTTTCAGCTCCAACAGCCAAAATCCAGTGTTCTTTGAGCTCGCGGAGACTCTTCACTTACCCCAAAATGCAGTGGGAATATGCAAATGATCTCCTCAGGACTCCTCCCCTGGTTTACCGATGTCCTCTTTTCAGCTCCAACAGCCAAAATCCAGTGTTCTTTGAGCTCGCGGAGACTCTTCACTTACCCCAAAATGCAGTGGGAATATGCAAATTATCTCCTCAGGACTCCTCCCCTGGTTTGTCAATTAAGCATTAAGCATGTTATCTTCAGCACAGCCTGTTGCCGCTTGGCCAAGGCAGTGCTGCAGTGCTGTCAGCTTGTGACTGATGTGGTCATTTCGGAGATGGAGGAGGTGGTGCATGAGCTGAACAATGTGATTACATTGAGGTTAAATTGGTGACGCTGTTTTTTATACTAAAGAAAGATCCTATTGTTTTGTTTTTTTTACGTTATTTTTTAAGACAAATGCATTCACCGAGAAATGTAATTTTAACATTTTACAACCTTATCTGGCAATGTGGTGTGTAACACATCATCAGACACATCCTTTTTTATTTATGATGGAGGGACTCTGAAAGTCATAAAGCCTATTTTTATAGGGACATCAGACGGCCCTTACTATTCTTAAAAGGCCATCAGTCGGCCCTAGCTATTGTTAGAGAGCCATCAGCCGGCTATGCTTTTGTAGCATCGGCGTCTCTGCCTCCTTCCAGGCAGAGACGCCGTCCCTCTCACCTCCTCTCTCCCTGCGCTCCCCGCTCTCCTTCCCAGCCTGCTGTCGGCGCGCGCAGTCCTGTAGCATCGGCGTCTCTGCCTCCTGCCAGGCAGAGACGCCGTCCCTCTCACCTCCTCTCTCTCCGCGCTCCCCGCTCTCCTTCTCAGCCTGCTGTTGGCGCGCGCAGTCCCCCGGGCACTGTGCTTAGGGCGAGCGCGCACGCGCTCCCCCCCTCTTAAAGGGGCCACACGCGCCGTCCTAAGGAGTCCCCGGCCAATAGCCGAGGGTCCTCCCATATATAGGGCACCTCCTCCAAAATGGATGTGCCCGAGCAAAGTTGTTGCACAAGTATACCTCTGCTTCAGCCCTCAGGTCCCGTTGCCAGCCAGACTACCAGTCCTGTCTGCCAGCTTGCCTACTCTCCAGCCCGACAGTCTGTCTCCGGTCATCCGCCAGTCTGTCTATGGGCACGTCCACCTGCTCACCAGGAAGCACCTGCCAGTTACCTGCCTGCTACCTGCCGTGCCTGCTAACCCGCTCACCTGGGAGCGCTCGCCTGCTACCCGTCTGTTACCTGCTAGCCTACCTGGAGGCTCTGCTGTCACTTGCCGTGACCACCTGCCTGCTAACCTAGAGACTTCAGCCTGCTTGGCCGTCACTTGCCGTGACCACCTGTTAGCCTACCTGGAGGCTCCTTCTGTCACTTGCTGTGACCATCTGCCTGGTAAACCTAGTTCCTACCACTTGCTCTGCTGTCTCGTACCGTGACCACCTGTCAGCTAACCAGACACTTCTGCCTGCTTACTGTGTCAATCCGCCATACCGGTCAGTCCCAGCCTTCTGACCCGTGGGAGCCACCTGCTCTCTTACAAGGTCGTCCCCAGAGTAGCACCTGGTTCCTCTGCCCGGATCCTCCCTGGTCACGGAGTCGTTAGCCGCCGTCCGACCAGGGTTGGTTCGGGTTGATACTTAGTTACGCCCCTCTGGGTCCCTCCTTGCACCGCGGCACAGAGGTTCCACCACCCGGATCCGTAACAGCTTTGTTGTTCCCATTATTAACAAGTGGGTCTCCTATACTGTTATTGCATATCCAGTGACTGCAAGGGCTGCCAAAAATTTGGACGCAACCCAATACCCCTTTGAAGAGACATAGAGGAGGGTCTCAGTAAAAAAAATGTTCCCATTATAAAGGAGCGGGTCTCCTATAGTGGTAATGCCCATGCTGTGACTGCAAGGGCTGCCAAAATTTGTGAAAAACCCCACTAAGAATTTAAAGACACATAGAGCAGGGCCACAGTAACAAGGTATGACATGTTCCCATTAGAAAGGAGAGGGTCTGCTATACAGTTATAGGGTATGCAGTGAGTCCAACGGCTGACCAATTTTAGGAATAACCCCACTAAGAATTTAAAGCACAGGGAGCAGGGCCACAGTAACAACAAATTCCCATTAGAAAGGAGAGTCTCCCATAGTGTTGGCCTATGCAGTGAATGCAAGGGCTGCCAAAAATTTGGAGGCACTTCAATGCCCCTTGGAAGAGACGTGGAGGAGGGCCTCATAAAAAAATGTTCCCATTAGAAAGGAGCGAGCCTCCTATACTTGTAATGCCCATGCACTAAGTGTATGGGCTGACAAACATTTACCCCTGGGGGGTATACATGAACATACTGTTGTTAGAACTCTCCTGTTAGTTTTTTTTTAGTTTGCTGGTCACATGACCATTTTTGCCTATTTAATCCGGCTCCGCCCTCCTGGTCTTGCTGGACTTCATTGTATTTACTACTCTTGAGCTAGCTTGGTGCTCTGTTGCCGTTCTCTGTTAGTTTTGCTAAGTCTTCTGACCTCTATGCTTTTTGTTGTGTGTTTGTCTTTGACTGCTACTATTTCTGCTAGGAGGTGTCCAACTTATCCCAGTCCCTAGTTCTTGTAGGGATCCCTCCCTCACATCTATAGGTCTTCGTTCAGACTAGCCGAGGACTTTAGCGGGTCTGATCGCAGGATCAGGTTCCCCGTTACATCGTAGGGATCTAGTTTAGTTCTATTGTAGGGACAGTTCTCCTGTCTTTCCTTAGTCTCTGTAGCAGATCATAACAACTGTATAAAACATTTTTTTATGGGCATCATAAACACCCTTTAAAAAAATTATGTGGGTGTTGCATCACGGTCACCCTGGTGATATGGTGGTGGAGGATGAGGAGAAGGAGGAGGACAAGAGCAAATAGCCAAAATCAGGAAGCGTATACCCATGTGTGGGTGTGAAAAGGTTCATGGGAATACACCTCCCAAGAAAAGACACTGGATTGGAGTTTATGTTACGCTGCTATCATTCGGTAGTGTTGAGAAGTCTGGCCTAATCCAGCCCTTGTTCATTTTTATAAGAGTCAGCCTGTCAGCATTTTCAGTTGACAGGCGGATGCGCTTATCAGTTATAATGCCCCCGGCGGCACTAAAAACCCGCTCTGATAAAACGCTGGCGGCAGGGCAGACCAGGACCTCCAGGGCATAGAGAACCAGTTCATTCCACGTATCCAGCTTGGATACTCAATAACTATAAGGCACAGAGGAATCACGGAGGACGTTGGTACGGTCGGCAAGGTACTCCCTCAGCATCTTCCCAAAATTTGCACTCCTTGTGAGAGTACCACGCGCCTCAGGGCCTGTGCGATGGGAGGGTCTGGGAAAACTCTCCCAGAACTTTGACAGAGTTCCCCTGCCTCTGCTGGATTGAAGTTGTGTCTCTCTCGCCTGTACTCCTTGGTTGTCCAACAAAGTGTGCCCTCTGCCGCCAGCGTTTTCAGATGGGAATTTTTTTAATAGTTCCGCAACAAGGGCCTTCTGGTACTGCCCCATTTTTGTAGACCTGTCCGCCTCAGGAATAAGAGATATAAAGTTCTCCTTGTAGCGTGGGTATAGAAGCGTCACCAACCAGTAATGACTGTCCCCCAAAATTTTGAGAATGCGAGGGTCATGGGAAAGGCAGCGTAACATAAACTCAGCCATGCGTGCCAGACTACTAACAGGCAAGACTTCCGTGTCCTCACCAAGAGGATGACTGACCATGCTCTCCTCCTCCTCCTCCTCTCTGTCCTCTGGCCATCCACGCTGAACAGACGGTATGACAGCTGTGCAGGTAGTACCATCTATAGTGCATGAAACTAGCTCCTGTCCTTCCTCCTCCTCCTTCTCTTCCTCATTGTCACCCAATCCATGTTGGGATGAGATGAGGCTTGGCTGTGTGAAATCACCCTGTATGGTTCCTTGCTCCATCTCATCGTGCTCTGCCTGCAATGCATCCTCTTTGATTGTGAGCAGAGAGCGTTTCAGAAGACAGAGAAGCGGGATGGTGACGCTAATTATAGCGTCATCGCCGCTCACCATCGTGGTGGAGTCCTCAAAGTTTTGAAGGGTGGTACATATGTCTGACATCCATGTCCTCTCCTGAGGTCTTATGTGTGGAGTCTGAACTGAATACCGACGGCCTTGTTGATGCTGGTAGTCAACAACTGCCCTCTTTTGCTCACAAATCCTTCCCAACATCTGCAATGTAGAGTTCAAATGAATGGGGACATCACACACCAGTCGGTGAGCCGGAAGCTCCAAACGCTGCTGAAACACTGCAAGGGCGGCGGAAGCTGTAGCTGACTGTCTAAAATGGGCACACAGGCTTCGTACTTTAACAAGCAGATCCAGCAGCTCCGGGTAGGATTTGAGAAACCGCTGAACCACGAGGTTAAGCACATGGGCCAGGCATGGTACGTGTGTGAGCTCGCCTCGCCTCAGAGCCGCCACCAGGTTCCGGCCATTGTCACACACGACCATGCCTGGCTGTAGGTTGAGCGGTGTGAGCCACAGATCTGCCTGCTCTTTCAGAGCTGTCCACATCTCTTCATCATTGTGCGTTTTTTCACCTAAGCATATTAGCTTCAGCACAGCCTGTTGCCGCTTGGCCGAGGCGATGCTGCAGTGCTTCCAGCTTGTGACTGATGTGGTCATTTCGGAGATGGAGGCTGAAGAGGAGGAGGACGCTGAGTAGGATGAGGTGAAGGAGATGTAGACCACGGGGACAACCCTGATTGACCTAGGGCCCACAATCCTTGGCGTCGGGAGGACGTGTTCCGTCCCAAGGTCTGAATGGGTCCCGGCTTCCACTATGTTAACCCAGTGTGCCGTCAGCGAGATGTACCGTCCCTGCCCACAAGCACTTGTCCACGTGTCCGTGGTTAGGTGGACTTTACCGGTAACTGCGTTGTTGAGAGCATGGCTAATATTTTGGGACACGTGCTTGTGTAATGCGGGGACAGCACACCAGGAGAAATAGTGGCGGCTGGGGACCCAGTACCATCTCCACGAGCCTAAAAGGCAACATTGTGGTCACAAGCAGTCGTGAAATGTGAGAATTTAGTAGTGTGGCCTGTGGGGCGTTGGCTGCATATTTGTGCTTGCGTTCCAAGGACTGGGGCAGGGACAACTGAACACTGCACTGGGACAAGGACATGGACGTGCTTCCTGATGCTGCTACTTGAGAGTGTGCTATGACAGGTGCAGGGCAGGAGGCGTCTTCGCATGCACCATGGACATGGGATTGGCTTGCATGCACAACAGTGGAAGAAGCAATGGTGCCACCCGCAGACACTGTTCCTGGACCCTGGGGTTCGGCCTACAAAGTCGGGAGCTTTGCTGCCATGTGTCTGATCATGCTGGTGGTGGTCAGGCTGGTCGTTTTTCCACCCCTGCTGATGCTGGCCTGGCAGGTGGTGCAAATGGCCTTTTTGGGGTTATCGGCAGTCTTTAAAAAACAACCAGACTCGGGAAGACCTAACAGTTGTACTGGCAACTTCCTTCGTGTTGGGAACGGTTGCCTGCTTTCTGTCTGCGGCCACCACACTGCTTCTTCCTGCCTGTTGGGGTGCTCTGCCTCCCTCCCCCTGTGTGCTGCTGTCCTTGCTCTGCATGTCCTCCTGCCAGGTTGAGTCAGTTACTATATCATCCACCACCTCGTCTTCCACTTCCGCACCCTGGTCCTCCTCCTGACTTTCTGGCAATTGTGTCTCATCATCGTCCACCTCTTGTGACACTTTCCCACCGTCGCCTTTGTGTGTCTGTGGCTTCTCAAATATTTGGGCATCGCTACACGCGATCTCCTCTTGCCCCGCTTCAAGTGAACTGGGCGAGAGGCCCGAATCTATAAATGGAAAAGTGAACAGCTCTTAAGAGTGTCCAAGTGTGGGATCAGTTGTCTCTGGGTACTCGGCATGGTGGGAGGAAGGAGGATCAGGGTGAGGAATATGCGGTCCAGACTCACGGCTACTGAGACTTGACCGTGTGGAAGACAGGGTGGTGGTGGTGGTGGCTAAGTGACTGGAAGCATTATCCGCTATCCAACCAACAACCTTTTGACACTGTTCTGGGTTCAATAGTGGTGTGCTGCGGTCCCCTAGAAATTGGGACAGGAAGGTCAGGCGAGAAGATGTGGGTGTTTGTTCTGGCACAATTTCAGCTTGCCTACGGCCTCGGCCTCTGCATGCACCATCACCATCACGTCCAGTTCCCTGTCCCTTGCCACATGCCTTGCCCATTTTAAATGGAGGACAGTATCTTCCACCCTCACTACAAATGACTGAGTTTGGAGCAAACTTATATGTGATCCGTGTGATAGAGAAAACTGAGTTTTAAGTACCTGGCCTGTCAGTAAGTAGTTTGAACAGCAAACTGCAGTGAATTGCTTCAATGACACACCCTAGGAAATTTTTAATGGAGGCCAGAAATGGCAGTATTTTCTGAGAACGTATATGTGATCCGTGTGACGAAGAAAACAGAGTTTTAAATACCTGGCCTGTAGGTAAGTAGCTTAAACAGCAAACTGGTGTGAATTGCTTCACTGACACACTGAAGGAAATTTTTAATGGAGGCCAGAAATGGCAGTATTTTGTGACAACGTATATGTGATCCGTGTGACGGAGAAAACACGGTTTTAAATAGCTGGATTTCTAGCTCTGTAATATGGAAAGGACCTGGCTGTATTCTGCAGGGCCAACAAGCAAATGGCGCAGAAAAAACATGTTCTCTGGATTGCTTTTTAAGCAAATACTGACAATTAAGATCCAAAGAAAAGTATTCCTAGCCCCTGAGACCTGGGCCTTTGTATAGAAATATCTAACAGCAGCAGAAGGCAGAACTGGAATGGAGCCTCTTGTGCTATATGCACTGCAGTCTGCTATATACACCCTGCCTGCCTGATATCTCTGCAGATGGATTAGACCTCAGAAGGACTGTTTGTTAAGATGGATATGTGTAATGTACGGTTTTTCTCCCTACGCTACCTAATACACGAACAAAGCTCTCTCTGACACAGCAGCAGCTCTCCCTACACTGTCTGATTCCGGAGTGACTGTGACGAGCATGGCGGCGCCAGGTCTTATGTAGACCTGATGACGCTGTGCGGCCAGCGAATCACTGTAATGCCCACAACCAACATGGCTACGGCATGTGCGTGGCCGAGTCTGCTAGTGTGATGTGACGCAGTGTGTGCCCTGCACTGCTACTTACCACTGGAGAGGAGCTGGACGACTGTAGCCGAGCCGGGGGATGGTGAGTGACGTGTGGGTGTGTCACAGTGTGTCTGTGTGTGTCTCACAGTGTGTCTGTGTGCAGGCAGATATCATTGTGTGATGTCTGTTGATATGTATTTTTGTGTATCAAATGTGTTTATGTGTGTATGTATATGTCTGTATATGCTTGTGTGTGTGTGTGGTGACTGCGTGCGGCCTCCCGCTGTATCTGGGGTGGCGCCGCGCCTCCTCCCGCTGTATCTGGGGGGGTGCTGTGCGGCCTCTGGCTGCATCTGGGAGGCGCCGTGCGGCTTCCTCCCGCTGTATCTGGGGGGCGCTGTGCGGCCTCCTCCCGCTGTGTCTGGGGGGTGCCGTGCGGCCTCCTCCCGCTGTATATGGGGGGTGCTATGCGTCCTCCTCCCGCTGTATCTGGGGGGCGCAGTGCGGCCTTCTGCCTCTGTATCTGGTGGGCGCCGTGCGGCCTCCTGCCTCTGTATCTGGGGGGCGCCGTTCGGCCTCCCGCTGTGTAAAGATGGTTACATGCGGCCGACTGCTGTGTATAGATGGCTATGTGCAACCTCCTGCTGTGTATAGATGGCTAGGTGCGGCCTCCTGCTGTGTATAGATGGCGCCATGCAGCCTCGCACTGTGTATAGATGGTATGTGCGGCCTTCGGTTGTGTATAGATGGCTACGTGCGGCCTTTTGCTGTGTATAGATGGCTACGTGTGGTCTCCTGCTGTGAATAGATGGCTAAGTGCAGCCTCCTGCTGTGAATAGATGACTACGTGCGGCCTCCTGCTGTGTATAGATGGCTTCGTGCGGTCTCCTGCTGTGAATAGATGGCTATGTGTGGCCTCCTGCTGTGTATAGATGGCTACGTTTGGCCTCCTTGCTGTGTATAGATGGCTACATGCGTTCTCCTGCTGTGTACAGATGGCTATGTGCGGCCTCCTGCCGTGTATAGATGGCTACGTGCGGCCTCCTGCTGTGTATAGATGGCTACATGCGGCCTCCCGCTGTGTACAGATGGCTACGTGGGGCCTCCCGCTTTGTATAGATGGCTACGTGCGGCCCCCTGCTGTGTATACATGGCTACGTATGGCCTTCCACTGTGTATAGATGGCTATGTGCGGCCTCCCGCTGTGTATAGATTGATACGTGCGGCCTCATGCTCTGTGTATAGATGGCACTATGCGGCCTCCCGCTGTGTATAGAAAGCTACGTGCGGCCTCCTGCTGTGAATGGATGGCTACGTGCAGCCTCACGCTGTGTATAAATAGCTACGTGCGGCCTCCCGCTGTGTATAGATGGCTATATGCGGTCTCCTGCTGTGTATAGATGGCTACGTGCGGCCTCCTGCTGTGTATAGATGGCTACGTGTGTCCTCCCGTTGTGTATAGATGGCTACGTGCGGCCTCCCGCTGTGTATAGATGGCTACGTGCGGCCTACCGCTGTGCATAGATGGCTATGTGTGGCCTCCCGCTGTGTATAGATGGCTATGTGTGGCCTCCTGCTGTGTATAGATGGCTACGCGCGGCCTCCTGCTATGTATAGATGGCTACGTGCGGCCTGTCGCTGTGTATAGATGGCTACGTGCGGCCTCCCGCTGTGTATAGATGGCTACGTGCGGCCTCCTGCTGTGTATAGATGGCTACGTGCGGCCTCCCGCTGTGTATAGATGGCTACGTGCGGCCTCCCGCTGTGTATAGATGGCTATGTGCGGCCCCTGCTGTGTATAGATGGCTATGTGTGGCCTCTCACTGTGTATAGATGGCTAGGTGCGGTCTCCTGCAGTGAAGAGATGGCTACGTGCGGCCTCTTTCTGTGAATAGATGGCTACGTGCGGACTCCTACTGTGTATAGATGGCTACGTGCGGTCTCCTGCTATGAATAGATGGCTACGTGCGGCTTCCTGCTGTGTATAGATGGCTACGTGTGGCCTCCTGCTGTGTATAGATGGCTAAGTGTGGTGTCCTGTTGTGTATAGATGGCTGCGTGCGGCCTCCTGCTGTGTATAGATGACTACGTGTGGCCTCCTGCTGTGTATAGATGGCTATGTGCGGCCTCTTCCCGCTGTGTTTAGATGGCTACGTGCGGCCTCCCGCTGTGTATAGATGGCTACGTGAGGCTTCCCGCTATGTATAGATGGCTACGTGTGGCCTCCTGCTGTGTATAGATGGCTACGTGCGGCCTTCTGTTGTGTATAGATGGCTACGTGTGGCCTCCCACTGTGTATAGATGGATACGTGTGGCCTCCCGCTGTGTATGGATGGCAGCGTGCGGCCTCCCGCTGTGTATAGATGGCACCGTGGGGCCTCCCTCTTTGCATAGATGGCAGCGTGCGGCCTACCACTGTGCATAGATGGCTACTTGTGGCCTTCCTCAGTGTATAGATGGCTATGTGCGGCCTCCCGCTGTGTATAGATGTCTACATGTGGCCTCATGCTGTGTATACTGTAGATGGCTACGTGCGGCCTCCTGCAGTGTATAGATGACTACGTTCCGGCCTCCTGCTGTGTATAGATGCTATGTGCGGCCTCCTCCCGCTGTGTATAGATGGCTATGTGAGGCCTCCCGCTGTGTATAGATGGCTACGTGCGGTCTCCCTCTATGTATAGATGGCTATGTGTGGCCTCCTGCTGTGTATAGATGGCTACGTGCGGCCTCCTGCTGTGCATAGATGGCTATGTGCGGCCTCCCACTGTGTATAGATGGCACCGTGCGGCTTCCCGCTGTGTATAGATGGGGCGTGCAGCCTCCTGCTGTGAATAGATGGCTATGTGCGGCTTCCCGCTGTGTATAGATGGTTATGTGCGGCCTCCCGCTTTGTATAGATGGCACCGTGGGGCCTCCCTTTTTGCATAGATGGCTATGTGCGGCCTCCCGCTGTGTATAGATGGCACTGTGGAGCCTCCCTCTTTACATAGATGGCAGCGTGCGTCCTCCTGCTGTGTATAGATGGCTACGTGTGGCCTTCCTCAGTGTATAGATGGCTATGTGCGGCCTCCCGCTGTATATAGATGTCTACATGCGGCCTCATGCTGTGTATACAGTAGATGGCTACGTGCGGCCTCCTGCTGTGTACAGATGACTACGTGCGGCCTCCTGCTGTGTATAGATGGCTATATGCGGCCTCCCGCTATGTATAGATGGTTATGTGTGGCCTTCTGCTGTGTATAGACGGCTACGTGCGGCCTCCTGCTGTGCATAGATGGCTACGTGCGACCTCCCACTGTGTATAAATGGCTACGTGCGGCCTCCCACTGTGTATAGATGGCGCCGTGAGGCTTCCCGCTGTGTATAGATGGGGCGTGCAGCCTCCTGCTGTGAATAGATGGCTATGTGCGGCCTCCCACTGTGTTTAGATGGCTATGTGCGGCCTCCCGCTTTGTATAGATGGCTACGCGCGGCCCTCTGCTGTGAATAGATGGCTATGTGCGGCCTCCCGCTGTGTATAGATGGCTATGTGCGGCCTCCCGCTTTGCATAGATGGCACCGTGGGGCCTCCCTTTTTGCATAGATGGCTATGTGCGGCCTCCCGCTGTGTATAGATGGCACCGTGGAGCCTCCCTCTTTACATAGAAGGCAGCGTGCGGCCTCCTGCTGTGTATAGATGGCTACGTGTGGCCTTCCTCAGTGTATAGATGGCTATGTGCCGCCTCCCGCTGTGTATAGATGTCTACATGCGGCCTCATGCTGTGTATACAGTAGATGGCTACGTGCGGCCTCCTGCTGTGTACAGATGACTACATGCGGCCTCCTGCTGTGTATATATGGCTATGTGCAGGCTGGCCAGGAGCTTACAAAGAGGCAGACACGGATTCAAGGCCTTATACCCGCTCCCTGGGGAGAAGTCCAAAAGTGCGTCCTTCACCTGGAGTACCCTGGACCGTACCTAACAGCTGTACCAGTAAAGGTAACGAAGCAAAACCCCCTGTCTCTGTCCGTTACTCCTGCTGCGCCATTGTTCTCTTCCTGCACCACAACGCCCAGCGCACCATCTACACTGCCCTGAGGCCCGCTCCACCTGTGGGGAGCTGTACCATCTTTAGCTGCCTTGACACCTGCCTCAGAGGACTGTTGCAGCGCTGGTGACCTTCACCAGACACCACAGGTGGCGTCACAAATTCTCTGAACTAATACCGATAATTGATAACCCTTTGTGCACTGACCGCCCTGGGCCAGCCACCGTGGTATACTCCCCCAAACAGTAAGGCCCCGGGGGCGAGTCATAAGCATGGCCGATGCACATTAAAAAAGCAGCCATAGATTGTCCGGGAACCTTCCCCCACACTTTTCTTAGCCAGGGCTGCTTCTCGGCAGAGTTGGACGGGCCCACCAGAGAACCGGAGACTCCTCTGGCGGGCCCTGGCTTCTCCTTCAGGAGAGTTCATAGTGCCGAGGTGAGGCCATGATGATGATAGAGGCCACCATCTGCTTAGTTTTCTGTTACTTGGAATGCAAGTGCAAGTATGCAGCCACCCACCCACCCGCCCACAGGCCGCAACACTAAACTGCCAGATTTCTTGGCAGCTCTTTGCACTTGAAATATGGCCTTTTAAGCTCGTGGAGGCGGAAGCTTTTCACAACCTCATGCTGGCGGCGGCCGGGTGTCCATACTCGGTCCCCAGCTGCCACTATATTTCCCAGTATCACCTCCGCCTTCCACAAGCACGGGTCCCACAGCATTACCCGTGCCCTCCCCAGTGCACTTACTGGGAAGGACCGCCTAACCACAAACACGTGGACAGGTGAATGTGGCCAGGGACGGTATGGAGCCAGTCCACAACTTTTTTTGCTGAGAGTTATATTTAGCTTGGTGAAAGGACTGGCATAGAGGGAAACCGTATCTACCCTGCGTGTCATTTCTCCCAGGAAGTCCTCTAAAGCTGCTTGCACTTGAAATGTGGCCTGAACATTACTGCTGGTACTTTTCTGTGGGAATTTGCTTGCCTCCTACGAGCCTGGAATATTTCCAGCAAACTATGGTACAACGCCATGGTATTAGCACTGCCCCCCAGTACCAGTAGCGAAGCCATTCCCAATTTCCTTCTCAGGAATTTTATTTGGTAGACTGAGTGGCTGCCCAAATACATTTTCTCACAAAGGAGCAGAAGATAGAGTGGCAGTAGGTGCAAGTTTCTCCAGCCTGTTAGATATTAGAGGGTGAACGGCAGCACATTGGCTCAGTGGTTAGGACTGAAGCCTTGCAGCGCTGGGATCCTGGATTCAAATCCCAGCAAGAACGACATCTGCAAGGACTTTGTATGTCATCCCCGTGTTTGTGTGTGTTTCCTCCTCAGTAAAAAAGCAGCCATAGAGTGTCCTGGAACTTTCCCACACACTTTTCTTAGCCAGGACTGCTTCTCGGCAGGGTTGGACGGTCCCACCAGAGAATCCTCTGGTGTGCCTTGGCTTCTACCTCAGGAGAGTTCATGATAGCGCTAACTTTGCAGCTGCTATGGGGCTCTTGAGCGGGTGAGAAAGGTTAGCCCTCAGAATCAAATCCTCTGGTGGGCACAATGTTTTTCAATCTGAAACAGCTTCTCAGTGGGAGTTGTATTTCACCACAGCCATATTCTTTAGCTCGGTGAAAGGACTGGCATAGAGGGAAACCGCAGCTGTCATTTCTCCGTCACCAGGTTCCGTCCATTGTCACACACGACCATGCCTGGCTGTATGTTCAGCGGTGAGAGCCACAGATCAGGCTGCTGTGTTACAGCTTTCAACAACTCTGCAGCGCTGGGCGGTTTGTCAATTAAGCATTAAGCATGTTATCTTCAGCACAGCCTGTTGCCGCTTGGCCAAGGCAGTGCTGCAGTGCTGTCAGCTTGTGACTGATGTGGTCATTTCGGAGATGGAGGAGGTGGTGCATGAGCTGAACAATGTGATTACATTGAGGTTAAATTGGTGACGCTGTTTTTTATACTAAAGAAAGATCCTATTGTTTTGTTTTTTTTACGTTATTTTTTAAGACAAATGCATTCACCGAGAAATGTAATTTTAACATTTTACAACCTTAGGGTTGGCAATGTGGTGTGTAACACATCATCAGACACATCCTTTTTTATTTATGATGGAGGGACTCTGAAAGTCATAAAGCCTATTTTTATAGGGACATCAGACGGCCCTTACTATTCTTAAAAGGCCATCAGTCGGCCCTAGCTATTGTTAGAGAGCCATCAGCCGGCTATGCTTTTGTAGCATCGGCGTCTCTGCCTCCTTCCAGGCAGAGACGCCGTCCCTCTCACCTCCTCTCTCCCTGCGCTCCCCGCTCTCCTTCCCAGCCTGCTGTCGGCGCGCGCAGTCCTGTAGCATCGGCGTCTCTGCCTCCTGCCAGGCAGAGATGCCGTCCCTCTCACCTCCTCTCTCTCCGCGCTCCCCGCTCTCCTTCTCAGCCTGCTGTTGGCGCGCGCAGTCCCCCGGGCACTGTGCTTAGGGCGAGCGCGCGCGCGCTCCCCCCCTCTTAAAGGGGCCACACGCGCCGTCCTAAGGAGTCCCCGGCCAATAGCCGAGGGTCCTCCCATATATAGGGCACCTCCTCCAAAATGGAGGTGCCCGAGCAAAGTTGTTGCACAAGTATACTTACCTCTGCTTCAGCCCTCAGGTCCCGTTGCCAGCCTGACTACCAGTCCTGTCTGCCAGCTTGCCTACTCTCCAGCCCGACAGTCTGTCTCCGGTCATCCGCCAGTCTGTCTATGGGCACGTCCACCTGCTCACCAGGAAGCACCTGCCAGTTACCTGCCTGCTACCTGCCGTGCCTGCTAACCCGCTCACCTGGGAGCGCTCGCCTGCTACCCGTCTGTTACCTGCTAGCCTACCTGGAGGCTCTGCTGTCACTTGCCGTGACCACCTGCCTGCTAACCTAGAGACTTCAGCCTGCTTGGCCGTCACTTGCCGTGACCACCTGTTAGCCTACCTGGAGGCTCCGTCTGTCACTTGCTGTGACCATCTGCCTGGTAAACCTAGTTCCTACCACTTGCTCTGCTGTCTCGTACCGTGACCACCTGTCAGCTAACCAGAGACTTCTGCCTGCTTACTGTGTCAATCCGCCATACCGGTCAGTCCCAGCCTTCTGACCCGTGGGAGCCACCTGCTCTCTTACAAGGTCGTCCCCAGAGTAGCACCTGGTTTCTCTGCCCGGATCCTCCCTGGTCACGGAGTCGTTAGCCGCCGTCCGACCAGGGTTGGTTCGGATTGATACTTAGTTACGCCCCTCTGGGTCCCTCCTTGCACCGCGGCACAGAGGTTCCACCACCCGGATCCGTAACAGCTTTGTTGTTCCCATTATTAACAAGTGGGTCTCCTATACTGTTATTGCATATCCAGTGACTGCAAGGGCTGCCAAAAATTTGGACGCAACCCAATACCCCTTTGAAGAGACATAGAGGAGGGTCTCAGTAAAAAAAATGTTCCCATTATAAAGGAGCGGGTCTCCTATAGTGGTAATGCCCATGCTGTGACTGCAAGGGCTGCCAAAATTTGTGAAAAACCCCACTAAGAATTTAAAGACACATAGAGCAGGGCCACAGTAACAAGGTATGACATGTTCCCATTAGAAAGGAGAGTGTCTGCTATACAGTTATAGGGTACGCAGTGAGTCCAACGGCTGACCAATTTTAGGAATAACCCCACTAAGAATTTAAAGCACAGGGAGCAGGGCCACAGTAACAACAAATTCCCATTAGAAAGGAGAGTCTCCCATAGTGTTGGCCTATGCAGTGAATGCAAGGGCTGCCAAAAATTTGGAGGCACTTCAATGCCCCTTGGAAGAGACGTGGAGGAGGGCCTCATAAAAAAATGTTCCCATTAGAAAGGAGCGAGCCTCCTATACTTGTAATGCCCATGCACTAAGTGTATGGGCTGACAAACATTTACCCCTGGGGGGTAAACATGAACATACTGTATAAAATTTTTTTTTTATGGGCATCATAAACACCCTTTAAAAAAATTATGTGGGTGTTGCATCACGGTCACCCTGGTGATATGGTGGTGGAGGATGAGGAGAAGGAGGAGGACAAGAGCAAATAGCCAAAATCAGGAAGCGTATACCCATGTGTGGGTGTGAAAAGGTTCATGGGAATACACCTCCCAAGAAAAGACACTGGATTGGAGTTTATGTTACGCTGCTATCATTCGGTAGTGTTGAGAAGTCTGGCCTAATCCAGCTCTTGTTCATTTTTATAAGAGTCAGCCTGTCAGCATTTTCAGTTGACAGGCGGATGCGCTTATCAGTTATAATGCCCTCGGCGGCACTAAAAACCCGCTCTGATAAAACGCAGGCGGCAGGGCAGACCAGGACCTCCAGGGCATAGAGAACCAGTTCATTCCACGTATCCAGCTTGGATACCCAATAACTATAAGGCACAGAGGAATCACGGAGGACGTTGGTACGGTCGGCAAGGTACTCCCTCAGCATCTTCCCAAACTTTGCACTCCTTGTGAGAGTACCACGCGCCTCAGGGCCTGTGCGATGGGAGGGTCTGAGAAAACTCTCCCAGAACTTTGACAGCGTTCCCCTGCCTCTGCTGGATTGAAGTTGTGTCTCTCTCGCCTGTACTCCTTGGTTGTCCAACAAAGTGTGCCCTCTGCCGCCAGCGTTTTCAGATGGGAATTTTTTTAATAGTTCCGCAAAGGGCCTTCTGGTACTGCCCCATTTTTGTAGACCTGTCCGCCTCAGGAATAAGAGATATAAAGTTCTCCTTGTAGCGTGGGTATAGAAGCGTCACCAACCAGTAATGACTGTCCCCCAAAATTTTGAGAATGCGAGGGTCATGGGAAAGGCAGCGTAACATAAACTCAGCCATGCGTGCCAGACTACTAACAGGCAAGACTTCCGTGTCCTCACCAAGAGGATGACTGACCATGCTCTCCTCCTCCTCCTCTCTGTCCTCTGGCCATCCACGCTGAACAGACGGTATGACAGCTGTGCAGGTAGTACCATCTATAGTGCATGAAACTAGCTCCTGTCCTTCCTCCTCCTCCTTCTCTTCCTCATTGTCACTCAATCCATGTTGGGATGAGATGAGGCTTTGCTGTGTGTAATCACCCTGTATGGTTCCTTGCTCCATCTCATCGTGCTCCGCCTGCAATGCATCCTCTTTGATTGTGAGCAGAGAGCGTTTCAGAAGACAGAGAAGCGGGATGGTGACGCTAATTATGGCGTCATCGCCGCTCACCATCGTGGTGGAGTCCTCAAAGTTTTGAAGGATGGTACATATGTCTGACATCCATGTCCACTCCTGAGGTCTTATGTGTGGAGTCTGAACTGAATACCGACGGCCTTGTTGATGCTGGTAGTCAACAACTGCCCTCTTTTGCTCACAAATCCTTCCCAACATCTGCAATGTAGAGTTCAAATGAATGGGGACATCACACACCAGTCGGTGAGCCGGAAGCTCCAAACGCTGCTGAAACACTGCAAGGGCGGCGGAAGCTGTAGCTGACTGTCTAAAATGGGCACATAGGCTTCGTACTTTAACAAGCATATCCAGCATCTCCGGGTAGGATTTGAGAAACCGCTGAACCACGAGGTTAAGCACATGGGCCAGGCATGGTACGTGTGTGAGCTCGCCTCGCCTCAGAGCCGCCACCAGGTTCCGGCCATTGTCACACACGACCATGCCTGGCTGTAGGTTGAGCGGTGTGAGCCACAGATCTGCCTGCTCTTTCAGAGCTGTCCACATCTCTTCATCATTGTGCGTTTTTTCACCAAAGCATATTAGCTTCAGCACAGCCTGTTGCCGCTTGGTCGAGGCAGTGCTGCAGTGCTTCCAGCTTGTGACTGATGTGGTCATTTCGGAGATGGAGGCTGAAGAGGAGGAGGACGCTGAGTAGGATGAGGTGAAGGAGCTGTAGACCATGGGGACAACCCTGATTGACCTAGGGCCCTCAATCCTTGGCGTCGGGAGGACGTGTTCCGTCCCAAGGTCTGAATGGGTCCCGGCTTCCACTATGTTAACCCAGTGTGCCGTCAGCGAGATGTACCGTCCCTGCCCACAAGCACTTGTCCACGTGTCCGTGGTTAGGTGGAATTTACCGGTAACTGCGGTGTTGAGAGCATGGCTAATATTTTGGGACACGTGCTTGTGTAATGCGGGGACAGCACACCAGGAGAAATAGTGGCGGCTGGGGACCCAGTACCATCTCCACGAGCCTAAAAGGCAACATTTTGACCACAAGCAGTCGTGAAATGTGAGAATTTAGTAGTGTGGCCTGTGGGGCGTTGGCTGCATATTTGTGCTTGCGTTCCAAGGACTGGGGTAGGGACAACTGAACACTGCACTGGGACAAGGACATGGACGTGCTTCCTGATGTTGCTACTTGAGAGTGTGCTATGACAGGTGCAGGGCAGGAGGCGTGTTCGCATGCACCATGGACAGGGGATTGGCTTGCATGCACAACAGCGGAAGAAGCAATGGTGCCACCCACAGACACTGTTCCTGGACCCTGGGGTTCGGACTACAAAGTCGGGAGCTTTGCTGCCATGTGCCTGATCATGCTGGTGGTGGTCAGGCTGGTCGTTTTTCCACTCCTGCTGATGCTGGCCTGGCAGGTGGTGCAAATGGCCTTTTTGGGGTTATCGGCAGAGTCTTTAAAAAACAACCAGACTCGGGAAGACCTAACAGTTGTACTGGCAACTTCCTTCGTGTTGGGAACGGTTGCCTGCTTTCTGTCTGCGGCCACCACACTGCTTCTGCCTGCCTGTTGGGGTGCTCTGCCTCCCTCCCCCTGTGTGCTGCTGTCCTCGCTCTGCATGTCCTCCTGCCAGGTTGAGTCAGTTACTATATCATCCACCACCTCGTCTTCCACTTCCGCACCCTGGTCCTCCTCCTGACTTTCTGGCAATTGTGTCTCATCATCGTCCACCTCTTGTGACACTTTCCCACCGTCGCCTTTGTGTGACCGTGGCTGCTCAAATATTTGGGCATCACTACACGCGATCTCCTCTTGCCCCGCTTCAAGTGAACTGGGCGAGAGGCCCGAATCTATAAATGGAAAAGTGAACAGCTCTTCAGAGTGTCCAAGTGTGGGATCAGTTGTCTCTGGGTACTCGGCATGGTGGGAGGAAGGAGGATCAGGGTGAGGAATATGCGGTCCAGACTCACGGTAACTGAGACTTGACCGTGTGGAAGACAGGGTGTTGGTGGTGGTGGTGGCTAAGTGACTGGAGACATTATTCGCTATCCAACCAACAACCTTTTGACACTGTTCTGGGTTCAATAGTGGTGTGCTGCGGTCCCCTAGAAATTGGGACAGGAAGGTCAGGCGAGAAGATGTGGGTGTTTGTTCTGGCACAATTTCAGCTTGCCCACGGCCTTGTCCTCGGCCTCTGTATGCTCCATTACCATCACGTCCAGTTCCCTGTCCCTTGCCACATGCCTTGCCCATTTTAAATGGAGGACAGTATCTTCCACCCTCACTACAAATGACTGAGTTTGGAGCAAACTTATATGTGATCCGTGTGATAGAGAAAACTGAGTTTTAAGTACCTGGCCTGTCAGTAAGTAGTTTGAACAGCAAACTGCAGTGAATTGCTTCAATGACACACTAGAGGAAATTTTTAATGGAGGCCAGAAATGGCAGTATTTTCTGAGAACGTATATGTGATCCGTGTGACGGAGAAAACACAGTTTTAAATAGCTGGATTTCTAGCTCTGTAATATGGAAAGGACCTGGCTGCATTCTGCAGGGCCAACAAGCAAATGGCGCAGAAAAACCATGTTCTCTGGATTGCTTTTTAAGCAAATACTGACAATTAAGATCCAAAGAAAAGTATTCCTAGCCCCTGAGACCTGGGCCTTTGTATAGAAATATCTAACAGCAGCAGAAGGCAGAACTGGAATGGAGCCTCTTGTGCTATATGCACTGCAGTCTGCTATATACACCCTGCCTGCCTGATATCTCTGCAGATGGATTAGACCTCAGAAGGACTGTTTGTTAAGATGGATATGTGTAATGTACGGTTTTTCTCCCTACGCTACCTAATACACGAACAAAGCTCTCTCTGACACAGCAGCAGCTCTCCCTACACTCTGATTCCGGAGTGACTGTGACGAGCATGGCGGCACCAGGTCTTATGTAGACCTGATGACGCTGTGCGGCCAGCAAATCACTGTAATGCCCACAACCAACATGGCTACGGCATGTGCGTGGCCGTGTCTGCTAGTGTGATGTGACGCAGTGTGTGCCCTGCACTGCTACTTACCACTGGAGAGGAGCTGGACGACTGTAGCCGAGCCGGGGGATGGTGAGTGACGTGTGGGTGTGTCACAGTGTGTCTGTGTGTGTCTCACAGTGTGTCTGTGTGCAGGCAGATATCATTGTGTGATGTCTGTTGATATGTATTTTTGTGTATCAAATGTGTTTATGTGTGTATGTATATGTCTGTATATGCTTGTGTGTGTGTGGTGACTGCGTGCGGCCTCCCGCTGTATCTGGGGTGGCACCGCGCCTCCTCCCGCTGTATCTGGGGGGGCGCTGTGCGGCCTCTGGCTGCATCTGGGAGGCGCCATGCGGCTTCCTCCCGCTTTATCAGGGTGGCGCTGTGCGGCCTCCTCCCGCTGTGTCTGGGGGGTGCCGTGCGGCCTACTCCCACTGTATATGGGGGGTGCTGTGCGTCCTCCTCCCGCAGTATCTTGGGGGCGCAGTGCGGCCTCCTGCCTCTGTATCTGGGGGGCGCCGTGCTGCCTCCTGCCTCTGTATCTGGAGGGCGCCGTGCGGCCTCCCGCTGTGCAAAGATGGTTACATGCGGCTGACTGCTGTGTATAGATGGCTATGTGCGACCTCCTGCTGTGTGTAGATGGCTATGTGCGGCCTCCTGCTGTGTATAGATGGCGCCATGCAGCCTCGCACTGTGTATAGATGGTACGTGCGGTCTTCGGTTGTGTATAGATGGCTACGTGCGGCCTCTTGCTGTGTATAGATGGCTACGTGTAGTTTCCTGCTGTGAATAGATGGCTAAGTGCAGCCTCCTGCTGTGAATAGATGACTATGTGCGGCCTCCTGCTGTGTACAGATGGCTACGTGCGGTCTCCTGCTGTGAATAGATGGCTATGTGTGGCCTCCTGCTGTGTATAGATGGCTACGTTTGGCCTCCTTGCTGTGTATAGATGGCTACATGCGTTCTCCTGCTGTGTACAGATGGCTACGTGTGGCCTCCTTCTGTGTATAGATGGCTACGTGCGGCCTCCTGCTGTGTATAGATGGCTACATGCGGCCTCCCGCTGTGTACAGATGGCTACGTGGGGCCTCCCGCTTTGTATAGATGGCTACGTGCGGCCCCCTGCTGTGTATACATGGCTACGTATGGCCTTCCACTGTGTATAGATGGCTACGTGCGGCCTCCCGCTGTGTATAGATGGATACGTGCGGCCTCAGGCTCTGTGTATAGATGGCACTATGCGACCTCCCGCTGTGTATAGAAAGCTACGTGCGGCCTCCTGCTGTGAATGGATGGCTACGTGCAGCCTCACGCTGTGTATAAATAGCTACGTGCGGCCTCCCGCTGTGTATAGATGGCTATGTGCGGTCTCCTGCTGTGTATATATGGCAACGTGCGGCCTCCTGCTGTGTATAGATGGCTACGTGTGTCCTCCCGTTGTGTATAGATGGCTACGTGCGGCCTCCTGCTGTGTATAGATGGCTACGCGCGGCCTCCTGCTGTGTATAGATGGCTACGTGTGGCCTCCCGTTGTATATAGATGGCTACGTGCAGCCTCCTGCTTTGTATAGATGGCTACGTGCGGCCTCCCGCTGTGTATAGATGGCTATGTGCGGCCCCTGCTGTGTATAGATGGCTATGTGTGGCCTCTCACTGAGTATAGATGGCTAGGTGCGGTCTCCTGCAGTGAATAGATGGCTACGTGCGGCCTCTTGCTGTGAATAGATGGCTACGTGCGGACTCCTGCTGTGTATAGATGGCTACGTGCGGTCTCCTGCTATGAATAGATGGCTACGTGCGGCTTCCTGCTGTGTATAGATGGCTACGTGTGGCCTCCTGCTGTGTATAGATGGCTACGTGCGGTGTCCTGTTGTGTATAGATGGCTACGTGCGGCCTCCTGCTGTGTATAGATGACTACGTGCGACCTCCTGCTGTGTATAGATGGCTATGTGCGGCCTCCTCCCGCTATGTTTAGATGGCTACGTGCGGCCTCCCGCTGTGTATAGATGGGTACGTGAGGCCTCCCGCTATGTATAGATGGCTACGTGTGGCCTCCTGCTGTGTATAGATGGCTACGTGCGACCTCCTGCTGTGTATAGATGGCTACGTGTGGCCTCCCACTGTGTATAGATGGATACGTGTGACCTCCCGCTGTGTATAGATGGCAGCGTACGGCCTCCCGCTGTGTATAGATGGCACCGTGCGGCCTCCCTCTTTGCATAGATGGCAGCGTTCGGCCTCCCGCTGTGCATAGATGGCTACGTGTGGCCTTTCTCAGTGTATAGATGGCTATGTGCGGCCTCCCGCTGTGTATAGATGTCTACATGCGGCCTCATGCTGTGTATACAGTAGATGGCTACGTGCGGCCTCCTGCAGTGTATAGATGACTATGTGCGGCCTCCTGCTGTGTATAGATGGCTATGTGCGGCCTCCTCCCGCTGTGTATAGATTGCTATGTGAGGCCTCCCGCTGTGTATAGATGGCTACGTGCGGTCTCCCTCTATGTATAGATGGCTATGTGTGGCCTCCTGCTGTGTATAGATGACTACGTGCGGCCTCCTGCTGTGCATAGATGGCAACGTGCGACCTCCCGCTGTGTATAAATGGCGACGTGCGGCCTCCCACTGTGTATAGATGGCGCCGTGAGGCATCCCGCTGTGTATAGATGGGGCGTGCAGCCTCCTGCTGTGAATAGATGGCTATGTGCGGCCTCCCGCTGTGTTTAGATGGCTATGTGCGGCCTCCCGCTTTGTATAGATGGCTACGTGCGGCCCTCTGCTGTGTACAGATGGCGCCGTGTGGCCTCCTGCTGTGAATAGATGGCTATGTGCGGCCTCCCGCTGTGTATAGATGGCTATGTGCGGCACCCCGCTTTGTATAGATGGCACCGTGGGGCCTCCCTTTTTTGCATAGATGGCTATGTGCGGCCTCCCGCTGTGTATAGATGGCACCGTGGAGCCTCCCTCTTTACATAGATGGCAGCGTGCGGCCTCCTGCTGTGTATAGATGGCTACGTGTGGCTTTCCTCAGTGTATAGATGGCTATGTGCGGCCTCCCGCTGTGTATAGATGTCTACATGCGGCCTCATGCTGTGTATACAGTAGATGGCTACGTGCGGCCTCCTGCTGTGTACAGATGACTACGTGCGGCCTCCTGCTGTGTATAGATGGCTATGTGTGGCCTCCTCCCGCTGTGTATAGATGGCTACGTGAGGCCTCACGCTGTGTATAAATGGCTATGTGCGGCCTCCCGCTATGTATAGATGGTTAAGTGTGGCCTTCTGCTGTGTATAGATGGCTACGTGCGGCCTCCTGCTGTGCATAGATGGCTACGTGCGACCTCCCGCTTTTGTATAAATGGCTACGTGCGGCCTCCCACTGTGTATAGATGGCGCCGTGAGGCTTCCCGCTGTGTATAGATGGGGCGTGAAGCCTCCTGCTGTGAATAGATGGCTAAGTGTGGCCTCCCGCTGTGTTTAGATGGCTATGTGCGGCCTCCCGCTTTGTATAGATGGCTACGTGCGGCCCTCTGCTGTGTACAGATGGCGCCGTGTGGCCTCCTGCTGTGTATAGATGGCTACGTGCGGCCTGTCGCTATGTATAGATGGCTATGTGCGGCCCACCCGCTGTGTATAGATGGCTACGTGCGGCCTCCCGCTGTGTATAGATGGCTACGTACGGCCTCCCGTTGTATATAGATGGCTACATGCGGCCTCCCGCTGTGTATAGATGGCTACGTGCGGCCTCCCGCTGTGTATAGATGGCTACGTGCGGCCTCTCACTGTGTATAGATGGCTAGGTACGGTCTCCTGCTGTGAATAGATGGCTACGTGCGGCCTATTGCTGTGAATAGATGGCTACGTGCGGACTCCTGCTATGAATAGATGGCTACGTGCGGCTTCCTGCTGTGTATAGATGACTACGTGCGGCCTCTTGCTGTGTATAGATGGCTATGTGCGGCCTCCTCCCGCTGTGTTTAGATTACCACGTGCGATCTCCCGCTGTGTATAGATGGCTACGTGTGGCCTCCTGCTGTGCATAGATGGCTACGTGCGACCTCCCGCTTTTGTATAAATGGCTACGTGCGGCCTCCCACTGTGTATAGATGGCGCCGTGAGGTTTCCCGCTGTGTATAGATGGGGCGTGCAGCCTCCTGCTGTGAATAGATGGCTATGTGCGGCCTCCCGCTGTGTATAGATGGCTATGTGCGGCCTCCCGCTTTGAATAGATGGCTACGTGCGGCCCTCTGCTGTGCACAAATGGCGCCGTGTGGCCTCCCGCTGTGTATAGATGCTACTTTCGGACTCCTGCTGTGTAAAGATTGCGCCGTTCGGCCTCCCACTATGTATAGATGGCGCCGTTCGGCCTCCTGCTGTGTATAGATGGCGCTGTACGGCCTCCCGCTGTGCATAGTTGGTACTTGCGGCCTCCTGCTGTGAATAGATGGCTACGTGCGGCCTCCTGCTGTGTATAGATGGGTATGTGCGGCCTCCTGCTGTGTATTGATGGCAATGTGCGGCCTCCCGCTGTGTATATATAGCTACGTGTGCCCTCCTGCTTTGTACAGATGGCTACGTGCGGCCTCCCGCTGTGTATAGATGGCTACATGCAGCCTCCCGCTGTGTATAGATGGCACCGTGCGGCCTCCTGCAGTGTATAGATGGCTCTGTGCGTCGTCATGCTGTGTATAGATGGCGCTGTGCGGCCTCCCGCTGTGTATAGATAGCTATGTGTGGCCCCCCGCTGTGTATAAATGGCTACATGCAGTCTCCTGCTGTGAATAGATGGCTACGTGCGGCCTCTCACTGTGCATAGATGGTGCGTGCAGCCTCCTGCTGTGAATAGATGGCTATGTGGGCCTCCCTTTTTGTATAGATGGCTACGTGGGGCCTTCCTCTGTGTATAGATGGCTACGTGCGGCCTTCCGCTGTGTATAGACGGCTACGTGCGGCCTCATGCTCTGTATACATGGCTACGTGCGTTCTCCTGCTGTGTACACATGGCTACGTGCGGCCTCCTGCATTGTGTAGATGGCTACATGCGGCCTCCTGCTGTCTATAGATGGCTACGTGCGGCCTCCCGCTGTGTATAGATGGCAGTGTGCGGCCTCCCGCTGTGTATAGATGGCACCATGCGGCCTCCCGCTGTGTATGGATGGCTACGTGCGGCCTCATGCTGTGTATAGATGGCTACGTGTGGCCTCGTGCTGTGTATAGATGGCCCTGTGCGGCCTCGTGCTGTGTATAGATGGCACTGTGCGGCCTGCCGCTGTGCAAAAATGGCTACGTATGGCCTCCTGCTGTGTATAGAAGGCTACGTGCGGCCTCCTGCTGTCTATAGATGGCTACGTGCGGCCTCCCGCTGTGTATAGATGGCAGTGTGCGGCCTCCCGCTGTGTATAGACGGCACCGTGCGGACTCCCGCTGTGTAAAGATGGCTACGTGTGGCCTCATGCTGTGTATAGATGGCAACGTGTGGCCTTGCGCTGTGTACAGATGGCACTGTGCGGCCTCCTGCTGTGCATAAATGGCTACGTGCGGCCTCCACTGTGTATAGATGGCACCGTGCGGCTTCTCGCTGTGTATAGATGGGGCGTGCAGCCTCCTGCTGTGAATAGATGGCTATGTGTGGATTCCTGCTGTGTATAGATGGGGCGTTCAGCCTCCTGCTGTGTATAGATGGCTACGTGTGTCCTCCTGCTTTGTAAAGATGGCTACATGCGGCCTCCCCCTGTGTATAGATGGCTACGTGCGGCCTCCCGCTGTGTCTAGATGGCTACGTGCGGCCTCCCGCTGTGTCTAGATGGCACCGTGCGGCCTCTCGCTGTGTATAGATGGCGCTATTCATTCTCCTGCTGTGTATAGATGGCGCCGTGCGGCATCCCGCTGTGTATAGATGGCTACGTGCTGCCCCCTGCTGTGTACAGAGGGCTACGTGCGGCCTCCTGCTGTGAATAGATGGCTACGTGCGGACTCCCACTGTGTAGAGATGGCGCCGTGTGGCCACCCGCTGTGTAAAGATGGTGCGTGCAGCCTCCTGCTGTGAATATATGGCTATGTACGGCCTCCCACTATGTATAGATGGCTGTATGCGGCCTCCTGCTGTGTATAGTTGGCTGAGTGCGGCCTCCTGCTTTGTATAGATGGCTGCGTGCAGCCTCCCGCTGTGTATAGATGGCATCATGCGGCCTCCCACTGTGTATAGATGGCACCGTGCGGCCTCCCTCTTTGTATAGATGGCTACGTGCGGCCTTCCTCTGTGTATAGATGGCTATGTGCGGCCTTCCGCTGTGTATAGACATCTACGTGCGGCCTCATGCTGTGTATAGATGGCTACGTGCGTTCTCCTGCTGTGTACACATGGCTACGTGCGGCCTCCTGCATTGTGTAGATGGCTACGTGCGGCCTCCTGCTGTGTATAGATGGCTACGTGCGGCCTCCCGCTGTGTACAGATGGCTACGTGGGGCCTCCCGCTTTGTATAGATGGCTACGTGCGGCCGCCTGCTGTGTATACATGGCTACGTGTAGCCTTCCACTGTGTATAGATTGCTACGTGCGGCCTCATGCTCTGTGTACAGATGGCACTATGCGGCCTCCCGCTGTGTATAGAAGGGTACGTGCGGCCTCCTGCTGTGAATGGATGGCTACGTGCAGCCTCACGCTGTGTTTAGATAGCTACGTGCGGCCTCCCGCTGTGTATAGATGGCTACGTGCGGTCTCCTGCTATGTATAGATGGCTACGTGCGGCCTCCCGCTGTGTATAGATGGCTACGTGTGTCCTCCCGTTGTGTATAGATGGCTACGTGCGGCCTCCCGCTGTGTATAGATGGCTATGTGTGGCCTCCCGCTGTGCATAGATGGCTATGTGTGGCCTCCCACTGTGCATAGATGGCTATGTGCGGCCTCCTCCTGTGTATAGATGGCTACGCGCGGCCTCCTGCTGTGTATAGATGGCTACGTGCGGCCTCCTGCTGTCTACAGATGGCTACGTGCAGCCTCCCGCTGTGTATAGATGGCAGTGTGCGGCCTCCTGCTGTGTATAGATGGCACCGTGCGGCCTCCCGCTGTATATAGATGGCTACGTGCGGCCTCATGCTGTGTATAGATGGCTACGTGTGGCCTTGCGCTGTGTATAGATGGCACTGTGCGGCCTCCCGCTGTGCATAAATGGCTACGTGCGGCCTCCACTGTGTATAGATGGCACCGTGCGGCTTCTCGCTGTGTATAGATGGGGCGTGCAGCCTCCTGCTGTGAATAGATGGCTATGTGTGGATTCTTGCTGTGTATACATGGGACGTTCAGCCTCCTGCTGTGTATAGATGGCTACGTGTGGCCTCCTGCTTTGTAAAGATGGCTACGTGCGGCCTCCCGCTGTGTATAGATGGCTACGTGCGGCCTCCCGCTGTGTCTAGATGGCACCATGCGGCCTATCGCTGTGTATAGATGGCGCTATTCATCCTCCTGCTGTGTATAGATGGCGCCGTGCGGCATCCCCCTGTGTATAGATGGCTATGTGCTGCCCCCTGCTGTGTATAGAGGGCTACGTGCGGCCTCCTGCTGTGTATAGATGGCTACGTGCGGCCTCCTGCTGTCTATAGATGGCTACGTGCAGCCTCCCGCTGTGTATAGATGGCAGTGTGCGGCCTCCCGCTGTGTATAGATGGCACTGTATGGCCTCCCGCTGTGTATAGATGGCTATGTGCGGCCTCATGCTGTGTATAGATGGCTACGTGTGGCCTCGCTCTGTGTATAGATGGCACTGTGCGGCCTCCCGCTGTGCATAAATGGCTACGTGCGGCCTCCACTGTGTATAGATGGCACCGTGCGGCTTCTCGCTGTGTATAGATGGGGCGTGCAGCCTCCTGCTGTGAATAGATGGCTATGTGTGGATTCCTGCTGTGTATATATGGGGCGTTCAGCCTCCTGCTGTGTATAGATGGCTACGTGTGGCCTCCTGCTTTGTAAAGATGGCTATGTGCAGCCTCCCGCTGTGTATAGATGGCTACGTGCGGCCTCCCGCTGTGTCTAGATGGCACCGTGCGGCTTATCGCTGTGTATAGATGGCGCTATTCATCCTCCTGCTGTGTATAGATGGCGCCGTGCGGCATCCCGCTGTGTATAGATGGCTACGTGCTGCCCCCTGCTGTGTATAGAGGGCTACGTGCGGCCTCCTGCTGTGAATAGATAGCTCCGTGCGGACTCCCACTGTGTAGAGATGGCGCCGTGCGGCCACCCGCTGTGTAAAGATGGTGCGTGCAGCCTCCTGCTGTGAATAGATGGCTATGTGCGGCCTCCCACTATGTATAGATGGCTATATGCGGCCTCCTGCTGTGTATAGTTGGCTGAGTGCGGCCTCCTGCTCTGTATAGATGGCCACGTGCAGCCTCCCGCTGTGTATAGATGGCACTGTATGGCCTCCCGCTGTGTATAGATGGCTATGTGCGGCCTCATGCTGTGTATAGATGGCTACGTGTGGCCTCGCTCTGTGTATAGATGGCACTGTGCGGCCTCCCGCTGTGCATAAATGGCTACGTGCGGCCTCCACTGTGTATAGATGGCACCGTGCGGCTTCTCGCTGTGTATAGATGGGGCGTGCAGCCTCCTGCTGTGAATAGATGGCTATGTGTGGATTCCTGCTGTGTATATATGGGGCGTTCAGCCTCCTGCTGTGTATAGATGGCTACGTGTGGCCTCCTGCTTTGTAAAGATGGCTATGTGCAGCCTCCCGCTGTGTATAGATGGCTACGTGCGGCCTCCCGCTGTGTCTAGATGGCACCGTGCGGCTTATCGCTGTGTATAGATGGCGCTATTCATCCTCCTGCTGTGTATAGATGGCGCCGTGCGGCATCCCGCTGTGTATAGATGGCTACGTGCTGCCCCCTGCTGTGTATAGAGGGCTACGTGCGGCCTCCTGCTGTGAATAGATAGCTCCGTGCGGACTCCCACTGTGTAGAGATGGCGCCGTGCGGCCACCCGCTGTGTAAAGATGGTGCGTGCAGCCTCCTGCTGTGAATAGATGGCTATGTGCGGCCTCCCACTATGTATAGATGGCTATATGCGGCCTCCTGCTGTGTATAGTTGGCTGAGTGCGGCCTCCTGCTCTGTATAGATGGCCACGTGCAGCCTCCCGCTGTGTATAGATGGCTTCATGCGGCCTCCCGCTGTGTATAGATGGCATCATGCGGCCTCCCACTGTGTATAGATGGCACCGTGCGGCCTCCCTCTTTGTATAGATGGCTATGTGCGGCCTTCCGCTGTGTATAGACGGCTACGTGCGGCCTCATGCTGTGTATAGATGGCTACGTGCGTTCTCCTGCTGTGTACACATGGCTATGTGCGGCCTCCTGCATTGTGTGGATGACTACGTGCGGCCTCCTGCTGTGTATAGATGGCTACGTGCGGCCTCCCGCTGTGTACAGATGGCTATGTGGGGCCTCCCGCTTTGTATAGATGGCTACGTGCGGCCCCCTGCTGTGTATACATGGCTACTTGTGGCCTTCCAATGTGTATAGATGGCTAAGTGCGGCATCCCGCTGTGTATAGATTGCTACGTGCGGCCTCATGCTCTGTGTGTAGATGGCACCGTGCGGCCTCCCTCTTTGTATAGATGGCTACGTGCGGCCTATCTCTGTGTATAGATGGCTACGTGCGGCCTTCCGCTGTGTATAGACGGCTACGTGAGGCCTCATGCTGTGTATAGATGGCTACGTGCGTTCTCCTGCTGTGTACACATGGCTACGTGCGGCCTCCTGCATTGTGTAGATGGCTACGTGCGGCCTCCTGCTGTGTATAGATGGCTACGTGCGGCCTCCCGCTGTGTACAGATGGCTACGTGGGGCCTCCCACTTTGTATAGATGGCTACGTGCTGCCCCCTGCTGTGTATACATGGATACGTGTGGCCTTCCACTGTGTATAGATGGCTAAGTGCGGCATCCCGCTGTGTATAGATTGCTACGTGCGGCCTCATGCTCTGTGTATAGATGGCACTATGCGGCCTCCCACTGTGTATAGAAGGGTACGTGCGGCCTCCTGCTGTGAATAGATGGCTACGTGCGGCCTCCCGCTGTGTATAGATGGCTACGTGCGGTCTCCTGCTGTGTATAGATGGCTAAGTGTGGCCTCCCGCTGTGTATAGATGGCTACATGTGTCCTCCCGTTGTGTATAGATGGCTACGTGCGGCCTCCCGCTGTGTATAGATGGCTATGTGTGGCCTCCCGCTGTGCATAGATGGCTATGTGTGGCCTCCCACTGTGCATAGATGGCTATGTGCGGCCTCCTGCTGTGTATAGATGGCTACGCGCGGCCTCCTGCTGTGTATAGATGGCTACGTGCGGCCTGTCGCTGTGTATAGATGGCTACGTGTGGCCTCCCGCTGTGTATAGATGGCTACGTGCGGCCTCCTGCTGTGTATAGATGGCTATGTGCGGCCTCCCGTTGTATATAGATGGCTACGTGCAGCCTCCCACTGTGTATAGATGGCTACGTGCGGCCTCCCACTGTGTATAGATGGCTACGTGCGGCCTGTGCTGTGTATAGATGGCTATGTGTGGCCTCTCACTGTGTATAGATGGCTAGGTGCGGTTTCCTGCAGTGAATAGATGGCTACGTGCGGCCTCTTGCTGTGAATAGATGGCTACGTGCGGACTCCTGCTGTGTATAGATGGCTACGTGTGGCCTCCTGCTGTGTATAGATGGCTACGTGCGCTGTCCTGCTGTGTATAGATGGCTACGTGCGGCCTCCTGCTGTGTAGAGATGACTACGTGCGGCCTCCTGCTGTGTATAGATGGCTATGTGCGGCCTCCTCCCGCCGTGTTTAGATGGCTACGTGCGGCCTACCGCTGTGTATAGATGGCTACGTGAGGCCTCCCGCTATGTATAGATGGCTACGTGTGGCCTCCTGCTGTGTATAGATGGCTAAGTGCGGCCTCCTGCTGTGTATAGATGGCTATGTGTGGCCTCCCGCTGTGTATAGATGGATACGTGTGGCCTCCCGCTGTGTATAGATGGAAGCGTGCGGCCTCCCGCTGTTTATAGATGGCATCGTGAGGCCTCCCTCTTTGCATAGATGGCAGCGTGCGGCCTCCCGCTGTGCATAGATGGCTACGTGTGGCCTTCCTCAGTGTATAGATCGCTATGTGCGGTCTCCCGCTGTGTATAGATGTCTACATGCAGCCTCATGCTGTGTATACAGTAGATGGCTACTTGCGGCCTCCTGCAGTGTATAGATGACTACGTGCGGCCTCCTGCTATGTATAGATGGCTATGTGCGGCCTCCTCCCTCTGTGTATAGATGGCTACGTGAGGCCTCCCACTGTGTATAGATGGCTACGTGCGGCCCCTGCTGTGTATAGATGGCTATGTGTGGCCTCTCACTGTGTATATATGGCTAGGTGCGGTCTCCTGCAGTGAATAGATGGCTATGTGCGGCCTCTTGCTGTGAATAGATGGCTACGTGCGGACTCCTGCTGTGTATAGATGGCTACGTGCGGCCTCCTGCTATGAATAGATGGCTACGTGCGGTTTCCTGCTGTGTATATATGGCTACGTGTGGTCTCCTGCTGTGTATAGATGGCTACGTGCGCTGTCCTGCTGTGTATAGATGGCTACGTGCGGCCTCCTGCTGTGTAGAGATGACTACGTGCGGCCTCCTGCTGTGTATAGATGGCTATGTGCGGCCTCCTTCCGCTGTGTTTAGATGGCTATGTGCGGCCTACCGCTGTGTATAGATGGCTACGTGAGGCCTCCCGCTATGTATAGATGGCTACGTGTGGCCTCCTGCTGTGTATAGATGGAAGCGTGCGGCTTCCCGCTGTGTATAGATGGCATCGTGGGGCCTCCCTCTTTGCATAGATGGCAGCGTGCGGCCTCCCGCTGTGCATAGATGGCTATGTGTGGCCTTCCTCAGTGTATAGATCGCTATGTGCGGCCTCCCGCTGTGTATAGATGTCTACATGCGGCCTCATGCTGTGTATACAGTAGATGGCTACGTGCGGCCTCCTGCAGTGTATAGATGACTACGTGCGGCCTCCTGCTGTGTATAGATGGCTATGTGCGGCCTCCTCCCTCTGTGTATAGATGGCTACGTGAGGCCTCCCGCTGTGTATAGATGGCTACATGCGGCCTCCCGCTATGTATAGATGGCTATGTGTGGCCTCCTGCTGTGTATAGATGGCGCCGTGCGGCCTCCCGCTTTGTATAGATGGCACCATGGGGCCTCCCTTTTTGCATAGATAGCTATGTGCGGCCTCCCATTGTGTGTAGATGGCACCGTGGGGCCTCCTTCTTTACATAGATGGCAGCGTGCGGCCTCCTGCTGTGTATAGATGGCTATGTGTGGCCTTCCTCAGTGTATAGATGGGTATGTGCGGCCTCCCGTTGTGTATAGATGTCTACATGCGGCCTCATGCTGTGTATACAGTAGATGGCTACGTGCGGCCTCCTGCTGTGTACAGATGACTACGTGCGGCCTCCTGCTGTGTATAGATGGCTATGTGCGGCCTCCTCCCTCTGTGTATAGATGGCTACGTGAGGCCTCCCACTGTGTATAGATGGCTACGTGCGGCCTCCCGCTATGTATAGATGGTTATGTGTGGCCTTCTGCTGTGTACAGATGGCTCCTTGCGGCCTCCTGCTGTGCATAGATGGCTTTGTGCGACCTCCCGCCGTGTATAAATGGCTACGTGCGGCCTCCCACTGTGTATAGATGGCGCCGTGAGGCTTCCCGCTGTGTATATATAGGGCGTGCAGCCTCCTGCTGTGAATAGATGGCTATGTGCGGCCTCCCGCTGTGTATAGATGGCTACGTGCGGTCTCCCGCTTTGTATAGATGGCTACGTGCGGCCCTCTGCTATGTACAGATGGCGCCGTGTGGCCTACTGCTGTGTATAGATGGCTACGTGCGACCTCCCGCTGTGTATAAATGGCTACGTGCGGCCTCCCACTGTGTATAGATGGCACCATGAGGCTTCCCGCTGTGTATAGATGGGGCGTGCAGCCTCCTGCTGTGAATAGATGGCTATGTGCGGCCTCCCGCTGTGTATAGATGGCTATGTGCGGCCTCCCGCTTTGTATAGATGGCTACGTGCGGCCCTCTGCTGTGTGCAGATGGCGCCGTGTGGCCTCCTGCTGTGTATAGATGGCTACGTGCGGCCTGTCACTGTGTATAGATGGCTATGTGCGGCCCACCCGCTGTGTATAGATGGCTACGTGCGGCCTCCCGCTGTGTATACATGGCTACGTACGGCCTCCTGTTGTATATAGATGGCTACATGCGGCCTTCCGCTGTGTATAGATGGCTACGTGCGGCCTCCCATTGTGCATAGATGGCTACGTGCGGCCCCTGCTGTGAATAGATGGCTATGTGTGGCCTCTCTCTGTGTATAGATGGCTAGGTGCGGTCTCCTGCTGTGAATAGATGGCTACGTGCGGCCTCTTGCTGTGAATCGATGGCTACATGCGGACTCCTGCTGTGTATAGATGGCTACGTGCGGTCTCCTGCTATGAATAGATGGCTACGTGCGGCTTCCTGCTGTGTATAGATGACTACGTGCGGCCTCCTGCTGTGCATAGATGTCTATGTGCGGCCTCCTCCCGCTGTTTAGATGGCCACGTGCGGTCTCCCGCTGTGTATAGATGGCTCCGTGAGGCCTCTTGCTGTGTATATATGGCTACGTGCGGCCTCCTGCTGTGTATAGATGGCTACGTGTGGCCTCCCACTGTGTATAGATGGATACGTGTGGCCTCCCGCTGTGTATAGATGGCAGCGTGCGGCCTCCCGCTCTATATAGATGGCACCGTGGGGCCTCCCTCTTTGCATAGATGGCAGCGTGCGGCCTCCCGCTGTGTATAGATGGCTACGTGTGGCCTTCCTCAGTGTATAGATGACTATGAGCGGCCTCCCGCTGTGTATAGATGTCTACATGCGGCCTCATGCTGTGTATACAGTAGATGGCTACGTGCGGCCTTCTGCTGTGTATAGATGACTACGTGCGGCCTCCTGCTGTGTATAGCTGGCTATGTGCGGCCTCCTCCCACTATGTATAGATGGCTACGTGTGGCCTCCTGTTGTGTACTGATGGCTACGTGCGGCCTTCTGCTGTGTATAGATGGCTACGTGCGGCCTCCCATTGTGCATAGATGGCTACGTGCGGCCCCTGCTGTGAATAGATGGCTATGTGTGGCCTCTCTCTGTGTATAGATGGCTAGGTGCGGTCTCCTGCTGTGAATAGATGGCTACGTGCGGCCTCTTGCTGTGAATAGATGGCTACATGCGGACTCCTGCTGTGTATAGATGGCTATGTGCGGTCTCCTGCTATGAATAGATGGCTACGTGCGGCTTCCTGCTGTGTATAGATGACTACGTGCGGCCTCTTGCTGTGCATAGATGTCTATGTGCGGCCTCCTCCCGCTGTTTAGATGGCCACGTGCGGTCTCCCGCTGTGTATAGATGGCTCCGTGAGGCCTCTTGCTGTGTATATGTGGCTACGTGCGGCCTCCTGCTGTGTATAGATGGCTACGTGTGGCCTCCCACTGTGTATAGATGGATACGTGTGGCCTCCCGCTGTGTATAAATGGCAGCGTGCGGCCTCCCGCTCTATATAGATGGCACCGTGGGGCCTCCCTCTTTGCATAGATGGCAGCGTGCGGCCTCCCGCTGTGTATAGATGGCTACGTGTGGCCTTCCTCAGTGTATAGATGACTATGAGCGGCCTCCCGCTGTGTATAGATGTCTACATGCGGCCTCATGCTGTGTATACAGTAGATGGCTACGTGCGGCCTTCTGCTGTGTATAGATGACTACGTGCGGCCTCCTGCTGTGTATAGCTGGCTATGTGCGGCCTCCTCCCGCTGTGTATAGATGGCTACGTGCGGCCTCCCGCTATGTATAGATGGCTACGTGTGGCCTCCTGTTGTGTACTGATGGCTACGTGCGGCCTTCTGCTGTGTATAGATGGCTACGTGCGACCTCCCACTGTGTTTAAATGGCTACGTGCGGCCTCCCACTGTGTATAGAGGGCGCCGTGCGGCTTCCCGCTGTGTATAGATGGGGCATGCAGCCTCCTGCTGTGAATAGATGGCTATGTGCGGCCTCCCGCTGTGTATAGATGGCTATGTTCGGCCTCCCGCTTTGAATAGAGGGCTACATGCGGCCCTCTGCTGTGTACAGATGGCGCCGTGTGGCCTCCCGCTGTGTATAGATGGCTACTTGTGGCCTCCAGCTGTGTATAGATGCTACTTGCGGCCTCCTGCTGTGTAAAGATTGCGCCTTTCGGCCTCCCGCTATGTATAGATGGCGCCGTTCGGCCTCCTGCTGTGTATAGATGGCGCCGTGCGGCCTCCCGCTGTGTATAGTTGGTACTTGCGGCCTCCTGCTGTGAATAGATGGCTACGTGTGGCCTCCCGCTGTGTATAGATGGGTACGTGCGGCCTCCTGCTGTGTATTGATGGCTATGTGCGGCCTAATGCTGTGTATATATGGCTACGTGTGGCCTCCTGCTTTGTACAGAAGGCTACGTGCGGCCTCCCGCTGTGTATAGATGGCTACATGCGGCCTCCCGCTGTGTATAGATGGCACCGTGCGGCCTCCCGCTGTGTATAGATGGCGCTGTGCGTCGTCTTGCTGTGTATAGATGGCGCCGTGCAGCCTCCTGCTGTGTATAGATGGCTATGTGTGGCCCCCCGCTGTGTATAAATGGCTACATGCAGCCTCCTGCTGTGAATAGATGGCTACGTGCGGCCTCCCACTGTGTATAGATGGTGCGTGCAGCCTCCTGCTGTGAATAGATGGCTATGTGGGCCTCCCACTATGTATAGATGGCTACGTGTGGCCTCCTGCTGTGTATAGATGGCTACGTGCATCCTTCTGCTGTCTATAGATGGCTACGTGCGGCCTCCCGCTGTGTATAGATGGCAGTGTGCGGCGTCCCGCTGTGTATAGATGGCAACGTGCGGCCTCCCTCTTTGTATAGATGGCTACGTGCGGCCTTCTGCTGTGTATAGATGGCTAAGTGTGGCCTTCCTCTATGTATAGATGGCAACGTGGTCCTCCCGCTGTGTATAGATGGCTACGTGCGGCCTCATGCTGTGTATAGATGGCTACGTGTGGCCTCGCGCTGTGTATAGATGGCACTGTGCGGCCTCCCGCTGTGCATAAATGGCTACGTGCGGCCTCCACTGTGTATAGATGGCACCGTGCGGCTTCACGCTGTGTATAGATGGGGCGTGCAGCCTCCTGCTGTGAATACATGCCTATGTGGGCTTCCTGCTGTGTATAGATGGGGCGTTCAGCCTCCTGCTGTGTATAGATGGCTACGTGTGGCCTCCTGCTTTGTAAAGATGGCTACGTGCGGCCTCCCGCTGTGTATAGATGGCTACGTGCGGCCTCCCGCTGTGCCTAGATGGCACCGTGCGGCCTCTCGCTGTGTATAGATTGCGATGTTCATCTTCCTGCTGTGTATAGATGGCGCCGTGCGGCATCCCGCTGTGTATAGATGGCTACGTGCTGCCCCCTGCTGTGTATAGAGGGCTACGTGCGGTCTCCTGCTGTGAATAGATGGCTACGTGTGGACTCCCACTGTGTAGAGATGGCGTCGTGCGGCCACTCGCTGTGTAAAGATGGTGCATGCAGCCTCCTGCTGTGAATAGATGGCTATGTGCGGCCTCCCACTATGTATAGATGGCTATATGCGGCATCCTTCTGTGTATAGTTGGCTGAGTGCGGCCTCCCGCTGTGCATAGATGGCATCATGCGGCCTCCCACTGTGTATAGATGGCACCGTGCGGCCTCCCACTTTGTATAGATGGCTACGAGCGGCCCCCTGCTGTGTAAAGATGGCTACGTGTGGCCTTCGTCTGTGTATAGATGGCTACGTGTGGCCTTCCGCTGCGTATAGACGGCTACGTGCGGCCTCATGCTGTGTATAGATGGCTACGTGCGTTCTCCTGCTGTGTACAGATGGCTACGTGCGGCCTCCTGCTGTGTGTAGATAGCTATGTGCGGCCTCCTGCTGTGTATAGATGGCTACGTGCTGCCTCCCGCTGTGTACAGATGGCTACGTGGGGCCTCCCGCTTTGTATAGATGGCTACGTGCGGCCCCCTGCTGTGTATACATGGCTACGTGTGGCCTTCCACTGTGTATAGATGGCTACGTGCGGCCTCCCGCTATGTATAGATGGCTACATGTGGCCTCCTGCTGTGTACAGATGGCTACGTGCGGTCTTCTGCTGTGTATAAATGGCTACGTGTGGCCTCCCACTGTGTATAGATGGCGCCGTGCGGCTTCCCGCTGTGTATAGATGGGGCGTGCAGCCTCCTGCTGTGAATAGATGGCTATGTGCGGCCTCCCGCTGTGTATAGATGGCTATGTGCGGCCTCCCGCTTTGAACAGATGGCTACGTGCGGCCCTGTGCTGTGTACAGATGGCGCTGTGTGGCCTCCCGCTGTGTATAGATGGCTACGTGTGGCCTCCTGCTGTGTATAGATGCTACTTGCGGCCTCCTGCTGTGTAAAGATTGCGTCGTTCGGCCTCCCGCTATGTATAGATGGCGCCGTTCGGCCTCCTGCTGTGTATAGATGGCTACATGCAGCCTCCTGCTGTGAATAGATGGGTACGTGCGGCCTCCTGCTGTGTATTGATGGCTATGTGCGGCCTCCCGCTGTGTATATATGGGTACGTGCGGCCTCCTGCTGTGTATTGATGGCTATGTGCGTCCTCCCGCTGTGTATATATGGCTACGTTTGGCCTCCTGCTTTGTACAGATGGCTACGTGTGGCCTCCCGCTGTGTATAGATGGCTAAATGCGGCCTCCCGCTGTGTATAGATGGCACCGTGCGGCCTCCCGCTGTGTATAGATGGCGCTGTGCGTCGTCATGCTGTGTATAGATGGCGCCGTGCGGCCACCCGCTGTGTGTAGATGGCTATGTGTGGCCCCCCGCTGTGTATAAATGGCTACATGCAGCCTCCTGCTGTGAATAGATGGCTACGTGCGGCCTCCCACTGTGTATAGATGGTGCGTGCAGCCTCCTGCTGTGAATAGATGGCTATGTGGGCCTCCCACTATGTATAAATGGCTACGTGTGGCCTCCTGCTGTGTATATATGGCTACGTGCGGCCTCCTGCTGTCTATAGATGGCTACGAGCGGCCTCCCGCTGTGTATAGATGGCAGTGTGCGGCCTCCCGCTGTGTATAGATGGCACCGTGTGGCCTCCCTCTTTGTATAGATGGCTAAGTGCGGCCCCCTGCTGTGTATAGATGGCTTAGTGTGGCCTTCCTCTGTGTATAGATGGCAACGTGGGCCTCCCGCTGTGTATAGATGGCTACGTGCGGCCTCATGCTCTGCATAGATGGCTACGTGTGGCGTAGTGCTGTGTATAGATGGCACTGTGCGGCCTCCCGCTGTGCATAAATGGCTATGTGCGGCCTCCACTGTGTATAGATGGCACCGTGCGGCTTCTCGCTGTGTATAGATGGGGCGTGTAGCCTCCTGCTGTGTATAGATGGCTACGTGTGGCCTCCTGCTTTGTAAAGATGGCTACGTGCGGCCTCCCGCTGTGTATAGATGGCTACGTGCGGCCTCCCGCTGTGTCTAGATGGCACCGTGCGGCCTCTCGCTGTGTATAGATTGCGATGTTCATCTTCCTGCTGTGTATAGATGGCGCCGTGCGGCATCCCGCTGTGTATAGATGGCTACGTGCTGCCCCCTGCTGTGTATAGAAGGCTACGTGCGGCCTCCTGCTGTGTATAGATGCTACTTGCGGCCTCCTGCTGTGTAAAGATTGCGTCGTTCGGCCTCCCGCTATGTATAGATGGCGCCGTTCGGCCTCCTGCTGTGTATAGATGGCGCCGTGCGGCCTCCCGCTGTGTATTGTTGGTACTTGCGGCCTCCTGCTGTGAATAGATGGCTACATGCGGCCTCCCGCTGTGTATAGATGGGTACGTGCGGCCTCCTGCTGTGTATTGATGGCTATGTGCGGCCTCCCGCTGTGTATATATGGCTACGTTTGGCCTCCTGCTTTGTACAGATGGCTACGTGTGGCCTCTCGCTGTGTATAGATGGCTAAATGCGGCCTCCCGCTGTGTATAGATGGCACCGTGCGGCCTCCCGCTGTGTATAGATGGCGCTGTGCGTCGTCATGCTGTGTATAGATGGCGCCGTGCGGCCACCCGCTGTGTGTAGATGGCTATGTGTGGCCCCCCGCTGTGTATAAATGGCTACATGCAGCCTCCTGCTGTGAATAGATGGCTACGTGCGGCCTCCCACTGTGTATAGATGGTGCGTGCAGCCTCCTGCTGTGAATAGATGGCTATGTGGGCCTCCCACTATGTATAAATGGCTACGTGTGGCCTCCTGCTGTGTATATATGGCTACGTGCGGCCTCCTGCTGTCTATAGATGGCTACGAGCGGCCTCCCGCTGTGTATAGATGGCAGTGTGCGGCCTCCCGCTGTGTATAGATGGCACCGTGTGGCCTCCCTCTTTGTATAGATGGCTAAGTGCGGCCCCCTGCTGTGTATAGATGGCTTAGTGTGGCCTTCCTCTGTGTATAGATGGCAACGTGGGCCTCCCGCTGTGTATAGATGGCTACGTGCAGCCTCATGCTCTGCATAGATGGCTACGTGTGGCGTAGTGCTGTGTATAGATGGCACTGTGCGGCCTCCCGCTGTGCATAAATGGCTATGTGCGGCCTCCACTGTGTATAGATGGCACCGTGCGGCTTCTCGCTGTGTATAGATGGGGCGTGTAGCCTCCTGCTGTGTATAGATGGCTACGTGTGGCCTCCTGCTTTGTAAAGATGGCTACGTGCGGCCTCCCGCTGTGTATAGATGGCTACGTGCGGCCTCCCGCTGTGTCTAGATGGCACCGTGCGGCCTCTCGCTGTGTATAGATTGCGATGTTCATCTTCCTGCTGTGTATAGATGGCGCCGTGCGGCATCCCGCTGTGTATAGATGGCTACGTGCTGCCCCCTGCTGTGTATAGAGGGCTACGTGCGGCCTCCTGTTGTGAATAGATGGCTACGTGTGGACTCCCACTGTGTAGAGATGGCGCCGTGCGGCCACTCGCTGTGTAAAGATGGTGCGTGCAGCCTCCTGCTGTGAATAGATGGCTATGTGCGGCCTCCCACTATGTATAGATGGCTATGTGCGGCCTCCTGCTGTGTATAGTTGGCTGAGTGCGGCCTCCTGCTGTGTATAGATGGCTACGTGCAGCCTCCCGCTGTGTATAGATGGCATCATGCGGCCTCCCACTGTGTATAGATGGCACCGTGCGGCCTCCCTCTTTGTATAGATGGCTACGAGCGGCCCCCTGCTGTGTATAGATGGCTACGTGTGGCCTTCCTCTGTGTATAGATGGCTACGTGCGGCCTTCCGCTGTGTATAGACGGCTACGTGCATTCTCCTGCTGTTTACAGATGGCTACGTGCGGCTTCCTGCTGTGTGTAGATGGCTACGTGCGGCCTCCTGCTGTGTATAGATGGCTACGTGAGGCCTCCCGCTGTGTACAGATGGCTACGTGGGGCCTCCCGCTTTGTATAGATGGCTACGTGCGGCCCCCTGCTGTGTATAAATGGCTACGTGTGGCCTTCCACTGTGTATAGATGGCTACGTGCGGCCTCCCGCTGTGTATAGATGGCTAAGTGCGGCCTCCCGCTTTGTATAGATGGCTACGTGTGGCCTCCTGCTGTGTATAGATGGCTACGTGCGGCCTTCTGCTGTGTATAGATGGCTACGTGCGACCTCCTGCTGTGTATAAATGGGTACGTGCGGCTTCCCGCTGTGTATAGATGGGGCGTGCAGCCTCCTGCTGTGAAAAGATGGCTATGTGCGGCCTCCCGCTGTGTATAGATGGCTATGTGCGACCTCCCGCTTTGAATAGATGGCTACGTGCGGCCCTCTGATGTGCACAGATGGTGCCGTGTGGCCTCCCGCTGTGTATAGATGGCTACGTGTGGCCTCCTGCTGTGTATAGATGCTACTTGCGGTCTCCAGCTGTGTAAAGATTGCGCCGTTCGGCCTCCCGCTATGTATAGATGGCGCCGTTCGGCCTCCTGCTGTGTATAGATGGGGCCGTGTTGCCTCCCGCTGTGTATAGTTGGTACTTGCGGCCTCCTGCTGTGAATAGATGGCTACGTGTGGCCTCCCGCTGTGTATAGATGGATACGTGTGGCCTCCTGCTGTGTACTGATGGCTATGTGTGGCCTCCCGCTGTGTATATATGGCTACGTGTGGCCTCCTGTTTTGTACAGATGGCTATGTGCGGCCTCCCGCTGTGTATAGATGGCTACATGCGGCCTCCTGCTGCGTATAGATGGCACCATGCGGCCTCCCGCTGTGTATAGATGGCGCTGTGTTTCGTCATGCTGTGTATAGATGGCGCCGTGCGGCCGCCCGCTGTGTATAGGTGGCTATGTGTGGCCCCCCGCTGTGTATCAATGGCTACATGCAGCCTCCTGCTGTGAATAGATGGTGCGTGCAGCCTCCTGCTGTGAATAGATGGCTATGTGGGCCTCCCACTATGTATACATGGCTACGTGTGGCCTCCTGCTGTGTATAGATGGCTACGTGCGCCTCCTGCTGTCTATAGATGGCTACGTGCAGCCTCCCGCTTTGTATAGATGGCAGTGTGCGGCCTCCCGCTGTGTATAGATGGCACAGTGGGCCTCCCTCTTTGTATAGATGGCTACGTGCGGCCCCCTGCTGTGTATAGATGGCTAAATGTGGCCTTCCTCTGTGTATAGATGGCATCGTGGGGCTCCCGCTGTGTATAGATGTCTACGTGCGGCCCTCTGCTGTGTACAGATGGCGCCGTGTGGCCTCCTGCTGTGTATAGATGGCTACGTGCGACCTCCCGCTGTGTATAAATGGCTACGTGCGGCCTCCCACTGTGTATAGATGGCACCGTGAGGCTTCCCGCTGTGTATAGATGGGGCATGCAGCCTCCTGCTGTGAATAGATGGCTAAGTGAGGCCTCCAGCTGTGTATAGATGGCTATGTACGGCCTCCCGCTTTGCATAGATGGCTACGTGCGGCCCTATGCTGTGTACAGATGGCACTGTGTGGCCTCCTGCTGTGTATAGATGGCTACGTGCGGCCTGTCGTTGTGTATAGATGGCTATGTGCGGCCCTCGCACTGTGTATAGATGGCTACGTGCGGCCTCCCGCTGTGTATAGATGGCTACATGCGGCCTCCCGCTGTGTATAGATGGCACCGTGCGGCCTCCCGCTGTGTATAGATGGTGCTGTGCGTCGTCATGCTGTGTATAGATGGCGCCGTTCAGCCTCCCGCTGTGTATAGATGGCGCCGTGTGGCATCCCGCTGTGTATAGATGGCTACGTGCTGCCCCCTGCTGTGTATAGAGGGCTACGTGCGGCCTCCTGTTGTGAATAGATGGCTACGTGTGGACTCCCACTGTGTAGAGATGGCGCCGTGCAGCCACTCGCTGTGTAAAGATGGTGCATGCAGCCTCCTGCTGTGAATAGATGGCTATGTGCGGCCTCCCACTATGTATAGATGGCTATGTGCGGCCTCCTGCTGTGTATAGTTGGCTGAGTGCGGCCTCCTGCTGTGTATAGATGGCTACGTGCAGCCTCCCGCTGTGTATAGATGGCATCATGCGGCCTCCCACTGTGTATAGATGGCACCGTGCGGCCTCCCTCTTTGTATAGATGGCTACGAGCGGCCCCCTGCTGTGTATAGATGGCTACGTGTGGCCTTCCTCTGTGTATAGATGGCTACGTGCGGCCTTCTGCTGTGTATAGATGGCTACGTGCGACCTCCCGCTGTGTATAAATGGGTACGTGCGGCTTCCCGCTGTGTATAGATGGGGCGTGCAGCCTCCTGCTGTGAAAAGATGGCTATGTGCGGCCTCCCGCTGTGTATAGATGGCTATGTGCGACCTCCCGCTTTGAATAGATGGCTACGTGCGGCCCTCTGATGTGCACAGATGGTGCCGTGTGGCCTCCCGCTGTGTATAGATGGCTACGTGTGGCCTCCTGCTGTGTATAGATGCTACTTGCGGCCTCCTGCTGTGTAAAGATTGCGCCGTTCGGCCTCCCGCTATGTATAGATGGCGCCGTTCGGCCTCCTGCTGTGTATAGATGGCGCCGTGTTGCCTCCCGCTGTGCATAGTTGGTACTTGCGGCCTCCTGCTGTGAATAGATGGCTACGTGTGGCCTCCCGCTGTGTATAGATGGATACGTGTGGCCTCCTGCTGTGTACTGATGGCTATGTGTGGCCTCCCGCTGTGTATATATGGCTACGTGTGGCCTCCTGTTTTGTACAGATGGCTATGTGCGGCCTCCTGCTGTGTATAGATGGCTACATGCGGCCTCCTGCTGTGTATAGATGGCACCATGCGGCCTCCCGCTGTGTATAGATGGCGCTGTGTTTCGTCATGCTGTGTATAGATGGCGCCGTGCGGCCGCCCGCTGTGTATAGGTGGCTATATGTGGCCCCCCGCTGTGTATCAATTGCTACATGCAGCCTCCTGCTGTGAATAGATGGTGCGTGCAGCCTCCTGCTGTGAATAGATGGCTATGTGGGCCTCCCACTATGTATACATGGCTACGTGTGGCCTCCTGCTGTGTATAGATGGCTACGTGCGCCTCCTGCTGTCTATAGATGGCTACGTGCAGCCTCCTGCTTTGTATAGATGGCAGTGTGCGGCCTCCCGCTGTGTATAGATGGCACCGTGGGCCTCCCTCTTTGTATAGATGGCTACGTGCGGCCCCCTGCTGTGTATAGATGGCTAAGTGTGGCCTTCCTCTGTGTATAGATGGCAACGTGGGCCTCCCGCTGTGTATAGATGGCTACGTGCGGCCCTCTGCTGTGTACAGATGGCGCTGTGTGGCCTCCTGCTGTGTATAGATGGCTACGTGCGACCTCCCGCTGTGTATAAATGGCTACGTGCGGCCTCCCACTGTGTATAGATGGCACCGTGAGGCTTCCCGCTGTGTATTGATGGGGCATGCAGCCTCCTGCTGTGAATAGATGGCTAAGTGAGGCCTCCAGCTGTGTATAGATGGCTATGTACGGCCTCCCGCTTTGCATAGATGGCTACGTGTGGCCCTATGCTGTGTACAGATGGCGCTGTGTGGCCTCCTGCTGTGTATAGATGGCTACGTGCGGCCTGTCGTTGTGTATAGATGGCTATGTGCGGCCCACGCACTGTGTATAGATGGCTACGTGCGGCCTCCCGCTGTGTATAGATGGCTACATGCGGCCTCCCGCTGTGTATAGATGGCACCGTGCGGCCTCCCGCTGTGTATAGATGGTGCTGTGCGTCGTCATGCTATGTATAGATGGCGCCGTTCAGCCTCCCGCTGTGTATAGATGGCTATGTGTGGCCCCCCGCTGTGTATAAATGGCTACATGCAGCCTCCTGCTGTGAATAGATGGCTACGTGCAGCCTCCCACTGTGTATAGATGGTGCGTGCAGCCTCCTGCTGTGAATAGATGGCTATGTGGGCCTCCCACTATGTATAGATGGCTACGTGTGGCCTCCTGCTGTGTATAGATGGCTGCGTGCGGCCTCCTGCTGTCTATAGATGGCTACGTGCGGCCTCCCGCTGTGCATAGATGGCAGTGTGCGGCCTCCCGCTGTGTATAGATGGCACCGTGTGGCCTCCCCCTTTGTATAGTTGGCTAAGTGCGGCCCCCTGCTGTGTATAGATGGCTAAGTGTGGCCTTCCTCTGTGTATAGATGGCAATGTGGGCCTCCTGCTGTGTATAGATGGCTACGTGTGGCCTCGCGCTGTGTATAGATGGCTCTGTGCCGCCTCCCGCTGTGCATAAATGGCTACGTGCGGCCTCCACTGTATATATAGCTGGCACCGTGCGGCTTCCTGCTGTGTATAGATGGGGCGTGCAGCCTCCTGCTGTGTATAGATGGCTACGTGTGGCCTCCTGCTGTGTATAGATGGCTACGTGCGGCCTCCCGCTGTGTCTAGATGGCACCGTGCGGCCTCTCGCTGCGTATAGATGGCGCTGTTCATCCTCTTGCTGTGTATAGATGGCGCCGTGCGGCATCCCGCTGTGTATAGATGGCTACGTGCTGCCCCCAGCTGTGTATAGAGGGCTACGTGCGGCCTCCTGCTGTGAATAGATGGCTACGTGTGGCCTCCCACTGTGTAGAGATGGCGCCGTTCGGCCTCCCACGGTGTATAGATGGCTATGTGTGGCCCCCCGCTGTGTATAAATGGCTACATGCAGCCTCCTGCTGTGAATATATGGCTACGTGCAGCCTCCCACTCTGTATAGATGGTGCGTGCAGCCTCCTGCTGTGAATAGATGGCTATGTGGGCCTCCCACTATGTATAGATGGCTACGTGTGGCCTCCTGCTGTGTATAGATGGCTGCGTGCGGCCTCCTGCTGTCTATAGATGGCTACGTGCGGCCTCCCGCTGTGCATAGATGGCAGTGTGCGGCCTCCCGCTGTGTATAGATGGCACCGTGCGGCCTCCCCCTTTGTATAGATGGCTAAGTGTGGCCCCCTGCTGTGTATAGATGGCTAAGTGTGGCCTTCCTCTGTGTATAATGGCAATGTGGGCCTCCTGCTGTGTATAGATGGCTACGTGTGGCCTCGCGCTGTGTATAGATGGCTCTGTGCCGCCTCCCGCTGTGCATAAATGGCTACGTGCGGCCTCCACTGTATATATAGCTGGCACCGTGCGGCTTCCTGCTGTGTATAGATGGGGCGTGCAGCCTCCTGCTGTGTATAGATGGCTACGTGTGGCCTCCTGCTGTGTATAGATGGCTACGTGCGGCCTCCCGCTGTGTCTAGATGGCACCGTGCGGCCTCTCGCTGCGTATAGATGGCGCCGTTCATCCTCCTGCTGTGTATAGATGGCGCCGTGCGGCATCCCGCTGTGTATAGATGGCTACGTGCTGCCCCCCGCTGTGTATAGAGGGCTACGTGCGGCCTCCTGCTGTGAATAGATGGCTACGTGCAGCCTCCCACTGTGTAGAGATGGCGCCGTGCGGCCACCCGCTGTGTAAAGATGGTGCGTGCAGCCTCCTGCTGTGAATAGATGGCTATGTGCGGCCTCCCACTGTGTATAGATGGCTATATGCGGCCTCCTGCTGTGTATAGTTGGCTGAGTGCGGCCTCCTGCTGTGTATAGATGGCTACGTGCAGCCTCCCGCTGTGTATAGATGGCATCATGCGGCCTCCCACTGTGTATAGATGGCACCGTGCGGCCTCCCTCTTTGTATAGATGGCTACGTGCGGCCCCCTGCTGTGTATAGATGGCTACGTGTGGCCTTCCTCTGTGTATAGATGGCTACGTGCGGCCTTCCGCTGTGTATAGACGGCTACGTGCGGCCTCATGCTGTGTATAGATGGCTACTTGTGGCCTCCCGCTGTGTATAGATGGCAACGTGCGGCCTCCCGCTGTGTATAAATGGCTACGTGCGGCCTCCCACTGTGAATAGATGGCCATGTGCAGCCTCCCGCTGTGTAGAGTTGGCTACGTGTAGCCTCCTGCTTTGAATAGATGGCTATGTGCAGCCTCCCACTGTGTATACATGGCACCGTGCGGCCTCCCGCTGTGTATAGATGGGGCGTGCAGCCTCCTGCTGTGAATAGATGGCTATATGCGGCCTTCCACTATGTATAGATGGCTACGTATGGCCTCCTGCTGTGTATAGATGGCTTCGTGCGGCCTCCTGCTGTGTATAGATGGCTACGTGCGGCCTCCCGCTGTGTATAGATGGCTACGTGCGGCATCCCGCTGTGTATAGATGGCACCGTGCGGCCTCCCTATTTGTATAGATGGCTACGTGCGGCCCCTTGCTGTGTATAGATGGCTACATGTGGCCTTCCTCTGTGTATAGATGGCTACGTGGGCCTCCCGCTGTGTATAGACGGCTACGTGCGGCCTCATGCTGTGTATAGATGGCTATGTGTGGCCTCGCGCTGTGTATACATGGCACTGTGCGGTCTCCCGCTGTGCATAAATGGCTACGTGCGGCCACCCACTGTGTATAGATGGCACCGTGCGGCTTCTCGCTGTGTATAAATGGGGCGTGCAGCCTCCTGCTGTGAATAGATGGCTATGTGCGGCTTCCCGCTGTGTATAGATGGCTACGTGTGGTCTCCCGCTGTGTATAGATGGCTACGTGTGGCCTCCTGCTTTGTACAGATGGCTACGTGCGGCCTCCCGCTGTGTGTAGATGGCTACGTGCGGCCTCCCGCTGTGCATAGATGGCACCGTGCGGCCTACCGCTGTGTACAGATGGCGCTGTTCATCCTCCTGCTCTGTATATATGGCGCTGTGTGGCCTCCCGCTGTGTATAGATGGCTACGTGCGGCCCCCCGCTATGTATAGATGGCTACGTGCGGCCTCCTGCTGTGAAAAGATGGCTGAGTGGGGTCTCCTACTGTGTATAGACGGCAGTGTGCGGCCTCCCGCTGTGTATAGATGGCTACATGCGGCCCCCTGCTGGGTATAGATGGCTATGTGTGGCATTCCTCTGTGTATAGATGGCTACGTGCGGCCTCCCGCTGTGTATAGACGGCTACTTGCGGCCTCATGCTATGTATAGATGGCTACATGTGGCCTCCCGCTGTGTATAGATGGCAACGTGCGGCCTCCCGCTGTGTATAGATGGCACCGTGCGGCATCCCTCTTTGTATAGATGGCTACATGCGGCACCCTGCTGTGTATAGATGGCTACGTGTGGCCTTCCTCTGTGTATAGATTTTTACGTGCAGCCTCCCGCTGTGTATAGACGGCTACGTGCGGCCTCATTCTGTGTATAGATGGCTACGTGTGACCTCCCGCTGTGTATAGATGGCACCGTGCGGCCTTCTGCTGCGTATAAATGGCTACGCGTGGCCTCCCACTGTGTATAGATGGCGCCATGCGGCTTCTCGCTGTGTATTGATGGGGCGTGCAGCCTCCTGCTGTGAATAGATGGCACCGTGCGGCCTCCCTCTTTGCATAGATGGCTACGTGTGGCCCCCTGCTGTGTATTGATGGCTACCTGCGGCCTCCCGCTGTGTATAGATGGCTACGTGCGCCCCCCCGCTATGTATAGATGGCTACGTGCGGCCTCCTGCTGTAAATAGATGGCTACGTGCGGCCTCCCACTGTGTATAGATGGCGCCGTGCGGCCTCCTTCCTTGTATAGATGGCTGCGTGCGGCCTCCTGCTGTGTATAGATGGCTACTTGCAGCCTCCCGCTGTGTATAGATGGCACCGTGCGGCCTCCCGCTGTGTATAGATGGCTACATGCTGCCCCCTGCTGTGTATAGATGGCTATGTGTGGCCTTCCTCTGTGTATAGATGGCTACTTGCGGCCTCCCGCTGTGTATAGACGGCTACGTGCGGCTTCATGCTGTTTACAGATAGCTACGTGTGGCCTCCCGCTGTGTATAGATGGCAGCGTGCGGCCTCCCTCTTTGTATAGATGGCTACATGCGGCCCCCTGCTGTGTATAGATGGCTACATGTGGCCTTCCTCTGTGTATAGATGGCTACGTGCGGCCTCCTGCTGTGTATAGACGGCTACGTGCGGCCTCATGCTGTGTATAGATGGCTACGTGTGGCCTCCCGCTGTGTATAGATGGCACCGTGCGGCCTCCTGCTGTGTATAAATGGCTACATGCGGCCCCCTGCTGTGTATAGATGGCTACATGTGGCCTTCCTCTGTGTATAGATGGCTACGTGTGGCCTCCCGCTGTGTATAGACGGCTACGTGCGGCCTCATGCTGTGTATAGATGGCACCGTGCGGCCTCCCGCTGTGTATAAATGGCTACATGTGGCCTCCCACTGCGTATAGATGGCGCCGTGCAGCTTCTCGCTGTGTATTGATGGGGAGTGCAGCCTCCTGCTGGGAATAGATGGCTATGTGCGGCCTCCTGCTGTGTATATATGGCTACGTGCGGCCTCATGCTGTGTATAGATGGCTACGTGTGGCCTCCCGCTGTGTATAGATGGCTATGTGCGGCCTCCCGCTGTGTATAGGTGGCAGCGTGCAGCCTCCTGCTGTGTATAGATGGCACCGTGCGGCCTCCCTCTTTGCATAGATGGCTACGTGTGGCCCCCTGCTGTGTATAGATGGCTACCTGCGGCCTCCCGCTGTGTATAGATGGCATCGTGCAGCCTCCCTCTTTGCATAGATGACTACGTGTGGCCCCCTGCTGTGTATAGATGGCAGCGTGCTGCCTCCCGCTGTGTATAGATGGCACCGTGCGGCCTCCCTCTTTGCATAGATGGCTACGTGTGGCCCCCTGCTGTATATAGATGGCTACATGTGGCCTTCCTCTGTGTATAGTTGGCTACGTTCGGCCTCCCGCTGTGTATAGATGGCTACGTTCGGCCTCATGCTATGTATAGATGGCTACGTGTGGCCTTCCTCTGTGTATAGATGGCTACGTGTGGCCTCCCGCTGTGTATAGATGGCTACTTGCGGTGTCCCGCTGTGTATAGATGGCTACGTGTGGCCTCCCGCTGTGTATAGATGGTTCGTGCAGCCTCCTGCTGTGAATAGATGGCTATGTGCAGCCTCCTGCTGTGTATAGATGGCTACTTGCGGCCTCCCGCTGTGTATAGATGGCTATGTGTGGCCTCCTGCTGTTTATAGATGGCTACGTGTGGCCTCCCGCTGTGTGTATAGATGGCATAGTGTGGCCTCCCGCTGTGTATAGATGGCACCGTGCGGCCTCCCGCTTTGTATAGATGGCTACGTGCAGCCCCCTGCTGTGTATTGATGGCTACATGCGGCCTCCCGCTGTATATAGATGGCTACATGTGGCCTTCCTCTCTGTATAGATGGCTGCGTTCGGCCTCCTGCTGTGTATAGATGGCTACGTGTGGCCTCATGCTGTGTATAGATGGCTACGTGTGGTTTCCCGCTGTGTATAAATGGCACCGTGCGGCCTCCTGCTGTGTATAAATGGCGATGTGCGGCCTCCCGCTGTGAATAGATGGCTACGTGCGGCCTTCGGCTATGTATAGATGGCCACGTGTGGCCTCCTGCTGTGTATAGATGGCTACGTGCGGCCTCCCGCTGTGTATAGATAGCTACATGCGGCCTCCCGCTGTGTATAGGTGGTGTCAGGGACGGCAACGGCAGGATCACACAGTATCCCGCCGCTGCCACCAATTTGTGAGGGATTCCACCCACACACAGTCAGGACGACACCGGGGAGATCACACAATATCTCACCGTGCCGTCACACTGTCCGTATTTCGTCCGGAGTCGCGAGCACGCGATCCAGACTACTCTCTACGTAGGTATCGGTAAGCGACCAGTGTGCGTATAGCTCAACACCCTGGGTTCCACTGCCTGGAATCCGTGTTTAACGCCCTCCGTGCGGTCACTGTCAGCTTCATGATAGCCCAATTATTAATACTCTCTGCCACCACCGGCCGAGTTTGAAATATAATACAGGCCTGGCTGGACGCCTGCGTTTTGGTAGCGCATATGGCTTCGGGGGAGGGAACGATTACAGAACAAAAGAAACAGAACTATTAAATTTTATATTTAATCCAAAAGGGAGGCAGAGTTTTGGAAAAATATATACAAGGATCTTACAAAGGGGACATTAAAATACATAGGCAGTTATACAAAATAATAAGGATTAAAGAAGAAACTTACTATACGATCGTGGAGACGATTCAATGTAGGTGGAGGAGGGGCTCCCCGGTTGGAATATGCTGTTATTGAACAGGACCCGTTGCTTATAATTCTTATTCCCCCCTGGCAATGAGTGCTCTTGTCTTCTCCATAGATTCTCTTATACCTGAGGGGAGATCTGGCCACACGCCCCTTGTGGTGACATCATGTGGGCCGGTCTCCAGCCTGTACATTTTTATTAAAAACGCTGACTTCTGCGATAACTCACCACTCGTTGATCGCAGAAGCTTGCAAACTACGCCATTTTTTCCCTTATGATTTGGTCACTACACATATGGGTCCTGTTACTGTCGGACCTATGGAACTCATAATATCTCATAATTCATATCGGAGTCATCATGTCTGCAAATTCCCCTTTGAAGCTCGGGAAGCAGCTTCAACAGTTACATGCAAATTAGTGCAAGCCTGCATTTTAATTGCCTCCTGCGTCTTTCAGGGACAAGATGCTTGCTTCTTAACGAAGTTATAACACTCATTGCCTGGCATCGTTTGCATAAACTATTTACCAGGCGTGGACTAATTGGAGCTTTTATGCTGAGCAGAAGGGGAATAAGGGAGGGGGGTGAACATCTGTGTCAGGCAGATATGGAAGAACATTTTCCTGATATTAATGCTACTGACATCTCCCCCTCTTTGAGGTGGCATAAGGGGTGATTTACAGATCGCCCCTTTAGCCCACCTCCTGACCCACCCTTCCTGCTGATCCGACAAGCCGCAGATCCACTTGCCCACCAACCTGAGGGTCCAGCTTTCCGATCACCCTGACCGGTTTGGGGTACATTTTCTCCACCCGTCTGACAGCCTATGGGTACCTTCCTCCTATACTCCTGACAGACTGGGGGACACACTTTCCTGTTACCTCGCCTGGTTATACGGCCTACCTTTTTACCTGTCATCATCTTTACCTTGAGAGCTGTGCTCTCTAGGGGGGAGCTATGACTGGCCATGTCACAGTCCGTCGTGACACTGGTCGTCGGCACGGGACCACTTTCCCTATGATCCCCCTGTTTCTCCCCATCCTTCCACATCACCTCTGGAGCTGTGCTAGTCATGGGGCAGCTACCATTGACCATGTCACCATCTGGTGTGAAACTGGTCACCTGCATGGGACGACCTGCTTCCTGGTGACTGTGCCTGCTCCCCTTGCCCCTAGCACTTATATTGGCTCGCTTTAGGGGATCCTCAGCAGCATCACCCCGCGGGGTGAGGTGGCTGAGTTCCCCTTTACCACAACACACACTTTTATTAGACATCACATTCACATTTTTGACAGTGGCATTACATGACATATCAGATCTGGGAGGGTTGTCAGGAATGTATCGGGCAACCAACCGTCCCAGATCAGTTCCCAATAGCACATTAGTGGGGAGATTCCCCGACACCCCCACTTCCCTTAACCCCCTGCCCGCACCCCAGTCCAGGAAAACTTGGGCCATCGGTATGGGACGGCGGACACCCCCAAACCCGATGACAGTCAGGGTCTTCCCAGGAATGAGTTCCTCTGGTAACACAAACTCGGGGCGAATCAAGGTGCATTCTGCGCCGGTGTCCTTAAGGCCGACAGTAACTGTGTTTCCCACGGTAACGGGTTGTAAGTTCTCCCGGGCCCGGCCAACCGCCCCACCCACAAAAAGAATGGCGGTAGTAGGCCCTGGGGCCTCAGGTGTGGGGGTTCATCTTCTGCCTCTCCGGGCAGACAAGGCTGATGTGACCCGTTTGGTCACAAGTAAAGCACTTACGGGAGTCAAATGCAGTCCAGGTTCTGGAAGAAGGGGCAGGACCCACTGAGGGCCGGCTGGCTGGAACACTGGGGGTGGTTGTTGGTTTACCCCCTTTCCAGCTGGTGGTGGCTGACTTCCGCACCTCTGGTGTGCGGTTGGCCTCATAGGTATCCGCAATCTGGGCTGCTTTGGCGGCTTCCTTCGGCTCCCGGTCAAGCACAAACTGTCTCACTTCCACTGGGCAAAGATGAAAAAACTGGTCCTTCACCATCAGATCCTTCAGGTCCTCGAAGGTGGTGACTGACAGTCCTTGGATCCACTGCTCAAAGTTGGTTGTGAGCCGGTCTACCACATCGCTGTAGGTGTCATGTGGTCCACGTTGGAGGGCTCTGAACTTTTTCCGGTAAACCTCCGGAGTCAGCTGGTACTTTTTTATCAGGGCCTGCTTGACGGCCTCAAAGTCTCCATCTTGTTCACGAGGGAGGGAAGCGAACACCTCCAAGGCTTTTCCTCGGAGCCCTGGAGTTAAGTATCTTGCCCACTGGTCCGTGGGCAGCTGATACTGCCTGCAGGCCTTTTCAAAGCTTCGCAGAAATGTGTCCAAGTCCCATCCTTTTCCATCACAGGGAAGTGCTCAGGATGGGGTTTAAAGCAGCTGGTGCTGTTGGACTCACGGGTCTGCGTCGAGGATGACTCCGTCGGGATCCGGGCTAGCTCCAGCTGGTGTTGTCGGTCAGCTTGGGCCTGGCGCTCAGCAGCCTCTCGGTCAGCTTGTCGCTCAGCTCTCTCAGCCTCTCGGTCAGCTTGGGCCTGGCGCTCCTCTCGGTCAGCTCGGGCCTGGCGCTCCTCTCGGTCAGCTTTGGCCTGTTGCTCCTCTCGGTCAGCTCGGGCCTGGCGCTCCTCTCGGTCAGCATTGGCCTGTTGCTCTGCTTGCTCCTGGAATTTCAGGATCAGCTGCAGTCGTCCGTCACGATCGTCTGCATCGAGCTGCTCCAAGGCCATCTGCAGGTGGGGGTCCACACTACCCTGGTTGCGGGTATGGCTGCCAATCAGAGGTGGGACCCCTGCAGCAGCGCCTTGGCTGGCCGCCCCATCATCAGGGCTCTGCTGTCGGACGGGCTCTGCATCACCTTGCAGCAGTTCAGCAATCATTTGGACCTTGGTTTTGCCTGTGGGGTCAATCTGCCTCAGCTCACAGAGGGCGATGATAGTGGTCTTCACCTGCTGGTGATACCAGTTCTCTCCACGTGTAGCCATTATTGCCAAATAAAAGATAGGACAGAAAAACAAGAGAAGGGAGGGGATGCAACTGCTACACGTATAGTAATGTCCCAGATAAAAAAATATTAAAACACTGAGCCTGATTTCTTAAAACTCTGCACAGAATTCTCGCAAGAACCGTACAAATTTTCAGTGACAGGAATGATTGCTCAATCCAGTGACTGATGTTCTGTAATATCCCACCGCTTGCCACCAATTGTCAGGAACGGCACCAGCAGGATCACACAGTATCCCACCGCTGCCACCAATTTGTCAGGGATTCCACCCACACACAGTCAGGACGACACCAGGGAGATCACACAATATCTCACCGTGCCGTCACGCTGTCCGTATTTCGTCCGGAGTCGCGAGCACGCGATCCAGACTACTCAATACGTAGGTATCGGTAAGCGACCAGTGAGCGTATGGCGCAACACCCTGGGTTCCACAGACTGGAATCCATGTTTAACGCCCTCCGTACGGTCACTGTCAGCTTCACGATAGCCCAATTATTAATACTCTCTGCCACCACTGGCCGAGTTTGAAATATTATACAGGCCTGGCTGGACGCCTGTGTTTTGGTAGCGTATATGGCTTCGGGGAAGGGAACGATTACAGAACAAAAGAAACAGAACTATTAAATTTTATATTTAATCCAAAAGGGAGGCAGTGTTTAGGAAAAATATATACAAGGATGTTACAAAGGGGACATTAAAATACATAGGCAGTTACACAAAATAATAAGGATTAAAGAAGAAACTTACTATACGATCGTGGAGACGATTCAATATAGGTGGAGGAGGGGCTCCCCGGTTGGAATATGCTGTTATTGAACAGGACCCGTTGCTTATAATTCTTATTCCCCCCTGGCAATGAGTGCTCTTGTCTTCTCCATAGATTCTCTTATACCTGAGGGGAGATCTGGCCACACGCACCTTGTGGTGACATCATGTGGGCCGGTCTCCAGCCTGTACATTTTTATTAAAAACGCTGACTTCTGCGATAACTCACTGCTCGTTGATCGCAGAAGCTTGCAAACTACGCCATTTTTTCCCTTATGATTTTATCTTTATTTAGATATCACACATCACATAGCTGCAGTCTGCCATTCTGGTGTTTTTGCGCAGCAGCTCCCTGATTTTGGTTACAGCCCTGGAAAACTACCTATACATTCCTGGGCAGATTTGGTCACTACACATATGGGTCCCGTTACTGTCGGACCTATGGAACTCATAATATCTCATAATTCATATCGGAGTCATCATGTCTGCAAATTCCCCTTTGAAGCTCGGGAAGCAGCTTCAACAGTTACATGCAAATTAGTGCAAGCCTGCATTTTAATTACCTCCTGCGTCTTTCAGGGACAAGATGCTTGCTTCTTAATGAAGTTGTAACACTCCTTGCCTGGCATCGTTTGCATAAACTATTTACCAGGCGTGGACTAATTGGGGCTTTTGTGCTGTGCAGAAGGGGAATAAGGGAGGGGGGTGAACATCTGTGTCAGGCAGATATGGAAGAACATTTTCCTGATATTAATGTTCCTGACAGGTGGCTACGTGCGGCCTCCTGCTGTGTATAGATGGCTATGTGCAGCCTCCCGCTGTGTATTGATGGCTACATCCGGCCTCCCGCTGTGTATAGATGGCAATGTGGTGCCCCTGCATGTCCAGTTGCCACAGAGGTACTGCATCTCATCCAGAGGTGTGGTACCCCACTCCCAGGTAAGGAGGGAGCACTACCTGGGACCCACACACTCACATCCAACACACACCACTCCTGAGGGAAGGGTGAGATTGCTCCTGAGGGACAGCACAGTCCCTGTCCCTGTCAAGAGGGTGGAACTAAGTGGAGGAGGTGGGTGGAGGAAGAATTTCAGTGGAGCACAGAGGGTAGGAGTATAAGTAGAAGGGAAACCTTCTAGAAGGGGCTCAGAGGTTCTGAAGTTCAGAGGAGAGGCAGTTGGGAGCTCAGGAGGAGGTCGGCTATGGAGAGCAGAGGAGTGGGGCCTAGTGAGAGAGGCTCAGGAGGAGGAAAGTGAGGAAAGAAGAAAGGAGCAGTGAGGAGGGCTCCAGAGAGACAGAAGGGATCCCAGGGGCACGGCGAGTGCAGAATGCCACCCGTACACCCGAATTCATGCTGACGTGGAGGGATCAGGCCGCAGTAGGGGACCGGCCCCAGCCTAGTGGAGTACTTTAGGTCTCAGCAAGCAAACCGGGGGTTGCAGTATTTCAGGTGCTGTAGCCACACTCCACAATTACATCGCCGAGAAGGTGGCCACATAGGGTCCAGGGGACTGAGAGTAAGTTGCCCGACAAAGCCCGAGGCCACTGGCTTGGGACACTGATTGTGAGGCGCAGGGCAGGAGGGCGAGAGCCAGCGCAGAGAAGACGACCTGGGAAGGTACACAAGAAGGGGGTCCTGATCAAGTGCTTTCAAAATATCTGAGAGTTGGCTGAATCACTTCCCCGGAGGACACAGGACGACGTGGGCGGTTACAAACCAGTAACTGTAACCTGGAGAACTTAGCAACTGTCAGTAAAACCTGAAGACTGCACCCCACTGTGTCCTTGAATAATTGCTGCGCCATCACCTGCCTTGCACTACACCTGCAACATCTACCTCCACAATTCTTCATATACTGCCCTGGAACTTAGCTCTGCCTGTGGAGAGCTGAACCAACTCTGCTGCGTCACCATCAGCTCCAGTGGATCTGCACCGCAGCGGCGGCCCCATATAGCCGGCGGTCTGCAGAGGGCCTAAAAATTGCCCAAATCGATGTGAACAGTGCTCAAATGGCATGGGAACAGCATGGGGAAGACCCCTGGAAGCATTTCGGACTCCCAGGTCACTGCTGTCTACAATGTTGTCAGAGGTATTACGCCACTTTTACGGACTCACAATAAAACATACAAAAACGAAACCAAAATGCATTTTCCTGGGAAATATGTTAAGGAACATCCTTTCCAGGGTAATGACTTGTATATAAGGCAAAATAAACATACAAAAACCAAAATGCTCCTCCACACCTTGGGCTATGTTCACACTTAGCGTTTTTGATGCGTTTTTGCACTTTTGCATTGCTTTCAACCGTGACAAATGCATTCATCAGGAAATGTCATTTTAACATTTTACAACCTTATCTGGCCATGTGGTGTGTGACACATCATCAGACACATGCTGTTTCATTTATGATGGAGGGACTCTGAAAGTCACAAAGCCTATTTTTATAAGGCCATCAGGCGGCCCTTACTATTCTTAAAGGGCTAGCAGTCGGCCCTCGCTATTTTTAGAGAGCCATCAGCCGGCTATGCTTTGATGTTCCCATTATTAACGAGTGGGTTTCCTATACTGTTATTGCGAATGCAGTGACTGCAAGGGCTGCCAAAAATTTGGAGGCACTCCAATGCCCCTTGCAAGAGACGTAGAGGTCAAAGAGCCTCCTAAAAACAATGTTCCCATTATTAGGAAGTGGGTCTCCCATAGTGTTTGCCTATGCAGTGAAGCAACGACTGCCAAAAATTTGGAGGAACTCCAATTCCCCTTGGAAGAGACGTAGAGGTCGGAGAGCCTCCTAAAAACAATGTTCCCATTATTAGGAAGTGGGTCTCCCATAGTATTTTCCTATGCAGTGAAGCAACGGCTGCCAAAAATTTGGAGGAACTCCAATGCCCCTTGCAAAAGACGTAGAGGTCGGAGAGCCTCCTAAAAACAATGTTCCCATTATTACGAAGTGAGTCTCCCATAGTGTTTGCCTATGCAGTGAATGCAAAAGCTGCCAAAAATTTGGAGGCACTCCAATGCCCCTTGGAAGAGACATAGAGGTCGGAGAGCCTCCTAAAAACAATGTTCCCATTATTAGGAAGTGGGTCTCCCATAGTGTTTGACTATGCAGTGAATGAAAAAGCTGTCAAAAATTTGGAGGCACTCCAATGCCCCTTGGAAGAGACGTAGAGGTCGGAGAGCCTCCTAAAAACAATGTTCCCATTATTAGGAAGTGGGTCTCCCAGAGTGTTTGCCTATGCAGTGAATGCAAAAGCTGTCAAAAATTTGGAGGCACTCCAATGCCCCTTGGAAGAGACGTAGAGGTCGGAGAGCCTCCTAAAAACAATGTTCCCATTACTAGGAAGTGGGTCTCCCATAGTGTTTGCCTATGCAGTGAATGCAAAAGCTACCAAATATTTGGAGGCACTCCAATGCCCCTTGGAAGAAAAGTAGAGGTCGGAGAGCCTCCTAAAAACAATGTTCCCATTATTAGGAAGTGGGTCTCCCATAGTGTTTGCCCGTGCTGTGAATTTAAAAGCTGCCAAAAATTTGGAGGACCCCTTGCAAGACACGTAGAGGAGGTAGTATGGTAGATATGGTGGTGAATGATATGGTGATGGAGGACGAGGAGAAGGATGAGGACAAGAGCAAATAGACAAAATCAGGAAGCGTATACCCATGTGTAGGTGTGAAGAGGTGCATGGGAATACACCTCCCAAAAGAAGACACTGGATTTGAGTTTATGTTATGCTGCTATCATTCGGCGGTGTTGAGAAGTCTGGCCCAATCCAGCCCTTGTTCATTTTTATAAGAGTCAGCCTGTCAGCATTTTCAGTTGACAGGCGGATGCGCCTATCGTTTACAATTCCACCGGCGGCACTAAAAACCTGCTCTGATAAAACACTAGCGGTAGAGAAGGCCAGGACCTCCAAGGCGTAGAGGGCCAGTTCATTCCTCGTGTCCAGCTTGGATACTCAGTAATTATAAGGCACAGAGGAATCACAGAGGACGTTGGTACGGTCGGCAAGGAACTCCTTCACCATCTTCCCAAACTTTGCACTCCTTGTGAGAGAACCCCACGCCTCAGGGCCTGTGTGATGGGAGGGGCTGAGAGAACTGTCCCAGAACTTTGACAGTGTTCCCCTGCCTCTGCTGGATTGGAGTTGTGTCTCTCTTGCCTGTACTCCTTGGTTGTCCAGCGAACTGTGACCTCTGCCGTGAGCGTTTTCAGATGGGAATTTTTTTAATAATTCCACAACAAAGGTCTTCTGGTACTGCCCCATTTTAGTAGACCTGTCTGCCTCGGGAATAAGAGATAGAAAGTTCTCCTTGTAGCGTGGGTCTAGGAGTGTCACCAACCAGTAATGACTGTCACTCATAATTTGGAGAACGCGAGGGTCACAGGAAAGGCAGCGTAACATAAACTCAGCCATGCATGCCAGACTGCTAACAGGCAAGACTTCCATTTCCTCACCAAGAGGACGACTGACTATGTTCTCCTCCTCCTCTTCCTCCTCCTTTCTGTCCTCAGGCCATCCACGCTGAACAGACGGTATGACAGTTGTGCAGGTAGTACCGTCTACAGCACATGAAACTAGCTCCTCCTCCTCTTCCTCATTGTCACCCAATCCACGTTGGGATGATATGAGGCTGGGCTGTGCGTAATCACCCTGTATAGTTACTTGTTCCATCTCATCATGCTCCGCCTGCAATGTATCCTCTTTGATTGTGAGCAGGGAGCGTTTCAGAAGACAGAGAAGCGGGATGGTGACTCTAATTACGGCTTCATCACCGCTCACCATCGTGGTGGAGTCCTCAAAGTTTTGGAGGATGGTACATATGTCTGACATCCATGTCCACTCCTGAGGTCTTATGTGTGGAGTCTGAACTGAATACCGACGGCCTTGTTGATGCTGGTAGTCAATAACTGCCCTCTTTTGCTCACAAATCCTTCCCAACATCTGCAATGTAGAGTTCCAACGAATGGGGACATCACACACCAGTCGGTGAGCCGGAAGATGCAAACGCTGCTGAAACAAGGGCGGAGGAAGCTGTAGGTGACTTTCTAAAATGGGCACACAGGCAGCGTACTTTGAAAAGCAGATCCGGCAGCTCCGGGTAGGTTTTGAGAAACCGGTGAACCACGAGGTTAAGCACATGGGCCAGGCATGGTACGTGTGTGAGATCGCCTCGCCTCAGAGCCGCCACCAGATTCCGGCCATAGTCACACACGACCATGCCTGGCTGTAGGTTCAGCGGTGTCAGCCACAGATCTGCCTGCTCTTTCAGAGCTGTCCACAACTCTTCAGCGTTGTGTGGTTTGTCACCTAAGCATATTAGCTTCAGCACAGCCTGTTGCTGCTTGGCCGAGGCAGTGCTGCAGTGCTTCCAGCTTGCAACTGATGTGGTCATTTCGGAGATGGATGCTGAATATGAGGAGGAGGTGCAGGAGCTGTAGAATGTGGGGGCAACCCTGATTGACCCAGGGTCTGCAATCCTTGGCGTCAGGAAGACGTGTTCCTTCCCAGTGTTCCGTCCCAAAGTTCGACTGAGTCCCGGCTACCACTATGTTAACCCAGTGTGCCATCAGTGAGATGTACCGTCCCTACCCACAAGCACGTGTCCATGTGTCTGTAGTTAGGTGGACCTTCCCAGTAACTGCGTTGTTGAGGGCACGGCTAATATTGTGGGACACGTGCTCGTGTAATGCGGGGACAGCACACCAGGAGAAATAGTGGCGGCTGGGGACTGAGTACCAAGGGATGGCCGCCGTATCAGGTCGCGGAAAGCTTCCGTCTCCATGAGCCTAAAAGGCAACATTTCGAGTGCAAAATGTGTGAATTTAGTAGTGAGGCCTGTGGGGCGTTAGCTGCGTATTTACGCTTGCATTCCAAGAACTGGGGTAGGGACAACTGAACGCTGCGCTGGGACAAGGACGTGGACGTGCTTGCTGATGGTGCTACTTGAGAGTGTGCAACAACAGGTGCAGAGCAGGAGGCATCATCGCATGCGCCATGGACAGAGGATTGGCTTGCACGCACAATTGCGGAAGAAGCAGTGGTGCCACCGACAGACACTGTTCCTGGAACCTCGGGATCGGCCCACTTAGTCGGGTGCTTTGTTGCCATGTGCCTGATCATGCTGGTGATGGTCAGGCTGGTAGTTTTGCTACCCCTATTGATGCTGGCCTGGCATGTGGTGCAAATGACCTTTTTGGGGTTATCGGCAGAGTCTTTAATAAACAATCAAACTCTGGAAGACCTAATAGTTGTACTGGCGACTTCCGTCATGTTGATGTTACTAGGAATGGTTGCCCACTTTCTGTCTGCGGCCACTACACTGCTTCTTCCTACCTGTTGGTGCTACGCCTCCCTCCCCTTGTGTGCTGCTGTCCTCGCTCTGTATATCCCCCTGCCAGGTTGGGTCAGTTACTATATCATCCACCACCTCGTCTTCCACTTCCGCACCCTGGTACTCCTCCTGACTTTCTGGCAATTGTGTCTCATCATCGTCCACCTCTTGTGACACTTTCCCACCGTCGCCTTCGTGTGACCGTGGCTGCTCAAATATTTGGGCATCGCTACATGCAATCTCCTCTTGCCCCGCATTAAGTGGACCGGGCGAGAGGCCCGAATCTATAAATGGAAAAGTGAACAGCTCTTCGGAGTGTCCAAGTGATCTGTGTGACAGACAAACCATAGTTTTAAATAGCTGGCCTGTAGGTAACTATTTTTAACAGCGACCTCGTGTCAATAACTTCGCTGACACACTGCAACAAAATTTCAATGGAGGCCAGAAATGGCAGAATTTTCAGCGCAATTATATGTGATCCGTTTGACAGACAAACCACAGTTTTAAATAACTGGCCTGTAGGTAACTAATTTTAACAGCGACCTCGTGTCAATAACTTCGATCACAAACTGCAACAAAGTTTAAATGGAGGCCAGAAATTGCAAAATTTTCAGCGCAATTATATGTGATCTGTGTGACGGACAAACCACAGTTTTAAATAGATGGATTTTTAGCACTGTAATATGGAAAGGAGCTGGCTGTATACTGTAGTGCCAACAAGCAAATGGAGCAGAAAAACAGTGTTCTCTGGATTGCTTTTTAAGCAAATAATCAGGATTAAGATCCAAAAAAAAATTATTCCTGACCCCTGATACCTGGGGCTATTTCTATAAATATCTGTAAAAGCAGCAGCAGACAGAACTGGAATGGACCCTCTTGCTATATGCACTGCTGTCTGCCACATACACTGCCTTCCTGCCTAGCACTGATATTTATGCAGCTGGATTAATCCTCAGAAGGACTGTTAGCTGAGATGGATATGTGCAGAATATGTTGTGGTATACCTACACTTACTAAGAAACAAGCAAATCTCTCCCTAGCTCAGCAGCACCTCTCCCTACACTGCCTGATTCCGGAGTAGACTGTGAAGAGCATGGCGGCCCCAGGTCTGATATAGACCTGATGAATCATAGAATCATAGAATCATAGAATCATACAATGGTAGAGTTGGAAGGGACCTCCTGGGTCATCTGGTCCAACCCCCTGCTCAAAGCAGGATTCACTAAATCATCTCAGACAGATGTCTGTCCAGCCTCTGTTTGAAGACGTCCATTGAAGGGGAACTCACCACCTCTCGTGGCAGCCTGTTCCACTCATTAATCACCCTAACTGTCAAAAAGTTTTTTCTAATATCTAATCTGTGTCTCCTCCCATTTAGTTTCATCCCATTGCTTCTAGTCTTTCCTTGTGCAAATGAGAATAAAGATGATCCTTCTACAATGTGACAGCCCTTGACATATTTGTAGACCGCTATTAAGTCTCCTCTCAGTCTTCTTTTTTGCAAGCTAAACATTCCCAAATCCTGCAACCGTTCCTCATAGGACATGGTTTGCAGACCAGTCACCATTCTGGTCGCTCTTCTCTGAACTTGCTCCAGTTTGTCTATGTCTTTTTTAAAATGTGGTGCCCAAAACTGTACACAGTATTCCAGATGAGGTCTGACCAAAGAGGAGTAAAGACCAATAATGACTTCACGTGATCTAGACTGTATGCTTCTGTTAATACATCCCAGAATTGTATTTGCCTTTTTTGCTGCTGCATCACACTGTTGACTCATGTTCAGTCTATGATCTATTAGTATACCTAAATCTTTTTCACATGTACTGTTGCTTAGCTCTATTCCTCCCATTCTGTATATGCTTTTTTCATTTTTATTGCCCAGATGTAGTACTTTGCATTTTTCCCTGTTAAAAACCATTCTGTTGGTTGCTGCCCACTGCTCCAGTTTATTTAGGTCTTTTTGAATCCTCTCTCTCTCTTCTCTAGTATTAGCTATCCCTCCTAGCTTTGTGTCATCAGCAAATTTAATCAGTTTACCCTCAATTCCTTCATCTAAATCATTGATAAAGATGTTGAACAATACAGGTCCCAGGACGGAGCCCTGTGGTACCCCACTTGAGACATTCATCCAGCTGGATGTGAAGCCATTTACAATCACCCTTTGAGTCCGATCACTAAGCCAGTTATGAATCCACCTAACAGTTGCCTGGTCCATTGCATACTTGGTCATTTTTTCAATAAGGATGGTGTGAGATACTTTGTCAAATGCTTTGCTGAAGTCAAGATATACTATATCTACAGCATTTCCCTGATCCACCCAGTCAGTGATTCTGTCATAGAAGGAAATTAAGTTAGTCTGACATGACTTGTTAGTTATAAACCCATGCTGACTCTGGTTAATCACTTCATTCTTATCCAGGTACTTACATACATGTTGTTTAATAATTTGTTCAAAGATCTTTCCTGGTATAGAAGTCAGACTTACCGGCCTATAGTTCCCTGGGTCCACCTTCTTCCCCTTTTTGAAGATAGGAACAACATTTGCTCTTCTCCAGTCTTCTGGGACTTCTCCTGTTCTCCAAGAATTTTCAAAGATTATGGAGAGTGGTTCTAAAATTTCTTCTACGATCTCCTTCAGTACTCTGGGGTGTAATTCATCTGGACCTGGAGACTTGAACTCATTTATGTTAGCTAAATATTCCCTCACAATCTTTCTGTTTACAGATAACTTGGATTCTTCTATTCCTTTAAAAGGACAGTGAAGATCAGTTGATGTTACATTTTCTTTCTGAGAGAAAACAGATGCAAAATAGGAATTAAAAAGTTTGGCCTTCTCAACATCCTCTCTTACCATTTCTCCATTTTCATCCTGTAAAAATCCTATAGCATCTTTGACTTTTCTTTTACTTTTGACATACCCCCAAAATCCTTTTTTATTGCTTTTGACATCTCTTGCAAGCCTTAATTCATTGTCAGCTTTAGCTAACCTGATACATGCCCTGCAGGATCTGCAGACTGCATTATAATCTTCTTTAGATATGCCTCCCTCTTTCCATTTAATAAACATTTCTTTCTTTCTTTTTAGCATGTGTTTAAGTTCTGTGTTCATCCATCCTGGTTTCCTTAAATGCTTCCCATTCTTCCTACTTTTCGGGATTGTTAACGATTGTGCTTTGAGAATCTCATTTTTAAAAATTTCCCATCCTTCCTGGACATTTTTGTCCTTTGTCCTTAAGGACATCCAGCCATTGGATCCCTCCTATTCTCTTTCTGAGTCTCTTAAAATCTGCCTTTCTAAAATCTAACCTTGAAGTTTGAGTCTTCACATGTCTTCCTCCTCTAGTTATCCAAAATTCTATAATAGCATGATCGCTGCCTCCTAGGGTCCCAGCCACTTTTACCTCCTCAACCATTTCCTCCTTGTTTATAAGGATTAGATCCAAAGTAGCAGATCCCCTTGTTTTCTCCCCTACCTTTTGGAAGATAAAGTTGTCAGCAAGAGAGGATAAGAATTTGCTTGACCTGTTAGTTTTACTTGAGAGAGATTCCCAACAAATGTCTGGATAGTTGAAATCTCCCATGACCACTACGTCATATTTTTTTGAGAACTTGGTCATTTGATACATAAAGAGTTCATCCATATCTTCAGCTTGCCCAGGTGGCCTGTAGTAAATGCCTACAATGGTGTCCTTTCCATTGTTCTCTCCTTGTATTCTTACCCAAACAGTTTCCACAGAACTCCCAGTCTCTGAAGCTTCAATCTCTGTGCAGATATACGCTTTTCTAACATACAATGCGACACCTCCTCCTCGTTTATCAAGTCTGTTTCTTGCAAATAAGTTGTATCCTTTTAGCCTTTTATTCCAATCATGTGTATCGTCCCACCAAGTTTCAGTGATTCCAATGACATCATATTTCTTTTCCTGCATTAGTAGTTCCAATTCTCCTTGTTTGTTGCCCATGCTTTGTGCATTTGTATAAAAACATTTTAGTTTGTTATTGGTTTCTCTTCCTCCCATATTTTTATTATTTAAATTGTTTTGTCTTTATTCTTCCTTTCCACTTCCAGTAGCAGAGATCTCAATAGTATTTGTCAGCTGTATGGCTTTTTCTGGCCTTTTGCTTCCCTTCCCACATTGTTCTAGTTTAAAGCTCTCCTGATGAGTGCAGCAAGGCAATTTCCAAATACATGTTTTCCAGTCTTCGTAAGGTGCACCCCATCTCTAGCAAGTAGTCCATCGTATAGGTAATTCATTCCGTGATCCAGAAATCCAAATCCTTGTTGACGGCACCATCGACGTAGCCAGTTGTTCACCTGTAGAATCTTATTCCACCTCATTGTTCCATGGCCATGACGCTGTGCAGCCAGCCAATCACTGTAATGCCACAACCAACATGGCTGCGGCATTACAGTGAGTGGCAGACAATCCCTGCATGTTCCTTGGCACTCTAAACAGCACCAAACATGCAGAGAGGGTACCCGAGCTCCAGCCGAGCAACCCCGGAAATACTCGGTGAGCGCTGAGCATCTTGAGCAGTGAGATGCTCGGGCGAGCACCGAGCAGTAGCGAGTATGCTCGCTCATCACTAATAAGCACGTCCAATCCACAGTGTCAGGGATTCCACAGCGATGACGCCGGGGAGATCACGTAATATCTCACCGTGCCATTGACGCGCCCTCTGGGCCTGTGCTGTGCAGGGGGATACCCGGAGCCGGATCGCTGGGGGTTGTAGTCTCAGTGTGGCGGTGACCCGGTCCGTGCCCAGGGCGGTCAAACCAGTGGCAGTCTTAAGTAATAACAATGTCCGACTACGCCACCCGTGGATTGCGGTCAGTGGGGACCGCCGCTGCGCTGCCGACCGCTGAGGTTGATGTTGTTTGCGCAGCCGAGTATGGGATAACTCCCCACGGGAGAAGTATTGCCTCAGGGCAGCTAATGTGGATGATGGGAGTGATGGTGTGAGCGTCCCAGTAGTAATGGTGCTGGTGTGGCGATGAAACACAGAGACGTGTGGTGCAGTTCAGGGTCTTTACTGATGGTATAAAGCAGACCCTCCCGGGAGTACTGGTTAGCAGTAGGGGCCTGGTCAGTCTGTGAGCAAGCAGGATCTCCCCTGGCCAGGTGGAGTTGTAGGCCTCCCCGACTATCTGCACTCTTTCCTGGCTACCTTGCTCTATGCGGGTAGAAGTAGCCCACGTCCCTGAGTATACCGTGTGGTGCTCACCCGTATGGCCGGTGACTTGGGGCCTTCCGTTAGCCTCCGCTTCACGATGGCGGTGCTGGTCCCTTGCTTGTGACCGTGCCTTCGGGTTTCTAAGGCCAGAGGACATGGAATCCCCTGCCGGTTGGATTCTGCTGCTGGACCTGGATGTTCCCACAGCCTCGGACTCCTGTGTCCGGTATTAGTGTCTTCAACCAGGGCGAATTCTGCTCAGCTCCAGCCCCTGGTATTCAGCTACTGTTCCTACAGAGCTCCTGTTGTAACTCTCCCTTTCCAGGCTCTGACTGCTCTGCTTGTTCTGCAGGTTCTGTCTGTGTCTTCACTGCCTAATCCCGCCCCAGACCCAGTTTATAAGGGCAGATTCCTCCCCTCCCAGGTCTGGGTGGGCCGTGTTGCATGCTTAGGGCTCCTGACCAGAGAAACCTCCCACTTGCTCTCAGACATAATATCTCTATTACTGTGCTAACCAGACCCCTGGGGTGCCACATTCCCCTCTAGTAAATTTTAGTACTCCGGGACTAAACACATTTTTTTTTGTTTAAAGAAACATAAATGCAGGGTATAACAATAATACAATAACATATTTACAAGTAGCTTTAGTTTGTAGAGGTCACGGCGTGTCCGCAACCGGGTGTCCATATCACCCAAGGTGAAGTTTTAAGCGAAGTAGGGGACCTGTCCAAAGCAAACCCCTTGCGCTGGCCCTGGGCGTGGCTGCAAGGCTGGAGCTAGCTACTTTGGGCTGCAAGTAGGCCACGCCAGACAGGTTTTCTCTTCCGCGGCCGCCTTCACAAGAGGCACCAAGGTGCCACTATCTACAAGCATTGTTCCGGTTATCCAGTGTCCATAACCTGTTAGTCCATAGAAATCTGCAGGGTAACTGAGAAACATAATTAATAACAGGCAACAAACATAAACCATAAACATTTTCAAGAAACAGGTAAATTTACAGTGCATTAGTTTAGATTTTCCAGCGAGCGGGCATCTGACCTCTAGTGACTCTAGTGGACCTACGGAGCTCACTAACTGGTCCTGCACTACAGGGTGTAGGAGGTGTTATGGGTAAGCTGGGCAGCTGTCTGCGTACTCTTTGGCTCACTAGGGGCACGGCAGGCTCACTACTAGCAGAGGGTTGATCCTCCTGCGCTGCTGGTGTGGACTCTTCTGCCTCTTGGGCCGGCTGCTCTTCCAGCTCTACCTGGTCTTCTGTAGGCACTTGAGGGGCTGGCTGGAGAAACTTGAGGATGGGCACCACGATAGCGTTGTTTACTTGTGTCCAGGACCGGGGAAAGTCTCCGAGTACGGTGCTGATCATTTCCTCCTTTTCCTCTACGGGTTGAGGGTCTTCCTTATCTTCATCCGTGCTTTGCAACTTCTCGGGGCACTTTTTCAGGTGGTCTCTGGAGACAGTGGCTGTGGTCTCTCCTCCATCCTTGCTGATGACGTACACCTTTGGATTATTGTGGCTTGAGGGCAGTACGGTGTACGGGTCCTTTTCCCACTGGTCGTCCAACTTATGGAGCCGCCTTTTTCTTTTCAAGACCTGCTCTCCAGGTACCAGGGGAACAGCGGGAGCATGTTGGTTATAAGTCCTCTCCTGCCTTTCTCTTGATTGACAGAGACTTCGTTCGACGCTCTCCTGTACTTTCCGGTACTGCTGCTGCCGTTCTGTATCCCAGTCTGCTTCTGGCGAGTTGTCCTCGGGTGTCAGGACTCCCATATCCAGGTCAACAGGCAGCTTACCAGGTCTTGCTCGCATTAGGTAAGCCGGGGTACAGTTGGTGGAACCTACCGGGATGTGGTTATACAGGTCCACCAGATCGGGCAGTTTCTCAGGCCACAGACTGCGTTCTTCCAGGGGCAATGTTTTTAGCAGATCTATCACCACCTGGTTCATCTTCTCGCAGAGTCCATTGGTTTGGGGGTGATAGGGCGTTGTTCTTATCTTCTTGCAGCCATACAGGTTGCAGAACTCCTGGAAGAACTCCGCTTCGAAGGCTGGTCCTTGGTCCGTCAGCACTTGGTCCGGGTACCCGTGTGGGTGGCAGAAGTGCAGCTGGAAGGCTCTAGCTGCTGTTTGTGCTGTTAAGTCTTTGACGGGGACCACCACTAGGAATCGGGAGTAGTGATCCACGATGGTCAGGGCGTAGACATACCCGCTTCTGCTTGGAGCCAGTTTAACATGGTCCAGAGCGACCAGTTCCAGCAGCTGCCTGGTGATGATGGGCTGCAGGGGAGTCCTCTGGCTGGCACGGTCCCTTCTTCTTAGATTGCACGGGCCACAGTCTCTACACCACCTCTCAATGGCTCCTCTCATGCCTATCCAGTAGAACCGTTCACGCAGCAGGAACTCCAGCTTCTTCCATCCGAAGTGCCCTGCCCCATTGTGGTAGGCCTCAAGCACCATAGCTGCGTCCCGTCTCGGTACCACAACCTGCCAGATCAGCTCATGTGTCCGGGAATTGACCATTCTGCGGCACAACTTCTCCTTATAGAGAAACAGTCTGCTCTTTTCCGTCCACAGTTGCTTGGTCTCTTCCGGAGCATCTGGGTCCAGGCGGGCGTCAGCCTGGGTCAGCATCTCCTTCACCAGACGGACTGCGGGGTCACTGTCTTGCATCTCCGCCCAGTTGTAGTGGGGTAAGGGGTTGAACCTAGCGGATCGCTGGCCCCTCACACGGTGGGAATACTGGGTAATCCCATGACGGTGAAACGCAGGGAGTTCAATCTCTTCCAATTCTTCAGGATCCTCCCCTTCGTCCGGTAGGTTTGGCATCCTGGACAGGGCGTCTGCATTGGTATTGGAGCGTCCTGCCCGGTATTTGATCGTGAACTCATAATTGGACAGGCGGGCCATCCATCTCTGCTCCAGAGCACCCAGTCTTGCAGTGTCCAGGTGTGTCAACGGGTTGTTGTCCGTGTACACGGTGAACCTGGAAGAGGCAAGGTAATGCTTGAAACGTTCGGTTACTGCCCACACCACTGCCAGGAACTCAAGCTTGAACGAGCTGTAATTCTCAGGGTTTCTTTCCGTGGGTCGCAGTTTTCGGCTGGCGTAGGCAATTACCCGTTCTCTCCCCTGCTGGATCTGGGACAGTACGGCTCCTAGCCCGATGTTGCATGCGTCCGTGTGGAGGATAAAGGGCTGGCTGTAATCAGGGTACGCCAGGATTTCATCCCCCGTGAGGGCCATCTTCAGCTGGCGGAAGGACTCCTCTTCCAGCTTTTCCCATTTGAAGGGTGGCTTCTGGTTTTTGGCCTTGCTGGACTGGCCTATCAGGAGGTCCTGCATAGGAGCTGCCTTCTTGGTAAAACCGGGAATGAATCTTCGGTAGTAGCCTACCAACCCGAGGAACTGCCGCACTTCCTTTATGCTGGATGGTCTTGGCCAGTCCTTAATCACGGTGATCTTGTCAGGGTCGGGGGCCACTCCGTCAGCACTCACCACGTGTCCCAGGTATTGTACCTTTGGCTTCAGTAGGTGACACTTTGAGGGTTTTACTTTTAGGCCATAGTTTGCCAGGGCTTCAAACACTTCTGCCAGGTGTTCCAGATGGTCCTCATAGGTCTTGGAATAGACGATGACGTCGTTCAGGTATAATAGGACCGTCTCGAAGTTCCGGTGTCCCAGACAGCATTCCATCAACCGTTGGAAGGTTCCTGGTGCGTTGCAGAGCCCGAACGGCATACAGTTAAATTCGCTGAGTCCCATCGGGGTGGTGAATGCGGTCTTCTCCCGGTCCGCCTCTGCTACAGGAACCTGCCAGTACCCGCTAGTGAGATCCAAAGTAGAGAAGAAGTTAGCAGATTTTAATGCAGCTAAGGACTCTTCTATCCTTGGTAACGGGTACACATCTTTGTGTGTGATACGGTTGACCTTCCTGTAGTCTACACACATTCTCATGGTGTTGTCTTTCTTTTTCACTAAGACGAGTGGAGCTGCCCAGGGGCTACAGCTGTCCCTAATTACCCCAGCCTCCTTCATGTCTTTTAGCATCCCCTTGGCGTGCTGATAGTGTGCAGGGGGTACGGGTCGGTATCTCTCCTTTATGGGAGGATGATCTCCCGTGGGGATGTGATGTTCTACCCCCTTTACTCGCCCGAAGTCTAGCGGGTGTTTACTAAACACTCTCTCGTACTCTTGAACCACCCGATAGACTCCCTGTTTTTGGTGTGAGGGAGTGGAGTCAGTACCCAAATGCAGTTGCTGACACCAGTCCTCCATTGGTTTCTTAGAGCCGTTACCTTCCTCTGGTTGAGATGGAGGCAAGGGTTCCACGGCCTGTACAGAGTTCTGGTTGATGGTGAACAATTTGGCTAGCGTGGCATACCGGGGCAGATATACTTCTCTCTCCCCGATATTTATGATGCAGACGGGCACCCTCCCATGGCGTACATCGACCACCCCCCGTGCTGTCAAAATGGTGGGCCTACTGTCTGAGTAGACGGGTTCTACCATTGCTTGGTAGTCTCTACCTCTTAGACCAATAGCTGCCCGGCACCAAATCATCATCTCACTTTTTGGGGGCATGGCAATAGGGAACGGGTCACACATCCTCACGCTACCTATCTCACCACCAGATAGTTCCACCTGTTGCCGTTTCATCAGTGCCCGGATCTCTTTTAGGAGGACACGCTGCTGGCTGGAACTGGCATTCTTGGCAACCTGTTGCAAAATAAGAATCACCTCTGCAAGACAGTTTTCGATTACATTAGTACCTAGGGTTATTTTTGGGTGACTCTCGCGACGGTCAATGTCCACAATGATCAGTCCTTGTGCCGGCAGTTCAACTTTACCGACCTTGATGGTCACCTCTTTAAATCCTATCTGGGGCACGGGCTGACCATTGCTGGCTATAATGCTCAGGTGTCATCTGGGTAGCGGGTTATGTCCGAGTCATTCCAGTACCGCTTGAAGAGCACGTACGGGATGGTGGTGACCTGTGACCCGGTGTCTAGTAGGGCACTCATAGGAATGCCATCCAGTACCACAGGCAAGACCGGACGTCCCCCTACGTATTTGTCACGCCAGTTCGATGGGCCTGATGATCTTATGCCTGGGGGTTGGCCCTCTACCCCAGGTTGTGCCCGTTTAAATGACAGTACCTTGCCATATGTCCTGGTTGATTGCAGCGGCGGCAGATGGGTCGTCCGTCCTCGTTGTATCTGTCGCTGGGTCTTCCTCTGGCCGGTGGGGTCCTCCTCAGTCGGCGCCACGGGACGTCCTCCGGTCCGGATGCCAGCTGGATCTTTCCTGGAGAAGAGACCTGTAAAGACTGCACAGTTCTGGTTAGTGCGGCAACGCTCTTAGTCAGCTCTTGGACCTGATGGTGCAGGTCTGTTGCCGGGTCATTGTTCAAAGCCTGCGCATCAGCTCCCACAGGCCCTGCAGACAAGGGCGCCGCGTCCTGGTGATAAGTGATAGCAGGGCGCCTGTGGGTCACAGCGCCACCTGGTGCCGGTTCTCGGAGCACCCGGATGGCTCTGTCCTTGAACTGTGCAAAGTCCAGGTCAGGGTCCTGTAAGGCCATTGCCCGCAACTGGGTTCGGTGGGCATTGCACAGTAGACCCTCAATAAATTGTTCAGTCAACAGCTTGTCTTCATTTCCCACGCTGTCAGGGTCTGCCTGCTTAATGGCTCTCAGGGCCTCTTGTAGGTTTAGAGCATAGTCTCTTATACTTTCATGTGCCCATTGTTTGCACCCGTAAAATCTGAGCTTTATTTCGGCTGAGGTGCGGGTATCAAATGTGTCTTTCAGCCGGGCTAGTATCTCTCTGACAGTCCTCTTCTTCCCAGGTGACCAGGACTTTACCTCCCTTTCGGCTGCCCCGATTAACTGGGCCACCAGAATGCTCACTTTTTGCTCTTCTGTGAGGGGGTATACATGGAAGAGGCTATCAAGTCTTTCCCTAAAGTCACTCAGGGTATGTGACTCCCCTGAGTACTGGGGTAGCCAGGTTGCCCCCGGGATATAGGGCATGGTGAATGGCATGACCGCAGCAGCGGTTGCGCTGGCGGTGGCTGTGGCAGTGGAGCTCCCCTCGGTGTCCGACATCCTCCTTCCCCCCTAGTGGACCGTGGCCTACCTTGCGATGCTCTTCTTCCGTAGGCCGCGGCTCCGCAGTCGATCGTCGGGGTTGAGGACCTGGCGTCGCGCTCCGATGACGTCAGCGTCGCTCTTCCTTCCAGGACCTTACGCAGCGTCAGAGCGTGGGGCGGAGCGTGGGGCGGAGCTTCGGATCTCGCGCTCTTTCGGCGTCCACGCCCCTCTTCTTCCCGCACGGCGTCCTGAAGATGGCGTCCGAAGGCGGGAAGCAGCTGCGGATGGCGGGAAGAAGGCAGTAGACGGCGGGAAATGGTCCAAGATGGCGTCCAATGGCGGGAAACGGCTCCGGACGGCGGGAAACTTCACCACAGGTAAGTATAAAAGTCTCTTTTTCAGGCACGCAGTACCCAGTGGTTGCGGGCACGAAATCCTGCCGACTACGCCAAAGTTGACGCGCCCTCTGGGCCTGTGCTGTGCAGGGGGATACCCGGAGCCGGATCGCTGGGGGTTGTAGTCTCAGTGTGGCGGTGACCCGGTCCGTGCCCAGGGCGGTCAAACCAGTGGCAGTCTTAAGTAATAACAATGTCCGACTACGCCACCCGTGGATTGCGGTCAGTGGGGACCGCCGCTGCGCTGCCGACCGCTGAGGCTGATGTTGTTTGCGCAGCCGAGTATGGGATAACTCCCCACGGGAGAAGTATTGCCTCAGGGCAGCTAATGTGGATGATGGGAGTGATGGTGTGAGCGTCCCAGTAGTAATGGTGCTGGTGCGGCGATGAAACACAGAGACGTGTGGTGCAGTTCAGGGTCTTTACTGATGGTATAAAGCAGACCCTCCCGGGAGTACTGGTTAGCAGTAGGGGCCTGGTCAGTCTGTGAGCAAGCAGGATCTCCCCTGGCCAGGTGGAGTTGTAGGCCTCCCCGACTATCTGCACTCTTTCCTGGCTACCTTGCTCTATGCGGGTAGAAGTAGCCCACGTCCCTGAGTATACCGTGTGGTGCTCACCCGTATGGCCGGTGACTTGGGGCCTTCCGTTAGCCTCCGCTTCACGATGGCGGTGCTGGTCCCTTGCTTGTGACCGTGCCTTCGGGTTTCTAAGGCCAGAGGACATGGAATCCCCTGCCGGTTGGATTCTGCTGCTGGACCTGGATGTCCCCACAGCCTCGGACTCCGTGTCCGGTATTAGTGTCTTCAACCAGGGCGAACTCTGCTCAGCTCCAGCCCCTGGTATTCAGCTACTGTTCCTACAGAGCTCCTGTTGTAACTCTCCCTTTCCAGGCTCTGACTGCTCTGCTTGTTCTGCAGGTTCTGTCTGTGTCTTCACTGCCTAATCCCGCCCCAGACCCAGTTTATAAGGGCAGATTCCTCCCCTCCCAGGTCTGGGTGGGCCGTGTTGCATGCTTAGGGCTCCTGACCAGAGAAACCTCCCACTTGCTCTCAGACATAATATCTCTATTACTGTGGTAACCAGACCCCTGGGGTGCCACACCATTACTATGTCACAGTTTTCGTCCGGAATCGCGAGCACACGAGAACAGGAAAAATATATACAAGGATTTTACACAGGAGACGTTAAAATACATAAGAAGTTACACAAAATAATAAGGATTAAGGAAGAAGCTTACTATATGATCGCTGAGACAATTCAATGTAGGTGGAGGAGGGGCTCACCGATTTGATTAGACTGTTATTGAACAGAATCCGTTGCTTATAGTCCTTATACCCCTCTGGCAATGAATGAATCTCCAACCTCAGCAAACTATTTTATGCTGCAGGGAGAGATCTGCCCACACCCCCCTGTGCCGACATCATGTGGGCTTGGCTCCGCCTTTCATGTTTGTATTAAAAATCTGTTTTTTGGGATAACTTATCGCTGGTTGATCCCAAAAGCCCAAAAGTTATACCATAATTTCTATTATGATTTTACCTTCATGTAGAGACCACACATCGCATAGTTGCAGTCTGCTATTCTGGTGTTTTTGTGCTACAGCTCCACAGAGTGTTTTTCAGCAACAGAAAAATATCACTATCGTTCCCTAGCTGACCCTGACCCTAAAATATGGGTTCCATCATTACCGGATGTATGAAACTTTAGTTATTCCATATTTTATATCAGAGTTGAAAATCCTGCAGTCTTTGTTTAAACCCCCTTTGAAGTTCTGGGAATGAGATTTCAATAGTTATCTTTAAATTGCCCCCTTCCTTTGCCAGGGGAAATCTACTCGCATTTTAAGTAGGTTATAGATTTACCAGTCACTTCTCAGCCGTGTGTTAATTGGGTCTTTGTGCTGAGATTTACATGGAGACAGCTTTTGTACTAACAAGTGGTCGATTGCTAGCTCTCATCTTGGGACAATAGGTGGAAGGGAGGGGTGAGGGGGCTTCAGGGAAAGAAAGAAAGAATATGTTCAATATTTCTCGATATTTCCCTGACACACAGTAAAAAAACAGCCATAGAGTGTCTGGGAACACACTTTTCTTAGCCAGGGCTGCTTCTCGGCAGGACTGGACGGGTCCACCAGAGAACCCGAGACTCCTCCGGTGGGCCCTGGCTTCTCCATCAGGAGAGTTCATAGTGCCGAGGTGAGGCCATGATGATGATAGAGGCCACCATCTGCTTAGTTTTCTGTTACTTGGAATGCAAGCACAGTATGCAGCCAGCCACCCACCCACAGACCGCAATAGTAAACTGCGACATTTCTGTGCAGCTGCTTGCACTTGAAATGTGGCTTTTAGGCTCCTGGAGGCAGAATCTGTCCACAATATCATGGCGGCGGCGGCCGGGTGTCCATACTCGGTCGCTAGCCGCCACTATTTTTCCAGGTATCGTCTCCCGCTTCCACAAGCGTGGGTCCCTGAATATGACTGCTGGTACTTTTCTGTGGGAATCTGCTTGCATCCTACCAGCCTGGAATATTTCCAGTAAACTATGGTACGACGCCATGGTATTAGCACTGGCCCCAGTACCAGTAGCGAAGCCATCTGTGACATGCAGAAGTAGTGCTGTTGCAGAGGGTGACATGCAGAAGTAGTGCAGTTGCTTTAAAAGCATTCAGCAACTATTAGCAGTAACACAAGCACATGAGACAGAAAGTGTTGTGCTCCAGAAGCATCCAGCAACTAGAGGGGTTAACACAGTCACACGAGAAAGGGAGTGTTTTAGCAGAGCCCCTGGGGGATTGTGGGGAAGTTGTTTACTGTCTGGCTGGAGCCCAAGAGAAAGGTGGTGTGTGTGTTCACTTTCTGACAGAAGCGCCCCAGCAAGTGTAAAGGATTCAAGTCAGGAGTGAAGCTAAGCACAGGTCAGGTAGAGTTCCTAAACTAACAGTGCAGAGTATTGTCAAGCAGAAAGATAAGGACTGTAAGAAATGGTGTCACAGGGATCATCTCCCTCAGCAAACCCTCCCCCCCTCCTCCATCTCACTGTGCTGTAAAGAATGCTATGTTCATTAATGTGCCTTTGCATTAGAACTGTGCTGTCCTGTGCTACTGGGAAGACTGTAAACTGCTGTGCTGCTAAGGAAACTGTCCTGTTTGTCACTGGAGCCTGTTGCTCATAAGACTTAACGTGCACTGGCTGTGTGGCTTCTTATTAAATGCTACTGTTCTACCGTTTATGAGGACTCTTGTCAAGTGTGTCTGGTCAGCAAGTGAAACAACCTACGTATCAGTGCCTGAGGATTGATACCCCTGTGTACCCCAGGAACACTTGTGTGCTGAAGATCGAGCGGTAGCAAAACAGATGCTGAGAAGAGTGTCATGCATTCTCCAAAGATGACTCTGATATAGGCTGTATCCCGTCGTTGCAGTTGAAAATCAATTTGAAAGACATGACCCCAGTAACCAGAAGTTACATGTCTGTGCCAAAACCATTACACCGTGTAGTGAAAGAGTATTTACAAGACCTAATCAACAGAGGTTGGGTCCAAAAGTCAAAGTCGTCTTATTCCTCTTCTATTGTCTGTGTTAGGAAGAAGGACGGTACGTTGAGACTCTGTTGTGATTACCGGGAACTAAACCAAAAGTCAGTACCTGATCGACACCCGATACCAAAGATCCAAGATATCAGGAAGCACCTGGTTCTCTGTCCTCGATAAGGGTAAAGCATACCACCAAGGGTTTGTCGAAGAGTCCAGTAGACCCTTGACAACATTCATCACACCGTGGGGATTATATGAGTGGATCTGCATAACATTTGGGCTCAGTTCAGGTCCAGTAGAATTCCAGAGGAGCATGGAGACATGTTTGGAAGGATTGAGGGACGATATCTGCCTGTCGTACTTGGATGACAATGTGGTACACAGTATAACCTTCAGGGAGCATGTTGAACACGTGAGGACCGTATTACAACTGTATCAACAACACAGAGTTAAGTTGACCCCAAAGAAGTGTGAACTGTTCAAAAGATAAGTCCGATTTCTAGGGAAAATTGTGTCCGGAGAAGGATATACCATGGACCCAGAAGAAATCACTCCGGTACTGACCTTAAAAGACAAGCGACCTTCTACTGTCGGGGAGTTGAGGCAGATCTTGGGATTCCTCTTCTACGATCGTACTTACATTCGGAACTTCCCCAGGATTGCCGCCCCACTATACTTCCTCTTGGGGACGACGACAGAGAGAACAACACCCACGGAGAAAAAGAAGAAAGCAGGTAGGACCGGGCTTTTCGTCCCAACAGCCCATTCTCTGGACAGCAGACCACCAGGAGGTATTGGAAGAACTAGTAGACTACCTGGTAAAATCACCCATCTTGGGATATCCTGATTTCAATTTACCATTTGTTCTTCATTGTGACGTTTCTCAAGTTGGACTGGGAGCTCCCTGTATCAGCATCAAGGTGGAAAAATGAAAGTCATCGGTTACGGTTCTAGAACGTTGACAGACGCCGAGAAGAATTACCTTCTACATTCCGGAAAATTGGAGTTCCTGGCATTTAAATGGGCTATCTGTGAATGATTTAGAGATTATCTCTACTACAGCAAAGATATTAAGGTATACACTGACAACAACCCTTTGACATATGTCCTTACTACAGCCAAACTGAATGCAAGGGTCAGAGATGGGTCGCTAAACTAGCTGACTTCAATTTCAGTATAAAGTACAGGCCAGGAAAATGCAACGCGGATGCTGATGGATTGTCGAGAATGCCACTAGAGCCTGAGGAGTTCATGCAAGAATGCTCAGAGTAAGTCAGTCTGGAAGCAATTGAGAGCACTACCCAAGCAGTACAAGCATATCAGGAGGAAGACACACCATTGTGGTGTCCATTGACTGTGGAAACCACCATAAGAGTGAGAGAACAAGATCACCCCCTGTCTATTCAACACCTACCAAAAGGAAAAATCCATAGAGCACAACGAGAAGATCAGATAATTGGTAGAATATTACTTTATGTGGACCAAAATCTGTTTCCAAGTAAACATGAGAGAGACAATGAGTCACCAGCAGTATCTGTTTTAGTTAAAGAATGGACGAAGCTCTACCTCAGTGAAGATGGTGTCCTGTATCGTAAAGGAGGACAAAACCAGCAGTTGATACTATCCAGAGTATTCCGAAGGTTGGTCTTCAAAGAACTCCATGAAAACATGGGACACCTGGGAGTGGAAAGGACACCAAACTTGATCCGTGAACGTTTCTTCTGGCCGTACATGCAGAGAGATATTGAGAGGTACGTGACCAGGGAGTGTGGGTGTCTGAAAGATAAACATCCCAACACGTCAACCCGGGTACTTATGGGCGTATCCATTTGAGATGGTCTCAATAGACTTTCTACATCTCGAGACGTGCAATGGTGGTTATGAATACATCTTGGTGGTGATGGACCATTTCACTCGATTTGCTCAAGCATATGCCACCTCCAATAAATCAGGTCAGTGGCAGAGAAGATCTTCAATGATTTTGCTTTGAGGTTTGGGTTCCCTACGAGGTTACACCACGACCAAGGAAGAGAATTTGAGAACCAACTTTTAGACAAGCTAGGAAAATACTGTAGAATTCAGAGATCCCACACAACGCCCTATCACCCAGAGGGTAATGGACAAGTGGAACGTTTTAACCGGACATTATTGTCGATGTTGCGCACTTTAACAGCTGATGAGAAGAAAGACTTGAAGAGCTCCCTGTCAAAAGTGGTACATGCCTATAACTGTACAAAGAGAAATGCAACCGGTTACTCACCCTTTTTCCTATTGTATGGACGACCACCAAGACTGCCAATCGACATCATGTTCGATACTTCGGTGTCAGAGACTTACAGAATGTATCCGGAGTACGTTCGGAAATGGAAGGAACAGATGGCAGAGGCATACAACATAGTGTCCAAAGTGGTTACGCAAGGATAGAGGAAGAGTAAGGAGTACTATGATCGAAAATGTTATGGAGTAGAATTGGCACCGGGAAGCTGGGTGCTAGTCAAGAACGTATGTGAGAAAGACGGTCCAGGAAAACTTCGTTCGTACTGGGAAGACAAGTTGTATGTGGTCATAAGGAGGAAAGCTGATGACAGCCCAGTGTATGAAATCCGATTGGAAACGGGAGACAAGAAAACCAGAATAGTCCATCGGAATTTACTACTACCCTGTGGTTATCTCCCATCACAACAAGACTTCCCAGAAGTAGACCGACATCGTCCAAGATCGACTAAGGGACCACCACAGGCTGAAGCTCCAGAGGTGGATAGTGACCTTGAAAGTTCCGATGGAGAAGAACACACCGTTGTATTTCTCAGACGGGCAAGGAGAGGGATTTACCATCCTCAGGAGAGTGAACTGAGTCCTGAGGCTCCAGAGTTCGTACTAAGGAGTACAGATGAAGTCCAATTCAGATCTGATGATCGAACACCGGCCCCTGAAGAGACCGTGGAAGCACGGGAAATGAGTGTGGCGGAAGAAACTTCTGTGACCGAAGAACCTGTGGTCTCTGAGGAACAACCCACCAGGAGGATGTTGACTCGAGAAGTGAGGAGGCCCGTGATGCTGACATATGAGACACTTGTTGAACCGAGTCAAGTGCTAAGGGCTGTCGACTGGAAACAGGTATCTCTGCCTGCGGATCAGTTAAGCCCACTTGAGTGGTATTCATCACAGAGAGGCAGTATGGAAGATGTTGCCTGGTGGAAAGACTTGTTTTCATGCTTTGATTTTCCTTAAAAGACTGAAGAGATGCTGATTGTTTAAATTGTGTTAATTGTTTATTTCTTACAGGCATCCTACAAGAAAAAGGTCGTAAGATTAGGTTGTTATCAATGTTTATGAACGTTATACCAATTTCACAATGCCAATTTGTATATAAAGTTATCCAAATTTCACCACTGTCTCAGAATTGGTCAGAATTGGTCAGATTGACCAATTAAGACGAATGTCGAGGACGACATTCAAAAAGGAGGGAAGAGTGTGACATGCAGAAGTAGTGCTGTTACAGAGTGTGACATGCAGAAGTGGTGCTGTTGCATTAAAAGCATTCAGCAACTATTAGAAGTAACACAAGCACATGAGACAGGAAATGTTGTGCTCTAGAAGCATCCAGCAACTAGAGGGGTTAACACAGTCACAGGAAAAGAGGAGTGTTTTAGCAGAGCCCCAGGGGGATTGTGGGGAAGTTGTTTACTGTCTGACTGGAGTCGAAGAGAAAGGTGGTGTGTGTGATCTGTATCTCACAGAAGTGCCCCTGCAAGTGAATAAGGTTCAAGTCAGGAGTGAAGCTAAGCACAGGTCAGGTAGAGTTCCTGAACTAGCTGTGCTGAATATTGTCATATTGTCAGGCAGAAAGATAAGGACTGGAAGAAATGGTGTCACAGGGATCATCTCCCTCAGCAAACCCTCCCCCCTCCTCCATCTCACTGTGCTGTAAAGAATGCTGTGTTCATTAATGTGCCTTTGCATTAGAACTGTGGTGTCCTGTACTAATGGGAAGAGTGTGAACTGCTGTGCTGCTAAGGAAACTGTCCTGTTTGTCACTGGAGCCTGTTGCTCATAAAACTTAATGTGCACTAGCTGTGCGGCTTCTTATTAAATGCTACTGTTCTACCGTTTATGAGGACTCTTGTCAAGTGTGTCTGGTCAGCAAGTGAAACAACCTACGTGTCTGTGCCTGAGGGTCAATACCCCTGTGTGCCTGAGAGAAGCTGCAGCACATGGTCTATGTTCGCCCTGAGTAACAATTCCCCCAGGATTCCAAAGAATTCATGTAACCTGTCTCGCCCCTATCTGAAACTAGCAGTGTGCGTGTAACAGGTGTATATAAATGATTGGCCGCCATGATGCACCGAGCGCCTGCGCTTGGTTTGAACAGTCATTCTGTGCAGATAGAATCCCATTAAAGAGAAGTCCAGTAGACTTGAAGGATTTCACTCTGACTCATAACAGTGTATATAATGCACCCGGCATTATACAGAGGGGAAAATAAGTATTTGATACACTGACGATTTTGCAAGTTTTCCCACCTACAAAGAATGAAGAGGTCTGTAATTTTATCGCAGGTCACTTCACCTGTGAGAGAATCTAAAAATAAAAAACAGAAAATCATATTGTATGATTGTTACATAATTAATTTGCATTTTATTGCATGAAATAAGTATTTGATACAATAACAAAACAGAACTTAATATTTGGTCCAGAAACCTTTGTTACAATTACAGAGGTCAGACGTTTCCTGTAGTTCTTGACCAGGTTTGCACACACTGCAGCAGGGATTTTGGCCCCCTCCTCCATACAGATCTTCTCCAGATCTTTCAGGTTTCGGGGCTGTCGCTGGGCAACATTGAGTTTCAGCTCCCTCCAAAGAATTTCTATTGGGTTCAGGTCTGGAGACTGGCTAGACCACTACAGGACCTTGAAATGCTTCTTACGGAGCCACTCCTTAGTTGCCCTGGCTGTGTGTTTCGGGTCATTGTCATGCTGGAAGACCCAGCCACGACCGTCTTCAATGCTCTTACTGACGGAAGGAGGTTGTTGGCCAAAATCTCACGATACATCCATCCTCCCTTCAATATGGTGCAGTCGTTTTGTCCCCTTTGCAGAAAAGCACCCCCAAAGCATGATGTTTCCTTTATCATGCTTCACGGTTGGGACGGTTTTCTTGGGGTTGTGCTCTTCCTTTTTCTTCGTCCAAACACGACGAGTGGAGTTGATACCAAAAACTTCTATTTTGGTCTCATCTGACCACATGACCTTTTCCCATGCCTCCTCTGGGTCATCCAGATGGCCACTGGCAAACTTCAAATGGGCCTGGACAGGTGCTGGCGTGAGCAGGGGGACCTTGTGTGTCCTGCAGGATTGTAATCCATGACGGTGTAGTGTGTTACTAACAGTAATGTTTGAGATTGTGGTCCCAGCTCTCTTCAGGCTATTGACCAGGTCCTCCTGTGTAGTTCTGGGTTGATTCCTGATCTTTCTCAGAATCATCCTTACCCCACGAGGCGAGATCTTGCATGGAGCCCCAGATTGAGAAAGACTGACAGTCATCTTGTGTTTCTTCCATTTTAACAAAAAACACTTGATATAGTGCAGTACACATTACAGTTCTTTTGCACACTGTATAGTTTGTAAAAGGCACACGTTTTGGTAATACAGATGCCGAAAAATGAACAAGTAATAACACTATTTATAGTAGCTGTCGTGCGGTCCCCTAGAGTCAATTCCCTTGGTGGGCCCTAGTTACCCCAGTCCGACCCTGTGTGGGATCAGTTGTCTCTGGGCACTCAGCATGGTGGGAGGAAGGAGGATTAGGGTGAGTAATATGTGGTCCAGACTCACAGCTACTGAGATTTGACCGTGTGGAAGACAGGGTGGTGGTGGTTGCAAACTGATTGGAAGCATTATCTATTTATCTGCTATTCAACTAACAACCTTTTCACATTGCTCTGGCTTCAAGAGTGGTATTCCGCGGCCCCCTAGAAAAAGGGGAACAGGAAGCTTGGTCGACATGATATGGGTGCTTGTTGTGCTCCCCCAGCAGGCACAGTTTCATCCTGCCCACGGCCTCGGCCTCTGCGTGCATCATCACCATCATGTCCACTTGCCACGCACCTTGCCCATTTTCAGTGGAGTTTAATATTTGTCACTTTGCCAAAAATGTCTGTATTATTACCGCAGTAATATAGGATCATGTCTGATGACCTCGGTTTTAGGCAGTGACCTGGGACGTAGAGATGCTTCCAGGGGTCTTCCCCATGCTATTCCCATGTAATTTGAGCACTGTTTCCATCGAATTAACCAATTTTTAGACCCTCTGCAGACCTCCAGGGGAGGGCTGCCAGAAAAATGTTCAAGTTTTCCATTGACTTACATTGGGCTCGTTACTCAGGACAAGCACCCGAGCATTACAATTTGCTCAATCCGTGGAACGAGCACTCGAATGCTCATTCATCACTTCTCTTCACCTATCTCCTGTGTTTTTTAGGAAGTAGGTGGCATATTATATATACACTGTGTTCCAAATTATTATGCAAATAATATTTTCTCAGATTTTCCCAAATTACCTATATGAATTGCAGTCATTGTAATTTTCCAGTCAAATAACTATTAGAGTACAATTGAAAGGTTTTTGTACAAACTGCCTATGATAACAATATATTTTTTAAAAAATAAAACACTCAAACTGCACTCAAAATGCGTGTTCCAAATTATTATGCACAGCAGAGTTTTCAACCTTTTCATTTTAATAAAGAACAAAAAAATGGTCATTTGTGAAATTATAAGCATTAGCCGGTTATTACAAACTGAAATCAAACAGTTTTCAACTCAGAACTTCATTCTAGGTGATGTTACATTTGCACATAGGACCGCTTGTTCGAAAGGAGCTTCTGAACTCTCTCGTCCATTGAATTTGTCAGGTTTTGGATGGTTTCTGCTTCAATTGTTTTGCATGAGGACAGAATACCCTCCCAGAGCTGTTGCTTAGATGTGAACTGCCTCCCGCCATCATAGACACTCCTTTTGATGATGCTCCAGAGGTTCTCAATGGGGTTGAGGTCAGGGGAGCATGGGGGCCACACCATAAGTTTGTCCCCTTTTATGCCCATAGCAGCCAGAGATGCAGATGTGTTATGTGCAGCATGAGACGGGGCATTATCATGCATGCAAATGATCTTGCTGCAGAATGCACGGTTCTTCTTCTTGAACCATGGAAGGAAGTGCTGTTTGAGAAACTCAACATACATTATGGAGTTCATCTTTACCCCTTCAGGGATCCTAAAAGGGCCGACAATCTCTCTCCCCATGATTCCAGCCCAAAACATTACTCCACCTCCTCTTTGTTAGCGCCGTAGCCGTGTTTGCATGGGGTGTCCATCAACCAGCCATCCTCCACTTCATCCATCTGGACCATCGAGATCATTTCATGCATGATAATGCCCCGTCTCATGCTGCACATAGCACATCTGCATCTCTGGCTGCTATGGGCATAAAAGGGGACAAACTTATGGTGTGGCCCCCATGCTCCCCTGACCTCAACCCCATTGAGAACCTCTGGAGCATCATCAAAAGGAGTGTCTATGATGGCGGGAGGCAGTTCACATCTAAGCAACAGCTCTGGGAGGGTATTCTGTCCTCATGCAAAACAATTGAAGCAGAAACCATCCAAAACCTGACAAATTCAATAGATGAGAGAATTCAGAAGCTCCTTTCGAACAAGCGGTCCTATGTGCAAATGTAACATCACCTAGAATAAAGTTTTGAGTTGAAAACTGTTTGATTTCAGTGTGTAATAACCGGCTAATGCTTATAATTTCACAAATGACCATTTTTTTGTTCTTTATTAAAATGAAAAGGTTGAAAACTCTGCTGTGCATAATAATTTGGAACATGCATTTTGAGTGCAGTTTGAGTGTTTTATTTTTTTAAAAATATACTGTTATCATAGGCAGTTTGTACAAAAACCTTCCAATTGTACTCTAATAGTTATTTGACTGGAAAATTACAATGACTGCAATTCATATAGGTAATTTCGGAAAATCTGAGAAAATATTATTTGCATAATAATTTGGAACACAGTGTACATGTATCATACAGGGGCGTATCTAGGGGGGGCAGGCGGGGCATGTGCCCCGGGCGCAGCCGTCGGAGGGGTGCTGTCGCGCCGCCTAATGCGGCGGTCCGAGGTGTCGCCCCTGGCAGCTGCATTCTGCCGCTCCCAGACCGGGATTCGGTCGTTCTTTGAGCGGGCATCAAGCTGACAGTCCGCTCAGAGAAGCTGCGACTGACGGCTCCGAGTGATTGTACTTTCGTCTTGCAGACGCAAGTACAATTGAAGCTGTGATCGTCACTTACAACGACGTCAGCAACATGATCAGGTCATGTGATCATGCTGCTGATGTCACTAGCCGGCGCCCACAGGAGTGAACTGCAACGGTGGTAAAAGCTCCTGTGGAGCAGAAGACACCGAAGATGGGGGGCATATTAATTGTGCAGGGGGTAATTATGCAGGGGGGGTATTGTTCAGAGGAGGTATTGTGCAAGGGGGTATTTATTATGCACGGGGGGTATTGTGCAGGGGGGTATTTATTTTGCAGGGGGGGAATTGTGCATGGGAGGTATTGTGCAGGAGGTAATTATGCAGGGGGGTATTGTTCAGAGTAGGTATTGTGCAGGGGGGTATTTATTTTGCAGGGGGGTATTGTGCAGTTAGGATTTTGTTCAAGGGGGGTATTTATTATGCAGGGTGGTATTGTGCAGGGGAGGTATTATGCGGGGGGGTATTGTGCAGGGGAGGTATTGTGCAGGGGGGTATTTATTATGCAGGGGGGTATTGTGCAGGGGTTTTTATTATGTAGGGGGGTATTGTGCAGGGAAGGTATTGCGCAGGGGGGTATTTATTATTCAGGGGAGTATTGTGCAGGGGGTATTTATTGTGCATGGGGGGTATTTATTGTGCTGGGGCTATTAATTGTTCAGGGGACTATTAATTGTACAGGGGGCACATTTATTATGCAGGGGGGCTATAAATTGTACAGGGGCATATTTATTTATTGTGCAGGGGCCATATTTATTCAGTGTGGAGGGGAGATTTAATCTATGGGGAGCGAGTGGGGAGTGGGTGCAGACACATTATTGGTAGAGAGGGGGAAATGTGTGCGGACACAGTATAGGAAGCGAGGGTGATGGGATATGTGCGGACACAGTATGGGGAGTTGGGGGGGTGTGTGAGGAGGAAATATTAGGAGGTAGGGGGAAACATGTAAGGAGTCTATTGAGGGGAATAGTATGAGGAGACAGTATGGGGGAAGAAAAGTGTGAGTGGGCACAGAATAGAGACTGAGTAGTGGGTGGGCGATAGCATTAGGGGGACAGTGTTAGGTCACAGCCAGGGGGGAACAGTATGCTAAGGAGGGGGAGTGTGATGAGGGGGCACAGTATAGAGACTGAGCCCTATAAGGGGGACACCGTGTAAGAGGACAGTGTAAAGAGGGGAAAAGGAGAGGGCAGTGTGGAGGGCAGGTACCATAAGAGGGAGGGACAGTGTGGGGGTGATATTTTGTGTAGGGAATATAATGAGGCGCAATTATTTATTCAGGGGCTCAGTGTAGGGCAGATATTTGTATTCAGGATCATTATAATGACACTGCTATCTTTCAGGACATCGTGTCAGGATGTGCTACAGAAGACCGGAGAAGATGGAAGTCTGAAGAGACGAGCTGTGGATGCGAAAAGTCATCATGGAGTCTGGACAAGAGGAAGAAAAGAAAGAGAACAACAGCGTCATCTATCATGTACCTGGATGTAAATGTTTTTTATGATGCTAATGTAGCACCCCAAGGGCTTGGCTGCTACAGGGGTATTGCACCTCAAACCAGAGGTGTGATATTCCACTCCCGGGTAAGGATGGAGTGTGGACCAGGACTCGTTAGGCTGCATGCACCACACACACCCCATTTCCGAGGGACAGTTCAACGGTGCTCCCACTAGACAGAAGTGCAGGCACGACAGCATCTGTCCCTGGCTGGAGTGGGGCGGGGGGTGGAATACCCAGTGGTGTAGGAGCAGATAGGGGTGGGTCTCTGGGCATAGGTAGGAGCCCATTGGTTGCTAGTCACCTGGGCTCGGGTGCTAGAGGGAGGAATATAAGGTGGGCACCATCTTAGAGTTCAGTTCAGTTCAGTCCGGGGAGTGAGTTCAGAGAGGAGTGCAGTCTGAGGAGGAGTGACAAGGAGCAGAGCTGCTGCATGGGCTCTGCTCCCCAGGCAGGCATTGTCAGGAGGCCGGGGCCTGAGAGAGAGAGAGAGAAGAAGGAACAGAAAGGAAAATAAGAAAGGAACAAGAACATCAAGAAAGGCCCAGAGACACGAGGACAGAGGGAACCCTAAGGACCCAGGAGATTGCGGGTGACGGGTTGGCAGAGCAGGGTACCGGAACCCAAATTGGTGGAGGCAACAGATTCCTCAGCCAAAGACCGGAGGTTGTGACCACATCTTGGTGCGACCCCTCACTACATCCACCAGGAAAGCATACCTCATAGGGTCAGGGAAACCGGAGATAGGTTTCGCCAAGAGAAGGCCCGAGGGAGCTGGACAAAGGTGGGTCACTGGTGAGGATGGCCAGAGAAGGGAGCCCTGTGCCACGCTCTGGAATTGCCTGGGAGTTGGTCGAGCCCCTTGCCTGGTGGACGCAGCATGGCTTGGGCAGTCATCGCCTGCAGGATTGACACGAATAACAACTGTGAGTAAAGCATTGGAAACTGCAACCGCACGTCTCTGTGTTTCATCGCCGCACCAGCACCCCCTGCCTTGGCGGTGTCATCCCCGGGTGCGACCAACAGACGACCACCGGCCGGGTCGCAAGGCCGAGTGCCCCCGGGCGCTGTCACACGCCCGAAGCCCGTGGTGCCACCCCTGGGCGCGGACCTCTATGCGCAACATACCAGCCCGGACCGGCTGCCTTCGAGTGGCCACCGGAGTTCGTCAACCCCCGTCTCCGGAGAGAACAACCCCTGAGCGAGCCTCTGATCCCGGCCCCGGAGCTCGCCAAAATCGCTCCACCCCCGCTGGAGGATGTCCAGTTTGCATGGGATCCCACCGGCGAGAGTCTCATGGGGTTCACCCAGGAGAGCTGGGCGGAAGCAGCCCGTCGCCTGGATTGCTGCCGTCAACAACTGGCCACCTTTGAAAGGGAGCGGCGGCAGAGGCGCATCAAGGAGGAGCGACTCCAAGCCCGGAGCGCGGAGCAGAAGAGGAGGGCCCGACAAGACCCCCACGTCATCCGCGGTCCCCGAGCCACCGGGACCGTAGTAAAGTTCCAGCTGGAGCACGGCTGGGGCTTCATCAGAGACCCGGAGGCTGACACCGACGTCTTCGACACCAGGAGAGACGTAGAAAGCCACCTGCCGGAGGGACATCACGGACGTGACCTGTACCCCGGTGACGTGGTCACCTACACCTGGCACAAGGGCGCAAAGGGACTGTATGCCCTCCATGTCCACCGTCTAACGGAGGAGGAGCTGCGGTACCGCCCAGACATGGACTACCCTGAGGGTCCGGACGGACCTGAAGACTACCCAGAAGAGCAAGGAGGACACCGTTACCAGTGAACGGTAAAGTGGAACTGTATATAGTTACCCGTCAGGGTATGAGAACTGTTGCTGAAACTGTTGCTGAGTGGAGTGTGGTCCCCGTTGGGACTAGTGTGGAACTATTAAAGGACTGTTACCTGTGTGCCCCTAATCCCTAACCAGGCTGAGGCCTGTGAGCTGCCATTCCCCTATCCCCACTGGCCGAGGACTGAGAGCGGCCACCCTTGTAAATAGTTGCGCTTCTTAAAGCGCCCCTACTGGTTTTATAAAAGAACTGCAACGTCCACCTCAGGACGAATTAAATGGACTGTTGCACCTTTAAGAGAGAGTGAACACCTGGTCTCGAGTTGGACAGCGGCCAGAACTCAAGAATGTGTTTGTGGAAGAATGTTTACTTGACAATGTTTTCTACTGAAAAAGTTTGATATGCTGCTAAAATAGAAATGCCAAAGTTTATATAGTGTTTTATAAAAGAGTTCTGGTGGCATTAGCAAAATGTTTTATAATGATTATACTAGTAACGTTGAAATGAAAAGAGTACCTCCCATAAAGGGATGAGTTTTTAGTTAATGTCTTATATGCGAATGCATTCTAAAAATTTTTGTATGTTTTAAATTGTTTTGCTCTTTTCCAGCCTGAGGACGTGCTGTGATTTACCAGGGGGGAATGTAGCACCCCGAGGGCTCGGCTGCTACAGGGGTATTGCACCTCAAACCAGAGGTGTGATATTCCACTCCCGGGTAAGGATGGAGTGTGGACCAGGACTCGTTAGGCTGCATGCACCACACCCACCCCATTTCCGAGGGACAGCTCAACGGTGCTCCCACAGAAGTGCAGGCATGATCGCTTCTGTCCCTGGCTGGAGTGGGGAGGGGGAGGAAAACCCAGTGGTGTAGGAGCAGATAGGGGTGGGTCTCTGGGCATAGGTAGGAGCCCATTGGTTGCTAGTCACCTGGGCTCGGGTGCTAGAGGGAGGTATATAAGGTGGGCACCATCTTAGAGTTCAGTTCAGTTCAGTCCGGGGAGTGAGTTCAGGGAGGAGTGCAGTCTGAGGAGGAGTGACAAGGAGCAGAGCTGCTGCATGGGCTCTGCTCCCCAGGCAGGCATTGTCAGGAGGCCGGGGCCTGAGAGAGAGAGAGAGAAGAAGGAACAGAAAGGAAAGTAAGAAAGGAACAAGAACATCAAGAAAGGCCCAGAGACACGAGGACAGAGGGAACCCTAAGGACCCAGGAGATTGCGGGTGACGGGTTGGCAGAGCAGGGTACCGGAACCCAAATTGGTGGAGGCAACAGATTCCTCAGCCAAAGACCGGAGGTTGTGACCACATCTTGGTGCGACCCCTCACTACATCCACCAGGAAAGCATACCACATAGGGTCAGGGAAACCGGAGATAGGTTTCGCCAAGAGAAGGCCCGAGGGAGCTGGACAAAGGTGGGTCACTGGTAAGGACGGCCAGAGAAGGGAAGAGAAGGGAGCCCTGTGCCACGCTCTGGAATTGCCTGGGAGTTGGTCGAGCCCCTTGCCTGGTGGACGCAGCACGGCTTGGGCAGTCATCGCCTGCAGGATTGACATGAATAACAACTGTGAGTAAAGCATTGGAAACTGCAACCGCACGTCTCTGTGTTTCATCGCCGCACCAGCACCATCAGTACTGGGACGCTCACACCATCACTCCCATCATCTACACTAAGCTGCCCTGAGGCAATACTTCTTCCGTGGGGAGTTATCCCATACCTGGCTGCGCATACAACATCAGCCTCAGCGGTCTGCAGCGCAGCGGTGGTCCCAACTGACCGCAATCCACGGGTGGCGTAGTCGGACACTTGTTACACCATTAAGACTGCCACTGAATTGACCACCCTGGGCACGGACCGGGTCACCGCCACGGAGACTACAACCCCCAGCGATCCGGCTCCGGGTATTCCCTGCACAACACAGGCCCAGGGGGCGCGTCACTGACATTTTTTCTGTCGCAATTCCGCCGCAGAAACGCTTAAAAAACGCTTGATAGAAGGTCTGCCATGCTCCCCAATGATAATCCGCATGTGCGGTGCACATGCTGCGGAAATTTCAGCTGCGGATTATCATTGCGGAAAAATCCGCAGCACTACCAAATTATTTTGCGTAAGCCCGGCGCTTTTGCCGCCATTGACTTGCATTGAATCACTTAATATCCGCATTACTACATCTGCAAAAAAAAAAAAAAAATTCACCTCTAGTGTTCATTCGTTTAGCGCCCTATAGACCACTTTTTTATTTAATTTGGACCACTTTCAATCCCCCTTTGGGGGTTAGCGGCAGGAGCAGCTTTTAGTTAATCATTCTTAAATCCCCCCACTATAAAATTCTCCTTGGCTGCTCAACTCAGGACCTGTGGTTGGGGGCTGCACTCTCCTAACTTTCAGGACCTGTGGTGATGCACATCTGATCCTGAGTCCTGAGTGATCTGTGGGTGGACACGTGGCCTGCAATTTTGGAACCTGGAAGCGGTGAGCACGAGCGGCGGTCTGCAGCACACGGCACGTGGTGTGCCAAGCTACCTGTACCTTGCGGTGAGACGTGCCTGCTCCTTCCATTTTCACACTAACACCGGAGTGTGCAGGGGTGCACAACTCCAACAGGTGAGTGGCCTTTTGGCTGTTTCTGTCACATCTACCTATCAGGTCCTTCACATAGCGCACTTTTTCTCCCTTTCTCTTCCATACATGTGCACATGCGGTTATCATGCGGTTCAATGTGTGGATGGTTCCCGGGTCTAGAGAAGAGGAGACTCTCCTCCGGACCCCGGTACCATAGAACCTGTAAAAAAAAAAGATTTTGAAATAAAAAATAAACATATACTTACCTTCTGATGGCTCCTGGGGGCCATCAGAAGGTGAGTATAATGTTTATTTTTTATTTTTTACCATTTTTTTTAACTATTACTTGGTCACACTTTATATGCCGTTTGCCGTTTGCATGGATTTATATAGTGTGACCAAGTTGTCAAGCACTTTCCAAGTGATGCTAAAATCGCTTGTCAACCCGCATGCAGAAATGCATGTGAAGAACGCTTCACTTCCACATGTCCCTGGCAGGAAAAACGCATGCACAATCCGCATGCGTTTTTTCTGCCAGGGAGATGCAGAAACGCTCAGGAAAAATCCGGAGCATTTCTGCATCGTGGGCACATAGCCTAAGACCACGGCCCCACTATCAGTATTTGGTCAGTATTCGGTAAGTATTTTATCACAGGAGTGGGAGCCGAAACTGGGTGAGGAACAATCAGAGAAAAGGTTATAATAGAAACAAGTCACCAATTCTGCATTTATCACCCATTCTAGGTTTTGGCTCCCACTCCTGAGAAAAAATACTGACCGAATACTGATCAAATACTGATAATGGGGCCGTGGCCTTAGTGTGCAAATCGCATATGTGCTGTTGAAGGGGGGGGGGGGATGCGCCAAACTTAATTCTTGCCCCGGGTGCTAGAAGACCTAGATACACCTCTGATCTCATAGTATTTACTTAATACGTTATTTGGTATTTCGTGGTTTTTCTACTCACTTTGGGATCTTTCCTTCTTCAGCATACTTTTCCTTCTGTAGGTAATTTGCACACTGCTCTGCCGTCCGGTTCTTTAGAAGGAACATGAAGCAACTCGACAGCCTTTTAGGATATGTGCACAAGGTGTGTTTTAATACATTTTTGATGCGGTAAATTTGTGCGGAATTGGCCTCAAAAATGCATTGCACACCCTATCCCAGCATTTTCTATAAGATTTTGCAAGATCTGTGCACATGATCAGGATTTTTCCTTCCAGAATTTCATGTGCGTTAAAAGAAGCAGCATGTCCATTCTTTGTGCGTTTTTGCCTGTGTTTTTCCTATATAATACATTGGAAAAAACGCATGGCAAATCCGCAGGTAAAAATGCATGAAAAATGCATGAAAAATGCATGAAAAAGCATGAAAAATGCTGCGGATTTCCTGCAAGCAAATCCTGATCATGCGGACATAACCTTAGGCAGGTTAGGTCCGAGCTGCCATCTTCTAGTCTGTGGTTAGGGCTATCTATGCTCTCGCAGGAACCACTAGGGACTGCGGGGTTGGGATCTCCAGTCTGTACAGGAACCGGAAGGGTCAGTTTCAGTTTTTTAGTATATTACCTATTATTCCCGAGTGAGTTTCTACACAAGAATAACATCGATGATTCCTGTAAGATTTTTGAAGCCATAAAACTTGTTGCTTCTTCATCGGTAAAGTTTTAATGAGCTGTCTTCTGTCTACATCTGAATCCTCCCTCCATACCTGAGTGGGGAACTGTGGCACCCTGCTGCGCACAAGTACCACAGGACCCAAAAGGGTGCATGGATGGACTTCTCCACAAGAAGCCCTCACTACACACAGACACCTCCACCCTTCCACTTCATACCACCAGAGGGAGCCCTGTTAGGGATATATATACTGGAGGGTGAAATTAAGTAGGCAGAGTGTGCTGGCAGAGTGAAGAAGCAGCACCTGTTAGCTGCTGTGTTGAGGGCCCCGAGTGTGGCCGGAGGCAAGGAGAGAGGAGTTAAGGGGGCAGAGGAGCATCTAAAGCTCACCCCAGGACACAAGCCGGACACCGGGTCCGCGCCTACAGGGTCCTCTACACCCAGTAGGGACGACCAGCATACCAGGAGGATTCCAGACCCCTGGTCAACCTGAAGCGACCATCATTTACAGAACTAGGAACCACGAAGGCTGGTAAACAATGACTGGTAAACAGAGAGCTGCTGTTGTGCTGGCACAATTGACTGATGCCGCAGAGCGGGAAGTTGAAACCTGGCCAGCCGCAGACCAGGAATCAGTATCTATTATATTTAAGAGACTGCAAACTGTCTTTGAAAACCGCACTGAGACAGATCTTCGGATGAGGTTCTACCATTGTACCCAGAAACCTGAGGACAGTATCCGAGACTATGCCTGGCGCTTACAAGAGGCCCTGCGGGCCCTGAAACAGGTTATTCCAGCCAGCATACACGATGAAGACAAAATGCTGATAGAACAATTCATCCGGGGGTTAAGGTCCCAGGAGGAAAGCAGAACCTTAGATCATCCAAATGCCACCTTTGACGCCCTGAAGGACATGGCTATTAAGGGCCTTCAGCCCCTGGAAACATCAGATACTGCTATCCAGTGTTACCAGGGTGGGGCCACCCCAATGCCCACAGCACTCACTGCCCCTTCATTAGTGGCTGAGGCAAAAGTGCAAACAGCATCCCCTAGCGAGCTAGACAGCCTGTGCTCTGAAGTGCGTCAGCTAAGTAAAACCCTGGCCACTGTTCTGAGCTCCCTTCAGCTACAGACGGAGTCCGAGCCTGAAGGAAGGATCCTACTTGCCGACAGTCCTGAGGATGTCCTTTGGATGAGGAGGAGAGGGAGGACAACGCCACCCCGTGGGAGGACCAACGACCAACCTCGCCCTCCAGGTGAACTCATTTGCTACCGTTGCCACAAGGCAGGCCACACCACACGGATCTGTCCTTTTAAACGGGCAAACCCTGGGGCCAAGGGCCGACACCCAGGAGTAGATCAACCAGGCCCATTGAGCTGGTACGACCGGTTTGTAGGAGGAAGGCCTTTCCTGTCCATTGTGCTGGACGGCATAGCAACAACTGCACTACTGGACACCGGGTCACAGGTTACCATCATACCTGATGTCCTTTACAAAAGGTACTGGTCCATAGATGAACTCCACCCGCCAGCCCCAAACCTCTCTGTGTATGCTTCCAATGGCCTTCCTCTTAACCTAGTCGGGGTTAAGGATGTGACAGTGAAGGTGGGAAGAGTGGAACTAAAGGACCAAGGACTGATTGTAATAGAGTCTAACCCTGGTGATACAAACCCATATATGATACTTGGCACAAATGTTGTTGGTAACTGTTTGGGAGAAGTGTTGTTTTTACTCCAACAGATTGCTGACACTGCCAAACCAGGGCAGAGGAAGGTGCTCCAGAGAGAGATACGAGCCCTCCTGTACCAGCAACAGGTAAAGCTAACAGGTGGTGAGATTGGTAATGTACGGGTGACAGACCCGATACCCATTGTGATTCCCCCAATGAGTGAAATGCTGATTTGGTTTAGGGCAGCAATAGGTCTCAAGGGACAGAACTACCAGGCGGTAGTAGAGCCCCTTAGCTCAGAGCACAGACCTACACTCCTAACTGCTAGAGGGGTAGTTGATGTACGCAATGGGAGGGTACCCGTACGTCTCCTAAATTGTGGGGAGGAGGAAGTCAAATTGTCAAGATACGCCACTGTTGCCAGACTGTATACTGTGAACAATAATGCCATACACACGGTGGAATCCTTGACCCCACTGGATACAGTGGAGGACAATGACTCTGAAGCTCAGCTGGAGGAATGGTGTCAACAGCTCCATGTTGGAACTGACGTCACTCCTGTCCATCAAAAACATGGTGTCTACAGAGTGGTTCAGGAATATGAACAGGTGTTTAGTAAACCTTGATTTTGGAAGGGTTAAAGGGGTACAACACCACATACCCACAGGTAACCATCCCCCCATTAAGGAGCGTTACAGACCCATACCACCAGCACATTACCAAAAAGCAAAAGAAATGTTGCATGACATGAAAAAGGCAGGGGTAGTAAGGGATAGCTGTAGCCCCTGGGCAGCTCCCCTGGCCCTGGTCAGAAAGAAGGACGGTAGCATGAGGATGTGTGTAGATTACAGACAAATTAATCGAATAACACATAAAGATGCCCCTTTGCCCCGTATAGAGGAATCCCTGGCTGCGCTAAAATCTGCCAATTATTTCTCTACATTGGATCTCAACTAGCGAGTACTGGCAAGTCTCTGTTGCTGAGGAAGACCGGGAGAAGACAGCCGTCACCACCACGATGGGATTATGCGAATTCAACAGCATGCCATTTGGGCTCTGCAATGCACCCGGAACGTTCCAGAGGTTGAAGGAGTGTTGCTTGGGACACCGGAACTTTGAGACAGTGCTGCTATACCTGGATGACGTTATCGTGTACTCGAGGACATATGAAGACCATCTAAAGCACCTGGCGGAGGTATTTGAGGCATTGTCCCGGTATGGGATGAAACTAAAACCTTCCAAGTGCCACCTGCTCAAACGGAAGGTTCAGTACCTGGGACACGTAGTCAGCTCAGAGGGGGTAGCACCAGACCCAGAGAAGGTCACTGCCATCCAGAAGTGGCCTGAACCAAGGAACATCAAAGAAGTATGTCAATTTCTGGGACTGGTCGGGTACTACAGGAGGTTCATTAAGGTCTATACCAAAAAGGCCGCACCTTTACAAGATCTCCTAGTAGGACAGTCCAAAAGAGGTAAAAGTCCCCCATTCCAGTGGGGCAAAGAACAGACTGAGTCCTTTGCATTAATGACGGAAGCCTTAACCGGTGAGGAAATCCTGTCTTACCCCGACTACAGCCAACCTTTCCTGTTATACACAGATGCCAGCAATGAGGGACTGGGAGCTGTGTTGTCCCAGAAGCAAAACGGCAGAGAAAAGGTAATTGCCTATGCCAGTAGGAAGCTTCGCCCTACTGAGATGAACCCGGAGAATTACAGTTCCTTCTAGCTGGAGTTCCTGGCCTTGGTCTGGGCTATCACTGAAAGGTTCAAGCATTACCTAGCCTCAACTAAATTTACAGCCTTTACCGACAATAACCCCTTGACACACCTGGAGACAGCCAGGTTGGGAGCCATGGAACAGCGTTGGGTGGCCAGATTGTCGAATTACCAGTTCACAATCAAGTACCGGGCAGGTCACAAGAACACCAATGCTGATGCCCTGTCAAGAATGCCCCACCAGTCGGACACCGAGGATGAAGTGGATGACCTAGAAGAAATTGAATTAGGCTGCGTGCCCACGTTGCGTATTACAAGCGTATATGCTGCGGAATTTCCGCAGCGTAAACGCATGTATATCCGCAACCCATGGTCCCCAATGGCATTCCGCAATGTCAAAGCCCATGCTGCGGATTTTTCCGCAGCGTATATGCTGCGGTCAAAAATCCGCAGCATGTTCATTAATTTTGCGTTTCCGCATGCGGATGGTACCCAAGTCTGGAGGAGAGGAGACTCTCATCCAGACTTGGGTACCAAAGAACCTGTAAAAAAAAAAATAAAATAAAGTTTATACTTATCTTCTGATGTCTTCCCGGTGTTTTCCCGCCGTCGCGAGGTGTGTGAAGGACCTGCCACGTCATTGAGTCATGTGACCCATCACATGACTCAATGACGTCACCGAAGGTCCTGCACACAACAGCGTGAGCCGCTCAAGACTCCGGACGGGGCACAGAATGCATCGGTAGGTGAGTATAAACTTTATTTTTTTATTTTTTACCATTCTGATTCTTTTTTTTTAACTATTACTTGGTCACACTATATAAATCCATGCCGGTTGCATGGATTTATATAGTGTGAACAAGTTGTCAAGCACTTTTCCAAGTGATGCTTGAATCACTTGGAGAAGTGCTTGATAACCCGCATGCGGAAATGCATGCAAAGACGCTGCAAAGACGCCTCACATACGCTTCTACCTGGCGGGAAAACCGCATGTAAAATCCGCATGCGATTTTCCCGCCAGGGAGAAGCGTAAAAAATATGCTTCATTTCTGCAACGTGGGCACATAGCCTTACCTGCTTTCCACAGAAATGGAATAGTCCACGAGCAACACACCTCCAGAAGACGTCATGGTAAGACGCTAAACCCTTTACCTCATCACAGCTGGAAAGAGACCCAGCACAGTGACCCGGTTGTCAGCCTCATCAAAGGACTGATAACCCAAGAAGGTTCTCACCTGGAGAAGGATGCTCCTCCACAAGCCAAACACCTGTGGAATGAGAGAAGCCGGCTGTTCATCTACAGAGAAAAGCTATTCAGGAGGTATGTCAACCCTAGAACCCATGAAATGGTGTGGCAGATTGTAATGCCCAGGACGGATATCCAGATGGTGCTAGAGGCCTACCATGACCAAGCAGGTCATTTTGGCTGGAAGAAGCTGGAAACCCTGTTGAAGGACCGGTTCTATTGGGTTGGAATGCGGAATTCCATAGAAAGGTGGTGCCGGAATTGTGGGCCCTGTAGCCTCAGGAGGAAAGACTACGGAAGTCAGAAAGCACCCTTGCAGTCCATCAAAACAACCCAACCCCTGGAGATTGTCGCACTGAATCACGTCAAACTGTCACCCAGCAGATCAGGCTATTTTTATGCCCTGACCATGGTGGATCACTATTCCCGGTTCCTGGTGGTAGCCCCTGTCAAGGATCTGACAGCAGAAACTGCAGCAAGAACATTCCAAACCTACTTCTGCAGGCCTCATGGATACCCGGACAAGGTGCTAAGAGATCAAGGCCCTGCTTTTGAAGCTGAGCTGTTTAAAGAATTCTGTCACCTGAATGGATGAAAGAAGATCTGGACTACACCATATCATCCCCAAACCAACGGTATGTGCGAGAAAATGAATAACATCGTCATTGACCTGTTAAAAACCCTACCTTTGGAAGAGAGGAACCAGTGGCCAGACAAACTACCTGACCTGGTGGACCTGTATAACCACATACCTGTGAGTTCTACTAATTGTACCCCAGCGTACCTCATGAGAGCAAGATCCGGAAAATTGCCCATGGACCTGGAGCTCGAAGTGGTAGAACCTGCTGCAGATATGTCCACTGAAGACTGGGACACAAATCGGCAAGACCAGTGCAGGAAAGTACAGGCCTGTGTTGAAGACAACCTAAACAAAGTAAGGGAAAGACAAGAAGACCAATATAACAAGCATGCACCAGCAGAACCTTTGGCACCCGGAGAAATGGTGCTAAAGCGGAAAAGAAGAGGTCACAAGCTCAATGACCAGTGGGAAAGAGAGCCCTACACCGTGTTAAATTCCAGATTTGACAACACCAAAACTAGCCTGATCAGCAAGGATGGAGGTAGGACAACCATAACGGTCTCAAGAGACCACTTGAAATTGTGCCCAGGTCTACTGAAGACATGGGAGGAAGAAGTACCTCTTATAATACCGGAAAAACCCAAGGAAGATGTGGTTCATACAGTTCTAGGAGACTTCCCAGCGGACTGGCCTCAACTCGATGGAGCAGTTATCATACCAGTGATACACTTCTGTCAGCCACCAGAAGAACCTCCACCACAAGAAGGGCCTGTGAACACCCTAGAAGAACCTGCTCAGGAACAGGAAGAGTCCCCAGTAAGAGAAGGATCACCAGTTGAAGCAGAGCCTGAGGGTCCAGTAAACAGTGCACTTGCCAGTCCTATAGAGATGTTGAGGCAGTTCTATAACTTACCACATGTAGACCTGATAGGTTAGCGGATAGTGCATGCACAGACACCAGTATCACCCCAGTGCTACGTAGATCCACACGCACCACACAAGGCCAAATCCCTACCAGGTATAGGGAATAAGGTACAAAATGCCTACAGTGTAAATAGCTACCTGGAAGGGTATAGTATTGTTTGTGTGAACTGAAAAAGTTATATGTGTGCATTTAGTTACCCGTGAGGGTATAAAGACGTGTAGGCTGAGGACTGTGAGCAGCCAAAAACTGTCCCATGTAAATAGTTGCACTTAATAAAATGCCCCCTATTGGCTTTATATTAAAAGACCACTGAACAAAAACCCGTTTGGCGTGGCCGAAGACGTGGTCCAACACCTGGATCACTTATGCCCTGTAGCCACGCCCAGGGCCTACGTTGAGGGTTTTCAGACGGGTCCCTCTTGCTACTCATGTTGCACCTTCACCAGTGAGATGGACACCTGGTTATGGGACTCACTGTAATTTTGATATGTGTTATTGTTATTATAATTGTAATTGTTGTTGTTACTTGTTTTACAAAAATGCTTCAGTCCAGGAGTACTGAGTTGTACTAGGGGGGAATGTGGCACCCTGCTGCGCACAGGTACCACAGGACCCAAAAGGGTGCATGGACGGACTTCTCCACAAGAGGCCCTCACTACACACAGACACCTCCAGCCTTCCACCTCATACCACCAGAGGGAGCCCTGTTAGGGATATGTATATACTGGAGGGTGGAGTTAGGTAGGCAGAGTGTGCTGGTACTGAGACCAGTGAAGAAGCAGCACCTGTTAGCTGCTGTGTTGAGGGCCCCGAGTGTGGCCGGAGGCAAGGAGAGAGGAGTTAAGGGGGCAGAGGAGCATCTAAAGCTCACCCCAGGACACAAGCCGGACACCGGGTCCGCACCTACAGGGTCCTCTACACCCAGTAGGGACGACCGGCATACCAGGAGGATTCCAGACCCCTGGTCAACCTGAAGCGACCACCATTTATAGAACTAGGAACCACGAAGGCCCCTGCGTCCAGGGATAGTGGTAGCCAGAGAAAAAGTTCCAAGCAGACAGGTGAGAGAGTGAAACAGCATAGAAGCTAGGCCTAGTTCAAGGCTGGCCAGAAGCTTTAGAGAGAGGAAGAAATGGACCAGGAGGCCTACTACTCGCTCACTGGGGAGAGTCCTGAAGTGCCCCCTCCTAATAGGTACCCTGGACCATACCTGCCGTTACACCAGTAAAGGTACTGAAGCGAATCCCCTGTGTGCGTGTCCGTCATTCCCCCTGACCTGACCGGGCCACCTCTCACCTGCATCCCTTCCATCAACCCTGCCCCGGGGGCCCGCTCCGCCTGTGGGGAGCAGAAACATCTCAGCTGCCATCCCATCACCCCGGTGGTCTGCAGCAGTGCTGGTACCCATTACCAGGAACCACAGGTGGCGTCACGAGACAAAATGTTAACAAACCCCCTTTTAAAGAGTGACCCCAGGGTACGGGCCGGGGAGCCGATCGCCGTGACATCCCAAGAAGGTAAAGGCCCGGGTACTGAGTCTCCCATATCCCCCTGGGCGAGTCAGAACCACTCTAATTGCACTTTACATTCCTGGGGGTACCCCACCATGTGCTGGTTTCCCTTATGTGCTCAGTACCATTACTCCAATTGTAGGTAGTTCTCCTATAACAGCCTTGACTTCTCTCCCCATTTCTGCAGGAATTTCTGGCTGTAAATAGGAGTTCACCTTTAGGTGCCATCAGCTGGAAGGGGTAGAAAACATGAGAATTGATGTTTGTTACCCAGTACACACCTTGCAGGAAATGACCAGCAGCTCTTATGTTTCTTGTGTCTCCTCACCCTCTCTTTGACATCTCCAAGTCTTAACCCTTTCCTTTATACTCCATTGGCAATTTCCTCATCTTCTCTTTGGCATCTTCTCGCCATCTGACGTCTCCTTGCTCTATTTTCAGTCTCCATAAGTCTTCTTGCCCTCTGTCAGGTACTCTGTCAGGGACGACACCGGGGAGATCACGCAATATCTCACCGTGCCATCACTATGTCATGGATTTTGTCCGGAATCACGAGCACACGATCCAGACTACTCACTACTTAGGTATCGGCAAGCGACCAGTGAGGGCGTCACACATCCAGATTCTAATGCTTGGAATAGGTGTTTACGCCCCCGTACTGTCACTGTCAGCTTCACGATAGCCCGATTATTAGTATTATCTGCCACCACCATCCAGATTTGAAATATAATACCGGCCTGGTCGGACGCCTGCGTTCTGGGGAGGGAACGATTACAGACCAAAAGAAACAAGACTATTAAATTTTATATTTAATCCAAAAGGGAGGCAGTGTTTAAGAAAAATCTAAGATTGTACAAAGGGGACATACAATACATAAGCAGTTACACAAAATAATAAGGATTAAAGAAGATTTACGCTATACAGTTTGCAGGGACGAATCAGGTGATGGAGGTGCTCCCTGATTTGATTTGAACGTTATCGAATGTGACCTGTTGCTTATAGTATCTATACCCCCCTGGCAATGAGTACTGCTCCAACCTCAGCAAACTATTTTATGCTTAAGGGAGAGAACTGTCCATACCCCCTTGTGCCGACATCACAGGGGCTGGGGCTCCACCCATCATGTTTGTATTAAAAGTCTGGTTTTTGGGATAACTTATCGCTGGTTGATCCCAGAAGCCCAAAAGTGGTACCATATTTTCTATTATAATTTTACCTTCATTTAGAGACCACACATGATATAGCTGCAGTCTGCTATTTTGCTACTTTTGCGCCACAGCTCCCTAGTTTTGCTTACAGCAATGAGAAAATATGCATATTGCTCCTTGGCTGTCCCTGATACTAAAAATATAGGTCCCATTATTAGCGGAATTATGGAACTTAAAATATTCCATATCGGTGCCGGCGCAACTATAGGCTTCCTTTTGAAGCTCGGGAAGCAAGCTTCAACAGTTACACGTAAATTATTGTAAGCCTATGTCTAATCACCCCCTGCGTCTGCCAGGGGGAAAAATGCTCGCATTTTAATTAGGTTGTAATTTTACAAGTCACTTCTACTGTAGGTGATAATTTGCAGAGAGACAGATGCTGGACTGTCAACTCTCCTGTGACAAATGGGGAATAAGGGAGGGGTGGAGGGGCTTGGGAGAAATGGTTAATATTCTCTTAATATCTATGACAGGGGAGACGAAAAGATTTTCAATTTCCCTGACACCCTCTCTTTGTCATCTCCTTACTGTTCCCTTTGCCCTCTCTTTGCACTCCATTTGCCTCTCTTGTTACAATCTCTTTTCCCTCTTTGCAATCTCCACTTTGTCCCTCTGGCGTTTCCTTTCCATCTCTTTGCCAACGTCTTGTCCTCTGACATGTCTTCACTCTCTCTATGCCATCTCCTCACTGTCTTCTCACCCTCTGACTTTTCCTTGTCCTCTCTTTGCCATTTCCTTGCTCTCTTCTCGCCTTTTGATGTCTCCTTGCCCTCACTTTGCCATGTCCCCACTGTCCATCGCCTACTAATTTCTCCCTCTCTTTGCCATCTACTCGATGTGTAGCACCCCGAGGACTCGGCTGCTACAGGGGTATTGCACCTCGATCCAGAGGTGTGGTATTCCACTCCCGGGTAAGGATGGAGTGTGGAACATAGCTCAGTTAGCTGCATGCACTACACTCACCCCATTTCCGGGGGACAGACCAACGGTACTCCCACCAGATAGATGTGCAGGTACGACAGCTTCTGTCCCTGGCTGGAGTGGGGAGGGGGGAGGAACATCCCAGTGGTGTAGGAGCAGAGAGGGGAGGGACTCTGGGCATAGGTAGGAGCCCATTGGGTGCTAGTCACCTGGGCTCGGGTGTCAGAAGGGAGTATATAAGGTGGGCACCATTTTAGATCGGTGTGAAGCGCAGTCTGGAAGAGAAGAGGAGAGGAGCTCAGCCAGAGAGGGCTGACAGGGAGCTGTGGCTCAGTCTGGGCCCAGCTCCAGAGCCAGGCCTGGAGAGGAGGCCTGAGGCAGAGAGAGAGAAAGAAGAAGAAGGAGAAACAGGAACACCAGGAAAGGCCCAGAGACGCAAGAAGAGAGGGAACCCTGAGATCCCACGAGTTAACGGGTGAAGGGTTGGCAGAGAAGGGTACCAGATCCCAAACTGGTGGAGGCCAATTATCCTCAGCCAGGAACCGGAGGTCGTGGTCAAGTCTTGGCGCGACCCCTCACCATATCCACCAGGAAGGCATACCATATAGGGTCAGGGAAACCGGGAAAGGTTTCACCACCAGAAGGCCCGAGGGAGCCGGACAAAGGTGGGTCCCTAGTGGGGACGGCCAGTAGGAAGGAAGAGAGGGGAGCCCTGGACCACGCTCCGGAGTTGCCTGGGAGTTAGCCGAGTCCCTCACCTGGTGGGCGCAGCACGGCTCGGGTGGTCCTGACTGCGCACAAGTGACCTGATAAAGAACTGTGAGTAAAGCTGTGAAAACTGCAACCGCACGTCTCAGTGATTCCTTGTCACACCACCACTACCACCATCATTCCTCCCTGCCTCGCCAGCTGCCCTGAGGCTATACCCCTCCCGTTGGGGGTTATACCATCCACGCTGCACCACCGTACCACCGGCCTCAGTGGTCTGCCCTGCAGCGGCGGCTTCATAGCCGCAATCAACGGGTGGCGTAGTCGAACAAAACAACATCTTATGCCAAGCACCGCCACTTAGTTTGACACCCTGGGCACGGACCGGGTCACCGCCACAAGAAGACTACTACCCCCATCGGATCCGGCTCCGGGTATCCCCCGCATGCGCAACGCAGCACAACATGGCCCAGGGGGTGCGTCAACTTTGGCGTAGTCGGCAGGATTACGTGCCCGCAACCACCGGGTACTGCGTGCCTGAAGAAAAGTTAACATGTACCTCAAAAAGAAGTCTCCCGCCAATTCCGGAGGATTCCCGCCATCGGACGCCGTCCGGAGTCGTTTCCCGCCGTTTGCCCGCCATTTGCAGCCTTTACCCGCCATCCCCGGAGTTTCCCGCCATCAGGAGACGATTCCCGCCATCTGAGACGGTTTCCCGCCCTGGCAGAGCGGACGCCATTATGGGCGTGCCAGAGGGTGGCAAGAGACCACCTCCCATCGTGGGCATGGCCCCAGAGTGGCGCCAAAGGAAGAGACCGCCCCCACCAGCCGAGACTACAATAATGGAGATGTCCATCAGAGTGGGGGGTCTGCCCCTGAAACTGACTGTCACTAAGATGCCCCGGGACCACTCCCAATGGGGGCGGATAGGGAATAAAGCTGAGAAGATGGGTGCGGCCTGGAGGAGTCTGGACAGATCGCACCCGGGGATGGAGGAAGAGTCGAGCAGCACCGACCCCGTGGTTCGGAGCCTGTTGCAGGCCGCCACCCCAGAAGGCCTGGAGGAGATCCTGGCACAACTCCCCAGAGATCGGGAGCGTGCACAGACCGCGCTGGAGGCCTTGGCCCGGAAGATGGCCCGAGTACAGCAGGAAGCACTGGCCAAATGGAGAAGGGAGATGGCCCAGCAGGCTGGAACCCGCCAGCAGAGGACGCCACCCGCAACGTGGGGCATGTCTGCCCCTGAGGATGGTGCAGGAGGGACGAAGGCCGGAGACGACGCCGCGGAGGGAGCTGCAAGGATGGAAGCAGGTAATGGGGACGTCATCACCCCGTGCCCAGTAGCCATAAGCCTGCCCCAGCTCCCCGTCGCAGAGCCCGAAGTCATATTCACCGCGCCCGTTGCCGCACCGCCGCTGCTCCCAACTAGGCCTCAAGCGGCAGGAGCCACGGTCGCGCCCTCTGTTACGCCACGCCCCTCGACCCTGAGCGCGGCAAAACGGGAAGTGCCACCGGCCTGGTCGCAAGGCCGAGTACCCCCGGGCGCCGCGGTCTCCACAGCGCCCTCTACCTCCACTGTGCCGCCGGCCTGGTCACAAGGCCTGGTGCATCCGGGCGCCGCTGCCCCCACAGCGCCCTCCTCCCCAAAGGTGCCATACCTGGACCCAAAGAGGATGCCTCCGGCCTGGACGCAAGGCCGGGTACCTCCGGGCACCGCTGCCCCCACAGCGCCCTCGACCTCCACAGTGCTGCCCCTGGGCGAAGATCTCTTCGCGCAGCATACTAGCCCGGACGGGCTGCCCTTCGTGTGGCCACCGGAGTACATCAACCCCCGACTCCGGAGGGAACGGCCCCTGTGTGAGCCTCTGATCCCGGCACCGGCGCCCGCCAAAATTGTCCCGCTCCCGTTGGAAGACGCCCAATTCGCATGGGATCCGACCGGTGAGGACCTCATGGGGTTCACCAAGGAGACCCGGGCGGCCGCAGCCCGGCGTGAGGAGTGCTGCCGTCAACAGCTGGAGGTCTTTGGGAGAGAACGGCGAGAGAGGCGAATCCGCGAGGAACAGCTGCAGGCCCAAATCGCGGAGCAGAAACGCCGGGCCCGACGAAACCCCCGTACGGCCCACGGCCCCCGCACCACCGGGACCGTAATAAAGTTCCAGCTAGAGAATGGCTGGGGCTTTATCCGGGATCACCGAACTCCCGGCGACGTCTTTGTCACCCGCAGGGATGTCGAGAGCCACCTGCCGGAGGGACACCGCGGACGTGACCTCTACCCGGGTGATGTGGTCGCCTTCACCCGGCATCAGTGTGCTAAAGGACCGTACGCCCTTCACGTACACCGGCTGACTGAGGAGGAGATGCAGTATGAGGAAGACCAAGAGGACCCGGACGGGTCTGAAGACTACCCTCAGGAGAGAGCACGGAGAGGACATAGCTACTGAAGGGAAGTAGCATGAACAAAGAACTGTATATAGTTACCCGTCGGGGTACAAGGATTGCTGCTAATTGGAGTGTGGTCCCCGTTGGGACTAGTATGGAGTTATTAAAGGGACTGTTACCTGTGTGTCCTAATCCCTAACCAGGCTGAGGACTGTGAGCAGCCATTCCCTATTCCCACTGGCCGAGGACTGAGAGCGGTCAACACCCTGTAAATAGTTGCGCTTCTTAAAGCGCCCCCTACTGGTTTTATAAAGAACTGTTTTTCTATCGTGGAATTAGTGACTGTTGCACTTTACCTGGTCACAAGTTGCACCGTGGCCAGAGATCAAGAATATATTGTGAAAATGTCTTATAATGGAAAGTTACATATGCTGCTAACAGAGTTTATAGTATTTTATATGAGTGTGAAGAAAGTCTTGTAATGTTGTATGATGTTTATACCTGTAACGTTAAGAAGAGTAGAGTACCTCCCATAAAGGGATGAGTTGTCAGTTATGTCTTATATGCAAGTGTACACTTTAAAATTTTTGTATGTTTTATATTGTTTTGCTCTTTTCCAGCCCGAGGACGTGCTGTGATTTGCCAGGGGGGAATGTAGCACCCCGAGGACTCAGCTGCTACAGGGGTATTGCACCTCGATCCAGAGGTGTGGTATTCCACTCCCGGGTAAGGATGGAGTGTGGAACATAGCTCAGTTAGCTGCATGCACTACACTCACCCCATTTCCGGGGGACAGACCAACGGTACTCCCACCAGATAGATGTGCAGGTACGACAGCTTCTGTCCCTGGCTGGAGTGGGGAGGGGGGAGGAACATCCCAGTGGTGTAGGAGCAGAGAGGGGAGGGACTCTGGGCATAGGTAGGAGCCCATTGGGTGCTAGTCACCTGGGCTCGGGTGTCAGAAGGGAGTATATAAGGTGGGCACCATTTTAGATCGGTGTGAAGCGCAGTCTGGAAGAGAAGAGGAGAGGAGCTCAGCCAGAGAGGGCTGACAGGGAGCTGTGGCTCAGTCTGGGCCCAGCTCCAGAGCCAGGCCTGGAGAGGAGGCCTGAGGCAGAGAGAGAGAAAGAAGAAGAAGAAGGAGAAACAGGAACACCAGGAAAGGCCCAGAGACGCAAGAAGAGAGGGAACCCTGAGATCCCACGAGTTAACGGGTGAAGGGTTGGCAGAGAAGGGTACCGGATCCCAAACTGGTGGAGGCCAATTATCCTCAGCCAGGAACTGGAGGTCGTGGTCAAGTCTTGGCGCGACCCCTCACCATATCCACCAGGAAGGCATACCATATAGGGTCAGGGAAACCGGGAAAGGTTTCACCACCAGAAGGCCCGAGGGAGCCGGACAAAGGTGGGTCCCTAGTGGGGACGGCCAGTAGGAAGGAAGAGAGGGGAGCCCTGGACCACGCTCCGGAGTTGCCTGGGAGTTAGCCGAGTCCCTCACCTGGTGGGCGCAGCACGGCTCGGGTGGTCCTGACTGCGCACAAGTGACCTGATAAAGAACTGTGAGTAAAGCTGTGAAAACTGCAACCGCACGTCTCAGTGATTCCTTGTCACACCACCACTACCACCATCATTCCTCCCTGCCTCGCCAGCTGCCCTGAGGCTATACCCCTCCCGTTGGGGGTTATACCATCCACGCTGCACCACCGTACCACCGGCCTCAGCGGTCTGCCCTGCAGCGGCGGCTTCATAGCCGCAATCAACGGGTGGCGTAGTCGAACAAAACAACATCTTATGCCAAGCACCGCCACTTAGTTTGACACCCTGGGCACGGACCGGGTCACCGCCACAAGAAGACTACTACCCCCATCGGATCCAGCTCCGGGTATCCCCCGCATGCGCAACGCAGCACAACATGGCCCAGGGGGTGCGTCAGATGTCTTTTTGCCGTTACCTTCTCCTCACCCTCTCTTTGCCATCTCCTTGCTCTCTTTTTGCCCCCTGAGTCTCTTCACCCTCCCTTTGCCATCTTCTTGCTGTCTTCTCACCCTCTAACATCTCTTCGCCCTCTCTTTGTAATCTCCTCTCTATCTTCCAACCCTCTGAGTCTCTTCACGCTCTCTTTGCCATCTCCTTCCTGTTTTCTCACCTACTGATGTCTCTTCACCCTCTCTTTGGCTTTTACTTGCTTTCTTCCTGACCTCTGAAGTCTCTTCACCCTCTCTTTGCCATTTCCTCATTGTCTTCTCGCTCAATGTCATCTCCTTTCTGTCTTCTCGCCTTCTGATGTGTCTTTGCCATCTCTCTGCTGTCTTTTTGACCTGTGATGTCTCCTTCCACTCTTTGACATCTCCTCGACTTCTCATTGTCTTCTCCTAGCTGTCTTCTCACCCTTTCCTTCTGTCTTGCCCCCTGATTGCCATCTCCTTGCTGTCTTTTCTCCCTTTTATGCCATCTTAAACTCACTTTGTCATCTTTTTCCTGTCTTCTTGCCCTTTGACGTCTCATTGCCATCTACTCAGTACCTCATCGCTGTCTTCTTCCTCTTTGTTATCTCCTCACTGTCTTCTTTTTCTTTGACTTCTCTTCGTCTTCTCTTTGCCATGTCCATACTGTCATCTCACCCTTTGCCTTCTCCTCATCCTTTCTTTGCCATCTCCTCACTATCATTTCTCCACCTGATGTCTCTTTGCCCTCTCTTTGCCATCAACTTGCTATCTTCTCGCTCTTTGACACATGTTTGCTCTCTTTGCCTTCTTTTCACTGTATTTTTGATCTTTGATATCTCTTTCAGCACTCTTTACCATCTCTTTGATGCTCGACCTCTGATCTCTCTTCATTCACTCTTAGCCATCTACTCGCACTCTTCTTGCTCTTTGACACATTTTCGCCCTCTCTTTGCCTTCTCCTCAGTTCCCACTATCAAATGTCTCCTCACCCTTTCTGTGCCAGCTCCTCACTGTCTCTTTGATTATGCCATCTCTTTGCTGTCTTTTCTCTCTTTGATGTCTCCTCATCCTCTTTGCCATCTCCTCGCTGTCTGTTTTCCATCTATTTCCTGTCACCTAACCCTTTAAAATCTTATCGCAATCTTTTTGACATCTCCTCACTGTCTTTTGCTCTCTAATGTCTCATCGCTCTCTTTACCCTCTTTGTCCTTGCGTTAACACAAGGATTTCTTTCAAGAGAAAATCCTTCTCGGGTGAGTCTACCAGGTGTATTAATTAATTAATTTCATTTATATGTCACCAACCTACTCTACAGCAATGTACAGAGAATATTATTTACATTGCCATTTACACTAAGAGCTCACAATCTAATCTTCTGATCTCACACACTGGGGAAAGTTTCATAGAAGGCCAATGGCCCGATTACGATACTTTTAGGTTGTGGCAAAAGCAGAGAACACGGAGGAAGCCCCAAGAACACAGAAAATATGAGCTTCATTATAACACCAGTGTTGGCGTCTCACCACCTTGGCTGCTCTCCTGCTTCCGCCGCAGCTTCTGTGCATTAGGTTCAGCAACTCACAGGCTCTCTGGCAGCACGCTTAGGGCGCTTGCGTGCACAGCCTGCATTTTAAAGAGACAATACGCTCACTTCTATTAGGCCCCCAGCCAATAGCATCTCCACCTGTTAGGAGGTGCCTGAGCAATAATTGTAGTTAGTCAGTCTGCAAGCTGCTAGCTAGTGATCAGGTCCCAGTACCAGTCCAGTTTAATCTGTACCAGTACCAGTTCAGCTTTACTGTTCCCATCGTGTCTGTGCAGTACTTGAACCCAAAACCCTCCTGCAGTACCTGAACTTGAAACCGCTCCTGCAGTACCTGAACCCGAAACCACCCTGGCAGTACCTGAACCCAAAACTGCTCTGGCGGTACCTGAATCCGAAACCACCCCAGAGTTACCAGAGCCTGAATCCCATGCTGCCACTATCAGTTCTGGTATCTGTCCCATCTGAATGAGTGGCTACATCTATAACCTCCGTATCCAGTCCTGCGTTGGACTCCCAGTCCGTTCCACTGTCCTGACCCGTTTTATTATTTTTCTTATTTGTGTACAAGACGGTTTCCTAGGTTTCTCTTATCAAACAATTGTGTAAATCGGACAATGAAGATGGCATCCTAATGCCGAACAACTTTTTGAAGGACACACAGACTTGCACTAGCAGGTTTGACCCTAGACTCTGCTGTGGGAATGTGCCCATAGACAATAATGGGTAGGAGTGCTGGCCCCTTGGGATATCAGGCGGAGGCCTGTCTCCTGGAGCCCGCCGCAGGGATCCTCAGAATGACACAACACACAGTGAGTGTATCCACCATGTGCAGAGCTCCGCTGTGTCTCCTTCCCCCACATGTGGATAAATATATTATTAGATAAACATGCTATTAATAAGTCTTCACACCCTTCAAACATGAGGCAATCAGCCATATCCGCATCTTTCCAGAGAGACTTCATCAACGTGATAATATCAGAGAATAATTAACATAAAAGCAGCAGATAATTACCGGACATGTGACATGATACTGTAGATGTGCGAAGCTTTCAGACCCTCAATCTGAGCCCGTACCCCAATCCCAGGGCTGACATTGGTTTATAATGTTGCCTAGCCCTTTAGAATCGTGACATGACTGCGCAGGACTACTGTAGACCCTGATAAATGTGCAAAGTGAGGCCTGGCATCTGTCCATGGCAAGCTGCCATTCAATGACTGTTACCAGGACACCGTGTACCTGCCCACGCCCCATGTCGCCTGGATTATGCCAGTGTCAGGCAGAAGCTACAAGCACAGATTGTATGTGGTGTCAAAGGAGGAGAAGGGATCATCTGATGTCTGTAGGAGAAGCATAGGAAGCACGAGCCTACCGTACATGTGTGGGCCCCCTGACACTACCGCACATGTGTGTACCCCCTGACACTACTGTACGTATGTGCCACCAGACACTACCGTAAGTGTGTGTGTGGCCCCTGACACTACCATACATGTGTGTGCCTCCAGACACTAACGTACTTGTGTGCGCCTCCAGACACTACCGTACATATGTGTGCTCCCTGACACTACCGTACATGTGTGTGCCCCCTGACACTACCGTACATGTGTGTGCCCCCTGACACTACCGTACATGTGTGTGCCCCCTGACACTACCGTACATATGTGCCCCCTGACACTACCGTACATATGTGTGACGATATAGCTAGTGATGAGCGAGTAACGTAATATTGGTAATCACTATACTCGTAACGAGTACTTTGTAATAATCGCGTATTCGTTCCGAATAGCGAGTACAATGTAAGTCAATGGGAAATGTGAGTAATTTTCTGCTGGACCCTACAAAGGGGTCTGGGGGCCTGAGGAAAAGGCTGAAATGGATGGGAAAGTGATGAAACAGAATGGGAAGAGCCCGGAGAATGTGTCTGCATGCATTTCTGACTCACATATGGTTTCTGGGAATAAGTTTGTCGCAGTATTACGCCACTTTTACAGACACACAAGAACAACTACCAGACCTAACCTAAATTGAATTTAACAGGCCAAAAAGGTTAAGAAACAGTTTTTCCTGCATATTCACTTGTATATAAGGCTAAATAAACCAGAGAAACCAAAAATAATATCCCTTTTAGCGTTTTTTCACAGATACTGTTGTGGATTTTTTTCACCTTTTACAATTGGGAGGACCCTGACTTATCCATTTTGTAGGTCCCTCTGTCATATATCGCTTTTAGTTCGCTATTCCCCAGCACTTTACAAGCACAGCTAGAACGCACCAGTAGGTATGTTGGTCTTTGACCTGAGAGGCCTCAGGTGGCTCTGTGACATGCATTTTGGAGGGACAGCTGTTACTTAGACATTTGGGCGGTCCCTCCATCATTCACACTCAGATAGTGGAATACATATTCCATAGCAGTTTACAATGTGCCCATTGTAGCATTGGGCTTGACCCTCCTCCTCCTCCTCCTCCTTAGGAAAGTCTCTGTTTAGTGTCCAGAATCAGGAAGTGATTCTTCAGTACGAGTTGAGACCTCAAGTTGTTCAGACAGCCTGATTATAGTGGCTGCTAGGGTAGACGGGAGCTCCGTACCCTCAGACAGTGGGATCCCAGTGTGCAAGTCTCCCCACACAAGAGCACGAGTCCTGTCAGCCCGCCGGAGAAACTCATCAAAGCGTAGTGAGGACACGGGGCACTTCTAGTCTGCAGGAAGCAGAGGAAGCTAAATAGGACTCCAGGCTAAGATGTGGGGGAGAGATATCGGATCCAAGTCACTGTCAATACAGAGGAGTCTCTTGGGCCAGGGATTATAGCCACAGAGATGCTCCGCTTAAAGAGGGAACCAGGGCTGAAGCAGTTAACAGCGCCTGTGAGAGAGATGATTGCCTGTCGGGCCTTATCCATTATATCTGACTGTAAATATTGTATATATTCCTCTTCCCCAAGTAAAGTTCAAGTTCTGGTTAAGAACCTCGTGTCCTCTGAAATTATTGCTGCCCTGGTCCCAGAAGAAAATTGCCTGGAGACAGCCGCGATCGGATAGCTTGAAGTAAGTGAAGAGCACTACATACACAGCCACACTTCAGAGGGAGGACACGTATTGTCTGTAGGGTGCCATAGCGAGAGGGGGCTACAGCTCGCCCACAACTACCTCGCTGGGGCACCTTACAAACATACATTTTGAAGTGCCCTCCTCTAGAAATTTTGGAGGTCCCTCTTGTGTACATTTGAGAGTGCCCTCACTTATTCATATTGTAGGGCCCTCACTCTATTATTTAACTCATTTAAGGGCAGAGACATGGAGTACTAGAAGGTAGCAGTGAGTGCGGCCTGCGATCCTCAGGTATGGCTGAACCCTGTGAAGCAGAAAAATAAAGCTGCACTAGTCAACTGGATGACGAGCTCAAATATAACCCTAAGTCAATGGACAACGGATATATGGTGCCCCCCCTCCAGGATGGGTTGGAGAAGCTTCTCCAAATGGCTCAGAGATTTTGATTATCAATATTCCCCAGATTATATAGCAAGAGAAGACTTATTGATACTGTACTACTTGGTCCAGTGCAGAATGTGCATCGTATTTCCAAAAATTACTTCAGGGGGCTGTGTCATAGGTGCAGGGAGATTCCAGGACAAGGGCCTCCCTTGACAAACATTATCTACGATGGAGTACTGTAGTAGTTGTGGCCCTCAATGGTCATGAACAGTCAGTGTAAATTTCTATTGAATATGTATCCCCTATCTCAGTCACAATGTGGCACAAGCCAGGCATGTTTTTTTGCCAAATAGGATGACTAACAGTACATTTCTATTGAATATGTGATGCGCCCCCTGGGCCGTGGGGTACTCGGTGCCGGGCTGGTCGTTGCTAGGGGAGATGTCACAGTGGCGGTGACCCGGTCCGTGACCCAGGGTGGTCAATAACAGGGGATATTTGCAGGGGATTTATAGTTTTTATATACAGTTTGTGATGCCACCTGTGATATGCGGCTAAAGGGAGCTGCCGCTGCCGAGCAGGTCCTCTGGAGCTGTTGTTAATGCAGCAGAGTTGGTTCAGCTCTCCTCAGGCAGAGCTCAGCTCCAGGGCTGTGTAGATGTTGTAGATATTGAGGTAGCGCTCGTGGTGCTGTGTAGTGCAGGGGGTGATGGCGCAGCAGTAATAATTCACAGAGACAGTGGGGTGCAGTCTTCCGGATTTACTCACAGTTCTCACTTTGCTCCTGGTTACAACTGCAGATCATAATGACGCGCCCCCAGGGCCGTAGGGTACTCGGCAGCCGGGCCTCTGGATGCCGGTTGGCGGGGATTATCACGGTGGCTGGCCCGGTCTGTGACCCAGGGCGGTCAGTGCAAAAGGGGTTTTATTTAATTGGAATTTTAAAGAAAGTTCGTGACGCCAACTGTGGTGCCTGGTGAGGATCACCAGCGCTGCAACAGTCCTCTGAGGCAGATGTTAGGGCAGCTTGTGATGGGACGGCTCCCCACAGGTGGAGCAGGCCTCAGGGCAGTGAAGTGAGAGAGTGGGTTGCGCTGGGCGTTGTAGTGCAGGGGGAACAATGGCACCGATGAAAGAATGGACGGAGGCGGTACAGTGCAGTCATCCGAGATTTTACTCAGTTCTTAAGACAGTCCACAGGTGCACTGTACAGGTGCAGGCCTCGCACGTAGCACTGCGTTCACCGGGCAGGGGTTCAATCCTTCCTCAGGCAGCTTGGGAATACCTGGCAGAACCCCACTTTCTCGTGTTCCTATTTTGACCGACTTCACACTGGGTCTTTCTCCCTCCTGCTCTGCGCTGCCCACTCTGAATCCTGTTCAGGTACTCTGAAGTCCCTCCTGTCCGTCGGAGTTACATAGACTTGCTTGACCCTCAGGGGATTAGAATGCGGCTTACGATCCCTCTGTCTTCTGACAGATGCGGGGCGTATGGGTGCCGTCCTGCACGCGCCGTACCCCCTAGGATCCCTTCTTAGAACGGAGCCTACTCCCTGCTCCCCTCCTGGGCCTCCAGACCAGGTTCTACTTGTGGAACAGAGCTCCTTATGAGACTCTGCTCCCGGACTGTTCTTCTGAACTGTCCCGAGCTGTTCTTCTGAACTGCTCCCTCACAACACATCTGGACTGACTTCTTCAGACTTGGGCCTCACTGGCTAGGCCTGCCTCTGGAGCAGAGCTCCTGCAGAGCCTCTGCTCCTCTCACTCTCCTCCTCTGACTGAACACACTCTCTAAGATGGCTTCCCTATTTATATCTCCTTCTACAAGTGCACCCTCTAACTACTTCCTCCACCCACACCCACTACTGGTTCCCCCTACCTTTGGTTCCCCCCACTCCAGCCAGGGTCAGGGCTCAGCAGGAAAACACATTGCATCTTGCCCTTCCAGCCGACCTGGAGCAGTGTAGTGTTGGATGCAGGTGTTGGGGTTCCGTGCAGCACTCCCTCCTTACCTGAGAGAAGGAGACACCACACCTCCGGGTGAGGTGCAGTACCTCTGTGGTGACTGAACCCTCAGGGGCGCCTCAATAACTTTCCACGTCGTGCTGTGCTTATTCAGGGAGGGGTTCAGGCAACCCTCAGGTACCTCCGGAGTACGTAACGGGACCCCCTTCAGTGTGTTCCTTCTTACCGTCTCCCTGCACCTCACACCCAATGTCCCAATCCAGTGACCGCGGACCTTGTCGGGCGACGTCTTCTCTGTCCCCTGGGTCCTCTATGGCCACCTTCTCGGTGAGTTAGATGTGGTTTTTGGGCTGCAGCGCCTTGACATGCTGCACCCTCCGGTTACCTAGTTGAATATTGCAATTCTCACTAGTTAGGGGCCGGTCCCCTCTGCGACCCGATCCCTCCACCTCCTGGTAGATTCGGGCGTATGGGTGGCTTCCAGTACTGCCTGTACCCCTGGGATCCTTTCTTCACTCCTGGAGCCTTCTCTCTGCTCCCTTTCCTTCCTCCTCTCCTTCTCCTGGGCCTCCTCACTCAGGCCCGCGCTTCCCTGAGCAGAGCTCCTGCTCCCAACTCCTCATCTGACTCTCTCTCACTTCTCCTCTGACTGGAACCATTCTAGATTGTTCCATCCCATTTTATATCACTTCTTACTGAGCTCCCCTGAACTTCTTCCTCCACCCACACCCACTACATGGTTCGCCCTACTTTGGTTCCCCCCCACTCCAGCCAGGGACAGGGCTCAGCAGAGGAGCAGCGCATCTTGCCCCTCCTGCTGGTCTGGAGTAGTGTAGTGTTGGATGCAGGTGTTAGGGTCCCGGGCAGTACTCCTTCCTTACCTGAGAGTGAGATACCACACCTCTGGGTGAGATGCAGTACCTCTGTGGCGACTGAACCTGCAGGGGCGCCACATACTCCCCTGGTAAAACACAGTACGTCCACGGGCTGGAACAGAGTAAAACACGGTTTTAGACATACAATTTTTTTAGAATGCATTCGCATAGAAGATAATAAACAAACTTTTTCTTCCCTTTATGGGAGGCGCATTCCTTAAAAGTTACAGGTTTCTATATAAAACTTTTCAAAGAACATTTTTTCTTTATGCTCATAAAACATTTCTCACATAAAACATTTTTAGCAGGCTACTGCGCGATCTGTAACCGTGTGTCCATTCCACTGAACAAGGTGCAATTCTGATGAACATGAGGGACCCGTCCGTAAACCCTCAACGTAGGCCCTGGGCATGGCTGCAGGGCATAGATGATCCAGGCGTTGGACCACGTCTTTGGCCATGCCAAACGGGATTTTTGTTCTGAGGTCTTTGTATATAAAACCAATAAAAGGCACTTTAAGAAGTGCAAACTATTTACATGGAAAGCTTGTCGGTTATTCATCGTCCATAACCCTTCAGTCTTTTTACCCTTACCGGGTAATTAAGTAAACACACTTAACCCCTTTTTTTTTTTTTCAGTTCACACAAAAACAAACTTCTTCAGCATAAAACTTAAGCAGTGCTGTACCCTTCCGGGCAACTATATACAGTTCAGTTTCCACTAGAGTCACTCAATAGTGGTGCTCCCTCCTGGGAAACAACTGATTCCTGCAGGCTGACCCAGCCAGGTCATCAGCCTTGCACTGCGGGGGCATGTCCTCCTCCACTACTCTGTACACCTGGAGGGCATACCACCCGGGCTCACCCTTGTTTCGGATAAAGGTGACACGGTGACCGGGGTAGAGGTCTCTGCCGGGATGCCCCTGTTGTAGATGGGGTACTCGACGTCCCGCCTATTCACAAAGACGTCCCGGAACATCTGCGGCTCTCTAATGAAGCCTCACCCAGCTTCCAAGTCGAATTTCACCACTATCCCCTCCAGCCGGGGACTGGACGTGGCAGATTTTGTCTTGCGGGCCTGGGTTTTGGCCGCCATATTCCGGGCCTCCATCTGCTCCCAACGCACCTGCTGGTCGTGCCGCTCCTTTTCTAGCTGCAGGAGCAGTGTTCCTCCCTCTTGAGGGCCTGGGTCTGAGTCTCACACGGGAACCCCATGAGGTTCCCCTCCCAGTTGTCCTAGGAGCAGGTCTGCGGAGGCAGCGCCCGGGATTGGAGGCCCCGCCAGGGGGCCCAGGAGCAGGTCAGCACTCTCAGCGCCCGGGACAGGGAGACTCCTCTTACCTGCTCCCGCGGCCACTCCTGTGCTGCTCTCTGCCTCCGTTCAGGCTCCGCCGGGCTGGGGCGCTGCTGATATTGCACAGCGTTAACTGCTGCCGGGTCGCAATCTTCCCCAGCAGCTCATACTTCCAACCTGCGATTACAGCCTGCTGGGCCTTCTCCATTCTCCGGCCTAGCTCTTGTACCTCGGCGTGGAGGAACTCCGTATCCTCCAGGGATAATTTGGAGACCGCCTCCTCCAGGGTGAGAGGCATCTCGGGTTGCTGCAGGCCACGGGCGGGAGCTCGGTTCTGACTCCTCTCCATGCTGCCTGCTGGGTGCGGTCTGTCTGGTCTGCTGGAGACCACACCCTGTCTCCACTGTTTCTCTTTTCCTCTCCCCTTTCGGGGGCGGTTCCATGGCAGCTTGCTGTCAGCCACACCTAGGGGCGGCCCCCCCACCTTGATGGACACATCTACATACATGGCCACTGCTGCTCGGGACGGGCCCCGCTTTTGGCGCCATTCTGGAACCCGGCCCACGATGGGAGGTGGTTTCTTGTGGTCTTTGATCACGCACATAATGGCGCCTGTTCTTCTGGGGCGGGCACCACATTCAGTATAGAACACAGTCTCTAGGCGCACAATACCCGGTGATAACGGGTGAGTTCATATCCTGTTCCTGACGCCAAGTATGACGCGCCCCCTGGGCCGTGGGGTACTCGGTGCCGGGCCGGTCGTTGCTAGGGGAGATGTCAGAGCATCTTGCCCCTCATGCTGGTCTTGAGTAGTGTAGTGTTGGATGCAGGTGTTAGGGTCCCGGGCAGTACTCCTTCCTTACCTGAGAGTGAGATACCACACCTCTGGGTGAGATGCAGTACCTCTGTGGTGACTGAACCCACAGGGGCGCCACATATGTATCCCCTATCTCAGTCACAATGTGGCACAACCTGTGACAAGGCCCTCCAATGACAAATATTAGTTTGGTAGGACCACTGTACATTTCATATTTGTCCACTGCACAATATGCATAGGGTTTGTAAAAATTAGCCCTATGGGCTGAGTCATGGTTGACGCAGGAAGCCACCATCTCAAGGGCCTCCAATCACAAATAGTAGTTAGGCTGGAGAAGGAATACTGTCCTGGTTTGTCCAATGCACAATGTGCATAGGGTTTGTAAAAATTTGCCCTATGGGCTGAGTCATGGTTGATGCAGGAAGCCACCATCTCAAGGGCCTCCAGTCACAAATAGTAGATGGGCTGGAGTAGGAATACTGTCCTTTTTTTGTCCACTGCACAATGTGCATAGGGTCTGTAAAAATGTGCCCTATGGGTTGAGTCATGGTTGATGCAGGAAGCCACCATCTCAAGGGCCTCCAATCACAAATAGTAGTTAGGCTGGAGTAGAAATACTGTCCTGGTTTGTCCACTGCACAATGTGCATAGGTTTTGTATAAATTTGCCCTATGGGCTGAGTCATGGTTGACGAAGGAAGGAAACGTGTTTTTATGGGAAGGGGGTGACGTTAACAGCAGTAGCATGAATCTGCATTTTTGGTGAATTTAGGTTGGCTTGCTGTCATCAGTAGAGATTACAAACTGTGGAGATATCCAGTCCTTGTTGAATTTAATCAGAGTAAGTCTGTCTGCATTTTCTGAGGAGAGGCGTGTGCGCCTATCACTGATGATTGCCCCAGCGGAACTGAAAACATGTTCTGAAGTCACACTAGCAGCCAGGCAGGCCAGCACCTCCAAGGCATCAAAGGAGAGGTCGGGATAAGTGTTCAGCTTATACACCCAATAATTAAAGGGAACTGAAGCATCAGAAATGACGCACGTATGGTCACTTAAGTAGCCCTTGACCGTTATCCTTCCTTGGCATTGTTACAGGCACAGATAGCCCTTGCTGTTGTGTTGGTTTATTGAAAATTGCCCAATTTGTGCACATTTTCACCCCACCTCTGTTGGAGCTGGTGTTGAAAAGAGCCGGTACCTCTGCCACCAGCATTGTCTGAGGGTGATGTTTTCAGCATCTGATCTACAACGGAACCTCTTGAACGATTCCATTGTAAAACTCTTTGGTGACTCCAAAAGGAGAGAAGGAAATTTCTCCTTGTACCGTAGATCGAGAAAGGTGGCCAACCAGTATAGGTTGTTGGATAAAATGTGTATCACGAGAGTGTCTTGCCACAGACACTTACACATGAACTGTGCCATGTGGGCCAAGCTGCAAAAAGGCAAATGTTCTGTGTCCCCAACAGTAGAAATAGTACCCATCCTCTCCTCACGCTGACTCGCATCCTCCTCCTCCACCTCCTCCTCTCCAGCCCATCCAGGCTGGACAGAAATGAAGCTTGGGTTCGGTGTCCCCTCTGTAGCATTACGAGTCCCCTCGGTAGCACAGAAAAACAAGTCCTCTCCCTCCTCATTGTCCTCATCTTTCTCCTCATCACTCATTGTTGCCTCAGAATATTGGCTGGGCTGGGTAGTGTATCACCCATTGAGAAATCTGGCTCCATACCAACATGCTGGGCACTCAAAGCTTCCTCTTTGAGATTATGCAGTGATTGTTTCAAGAGACACAGCAGCGGGATGGTTACGCTGATAATAGCCTGATCACCGCTCACGAGGTTGGTGCAGTACTCAAAGTTCTCAAGAACCTCACAAATGTCAGCGATCCACACCCACTCAACAGTTATGTGTGTTGGATGACTCTCAGTCTGACGGGCATGTTGAAGATGGTATTCAACTACTGCCCTCTGCTGTTCACTAATCCTCGCCAACATATGATAGGTTGAGTTCCACCACGTGGGCAGGTCGCAAATGAGTCAGTGACTTGGCAAATTCAAGCATTTTTGCAGCGCTGTAAGAGCAGAAAAAGCAGTAGAGGAATGGTGGAAATGGGCGCTAATATGGCGCACCTTCTCAAGTAGGTACGGCAAGTCAGGGTAAGTTTTCAGAAATTTCTGAACAACTAGGTTCAGCACGTAAGCCATGCATGGCACGTGTACCAGCTTGCCGACCTTTAAAGCCGCCACCAGGTTACGCCCATTATCGCAGATGACCAGACCGGGTTGAAGGTGCAGCGGGGAGAGACTCTGATCGGTCTGTTTTTTTAAAGCTTACCACATCTCTGCTGCAGTGTGTGCTTTCTGACCTAAACAGATCAGCTTCAGTAGACCGTGTTGCCGCTTTGCCGATGCCCTGCTGTACAGGTCCCAGCTTGCCAGTGATGGGGAGGGTAATTCAGCAGAGGATGAGGAGCAGGAGGAGAGGAGAGAGGAAGTGGAATATGAAGAGGCGAAAACCCTGACAGAAGTTGGGCCCGCTATTCTTGGCGTGGGTAAGATGTGTGATGTTCCAGTTTGCACCTTTGTCCCACCCTCCACCAGGTTCACCCAGTGTGCCGTGACAGAAGTGTATCGTCCCTGTCCACAACAACTTGTCCAGGTGTCTGCTGTTAGATGGACCTTCCCGGTTACAGCATTGGTGAGAGCAATGTTCAGATTGTTTAACACGTGCTTGTGTAACGCAGGGACGGCACACCGGGAAAAATAGTGGCGGCTGGGAACACTGTATCGTGGGGCAGCCACAGCCAAGAGATCACGGAAAGACTGTGTTCCCACAAACCTAAATGGCAACCTCTCCACAGCTAGCAATTTGTGCCTGTGGGTGCGTGGCTGGGTAGTTACGCTTTCTTTCCAAGCTCTCAGGCACGGACAATTGGACGCTTCACTGGGGAAAGGAAGTGGATGTGGTTGATGTTTGTTGTGTGTGAGCAACCGCAGCTTGTGGGCAGGAGGTATGAGCGCCTGCTTCCTGAACAGCAGATTCTGAAGGACATAGCCCAGGTGACATGGTGTTGGTTTGACCCACAGATTCAGATTTTGTACCCTGGTGTTCCGCCCACCTACTGGTGTGCTTTGCTGCCATGTGGTTTTGCATACTGGTGGTGCTCACGTTGCCTTTGCCCTGGCCTCTGCTCAACTTGGTATGGCAGATGCTACAGACTACAATGTTTTTCTCTAAAGGACTTTTAGAAAAAAAATTCCACACAGCAGCTGAACGCCCCCTTGCCCTGACTTGATGCACAGCGGGGGTGCTCTTGGGAACAGTTGACCCAGTTCTCACTCTGAGCAAACCACGACCCCTTGGTGCCTGTGTTGATGCTACATATCCATCTTCCTCTGTGTTGCTGTCATGGCTATGCGTGCCAATGGTCCAGTTCAGATCAGTGGACTCAGCATCGACCACCTCATCTTCCATCTCATCCTGCATCCCAGTTGACATTGTAGGCTGACCTGATAGCAACTGTATCTCATCATCATCAGCCTCTACCTCTAGAGACAGTAAATGACGTTCCTCCAAGTGGCTTTCTTCTGGACGTAGGTCCTCAAACACTTGAGCATCAACACACGCCACTTCCTCTTGTCCCTCTTCAATGCTACACGGTGATAGGCCAGAGCCAACCAAAGGATACGTACCAAACAGATCCTAAGAGTGGCCAAGCTTGGGGTCATATGTTTCCCGTGACTGATAATGGCGGGAGGAAGGAGAACCAGCTTCAGGATTGGATGGGCCAGCCTTCTGTGTATCGACAGTAGACTGTGTGGGCTTGGAAGATTTGTTGCTGCTTGACAAATGCATAGAGACCTTGTCTGCTATCCAAGACAGAATCTGCTTTCGCTCTTCTGACTTCCACACACGTTTACATTCCAGACCGGGAAATTTTCCAGGAACATAGTGGATGCATCAAGCTTCTTCTGACCTGACACAGACTGAGTGCCTTCTCGCTCACCATTGACAACACCACGTCCACGTCCCTGTCCCTTAACAACGGCTTTCTTGGCATTTTGGGTTTTGTTGACCAATTGTCAGATGTTGATGGCACAAGCCAAGCAAGCTGTCACAGGCAAAATAGTGGGTAAAATGGCCTGGTGTGTGCTTTGTAGCAAGCAGTAGGAAATGTTTGGACTACTGCTTTGCATAGGGCACTAAACGCCTTTTAAAGTGGACTAATGTAGCATCGGCGTCTCTGCCTCCTGCCGGGCAGAGACGCCGTTGCCCTCACCGCCGCGATCTAGGTCCGGCGTCTTCCCGCTCCCCTGCTGCTGTGGCGCGCACCGCACGCAGCTTCCCGGCCACTGTGCTTAGGGCACGCGCTCCCTCCCTCTTAACAGGGCCATCCGCGCGCCAATGGCCGGAGGACTTCCCCTATATAAGGCACCTCCTCCAAAATGGAGGTGCCCGTGCAAGGTTGTTATTCCGTGTGCTAAACACTTGCTCCAGCCCTCAGGTCCTGCTGCCTGTCAGTCCTGCCTGCCAGTCCAGCCCGCCAGCCTGTCTAACAGTTCTGTCCTCCAGTCTGTCTACAGTTGTGCCCGCCAGCCTGCTTACCTGGAGCACCTGTTTGTAACCTGCCGTGCCCGCCAGTCTGCCTACCTGAGGCACCTGCCTGTAACCTGTCATGCCTACCTGGAGTACCTGCCTGTTACCTGTCGTGCCTGCCAGCCAACCTACCCGGAGCACCTGCCAGTTACCTGCCATGCCTGCCTGCTTGTCTACCCGGAGCACCCGTCTGGCTATCTGATGAACCAGCCTGCTTATCTACCTGGACCACCCGTCAGCCTTCCTGCCGTGCTCATCCGCTGTACCGGTCAGTTCCTGCTGACGCGCCCAGGGGATGGGGGCGACTCGGCGCCCGGGCCTTGTTGTTAGTTTTTGGTGGGATGCTGCGTTGGCCGGCTCCCGGGCCCGTACCCTGGGGTCACTCTTAAAAGCAAAGGAATGGATGGGGAAAAGGTGTATGGGATAGGGGAAAGTTCGTGACGCCACCGGTGGTGTCTGGTGAGGATCACCAGTTCTGCTTCAGTCCTCTGAGGCCGGTGATCAGGCAGCTTAGATGGTGCGGCTCCCCACAGGTGGAGCAGGGCCTCAGGGCAGCGTGGAAGAAGGGATGCAGGACAGAGGGAACCCAGCCGCGTCAGAGGAAGAATAGGCACACACATGACAGTTCACTTCAGTACCTTTACTGGTGGTGTTTCAGGCACGATCCAGGGCACTGTAGGGTGAAGGGTGCATTTCAGGACTCTCCCCAGTGAGCGGGTGTGGGGCCTCTTGTTTCTTGCCTTTTCCTAGTAAGTTTATGACCTGCCTGGAGCTAGGCCTAACTTGGTCTCTGTCTTGCACCAGCTGACCTGGTGGTAGGGCCTTCTGTTGGAGTTCACACTCCCTGGAATTTTTGGGCCTCAGTGACTCCTGACCCTGGTATTACAGTCAGCTTTTGGTGTCCCTGGGACATATAGTTCGCCAGGGGTTCCGGTAGTTTCTGCCGGTCGTGGAGATCCCTGCAGACGCGGACCCGGTGTCCGGTATATGGTCTTGGGATGAGCTGGCTAAGCTCCTCTGCCCCCTATGTAGCTCGCTACTCCACTTGCCTTCGGCCGCTCGGGGTTCTCGCTAGGCTTCACACTGGCAGTAGGCCTCGCTACTCTTCACCGCTCTTATGGCGTCGGCACGCCTTGGGCTCACTAACCTCAGCTCCCTGAGTCTAGGCTGGACTGGCAACTTCTCTGGCTGCAGCAGACTGACCTCCTCACAGACTAGATCCACCTTCCCTTTTTATATCCCTATCCGGGCTCCCTCTGGTGGTCTGAGGTGGAAGGTGGAGGTGTGTGAATGTTACGAGGGCCTCTTGTGGAGGAATCCGTCCATGCACCCCTCTAGGATCTGTGGCACCAATGCACAGCAGGGCGCCACATTCCCCCCTAGCAAAGCTCAGTACTCCCGGACTGAAGTATTTTTTATAACAACAACAATAACAATCTTCCTTTTATGGGAGGCAATTTGGCTTGAACGTTGCATATAAAACATTATAAATAATAAATAGATATATACAATTTAATAAGCAACCCCAGAATCCAAGTCTCTTGCGGTGAGGTTCCCAGACAGGATGTCCATCTCACAGGGTAGAGTACTTGGTAGCTTGAGGGACCTGTCCCAAACCCTCCACGTAGGCCCTGGGGTGGCTGCAGGGCATGGAGATCCTGAGTTGGACCTCCATTAGTGCCACACCAGACAGGTTTTTCTTCTGAGGTCCCCTAAAGAGGCACTCCAGGGAGTGCAATTATTTACAAGAAGCAGTTTTTGGGCTGCACATAGTCCTCAGCCACAGAGTTCTGAATGTACCCTGACGGGTAACTAGAGTCAAACAAGAGAAGTGTCCATGTCACTTAAATTGTCCATTGCAAGGCAAAACACAAGCTAATAAATACATATACAAGAAAATACATAATATAATACAATACAATATAATACAATACAATACCCCAAGGGCAACTATCTGCACTGTCAGAGTTTCCTACTTTACTCTCTGTATCTGACAGGGGTCTGACCTCGTGTGCTACGTGTCGACCTACGTGGTATTGGGATGCGTGAGGCACTAGTATTTGCACTACCTCCCATTCTGTCAGTTCTAAGTGTTGGGGAACTGCAGGGTTGCCTTAACCTCTCTACAGGACTGGCAAGTATACCATTGGCTGGGCCTTCTTGCTCTGCTCCAACCGGGGATCCTTCTTCTGGGGATTCTTCTTGAGCAGGCTCTTCTGAAGCACTTACAGGCTCTACTTGCTGTGGAGGGTCTTCTGGCTGTTGAAAGAAGTGGATCACAGGGATTATTACTGCTCCTCCTAGTTGAGGCCAATCTGCCAGGAAATCTCCTAAGTCAGTATGGAGTACTGCTTCTTTAGGCTCCTCCGGTACGGTGAGAGGCACTTCTTCTTGGGGCTTTAGCAGGTCTGGACACAACTTCTGATGGTCTCTAGATACCGTTGCAGTCGTTATTCCTCTGTCTCTACTAATTAGGCAGGTCTTCCTATTATAAAATCTTGAAGTTAACACAGTGTAAGGTTCTCTCTCCCACTGGTCATCAAGTTTGTGGTTTCTCCTTTTCCACTTTAACACCACTTCTCCTGGTGTGAAGGGTTCTGCGGGCGCACTTTTTTTGTACACTGTGTGCCGAATTATTAGGCAAATGAGTATTTTGATCACATGATACTTTTTATACATGTTGACCTACTCCAAGCTGCATAGGCTTGAGAGCCAGCTACCAATTAAGTTAATCTGGTGATGTGCATCTCTGTAATGAGAAGGGGTGTTGACTAATGACATCAACACCCTATATAAGGTGTGCTTAATTATTAGGCAACTTCCTTTCCTTTGGCAAAATGGGTCAGAAGAGAGATTTGACCGGCTCTGAAAAGTCCAAAATTGTGAGATGTCTTGCAGAGGGATGCACCAGTCTTGAAATTTCCAAACTTTTGAAGCGTGATCACCGAACAATCAAGCGTTTCATGGCAAATAGCGATACTCAGGGACATGGCCAAGGTAAGGAAGGCTGAAAAACGACCACCTTTGAACAAGAAACATAAGATAAAACGTCAAGAATGGGCCAAGAAATATCTTAAGACTGATTTTTCAAAGGTTTTATGGACTAATGAAATGAAAGTCACTCTTGATGGGCCAGATGGATGGGCCAGAGGCTGGATCAGTAAAGGGCAGAGAGCTCCACTCCGACTCAGACGCCAGCAAGGTGGAGGTGGGGTACTGGTATGGGCTGGTATCATCAAAGATGAACTTGTGGGACCTTTTTGGGTTCAGGATGGAGTGAAGTTAAACTCCCAGACCTACTGCCAGTTTCTGGAAGACAACTTCTTCAAGCAGTGGTACAGTAAGAAGTCAGTATCGTTCAAGAAAAACATGATTTTCATGCAGGACAATGCTTCATCACATGCATCCAACTAATCCACAGCTTGGCTGGCCAGTAAAGGTCTAAAAGAAGAAAAAATAATGACATGGCCCCCTTGTTCACCTGATCTGAACCCCATGGAGAACCTGTGGTCCATCATAAAATGTGAGATCTACAGGGAGGGAAAAACAGTACACCTCTCGGAACAGTGTCTGGGAGGCTGTGGTGGCTGCTGCACACAATGTTGATCGAAACAGATCAAGCAACTGACAGAATCTATGGATGGAAGATTGTTGAGTGTCATCATGAAGAAAGGTGGCTATATTGATCACTAATTTTTTGGGTTTTTGTTTTTGCATGTCAGAAATGTTTATTTCTAAATTTTGTGCACTGATATTGGTTTACCTGGTGAAAATAAACAAGTGAGATGGGATTATATTTGTTTTTTATTAAGTTGCCTAATAATTCGGGACAGTAATAGTTACCTGCACAAACAGATATCCTCCTAAGATAGCCAAATCTAAAAAAAACCCACACCAACTTCCAAAAATATTAAGCTTGGATATTTATGAGTCTTTTGGGTTGATTGAGAACATAGTTGTTGATCAATAATAAAAATAATCCTCTAAAATACAACTTGCCTAATAATTCTGCACAAAGTGTAGTGGGCTTCCTGCTTGTCCCTCACCCGAGTGAGACTGTCTTCGACACAGGCCTGTACTCTTCTGTACTGCTCCTGTCTGGTAGTGTCCCAGTCCTCAGTGGACATATCTGCTTCTGGCTCTACTACACCAAGCTCCAGGTCCATGGGCGACTTCCTGGGTCTGGCTCGCATGAGATATGCTGGAGTACAATTGGTGGAACTCACAGGTATGTGGTTGTACAGATCTACCAGGTCAGGTAGTAGGTCTGGCCACTGATCTCTCTCCTCTAGTGGTAAGGTCTTCAGCAGGTCGATGACGATGTTATTCATCTTTTCACAGAGACCGTTGGTTTGGGGGTGTTACTGTGTAGTCCTGATCTTTTTACACCCGAACAAATGGCAGAACTCTTTGAACAATTCGGCCTCAAAGGCTGAGCCTTGATCTGTCAGCACCTGCTCCGGGTATCCGTGGGGCCTGCAGAAGTACGCCTGAAACGTCTTCGCCGCAGTTTCTGCCGTCAGGTCCTTGACGGGGGCGACCACCAGGAACCGGGAGTAGTGATTGTAGCATCGGCGTCTCTGCCCTCTGCCAGGCAGAGATGCCGTCCCTCTCACCGCCGCGCTTCCTGCCCGGCGTCCTCCAGCGCTCCTCTTCCTGCTTCTGCTGCCGGCGCACGCACCCTCCCTCCATCTTAAAGGGGCCGCGCGCACCGCCCTAATGAGTCCCCGGCCAATTGCCGGAGGTCCTCCCATATATAAGGCACCTCCTCCAAAATGGAAGTGCCCGAGCAATAGTTGATGCACAGTGTACTTACCTCTGCGTCAGCCCTCTGGTCCCATTGCTAGCCTGACTACTAGTCCTGCCCGCCAGCCTGACTATCAGTCCAGTCCGCCAGCCTGACTAATCTCCAGCCCGACAGTCTGTCTTCCGTTCAGTCGGCCAGTCTGTCTATGGGCTTTGCCGCCTACTTACCTGGAAGCACCTGCCTGTCACTTGCCGTGACCACCTGACAGCCTACCTGGAGGCTCCTGCCTGTCACTTGCCGTGACCACCTGTCTGCCTAACTGGAGGCTCCTGCCCGTCACTTGCCGTGACCACCTGACAGCCTACCTGGAGGCTCCTGCCTGTCACTTGTCGTGACCACCTGTCTGCCTACCTGGAGGCTCCTGTCCGTCACTTGCCGTGACCACCTGACAGCCTACCTAGAGGCTCCTGCCTGTCACTTGCCGTGACCACCTGACAGCCTACCTAGAGGCTCCCGCCTGTCTCCTGCTGTCTCTGCCTGTTCACTAACCCGGATCTCTCGTCAGCCTGCCTGCTGTGCCCATCAGTATCGGTCAGTGTCAGCCATCTGACCCGTGGGAGTCACCTACTCTCTTACAAGGTCGTCCCCAGAGTAGCACCTGGTCCCTCTGCTCGGTCCCTCCCTGGTCACGGAGTCGTTAGCCGCCGTACGACCTAGATCGGTCCGAGTTGATACTTAGTTATGCCCCGATGGGTCCCTCCTTGCACCGCAGCACAGAGGTTCTACCACCCGGATCTGTAACAGTGATCCACCATGGTCAGGGCGTAAGAATATCCTGACCTGCTGGGTGACAGCTTGACATGATCCGGGGCCACGATCTCCAAGGGATGAGTTGTCTTGATGGGTTGCAGGGGTGCCTTCTGGCTGCTGTAGTCTTTTCTTGTGAGGCTACAGGGTCCACAGTTCCGGCACCACCTCTCAATGGAACTGCGCATACCTACCCAATAAAACCAACACTTCAGCAGGGTTTCTAGCTTCTTCCAGCCAAAGTGCCCCGCCTGATCGTGGTAGGCCTCCAACACCATCTGGATGTCTGTCTTGGGCACCACTATCTGCCATACCATCTCATGGGTTTTGGGGTTGACGTACCTCTGGCTTCTCTCGATAGATGAACAGCCGGCTCTTCTCACTCCACAGCTGCTTGGCTTGGAGAGACGCTTCCTTCTCCAGGAAGGAACCTTCCTGGGTTATCAGCTCTTTGATATGGCTGACAACCGGGTCGCTGTCCTGGGTCTCCTTCCAGCTGTGGTGAGGCAGGGTGTTTAACGTCTTACCACGTTGCCTCCTGGAGGCTCGTTGCTCGTGGACCATTCCATTCAGATGAAGGGCAGGTAGTTCAATCTCTTCCAAGTCATCTACTTCTTCAGTGTCCGACTGGTGAGGCATCCTGGACAGGGCATCGGCGTTGGCGTTCTTGCGGCCCGGCCGGTACTTAATAGTGAATTGGTAGTTTGACAGCCTAGCCATCCATCGTTGTTCCATGGCTCCTAACTTGGCTGTTTCCAGATGAGTCAAGGGGTTGTTATCAGTGAAGGCAGTGAATTTACTGGAGGCTAGATAGTGCTTGAACCGCTCGATGATGGCCCAGACCAGGGCCAGGAACTCCAACTTGAAGCTGCTATAGTTCTCTGGGTTCCTCTCGGTCGGGCGGAGCTTCCTGCTTGCATAGGCGATCACCTTCTCCTTGCCATTCTGCTTCTGACTCAGTACAGTTCCTAATCCTTCGTTGCTGGCATCAGTGTACAGCAGGAACGGTTGGCTGTAGTCAGGGTAGGCTAGGATCTCTTCGCCGGTCAGGATCTCCTTCATCACATTAAAGGATTCAGCCTGCTCCTTACCCCACTGGAACGGGGGATTTCTGCCTCTGGGGAACTGTCCTACCAGGAGGTCTTGCAGAGGCGCTGCTTTCTTGGTATAGTCCTTCACAAACCTCCAGTAGTACCCAACTAGTCCCAGGAACTGACGTACCTCCTTGAGGCTCTTCGGCTCTGGCCATTTCTGGATGGCAGTGACCTTCTCCGGGTCTGGTGCTACTCCCTCTGGACTAAAGATGTGCCCCAGGTATTGTACCTTTCGCTTGAGCAGGTGGCACATTGAGGGCTTCCCATACCGGGACAGCGACTCAAATACCTCTGCCAGGTGCTTCAAGTGGTCCTCATACATTTTGGAGTACACTATCACGTCGTCCAGGTATAGTAGTACAGTCTCGAAGTTGCGGTGTCCCAGGCAGCACTCCATCAATCTCTGGAACGTTCCGGGGGCGTTGCAGAGTCCAAACAGCATACTATTGAACTCGCAGAGTCCCATCGGGGTGGTGAAGGCCGTCTTCTCCCGATCCTCCTCAGCAACAGCTACTTGCCAGTACCCACTAGTGAGGTCAAGGGTGGAGAAGTAATTTGCAGACTTTAAGGCAGCCAGGGATTCCTCTATACGTGGTAAAGGGTATGCATCTTTATGTGTAATGCGATTTACTTGTCTGTAATCTACACACATTCTCATGCTTCCGTCCTTTTTCCTGACTAGAACTAGGGGAGCTGCCCAGGTACTACAACTATCCCTTACTACCCCTTCCTTCTTCATGTCTTGCAACATCTCCTTCGCCTTCTGGTAGTGTGCCGGTGGTATAGGCCTGTAACGTTCTTTGATGGGTGGATGGTTGCCTGTGGGGATATGGTGTTGATCCCCCTTAATCCTCCCAAAGTCAAGTGGGTGCTTGCTGAATACCTTTGTGTATTCCTGAACCACCCGGTGTACATCCTGCTTCTGATGGGCAGGAGTGGTGTCTGTCCCAACATGGAGCTGTTGACACCAATCCTCCACCTGGGTTCCCGGGTCATTATCCTCCACTTCGTCTGGTGAGGTTAAAGACTCCGCCGTGTGTATGGAGCTGTTATTTACTGTGTACAGTTTGGCAACAGTGGCGTAACGTGGTAACCTAACCTCGTCCTCCCCATAGTTTAGGAGGCGTACGAGCATCCTCCCATTGCGTACATCCACTACCCCTCTGGCAGTCTAGAGTGTAGGCCTATGCTCCGAGCTAAGGGGCTCTACTACCGCTTGGTAGCTCTGTCCTTTGAGACCTATTGCTGCTCTACACCAAATCAGCATTTCACTCATCGGGGGAATCACAATGGGTACCGGGTCTGTCACCCGTACATTACCAATTTCACCGCCTGTTAGCTTTACCTGTTGTTGGTACATAAGGGCTTGGATCTCTTTCTGGAGCGCCCTTCTCTGACCTGGTCTGGCAGTGTCAGCTATCTGTTGGAGCAAGAACACAACTTCTCGCAAACAGTTACTAACAATATTTGTGCCAAGTACCATATACAAGTCTGTATCATCAGGATTAGTCTCTACTACAATTAGTCCCTGGTCCTTCAGTTCCACTCTTCTCACCTTTACTGCCACATCCTTAACCTCGACTAGGTTAAGGGGGAGGCTGTTTGAGGCATAGACGGAAAGATTTGGATCTGGTGGGTGAAGTTTGCCAATGGACCAGAACTTTTTGTAGAGGACATCAGGCATGATGGTTACCTGAGATCCTGTGTCCAGGAGAGCAGGTGTCGCGATGCCATCCAGCACGATGGACAGGAAAGGTCTTCCTCCCACGAACTTGCGGTACCAGTTTTATGGGCCTGAGGGGTCTACTCCTGGGTGTCGGCCCTCGGCCCCAGGGTTTTCTCGTTTAAAGGACAGCTCTGGACGGCGTGACCTGTCTTGTGGAAGCGGTGGCAGATAGGGTACCTCGGCGGGCGGCGTTGGTCGCTGGTCCTCCCAGGGGGTGGTGTTGTCCTCCTCCTCCTTCTCATCCAGGGGACATCCTCATGGCTGTCGGCTAGTAGGATTCTTCCTTCTGCCTTGGGCTCCGTCCTCAGCTGCAGGGCACTCAGTACAGTGGTCAGGGTTTTGCTCAACTGACGCACTTCAGAGCGCAGGCTGTCCAGCTCACTAGGGGACGTTGCTTGCAATTTGGCTTCAGCAGCCACCGGGGAAAAGGTGGACGCTGCAAGCACTGGGGTGGCCCCACCCTGCTAACATTGGATAGCAGTGGTTTCCAGGGGCTGCAGTCCTTTTATAGCCATGTCCTTAAGGGTGTCAAAGGTGGCATCTGGATGATCCAGGGACCACCAACGCACAGTCCTGCTCTCCTCTTAAGACCTCAGTCCCCGGATAATCTGTTCCTTCAGCATTTTATTTTCATCATTGATGCTGGTTGGACTAACCTGTTTCAGAGCCACAGGGCCCCTTGCAAACGCCAGGCATAGTCCCGAACACTGTCCTCCGGTTGTTGAGAGCAGTTGTAGAACCTCATCCGGAGGTCTGTCTCAGTACGATTCTCAAAGACAGTCTGTAACTTTTTAAAGATTGTGGACACTGACTCCTGGTTTGCGGCCGACCAGGTTTCTACTTCTCGCTCCGCAGCACCAGTCAATTGTCCCAATACAACAGCGGCTCTTTGCTTGCCTGTCATAGAGTACATGTCCAGTATACCGCATATTTTCCTTTTGAATCCAGACAGAGTATCTGGTTTGCCGCTGTACTAGGGGAGCCACTTCGCTCCAGGGATGTACGGTAGGGCCATGGGTATGACGGGGGTTACAAGCCCTGCTGGTGGAGCGGCTGCTTCGGCATGCTCGGCGCCGAGCGCGGGTTGAACATCAGGGCGGTTACCGGTGCTCCGGTGTTGTGGTGTTCTTCGAACATTCTGGCGCCCCCCTAGAGAACCGTGGCCTACCTTCTTTTCTTTTCATCCGGTAGGCCACAGCTCCGCAGGTGACGGTCTTCCTTCAGGACCTTGCGTCGCTTGCGTCCTACGTCAGAGCGTTCACCGGCGCTCCTTCCAGGACCTGGCGCTTCCTGGTTTGACGTTGAGGCGTGGGGCGTGTCCGGGGCTTCGCGCGCTTCAGCAGGTACACCTCTCAGTTTCCCGCGGTTACGCCCTTCTTCCCGCTCGGCGGCCCAACAATGGCGGCAATCTTAAGCACAGTTAAATACACAGTTCAGAATAAAGGCGCACAGTATCCGGTGGCAACAGGCACAACACTCCGTCGTTGCAGCGGGCACGGAATCCTGTTCGTGACGCCAGGAAGAGATAACGCGCCCAGGGGATGGGGGCGACTCGGTGCCTGGGCAAAGGAATGGATGGGGAAAAGGTGTATGGGATAGGGGAAAGTTCGTGACGCCACCCGTGGTGTCTGGTGAGGATAACCAACGCTGCTTCAGTCCTCTGAGGCCGGTGATCAGGCAGCTTAGATGGTGCGGTTCCCCACAGGTGGAGCAGGGCCTCAGGGCAGCGTGGAAGAGGGGATGCAGGACAGAGGGGACCCAGCCGGGTCGGAGGAAGAATAGGCACACACATGACAGTTCACTTCAGTACCTTTACTGGTGGTGTTTCAGGCACGATCCAGGGCACTGTAGGGTGAAGGGTGCATTTCAGGACTCTCCCCAGTGAGCGAGTGTGGGGCCTCCTGTTTCTTGCCTTTTCCTAGTAAGTTTATGACCTGCCTGGAGCTAGGCCTAACTTGGTCTCTGTCTTGCACTGGCTGACCTGGTGGTAGGGCCTTCTGTTGGAGTTCACATTCCCTGGAATTTTTGGGCCTCAGTGACTCCTGACCCTGGTATAACAGTCAGCTTTTGGTGTTCCTGGGACATATAGTTCGCCAGGGGTTCTGGTAGTTTCTGCCGGTCGTAGAGATCCCTGCAGACGCGGACCCGGTGTCCGGTATATGGTCTTGGGGTGAGCTAGCTAAGCTCCTCTGCCCCCTATGTAGCTCGCTACTCCACTTGCCTTTGGCCGTTCGGGGCCCTCGCTAGGCTTCACACTGGCCGTAGGCCTCGTTACTCTTATGGCGTCGGCACGCCTTGGGCTCACTAACCTTAGCTCCCTGAGTCTAGGCTGGACTGGCAACTTCTCTGGCTGCAGCAGACTGACCTCCTCACAGACTAGACTGCACTGCCTAGCTCCACCTTCCCTTTTTATATCCCTATCCGGGCTCCCTCTGGTGGTCTGAGGTGGAAGGTGGAGGTGTGTGAATGTTACGAGGGCCTCTAGTGGAGGAATCCATCCATGCACCCCTCTAGGATCTGTGGCACAGCAGGGCGCCACACTGCCATCTGACCCGTGGGAGTCACCTGCTCTCCCACAAGGTCGGTCCCAGAGTGGCACCTGGTCCACCTGCCCAGTCCCTCCCTGGTTCACGGAGTCGAGTAAGCCGCCATGTGACCTTGGTCAGGCCGAGTAGGCACTTAGTCATGCCCCTCTGGTCCCTCCTTGCACCGAAGCACAGAGGTTCCACCACCCAGACCTGTAACAACTAATGTAGACAGAAGGTAGGCTGTCACCCGAAAAACGGCGGGGAAAATTGGCTGGTGCGTGCTTGGTAGCAGGCAGTAGGAAATGTTTGGACTACTGCTTTGTGTAGGGCACTAAACGCCTTTTTAAGTGGACTAATGTGGACAGTAGAAGCCAGGCTCTGACCCCTAAAACAGCGGGAAAATAGACCGGTGCTAAAAAAAAAAATAAAAAAAATAAAAAAACGGCAGCACAAAATGCTACTATGTGTGCTGGAAAAATATTGCTTTGCCTCTGACAAGAGCTGTTTTAAGATGGACACTGGAAGAACACTTTAACCTCTCCCTACCTTATACACAATCTCTCCCTACCTGTACTCTGACTTTGTTGTGAGTCTTCAGCTCAGAAAAGAGCTACTTTTTGGTAGTATTATGGAGCTAGTGTCCCTGCTCGAGTGTCTCTCCCTGCCTACTCTACACGGAGCTAGTATACATTGCAGGTAGCCCTGAAAAGGGCTTTTGTTTTATCAAGAGGCCTAAACACTCTCTCTAGCAGCTCAGCGATCTCTCCCTATGCTTGTAGAATGCCGGCTCCGGATGCAATGTGCACAAAATGGCGGCGACAGGGCTTAAATAAACCCTATGACGCTGGGCGGCCAACCAATCACAGTAATGACACAACCAAGATGTCTGCTGAATTACTGTGATTGGTTAAGAAGCCCAGCATGTTTAGTGGCTGCAAAGGAGGCACCAAAACTGCAGGCGGGACATCCGAATATAGCGAGGCGAGTACACAAATACTCGCAATATAACGAGTAACCCGAATACCGTACTATCCGTGCGAATAGTAACGAATACACTCGCTCATCACTAGATATAGCTTCTAATCTTAATCAGTCAAACATCTAGATTTGTTAAGTCAAGAGAAGTACCCTATTGTGTTTGTGTTGACTTGTGAATGTATGTGTGTTTCTATGGCTGGTCAAGAAGGACATACCAGTATTTGTGTAATCCTGATTGTTGTCTTCTTACTTACTGTTACTTACTGTTGTCTTGTTGTCTAGTAACAAGATTGTTGTCTTGTTACTTTGCTAATTGCTTATTATACTAAAGCCAGCTAGATGTTGATTTAGACAGCTCCCTGCTATGCCGGCTGTGTGGGTTGATTAAAGGCTCAAACAATGAGACCTGCAATACTTTAATATTTCTTGGTGACACACGGGTCAATAGACCTCTGCACAATCCGTTCCTGCATTTTTTCCACTCCCAAATGTCCTCCCAAGATATGTAAATGGGCCATGTCCAACACCCTCCGTCTATAGGGTCTCAGCACCAATAACTGTTCCACAAGCTCCTCCCTCACTTTCGTAACATGGTACAACAACTACCCACTCATCATAAAATAGGGAAATCTTGTGTCAGCCCCCGACTCCCGTGCAATTCCATTTATGACCGTGACATTGTTAAAGGCTTCCCTCAGAGTTAGGTCCCTATGTTGGGCAGACCCAAAATTCTCTCTGGTCACCCCTAACTCCGGAAGGTCAAACTCAGGTGACACTGCCTCCTCATCCCCCGCAAGATCACAAAAGGGTAACCCGTCTGACTCTGGGTGTGGTATTACCTCTTCAGGGATAATTGGTTTCTAAAGTGAGCCAGCGAACCCTGATCCCTTTCCTCACAGATACCAAAAAAAAAACAAAAGTCCCAGCCTATAATAATGGGGTGCAACAAGTTCTGGATGACGACAACCTCGTGGGACTCAGTACCGTGGGCCATTTCAATGTCCACTCTGGTCAAGGGGTAGTCCTTAGCATCACCATGAATGCATCGTACGCCAACCCTTTTTCCTGGGATCAGTTGGAGACGAAGTGTGGCCCTCACCAGGGTCACCAGACTCCCGGAGTCTAGCAGTCCCATCCATTCACCTTCACGGGACATGCTTGTGGCCCCTCGTTGAGTGGACAGTTCACACTGCAGGCCGGATATGCATAGTATGAACAGCGGCATCCTATGCTGCAGTCCATCTGCTCTGGGGTCAGGAGACAACGGGCGGCCATATGTCCTGGGCTGTGGCACCTCCAGCAAATGACATCACGCGTAGGGACCTTTCAGCACACAGGCTGGGTAGCATCCAGTCCACTGGCTGAGTCGGGAGACCACAACACACAGGAGGCCTTCTCCCTCCAAACACACAGACTATGTGCCAAACAACAGCCTCCATTTTATACCTTAATCACACCCAAAGGTGAGGTATGTGGATAGCAAGACACACCCATCTTTCAAACTATCCGTAACCCGGTCCCAGGTGCACCAAACAGTCCTCTTAGTGCTTACGTGCACTAGAACAACACTCCAGGTTAAATCACAGAGGACAGCCATCTCTGTGATACATACCTCCCATCAACTATGTGTCCGTTAGCCACCTTAAAGCGGTCTTCATCTCTGGGCTTACTTGGAACCGAGGAGGGTCTGGACGCTTGTCTGCGACCTCAAAGGCCTGGTCTTGTTGACAGCAGAGAGATGGTGGGCTAGTATCTGGGCCAGGGAGATAATGGTATGTCCTTTGCTTTAAAGTTACAAGTAGCTGCCTTCCCGTGGAGAAGTCACCAGTTATGACCTACAGCGGGGTCACGGGTTCATTCACGAGTTCAGGACTGTTCATCAAATCTTTGTGGAGAGGAGAACTGTCCCAGCAAATACCCAAGATGGGGCAAAATTACACAGTCTCACCCTTTTAATGGCCCAATGGGAAAAGACTTTTTGACTTTGGTACTTCCAGGGCCAACTACCTCAACTAGTGTCCCCTTGCTTTTGGCAGGCCCCCACAGAGATGAGGTAGCGGCAAGCTTAGAGAGCTGACAGTCCATCGAGGTACAAGGCCAGGAGACCTGAGGGTCCCACCCTGGCTTCTTCGAGAGTTTCCATGGGGCCAGATGACCGGCTGGTCCCAGTCAGACTTCTCTGAACGTCTCCATGGGTTCCAGGTGACTGGAGGGCCATAGGGCTCAGGTCTAATTGTTTGTGTATTTAATAAATTTACATAGTTGGTATAGCAGGGAGGCTCTTTTAAATCAACATCTCGGGGATAGTGTGATCGTGAGCAGAGAAAGAAAAAGCAACAGAAGGACAGGATGCCTAGCAGTACAGCCCCGAGTTTAAAACTCAGAGAGGTAATGGGCCAGGACCAAACAGAGAAAGTAAGACGAAGTGAGTGCCCCGGGAGAGAATTCCAAGGCAGCAGCAAGCAGAGCAGCTAAGTACTGGCCATATTTGCAAACTAGTTCCCTTAAGAGGGAAGAGGATGCAGAACAGGGGGTTGAGAATAGGACTCTCACTAACTGGACGGTGGTAGTGTGCTAGGTGTTGGTGAAGACAGAGAAACTTGAGACAGACACAAGGAAACTTGAAGAGGTAGAGAAACTGTGAGTGAAGATGCTCTGTATTGTGAAAGAAACATTTGTGAAGTTATGCACCAGTTATCTATTGTACATCATTCCCAACAAGTTGATGTTGAGTGAAAGACTGTTTATTTTTGAGTGGTGATCTTCCTCATTGTGTGGCGCCCCTGAGGGTTCGACTGCCAAAGGGATGCTGCACCTCTTTAATGGGGTGTAGTATTCCTCCTTCGAGGTAAGAACGGTGCAATGATCAGGACCTCCCCTCCACATCCAACACCACACTTCTCCCACCAGAGGGGGCTAGTAGGCACTAGTGTGCTGCCCCTATTGGGAATTGGGAGACTGGGGAACCAAGAGAAAGGGGGAACCAAGTAGTGGGTGAGGGTGGAGGACTCACATTTAGTTTACACTTAATATTTCATATTTAATACACAGCCATCTTGGCTCATCGTTCTTTGATTGTGATCTCCATCCCTGATCGTGGCTTCTGGGTGAACCTGCAGCGGATGGAGACACGGCCCTCGTACCCTGGCCTTGGGTCGAGGGGTAGGTTCGAGTTAACATATGTCTCAACCCGGTCAAGGACCATGACCAAGAAGGCCTGGAGCTTAGGAGTGTAGCTCCACCGCAAAAGGATCCCGGGAGGATGCAGGCGGAGCGGTATACGCCACCTGTCCTCGCTATTCTGATCTATTCAGAGGGATTCCGGCTGCAAGAGGGGTACCGGCCCCTGACACCTGACTTTGCTACTCCACGTCTTAGTCAGGGAAGCCCGGCAGGCCCTGAGGATCCCACCGGGTAACGGACGGAGCGGAGCAGCCACCCGTACCCTGTTTCTGAGCTTAGTCCAGAGGGAGACCCGGCCTATCTACACACACAGACAGGAGAGGACTCAGTCTGAAGTCTAGGAACACTCTTGTGCGGGGCCCTGATTAAGCACTTGAATTACTCGGAGGTTGTCGGACCCCCGTCTCTGGTGACTGCAGAACTCCGCGAAGAGCAGGGAGAAGCCTTGCAGCTGCACTCTCCACCGTGAGTAAACAACCCTGGAAGTCAACCCCTATGGCCTCCGGACTCTTTATTTCTGCACCACACCGCGCAGCACCAGACATCCTACACTACGACTCCCTCCATCCTTGTCTTCTGCCCTGAGGTCCTGCTCCGCCTGTGGGGAGTAGTATCAACGACGGCTGCCACAACATCCCGCCTCAGAGGACTGCTGCAGCTCTGGTGGTCTTCACCAGGTACCACAGGTGGCATAGTCGATAGCAACCACTCAACCCTGAAAGCCCTTACATCCTTTTTAATGTGATGGCCCTGGGCACGGGACGGGTCCAGGCCACGGCTGCACCCCATCAAAACATAGGACCCGGCTCCGAGTTACCCCCCCATCTTCCCAGGGCAGGGCTGCGAGCGTCACAATTGAACTGTTCAACACCTGGTCCTGGCCTGCCAAAGTCACCGCCTTCATGTGGCCTGCAAGGGTGTAGTGCCCCTTTAGATGAAGTCCACACACCCAGCCAGGACCCCCACCTTCATCTAATGTGCCAGGGTGTAAGAGACAAGTACCTCGCCCACAGCTACCACTCCGTGCCACGTTACACAATCCCTCTCCCTACATTTGTGTAACCTCTGACACTCCCACTACAGGTGTTTGACATCCCTGACACTATACAAGTGTGTAACATTTGACCCTACATGTGTGGAACAAGTCGCCCTACAGATGCCTGACTCCTGACCCTAAATGTGCACATCCCTGTACAGTACACATATGTAACCCCTCACCTTGCATGTGTTTGACACTACACGTATGTAACTTCTCCCCCCCCTTACAGTTGTCTAACCCCCTCCTTCATCCTACATGTGTTTAACCCCTGACACTTCAAATTTGAACACTACACTTAACCCCTGACCCCACAGAAGTCTGACCCCTCACTGTACATGTATGTAATCTTCGACCCTACATGTGTGTAACTCTAACACTATACGTGTGTATCCCCTGATCTCAAAGGTATCTGACCCCTCACCTTACATGTATGTAACCTCGGACAATACATGTGTAACCCCTGAGACAAAGTCACTGGCAAAGTACTTGAGGGAAGATGTGTAGTGACGCGCCCCCTGGGCCAGTGTTGTTTGGGGGATACCCGGAGCCGGATCAGATGGGGGTTGTAGTCTCCGAGTGGCGGTGACCCGGTCCGTGCCCAGGGTGTCAAGCTCAGTGTGTGGCAGTCCTTATAGATCAGGGGTCTCAAACACGCGGCCCGCGGGCCACATGCGGCCCCTGAGGCTGCTTTATGCGGCCCGCAGGCACAGACCCCTTGACGATCCCGACCTGGTCCAGGAGGAGCCGCCGACAGCAGCGCTGCATTGCCACACAGAGACTGTCTCCCAGCACTGCATTTCCAATGCCAGCCGCTGGCCAATCAGAGGCCAGCAGCTGATATCTGCGTGTCGGCGCAGCGAGTATGACGTCATTGCCATATGCAGATGTCAGCTGCTGGCCTCTGATTGGCCGGTGGCTGACATTGAAAATGCTGTGCTGGGAGACAGTCTCTGTGCGGCAATGCAGCGCTGCTGTCGGCGGCTCCTCCTGGACCAGGTCGGGATCGTCAAGGGGTCGGACTCTGTGGTGCCTGCGGGCCACATCTGCAGGAAGGCCGCCGAGGGAACGGAGGACAGGTGAGAATCATCTTTTTTTTTTTCTATTTTATGTGTGTGAAGAACAGCACAGGGGGCACAGAGCCACAAGAGGGGACCTGGATGGGGCACAGAGCCACAAGAGGGGACCTGGATGGGGCACATAGCCACAGGATGGGGACCTGGATGGGGCACATAACCACAGGATGGGGACCTGGATGGGGCACATAGCCACAAGAGGGGACCTGGATGGGGCACATAGCCACAAGAGGGGACCTGGATGGGGCACAGAGCCACAAGAGGGGACCTGGATGGGGCACAGAGCCTCAAGATGTGGACCTGGATGGGGCACATAGCCACAAGAGGGGACCTGGATGGGGCACATAGCCACAAGAGGGGACCTGGATGGGGCACATAGCCACAGGATGGGGACCTGGATGGGGCACATAGCCACAAGAGGGGACCTGGATGGGGCACATAGCCACAAGAGGGGACCTGGATGGGGCACATAGCCACAAGAGGGGACCTGGATGGGGCACAGAGCCACAAGAGGGGACCTGGATGGGGCACAGAGCCACAAGAGGGGACCTGGATGGGGCACATAGCCTCAAGATGTGGACCTGGATGGGGCACATAGCCACAAGAGGGGACCTGGATGGGGCACATAGCCACAAGAGGGGACCTGGATGGGGCACATAGCCACAGGATGGGGACCTGGATGGGGCACAGAGCCACAGGATGGGGACCTGGATGGGGCACAGAGCCTCAAGATGTGGACCTGGATGGGGCACATAGCCTCAAGATGTGGACCTGGATGGGGCACATAGCCACAAGATGGGGACCTGGATGGGGCCCAGAGCCACAAGATGGGGACCAGAGCCACAACATGGGGACCTGGATGGGGCACAGAGCCACGAGATGGGGACCTGGATGGGGCACATAGCCGCAAGATGGGGACCTGGATGGGCCACATTGCCACAGGATGGGGACCTGGATGGGGCACATTGCCACAGGATGGGGACCTGGATGGGGCACATAGCCACAGGATGGGGACCTGGATGGGGCACATAGCCACAAGATGGGGACCTGGATGGGGCACATAGCCACAAGATGGGGACCTGGATGGGGCACATTGCCACAGGATGGGGACCTGGATGGGGCACATAGCCCCAAGATGGGGACCTGGATGAGGCACATTAGTACAAGATGGGCGCCAGGATGGGGAACGTTGCCACAGGATGGGGACCTGGATGGGGCACATAGCCACAGGATGGGGACCTGGATGGGGCACATTAGTACAAGATGGGGACTTGGATGGGGAACATTACTACAAGATGTTTTCCATTATTACTATATGATGCTAATTGTAAGACAATATTACTGTATGTGGCCAATTGGGGGAAATAAAATTGTAAAAAAAATAAAAAATAAAATAAAGCATGAAAAAATATTGGGCACTAAAAATGCTGTTTTATATGTAAACTAAAGTAAACACAAAAAAGTGCACGTTTATTATCGCCACATCCATAACGACCCAAGCCATAAAAAAATAAACACGGCAAAAATGTTCAAAAGGTGTATACAAAAAAAATGGTATCACTAAAAATGTCACATTGAACAAAGAATGCGGCCCCCCAAATTCAAATTTTTTCCATGTGCGGCCCATATACCCAGCCGAGTTTGAGACCCCTGTTATAGATGTTACTAGATGTTCTTTTATGTCGACTACGCCACCCGTTGATTTGCGGTCACTACGGCCGCCGCTGCAGCAGGGTCCGCTGAGGCTGGTGGTGTGTGTGCAGCTTCGGGTAGTATAACCCCCAACGGGAGGGGTATAGCCTCAGGGGGTCAGTTGCAGAGGATGGTGGTTGTGGAGGTGCAGTGAGGATGGTAATGAGACTCGGAGTCGGGCTGTGCAGTTCAGGGTCTTTACTTACTGCTGTTGTTCTGGTCACTCCGGCCTTGAGTGACCGCCCGAGCCGTGCTGCGTCCACCAGGTCCTGGACTCGGCCAACCCCCAGGTGATTCTGGAGCGTGGTCCTGAGCTCCCTTTCTGACTTGTCCTTCTCTCTGGCCTTCCCCACCAGGGATCCACCTAAGTCCGGCTCCCTCGGGCCTCTTGTTGGTAAACTCTTGTCTCTGGGTTCCCTGACCCTATTCTTGGTTTGCCTTCCGGGTGGATTTAGTGGGTGGTCGTGGCAGATCCTGCCCACGACCTCCGGTCTCTGGCTAAGGATTAGGGCCCTCCACCAGCTTGGGATCCGGTACCCTTGTGCCAACTCTTCACCCTCTGATCTAATCTTGGGATCTTGGAGTTCTCTCTTCTCCCCCTCTGGGTCCTTCTTTCTCCTCTCTCTCTCTCTTGGCCTTGGAGCTGGCTGAGCTGCTCTGCTTCTCTGACTCAACTCTGACAGACTGACCAAACCTCTACAAAAGACCCTGTTCTAAGATGGTTCCCACCTTATATACTCCCTCTATGTGTGAGCTCAGGTGACCAGCACCCAATGAGCTCCTAGCATTACCCAGACTGCTCCCCCTATCTGCCCCTACACTACTGGGATGTTCCACCCCCCTCCCACTCCAGCCAGGGACAGACACTGTCGTACCTGCACATTTCTCTAGTGGGAGTACCATTGATCTGTCCCCCGGAAATGGGATGTGTGTAGTGCATGCAGCCTACTGAGCTCAGTTCCACACTCCATCCTTACCCGGGAGTGGAATATCACACCTCTGGCTTGAGGTGTAATACCCCTGTAGCAGCCGAATCCTCAGGGTGCTACATTCCCCCCTGGTAAATCACAGCACGTCCTCGGGCTGTTAAAGATAAAAAACATCCAAAACATACAATTATTTTTCATAAACATAAACATATCAAACATATAAAACATCATATATATATCTGCATAAAACTTTTCATATAAAACTTTTCATAAATAACATTCTTGCTTCTGGTTCATCCGGTCACGGTGCAACTTGTGACCGGGTAAAGTGCGACAGTCTTTTCTTGAAAAACTCGGCTTTCCTATAAAACCAGTAGGGGGCACTTTAGGAAGCGCAACTATATACAAAGGGGAAGTGGCCGCTCTCAGTCCTCGGCCAGGTATTAGGAAATAGGGTCACACGGGTAACAGTTCACACTTTGTCCCAACGGGGAACATATTTTAAATAAGTAACAGTTCTTGGTACCCCGACGGGCAACTTTATACAGTCTCTCTCTACCGTACTTCAACGACGGCGTCCTCCTGCTCTTTCTTGTTGTTTGGTTTCAGTTTCAGACCCGTCCGGGTCCTCTTGCTCCTCCTCACACCGCAGCTCCTCCTCCGTCAGGCGATGCACATGGAGGGCGTAGGGTCCTTTGGCACACTTGTGCCGGGTGAAGGTGACCTCATCCCCTACATACAGGTCACGACCTCTGTGTCCCTCCGGCAGATGGCTATCTACGTCTCTGCGTGTGACAAAGACGTCGCCGGGGGTATGATGGTCTCTAATGAAGCCCCACCCATGCTGCATGTTGAATTTTATCACAGTCCCGGTGGAAGGGGGACCATGAGCTGCACGGGGATTCCTCCTGGTCCGGCTCTTCTGCTCCGCGCTCCTTATCTGCATCTGCTGTTCCCGGACCCGCCTCTCTCTCCGCTCCTTCTCGAAGACCTCGAGCTGCTGGCGGCAGCACTCTGCACGTTCCGCTGCGGCCGCCCGAGTCTCCTGAGTGAACCCCATGAGGTCTTCTCCGGTGGGGTCCCACTCAAACTGTGCCTCCTCCAGCGGGGGTGAGGTCCTCTTTACAGGCTTCGGAGCCGGAATCAGGGGCTCGCACATGGGCCTTGTTCTCTGGAGTTCCAGCTGAATGTACTCCTGGGGCCATATGAAGGGCTGCCCATCCGGGCACGTATGCTGGGCAAATAGATCTTCACCCAGGTGCGGCACTCTAGATGTTGAGGGCGCGTTGATGGTAGCGGCGCCCGGATTAACCAGGCCTTGCGACCAGGCCTGGGGCACCTTAAAGGCAAAGGGCACCGTAAGAACGGCGGCGCCCTGGGTTACTCGGCCCTGCGACCAGGCCGGTGGCTCCGCGGAGGTAGGGGGCGCTGTTGGAACGGCGGCGCCCGGAGGTACTAGACCTTGCGACCAGGCCGGTGGTATTTCCTGCTTGGCCACGCTCGAGGTCGAGGCGTGTGACGTCACAGGGGTCGCGGCCGCGGTTTCCGGTTGAGGCCTAGTCTGCGGCGGTGACGATGCAGCGACGGGCACGGCAGGGGGAATTTCGGGCTCTGCGACGGGGAGCTGGGGCAGGCACGCGGTTTCCCGGCTCGGGGTAGAGACGTCCCCTTTACCTGCCTCCGTCCGTTCAGCTCCCTTCTCGGCGCCGTCTCCGGCCTTCAGTCCTCCTGCACCATCCTCAGAGGCGGTCTGTCTCCTCGTCTCGGGTGGCGTGCTCCGCTGACGGGTTCCGGTCTGCTGGGCCATCTCACGGCTCCACTCCGCCAACGTCTCTCGCTGCACCCGGGCCATCCTCCGTGCGAGGCTCTCCAGCGCAGTCTGTGCACACTCCCGGTCTCGGGGGAGCTGTGCCAGGACCTCCACTAAGCCTAGTGGGGTCGTTGCTTGCAGCAGGCTCCTGACCACTGGGTCGGTGCTGCCTGACTCTCCCTCCATCTCCGGGTAGGCTTTCTCTGGACTCTTCTCCAGACTTCTTGTCTCCGGGTGCGCTCTCTCCAGACTTCTTGTCTCCGGGTGCGCTCTCTCCAGACTCCTCCAGGCGACACCCATCTTTGCTCTCTTGTTCTGTCTCCGCCCACATTGAAGGTGGTCCCGGGGCAACTTTGTGATTGTCAGTTCCAGGGGCAGTTCTCTCACGCTGATGGACATATCAGTCATCACAGTCTCTGCTGGTGGGGGCGGTTTCCACTTTTGGCGCCATTTCCGATCCTGGCCCACGATGGGAGGTGGCCTCTTGCCACCCTCTGGCACGCCCATAATGGCGTCTGCTCTTCCAAGGCGGGAAATCTTCTGGAAATGGCGGGAATCGTCTCCCAGTGGCGGGAAAAAGCTGCAAATGGCGGACAACCGGCGGGAAACGACCTGTGATGGGGTCCGTTGGCGGGGACCCTCCGGAACCGGCGGGAGACTTCTTTTTAAGGTAACGGTGAACTTTTCTTCAGGCACGCAGTACCCGGTTGTTGCGGGCACGTAATCCTGCCGACTACGCCAAAGTTGACGCGCCCCCTGGGCCAGTGTTGTTTGGGGGATACCCGGAGCCGGATCAGATGGGGGTTGTAGTCTCCGAGTGGCGGTGACCCGGTCCGTGCCCAGGGTGTCAAGCTCAGTGTGTGGCAGTCCTTATAGATGTTACTAGATGTTCTTTTATGTCGACTACGCCACCCGTTGATTTGCGGTCACTACGGCCGCCGCTGCAGCAGGGTCCGCTGAGGCTGGTGGTGTGTGTGCAGCTTCGGGTAGTATAACCCCCAACGGGAGGGGTATAGCCTCAGGGGGTCAGTTGCAGAGGATGGTGGTTGTGGAGGTGCAGTGAGGATGGTAATGAGACTCGGAGTCGGGCTGTGCAGTTCAGGGTCTTTACTTACTGCTGTTGTTCTGGTCACTCCGGCCTTGAGTGACCGCCCGAGCCGTGCTGCGTCCACCAGGTCCTGGACTCGGCCAACCCCCAGGTGATTCTGGAGCGTGGTCCTGAGCTCCCTTTCTGACTTGTCCTTCTCTCTGGCCTTCCCCACCAGGGATCCACCTAAGTCCGGCTCCCTCGGGCCTTTTGTTGGTAAACCCTTGTCTCTGGGTTCCCTGACCCTATTCTTGGTTTGCCTTCCGGGTGGATTTAGTGGGTGGTCGTGGCAGATCCTGCCCACGACCTCCGGTCTCTGGCTAAGGATTAGGGCCCTCCACCAGCTTGGGATCCGGTACCCTTGTGCCAACTCTTCACCCTCTGATCTAATCTTGGGATCTTGGAGTTCTCTCTTCTCCCCCTCTGGGTCCTTCTTTCTCCTCTCTCTCTCTCTTGGCCTTGGAGCTGGCTGAGCTGCTCTGCTTCTCTGACTCAACTCTGACAGACTGACCAAACCTCTACAAAAGACCCTGTTCTAAGATGGTTCCCACCTTATATACTCCCTCTATGTGTGAGCTCAGGTGACCAGCACCCAATGAGCTCCTAGCATTACCCAGACTGCTCCCCCTATCTGCCCCTACACTACTGGGATGTTCCACCCCCCTCCCACTCCAGCCAGGGACAGACACTGTCGTACCTGCACATTTCTCTAGTGGGAGTACCATTGATCTGTCCCCCGGAAATGGGATGTGTGTAGTGCATGCAGCCTACTGAGCTCAGTTCCACACTCCATCCTTACCCGGGAGTGGAATATCACACCTCTGGCTTGAGGTGTAATACCCCTGTAGCAGCCGAATCCTCAGGGTGCTACATGTAGCACTGAGATTGTTTGTTAGTTCCAGTAATTAAAGGTAGGAAAAAAGTTCCAGCACACAAAGGAATAAGGGGAGAATCAGCCATCTTTAGTGCTAGGGTGATAAAACACATAAGAAAGGGAGGAGATCAGAGGATAAATTCCCAGCCTTTTAGAGCATTTTGTGTGGGGTGGATCTGGAGGTGAAAGCTCTGAGCTGTTTTGTCATGTGAAGGAAAGATAAAGATTGGGTTGTTTGTTCCTGAAGCGGCGGTTACCCGTAGCAACCAGGACTGTGCCATACGTTATGTTTTTCCTGTCAGGATGTAAAGGCCTTGTTTGCTTTTGCAAACATTGCTGTGGTTTCTGCAGCACTCTTAATAAACCCAGCAGAAGATTTAAAGAGACTGTGTTCCTGTGTACCCCTCTGTACAACCAAGTGACCCGATCTACCACATTTGATGGAGAATGTGGGCAAGATCCCCAGAAAGCAAGTGTGACGACTGTGAACAGACTGCATGTCCTGGGTGGAGGTGACTGTGAGGCTGGAACAGTGGTCAGACAAAATGGAGGAGCTGATGAAGCACCTGGTTCAAAGCCAGCACCGGGTGCAGCAGCAGCTCCAACAGCAACAACTGCAGCAGCATCAGGAGCAGCAAAAGCAGCTGCAGCAGCAACAGCTGGTACAACAGAAGACAAGTAAGCTACTTATGCAACAGTTGCAGAAGTAACAGCACCAGGACCAGCAGCAGAACCGACGACAGCAGCAACAGATTGATTTACTCAGCGGTTCCTGGCACTGCAGTGGCTCTGACTCCAATGTCAGCTGATGATTTCTCTTTCCGGAAGGCGGTGAGGAGAGCGTTGCAGAAGATGACCCCAGGTGACGACATAGAGGCCTGTTTAACCGTTTTTGAAAGGGGCGCTTATAGAAAGAAACTCACGCCAGAGCACTGGGAGGAAGTCCTGGCGCCATACGTAATGGGGGAGCCACAAAAAGCCTGCTATGATTTGGCCTTACAGGATGCCAAAGAATATGAAAAATTGAAAACAGAAATTTTGGTGCACTTGGGGGTGACAATGTCAGGGCACAACGGGTCCATCGCTGAGCATATCACCGGGACAAACCACCTCGCTCCCAAATATTTGATCTGCTGCACCTCGTCCAAAAGTGGTTACAGCCAGAATCCTCTACTAGAAATGAATGAACATGTTCGGAAAACGTTCTTTTTTTTCAAACTTGGCACGAACATTGCATTCGGCAAAAATGCAGTAAATGATCGCATTTTCATTACTGTATTTTTAGGACTTTGGCTAGGATAGTGGTGCTGTATGATGAGCTGGGGAAGGACGTGTTTGATGAGGGGAGGGGGTGGGGAGAGGTCAGAGTAGCAGTGGGCTGTTAATCTTAATATTTTTTTTTTCTTAACTTAATGTGTGCAGATTCCGGCAAGCCAATCATGGTGCAGGAACCATCCACAACGTCCAGACACAAGGGCTTGTGTCATTGCCTGCTGAAGTCACGTGTCCCTCTTCATATAAAGAGCTGGCATGTTGTTTTAGTGCCATTTTGTCAGTGTAACAGTGCAGAGAGGTTGCTCCTGGATACTACGAGAGTGAGATAGTTAGCTAGGCGGTTGCCTGTAAGTCAGATAGTTTAGATAGCTAGGATCCTGTGTGGCTGTGAAATCGACCTTCCAACAGATCAATCGTTTTTGCTATTAGTGTGCTCCAGACAGAGATACCAGGCCACATTTCAGCATAGAACTCTGATGTGCTGATATTGAGCTGCATGCAGAAGTATACCTTTGAAACTCTATTTTTTTCTGTTCCTATCGTGCTATATAAAGCAGGCCACATCTGATCTTGTAATTCTTTTGTGCTGAGATTCAGCTGTATCCAGGGCTCCACAGTAGAAAATCAAATTTTTTGATTGCTAATAGCATGCTTCAGCCACACTATCTGACCAAATAAATACTAATTGGTAATTTAGTGGCAGGTGACTGACTGGCCTGGGCATAGGTTTGTTAAACAGCTGGCTAAAAGAGGGGAAGGGTACATCCAACATGAGTGGGAAAAAACAAGGTCGTGGTTAGTGATGAGCGAGCATGCTCGCTAATTGTCGGTGCTCGCCCGAGCATCTCACTGCTCGAGATGCTCGGAGCTCGGCGAGTGTTTCCGGGGTTGCTCGGGTCCCCTCCCTGCATGTTTGGCGCTCTTTAGAGAGCCAATGAACATGCAGGGATTGCCTGCCACTCACTGTAATGCCGTAGCCATGTTGGTTGTGGCATTACAGTGATTGGCTGGCCGCACAGCTTCATCAGGTGTATATCAGACCTGGCGCCGCCATGCTCGTCACAGTCACTTCGGATCAGACAGTGTAGGGAGAGGAGCTGCTGCGTCAGGGAGAGATTTGCTTGTGTATTAGATAATGTAGGGAGAAAAACCGTATATTACACATATCCATCTTAACAAACAGTCCTTCTGAGGACTAATCCATCTGCAGAGATATCAGGCAGGCAGTGTATATAGGCAGGCAGGATATATAGCAGACTGCAGTGCACATACCACAAGAGGCTCCATTCCAGTTCTGCCTTCTGCTGCTGTTAGATATTTCTACACAAAGGTCCAAGTCTCAGGGGCCAGGAATACTTTTTTTGGATCTTAATCCTCATTATTTGCTTAAGGCTGCATGCCCACGATGCGTTTTTCACGCGTTTCCGCTGCAGAATTTCCGCAGAGGAAACGCATCAAAAACGCAAGGTAATCCGCACCCCATGGTCCCCAATGGCATTCCGCAATGTCAATGCACATGCTGCGGATTTTTCCGCAGCGTTTCTGCAGCGCAAATAAATCCACAGCATGTTCATTCATTTTGCGGAAGCGCCGCCATTGACTTGCATTGAGACGTATAGAATCTGTGGCACCCCAGGGGTCTGGTTTCCACAGTAATGCAATGTTATGTCTGAGAGCAGGTGGGAGGTCTCTTGGTCAGGAATCCTATGCATGCCACACCTCCTGCCCAGTCCTGGGAGGGGAAGGACTTCCCCTATATAAACCTGGGGCTGAGGCAGGGTTAAGGAGTTCAGAGGGAGAGTTCAGCCAGAAGGGCTGACAGGGAGCTGTGGCTCCGGCTGGGCCCAGCTCCTGGGCCATGCCAGAAGTAGAGAAGAGAAGCAGCATAGGAAGAAACAACAGGAGGTCTGTGGGAGCAGTGTTACAAGGAGTCAGGGGCTGGCAGCTGCAGAGCTCGCCCTGACTGAGAAGCTATCACCGGACCCGGAGTCCGAGGCTGTGGGGACTAATCCTTACCCAGCAGCAGAAACCGCCCGGCAGGGGATTTCAGGTCCTCTGGCCAAGAAACCGCCGTCGTGGAGCGGACGCCACTAGAAGGCCCCGAGTCACCGGCCATACGGGTGAGCACCACACGGTACACTCAGGGACGTGGGCTACTTATACCCGCCTCTAGCAAGGTAGCCAGAAGAGTACAGTCAGTTTGGGAGGCCTACAACTCCGCCTGGCCAGGGGAGATCCCATCTGCTCAAGGACTGACCAGGCCCCGATCGCTAGCCAGTACTCCGGGAGGGTCTATCTTTATCACCAGTAAAGACCCTGAACTACACCGCATCGTCTCTGAGTGATTCCTGCTACCCCCATCATCCACGTCGGCTGCCCTGAGGCCATACCCCTCCCGTTGGGGGTGATACTATCACGCTGCACAATCCTACCACCGGCCTCAGCGGTCTGCCCTGCAGCGGCAGCTCCTTCGCTGCATTCAACGGGTGGCGTAGTCGTCCAACATCTAGCGCTAATACAACGCCACTTAGTCTGACTCCCTGGGCACGGACCGGGTCACCGCCACGAGACTACAACCCTCAACAGATCCGGCTCCGGGTAAGCTCCTGCATGCGCAACGCTGTGCGACACAGGCCCAGGGGTGCGTCAAATCCGTGTCTGTACATTTGTACAAGCGGATTATATGCGGTTCAATGTGCGGATGGTACCCAGTTCTGGAGGAGAGAAGACTCTCATCCAGACCTGGGTACCATTGTACCTGTAAAAAAAAGAATAAAATAATAAATAAAGTTTATATTCACCTGTCCGGCGGCCCCTGCAGCGCTTCTCCTTCCAGGACCTGAGATGACGTCGTGGTCATGTGACCGCAGGCTGTCTCGCGAGATGCCGGCAACCCGGAAGAAGCCAGGACGAGCGCGACAGCACACGCGGCGGGGGATCGGGGGTAAGTATAGCTTTATTTTTTTTATTTTTACGGTCACACTATATAAATCCATGCCTTTTGCATGGATTTATATAGTGTGACCTAGTTGTCAAGCACTTTCCAAGTGATGCTATCGCCTGAAAAGTGCTTGTCAGTCCGCATGCGGAAACACATGCGTTAACGCATGTGGGTACGCATGTGAATCCGCATGTATTCTGCAGGAAAAACGCATGCACAATCTGCATGCGTTTTTTCTGCCAGGGAGATGCAGAAATTTTCTGCTTCATTTCTGCATCGTGGGCGCATAGCCTAAAAAGCAATCCAGAGAACACCGTTTTTCTGCGCCATTTGCTTGTTGGCACTGGAGAATACAGCCAGGTCCTTTCCATATTACAGCACTAGAAATCCAGCTATTTAAATCTCTGTTTTCTCCGTCACACGGATTACATACTGTATACGTTTTCAGAAAATACTGCCATTTCTGGCCTCCATTAAAAATTTCCTTTAGTGTGTCCGTGAAGCAATTCACTGCAGTTTGCTGGTCAAACTACTTACCTACAGGCCAGGTATTCAAAACTCTGTTTTCTCCGTCACACGGATCACATATAAGTTCGCTCCAAACTCAGTCATTTGAAGTGAGCGTGGAAGATACTGTCCTCCATTTAAAATGGGCAAAGCATGTGGCAAGGGACGGGGAACTGGATGTGATGGTGATGGTGCATGCAGAGGCCAAGGACAAGGCCATGGGCATGCTGAAATTGTGCCACAACAAACACCCACATCTTCTCGCCTGACCTTCCTGTCCCAATTTCTAGGGGACTGCAGCACACCACTATTGAACCTAGAGCAGTGTCAAAAGGTTGTTGGGTGGATAGCAGATAATGCTTCCAGTCACTTAGCCACCAACACAACCACCCTGTCTTCCACACGGTCAAGTCTCAGTAGCCGTGAGTTTGGACCACATACTCCTCACCCTGATCCTCCTTCCTCCCACCATGCCGAGTGCCCGGAGACAACTGATCCCACACTTGGACACTCTGAAGAGCTATTCACTTTTCCATTTATAGATTCAGGCCTCTCGCCCGGTCCACTTGAAGCGGGGCAAGAGGAGATCGCGTGTAGCGATGCCCAAATATTTGAGCAGCCACGGTCACACGAAGGCGACGGTGGGAAAGTGTCACAAGAGGTGGACGATGATGAGGCACAATGGCCAGAAAGTCAGGAGGAGGACTAGGGTGCGGAAGTGGAAGACGAGGTGGTGGATGATATAGTAACTGACCCAACCTGGCAGGAGGACATGCAGAGCGAGGACAGCAGCACACAGGGGTAGGGAGGCAGAGCACCCCAACAGGCAGGAAGAAGCAGTGTGGTGGCCGCAGACAGAAGGCAGGCAACCGTTTCCCATAACACCAACATGAAGGAAGTTGCCAGTACAACTGTTAGGTCTTCCCGAGTCTGGTTGTTTTTTAAAGACTCTGCCGATAACCTCAAAATGGCCATTTGCACCACCTGCCAGGCCAGCATCAGCAGGGGTGGCAAAACGACCAGCCTGATCACCACCAGCATGATCAGGCACATGGCAACAAAGCACCCAACTTTGTGGGCTGAACCCCAGGGTCCAGGAACAATGTCTGCTGGTGGCACCATTGCTTCTTCCGCTGTTGTGCATGGAAGCCAATCCCCTGTCCATGGTGCATGCGAAGAAGCCTCCTGCCCTGCACCTGTCATTGCACACTCTCAAGTAGCAGCATCAGAAAGCACGTCCATGTCCTTGTCCCAGCGCAGCGTTCAGTTGTCCATACCCCAGTCTTTGGAACGCAAGCGCAAATATGCAGCCAACGCCCCACAGGCCACACTACTAAATTCTCACATTTCACGACTGCTTGCGCTCGAAATGTTGTCTTTTAGGCTTGTGGAGATGGAAGCATTCCGCAACCTGATGGCGGCGGCCGTCCCTCGGAACTCGGTCCCCGGCCGCCACTATTTCTCCTGGTGTGCCGTCCCCGCATTACACAAGCATGTGTCCCAAAACATTAGCCGTGCCCTCAACAACGCAGTTACTGGGAAAGTCCACCTAACCACGCACACGTGGACAAGTGCTTGCGGGCAGGGACGGTACATCTCGCTGACGGCACACTGGGTTAACATAGTGGAAGCCGGGACCCAGTTGGACCTTGGGACGGAACACGTCCTCCCGACGCCAAGGATTGCGGGCCCTAGGTCAATCAGGGTTGCCCCCACGGTCTACAGCTCCTGCACCTCATCCTCCTCAGCCTCCTCCTCCTCTTCAGCCTCCATCTCCGAAATGACCACTTCAGTCACAAGCTGGAAGCACTGCAGCACTGCCTCGGCCGAGCGGCAACAGGCTGTGCTGAAGCTAATATGCTTAGGTGACAAACCGCACAATGCTGAAGAGTTGTGGACAGTTCTGAAGAAGCAGGCAGATCTGTGGCTCACACCGCTTAACATACAGCCAGGCATGGTTGTGTGTGACAATGGCCAGAACCTGGTGGCGGCACTGAAGCGAGGCGAGCTCACACACGTACCATGCCTGGCCTTTTTGCTTAACCTTGTGGTTCAGCGGTTTCTCAATTCCTACCCAGAGCTGCCAGATCTGCTTGTTAAAGTACGCCGCCTGTGTGCCCATTTTAGAAAGTCAGCTACAGCTTCCGCCGCCCTTGCCGTGTTTCAGCAGCGTTTGCAGCTTCTGGCTCACAGACTGGTGTGTGATGTCCGCACGCATTGGAACTTTACACTGCAGATGTTGGGAAGGATTTATGAGCAAAAGAGGCCAGTTGTTGAGTATCAGCATCAACAAGGCCGTTGGCATTCAGTTCAGACTCCACACATAAGACCTCAGGAGTGGACATGGATGTCAGACATATGTACCATCCTCCAAAACTTTGAGGACTCCACCAAGATGGTGAGCGGCGATGACGCCATAATTAGCGTCACCATCCCGTTTCTCTGTCTTCTGAAACGCTCTCAGCTCACAATCAAAGAGGATGCATTGCATGCGGAGGACGATGATATGGAGCAAGGAACCATACAGGGTGATTACACACAGGCAAGCCTCATCTCATCCCAACGTAGATTGGGTGACAATGAGGAAGAGGAGGAGGAGGAAGGACATGAGCTAGTTTCTTGCACTATAGACGGTACTACCTGCACAGCTGTCATACCGTCTGTACAGCGTGGATTGCCTGAGGACAGAGAGGAGGAGGAGGAGAGCATGGTCAGTCATCCTCTTGGTGAGGACACGGAAGTCTTGCCTGTTAGTAGTCTGGCACGCATATCTGAGTTTATGTTACGCTGCCTTTCCCATGACCCTCGCATTCTCAAAATTTCGAGTGACAGTCATTAATGGTTGGTGACGCTTCTAGACCCACGCTACAAGGAGAACTTTATATCTCTTATTCCTGAAGCGGACAGGTCTACAAAAATGGGGCTGTACCAGAAGGCCCTTGTTGCGGAACTATTAAAAAAATTTCCATCTGAAAACGCTGGCGGCAGAGGGCACACTTCGTTGGACAACCAAGGAGTACAGTTGCGAGAGACACAACTTCAATCCAGCAGAGGCAGGGGAACACTGTCAAAGTTCTGGTAGAGTTTTCTCAGCCCCTCCCATCGCACAGGCCCTGAGGCGCGGGGTACTCTCACAAGGAGTGCAAAGTTTTGGAAGATGCTGAGGGAGTATCTTGCCGACCGCACCAACGTCCTCCGTGATTCCGCCGTTGGGTATCCAAGCTGGATACGTGGAATGAACTGGCTCTCTATGCCTTGGAGGTCCTGGTCTGCCCTGCCGCCAGCGTTTTATCAGAGCGGGTTTTTAGTGCCGCCGGGGGCATTATAACTGATAAGCGCATCCGCCTGTCAACTGAAAATGCTGACAGGCTGACTCTTATAAAAATGAACAAGGGCTGGATTGGGCCAGACTTCTCAACACCACCGAATGATAGCAGCATAACATAAACTCAAATCCAGTGTCTTTTCTTGAGAGGTGTATTCCCATGCACCTCTTCACACCCACACATGGGTATACGCTTCCTGATTTTGGCTATTTGCTCTTGTCCTCCTCCTTCTCCTCATCGTCCACCACCATATCACCAGGGTGACTGTGTCCGTGATGCAACACCCACATAATGTTTTTAAAGGGTGTTTATGATGCCTGTAAAAAAATTTTTTTATACAGTATGTTCATGTATACCCCCCAGGGGTAAATGTTTGTCAGCCCTTACACTTAGTTCATGGGCATTACAAGTGTAGGAGGCTCGCTCCTTTATAATGGGAACATTTTTTTATGAGGCCCTCCTCCACGTCTCTTCCAAGGGGCATGTCGTACCTTGTTACCGAGGCCCTGCTCCATGTGTCTTTAAATTCTTAGTGGGGTTTTTCCTATAATTGGTCAGCCTTTGGACTCACTGCATACCCTATAACTGTATAGCAGGCCCTCTCCTTTCTAATGGGAATTTGTCGTTACTGTGGCCCTGCTCTATGTGTCTTTAAATTCTTAGTGGGGTTTTTCCCAAATTTTGGCAGCCCTTACAGTCACAGCATGGGCATTACCACTATAGGAGACCCTCTCCTTTATAATGGGAACATTTTTTTTACTGAGACCCTCCTCTATGTCTCTTCAAAGGGGTATTGGGTTGCGTCCAAATTTTTGGCAGCCTTTGCAGTCACTGGATACGCAATAACAGTGTATGAGACCCACTTGTTAATAATGGGAACAACAAAGCATAGCCGGCTGATGGCTCTCTAACAATAGCGAGGGCCGCTACAAGTAACAGAAAACTAAGCAGATGGTGGCCTCTATCATCATCATGGCCTTACCTTGGCACTATGAACTCTCCTGAAGGAGAAGCCAGGGCCCACCGGAGGAGTCTCCATTTCTCTGGTGGGCCCATCCAACCCTGCCGAGAAGCAGCCCTGGATAAGAAAAGTGAGGGGGAAGGTTCCCGGACACTCTATGGCTGCTTTTTTAATGTGGATCGGACATGCTTATGCATCTTATTTCTTAAACCGCATTGCAGATCTGGCCATTGCCCAACTCTGTAGTCATGAAATGAAATGCGCAAAGAAAGATGTTTGTGTGTCAAAGCACCACTGACAAGTGCGAGTTGATGTTGGACGGGCTGCCATTGCTTCTGCAACAAGCTGCATTAGAGGACTTCCTGGGAGAAATGACACCCAGGTTAGATACGGTTTCCCTCTATGCCAGTCCTTTCACCGAGCTAAAAAAATCTGTGGACTGGCTCTGTACCGTCCCTGGCCACATTCACCTGTCCACGTGTTTGTGGTTAGGCAGTCCTTCCCAGTAACTGCACTGGGGAGAGCATGGGTAATGTTGTGGGACCCATGCTTGTGGAAGGCGGAGACGACACCGGGAGAAACAGTGGCGGCTGGGGACCGAGTATGGACACCCGGCCGCTGCCGGCATGAGATTATGAAAAGCTTCCGCCTCCACGAGCCTAAAAGGCCACATTTCAAGTGCAAGCAGCTGTCAAAAATTTGGCAGTATAGTATTGCAGCCTGTGGGTGGGTGGGTGGCTGGCTGCATACTTGCGCTTGCATTCCAAGGAATGGGGTAGGGACGACTGAACGCTGCACTGGGACAAGGACATGGATGGTGATTGTTGCAAGTCTGTAACGACAGGTTCATGGCGGGAGGCATCTTCGCATGCGCCAAGGATCACTTCTGATGGGCACACTTTTAGGCAGTGACCTGGGAGTCAGAGATGCTTTCAGAGGTCTTCCCCATGCTGTTCCCATGTCTTTTCAGCACTGTATGCATGTGTCGGATGATGTGTCACACACCACATGGCCAGATAAGGTTGAAAAATGTTAAAATTACATTTCCCAGTGAATGCATTTGTCTTTGTTGAAAGCAATGCAAAAGTGCAAAAACGCATCAAAAACGCTAAGTGTGAACATAGCCCAAGGTGTGGAGGAGTATTTTTGGTTTTGGTTATTTATTTTGCCTTATATACAAGTCATTACCCTGAAAAGCATGTTCCTTAATATATTTCCCAGGAAAATCCATTTTGGTTTTGTTTTTGTATGTTTTATTGTGAGTCCGTAAAAGTGGCGTAATACTCTGACCACATTGTTGACAGCAGTGACCTGGGAGTCAGAAATGCTTCCAGGGGTCTTCCCTATGCTGTTCCTATGTAATTTGAGCACTGTTCCCATCGATTTGGTCAATTTTTAGGCCCTCTGAAGACCGCCTGGGGGAGCCGCCTGAAAAATGCTCGAGTTTCCCTTAGACTTACAGTACATTGGGCTTGTTGCTCGGGTTGAGCACCCGAGTATTCCAATTTACTCGACCTGAGCAACGAGTACCCGAGCATTTTAGTGCTCGCTCATCACTAGTCATGGTGGAAGGGGGAATAAGCTTGGTGTTCAAGGTATACGTGGGGTAGGTGGTAATGTTAGTGAAAGCACTAGTGAACCAACACAAACAGGTCCTATCCAAAAATAATTGACAAGTTCTGTTAGTGGACGGCTACTCCACTCCTTTTCTTTGGCAGTCGCACAGCGATATGCCTTGTAGATGAGGGCCAGAAAGAGTATGTGCTCCAGTGGATGGCAAGCGCCGCATTAAGTGGCCTCTCCTCTTCTTCCTCCACCTCAACATCACACACAGTACAGTCCGCAGAGGTGGCATCCCAATTACCCTTCTTCCCCCATGTCACAACTGTCCAACTGCCCAACTGACTGTGGGGAACCACAGATGGGTGAGTCCGCAGAGCCGTTCACACATTCTATGCCATCGGCATCAGAGGTCGGCTCCAAAGATTCACAGACTGAAGAGGAGGAAAGCATCTGCAAGCAATGCCCAAAAGAATTTTCTGTTGAATCCGGGGCAGGACGAAGTAGGGTCTGACATGGGCGTACCCAGGATCAAAACTGGGGGGGGGGCAAGCCATGGTCACAGATATCGAAGAGAAATATACTGTAGCGCCGGCGTCCCTGCCCTCTGCTAGGCAGGGACGCTGTTCCCCTCACCTCCCTGCTCCGTGCCCGGCGTCCTCCTCCCGCTCTGCTGGCAGCGCACGCTCCTTCCCGGCCACTGTGCTTAGGGCGCGCGCGCTCTCCCTCCCTCTTAAAGGGGCCGCGCGCGCCGTCCTAAGGAGTCCCCGGCCAATGGCCGGAGGACTTCACCATATATAAGGCACCTCCTCCAAAATGGAGGTGCCCGAGCAATGTTGTGGCACTGTTCACTACTCTGCTTCAGCCCTCAGGTCCCGTTGCCAGTTACCTGCCAGTTACCTGCCAGTTACCTGCCAGATTCCTGCCTGATTATCTGCTACCTGCCTGCTAGTCTGAAGTCCGACGGTCTGCCTTACTACTCCTGTCAGTCTGTCTAAGGACCAGCCTGCCCGCTCTCCTGGGAGCGCACACCAGCCACCTGCCTGCTTGCCTGAGGTCCGACGGTCTGCCTTCCTACTCCCGTCAGTCTGTCTATGGACCAGCTTGCCCGCTCACCTGGGAGCACACACCTGCTACCTGCCTGTCCAGAGACTCTTGCCCGCTCACCTGGGAGCGCCTACCTGCTACCTGCCTTCTAGCCTACCTGGAGGCTCCGCCGTCACATGCTGTGACCACCTGCCTGTCCAGTGACTCCTGCTCGCTCACCTGGGAGCGCTCATCTGCTGCCTGTCTGCTAGCCTACCTGGAGGCTCTGCCGTCACGTGCTGTGACCACCCGCCTGTCCAGAGACTTCTGTCCGCTCACCTGGGAGCGCTCATCTGCCGCCTGTCTGTTGGTCTTCCTGGAGGCTCCGCCGTCACATGCTGTGACCACCCGTTTATCCAGAGACTCTCGCCTGCTCACCTGGGAGCTCAAGTCTACCATCAGCCGCCACAGGTCGTACCAACCCTTAACCCAGAGACTGCCCCGGTCACTTGCCGTGATCAACTGCCCGTTCACCCAGAGACTGCCCCAGTCACTTGTCGTGATCTCCTGCCCGTTCTTCCAGAGACTGTCCCGGTCACCTGCTGTGACTGCCTGCCTGGTCGCCACCCGCTCCCTTACAAGGACTGCCCCCTTGTATAGTAGCTCAGAGGTTCCGCCTCCCAGACCCGTTACAGTTTGCTCGGGCCATGGAACCCGGTGGCACCCAAGCTCCCTCACTCTCGGACCTCTGTCATGAACTGTCCCGTCAGAGGTCCCAACAGGAGTCCATCCTGGGTCACCTGCGGAATGTCAATTCTCGCCTGGACACTCTGACTGCTCCACCAGCAACCACCGCCTGTGCCATGACTCGCAACCCGGCAGCTTCGCTGCCCACCAATACCATGGTATCCTACCCCGGACCCCGGCTTTCTGCACCTCCTCGCTTCGGAGGCGACCCCGCCCAGGCTCGGGGCTTCATTAATCAGTGCACCCTGCACTTTGAACTATTGTCCCACCAGTTTAACTCCGACCGGGCCAAAATTGCCTTCATCATGTCCCATCTCACCGGGGAGGCCCTGGCCTGGCTAAATCCTCTATGGGAGAGAGGAGACCCCCTGGTGTCCGACCTGCCTGCCTTCCTCACGGCTTTCCGGAAAGTCTTCGACGAACCCGGACGGAAGACCTCATCCGCATCGTCTCTGCTACGCCTCCGTCAGGGAAGTCTCACCGTGGGCCAATATGCCATACGGTTCCGTACCCTTGCCTCGGAGCTGGCCTGGGATAACGACGCTCTGGTATCCGTCTTCTGGGAGGGTCTGTCCGGCAGTATTAAAGATGAACTTGCCGGTCGGGACGTTCCTACCACTCTCGATGACCTAATAACTCTTGCCACCCGGATTGACCTACGGTTCCAGGAGCGTGCCAAAGAGGTCACCCGTGAGAGGAGGTTTCCACGTCTAGCTCCTACTTTTCAGAAACCCGTCACTCCCTCCGTCTCTCCCCAGGTACACTCTCCTGAGCCTATGCAGGTCGACCAGACCAAGATGGTCAAAACCCGTCAGGACTTACGCCGTGCCGAGGGGAGCTGCTTCTACTGTGGCAGTAAGGAGCACCGGATCCGTGCCTGCCCAGAGAGGTCGGGAAACGCCTGTGTCTAGGTTCGCTCAGAGAGGTCGACCTAGACAAGAATAAATCCTCTCCATCTCTGCTGCTGTCAGTTTCAATCGTCTGCGGGGAGAACCGTTATTTCGAACTAGCCCAACTGGACTCTGGAGCAGCCGGGAATCTTATTTCACAGTCCCTGGTAGAGAAGTACCGCATCCCCACCAAACCTCTGGCTGTACCCTTGTCTGTTGCTGCCATGGATGGGGGTCTCTTACCACGCCCCATCCAACTCATCACCGAATCCATTACTCTGCAAGTGGGAATGCTGCATTCTGAGAGTATCTCCTTTCATGTTCTGCCTGGACTCTCTCACGCCCTCCTGCTAGGTCTACCTTGGCTCCAGAGACTTGCACCCGTGCTTGACTGGCAGACCGGAGAGGTCCTTCGCTGGGGACAGGACTGCCATAAGACCTGTCTGGTTCCCGTCCATCCCGTCCGTCCTTCTCCTACCCCAGCTAATCTACCTGGACTTCCGATTCCTTATTGGTCTTATGCTGATGTCTTTAATAAAAAGGAAGCAGAGACACTACCCCCTCATAGACCATACGACTGCCCTATCGACTTGTTACCCGGTACTACTCCTCCCCGTGGGCGTATTTATCCATTATCCGCTGCTGAGACCCGGTCGATGTCCGAATATATTGAGGAGAATCTGGCCAGGGGATTCATCCGGAAGTCTACCTCCCCGGCGGGAGCAGTCTTCTTCTTCGTAAAAAAGAAGGACGGCTCTCTCCGTCCCTGTATAGACTATAGAGGCCTTAACCAGATCACGGTGAAAAATAAGTACCCCCTTCCGCTCATTCCGGAGTTATTTGATCGTCTGAGAGGGGCTAGAATCTTCACCAAACTGGACCTCCATGGGGCTTACAACCTGGTTCGTATCCGTCAGGGGGATGAATGGAAGACGGCATTCAACACCCGGGACGGCCACTATGAATATCTGGTAATGCCCTTTGGTCTCTGTAACGCTCCTGCCGTCTTTCAAGAGTTGGTCAATGACATCTTCCGGGACCTTCTCTACTCCTGCGTAGTGGTGTACCTGGACGACATCTTGGTCTTCTCTCCGGATCTCCAGACTCACCGGAGGGACGTTCGTCAGGTCCTGCTCAGGCTCAGGCAGAATCACCTCTTCGCTAAATACGAGAAGTGCCTCTTTGAGCAGACCTCGCTTCCGTTTTTAGGCTACATTATTTCTCAGACCGGCCTACGAATGGATCCAGAGAAACTGTCTGCCATCGAGAAATGGCCCCGACCGGAGGGGTTGAAGGCCATTCAGCGGTTCCTGGGCTTCGCCAACTACTACCGCCTCTTCATACCACACTTCTCTTCCCGGACTGCCCCAATTTCCGCGCTCACCCATAAGGGTACTAATCCCAAAGAGTGGCCGCCCGAAGCAGAGGAGGCCTTTCTTTCCTTAAAACAGGCCTTCTCTTCCGCCCCGGTGCTGCATCGCCCGGACGGCAACAAGCAGTTCTTCCTGGAAGTTGACGCCTCCTCCTCTGGAGCCGGAGCGGTACTTACTCAAAAATCATCTTCCGGGAGGATGGTAACTTGCGGCTTCTTCTCTAAACTCTTCTCCTCCTCTGAGCGCAATTATTCCATAGGAGACCGAGAGTTATTGGCCATCAAGCTGGCATTGGAGGAGTGGCGTTACCTGCTCGAGGGGGCTCTTCACCCGGTAATAATTTACACTGACCACAAGAACTTGGCTTACCTCCAGCATGCCCAGAGACTTAACCCGCGCCAAGCCCGGTGGTCCTTGTTTTTTGCTCGCTTTGATTTTGTTCTTCATTTTTGCCCGGCTGACAAAAACGTCAAGGCGGACGCCTTGTCTCGATCCTTTCTGGTGTCTGATCTCGAGGAAGATCCGAAACACATCATCGATCCCGCCAGAGTAATGCAGGTGGCTCCCGTGAGTCTAAATAGTCTCCCTCCCGGAAAGACGTTCGTATCAGTACCTGATCGGGAGAAGATCCTTCACTGGGGTCACTCGTCTAAACTAGCTGGCCATGCCGGTCAGAAAAAGACCCTCCAGCTTATTACCCGGCACTACTGGTGGCCTACCCTGCACAAGGACGTAATAGACTTTGTTTCTGCCTGTGTGTCCTGCGCCCGCAACAAGGTTCCGAGACATCTGCCAGCCGGTCGCCTTCTTCCGCTCCCAGTACCTGCTGCCCCCTGGCAGCATATAGCAATGGACTATATAACAGACCTCCCAGTCTCTGCCGGTTGTACGGTCATTTGGGTGGTCGCTGACCGCTTCTCCAAGATGGCTCATTTCGTTCCCCTGCCAGGCCTCCCGTCTGCACCCGAGCTAGCTAAAGACTTTATTCATCACATCTTTCGTCTTCATGGCCTGCCCCTCCACATCGTGTCGGATCGTGGGGTACAGTTCACCTCACGCTTCTGGAGAGCCACTTGTAAACTGCTAGATGTCACCCTGGACTTCTCTTCCGCTTACCACCCACAGTCCAATGGTCAAGTGGAGCGGATCAATCAGAACCTGACCAGTTACCTCCGGCACTTCGTTAATGCCCATCATTTTGACTGGGTGGATCTCCTACCATGGGCCGAGTTCTCTTATAATAATCACGAGAGCGAATCCTCCTCCAAATCCCCGTTTTTTGTAGTCTTCGGTCAGCATCCTCGGATTCCTTTTCCTGTCTCCACCTCTGTGGACAACCCGGCTGCGGAATCTCTCGTTAGCAAATTTTCCTCCATTTGGGAGAGTACCCGATCCGCACTCCTTCAGTCGTCCGAACGGATGAAAAGACACGCTGACAAAAAACGCCTGGATCCTCCACAATTTCGTCCCGGAGATAAAGTCTGGCTCTCATCTAAATATGTCCGGCTCAAGATACCTTCTTACAAGTTAGGGCCTCGGTTCATCGGCCCCCTGGAGGTCATCAGTCAGATCAACCCGGTGGCCTATAAATTGAAACTCCCGGCCAACTTACGGATCCCTAACTCCTTCCATGTATCTCTCCTCAAACCTGTGGTACTTAACTCTTTTTCCAAGTCTACAGGTACGCCTCCTGCTCCGGTTTCTGCTGAGGACGAGTTTGAGGTAGAGAACATTCTTGCAACCAAAAGGGTAAGAGGAAAGACCTTTTTTCTAGTAGATTGGAAGGGGTTTGGTCCTGAGGAGAGAACGTGGGAGCCCCGGGAGAACATCCATGCCCCTCTTATCCTTGCTAAATTTCTGTCTGGCCTAAAAAAGGGGGGGCCTAAAGGGGGGGGTACTGTAGCGCCGGCGTCCCTGCCCTCTGCTAGGCAGGGACGCTGTTCCCCTCACCTCCCTGCTCCGTGCCCGGCGTCCTCCTCCCGCTCTGCTGGCAGCGCGCGCTCCTTCCCGGCCACTGTGCTTAGGGCGCGCGCGCGCGCTCTCCCTCCCTCTTAAAGGGGCCGCGCGCCATCCTAAGGAGTCCCCGGCCAATGGCCGGAGGACTTCACCATATATAAGGCACCTCCTCCAAAATGGAGGTGCCCGAGCAATGTTGTTGCACTGTTCACTACTCTGCTTCAGCCCTCAGGTCCCATTGCCAGTTACCTGCCAGTTACCTGCCAGTTACCTGCCAGATTCCTGCCTGATTATCTGCTACCTGCCTGCTAGTCTGAGGTCCTACGGTCTGCCTTACTACTCCTGTCAGTCTGTCTAAGGACCAGCCTGCCCGCTCACCTGGGAGCGCACACCAGCCACCTGCCTGCTTGCCTGAGGTCCGACGGTCTGCCTTCCTACTCCCGTCAGTCTGTCTATGGACCAGCTTGCCCGCTCACCTGGGAGCACACACCTGCTACCTGCCTGCTAGTCTACCTGGAGGCTCCGCCGTCACATGCTGTGACCACCTGCCTGTCCAGTGACTCCTGCTCGCTCACCTGGGAGCGCTCATCTGCTGCCTGTCTGCTAGCCTACCTGGAGGCTCTGCCGTCACGTGCTGTGACCACCCGCCTGTCCAGAGACTTCTGTCCGCTCACCTGGGAGCGCTCATCTGCCGCCTGTCTGTTGGTCTTCCTGGAGGCTCCGCCGTCACATGCTGTGACCACCCGTTTATCCAGAGACTCTCGCCTGCTCACCTGGGAGCTCAAGTCTACCATCAGCCGCCACAGGTCGTACCAACCCTTAACCCAGAGACTGCCCCGGTCATTTGCCGTGATCAACTGCCCGTTCACCCAGAGACTGCCCCAGTCACTTGTCGTGATCTCCTGCCCGTTCTTCCAGAGACTGTCCCGGTCACCTGCTGTGACTGCCTGCCTGGTCGCCACCCGCTCCCTTACAAGGACTGCCCCCTTGTATAGTAGCTCAGAGGTTCCGCCTCCCAGACCCGTTACATATACATATAGTACAATGCAAAGATTTCACTTCTTACATTACATGAGTGATATCTATTGTAAATTCCACAATAGCTCAGAAACCGGCGAATCGCTCCACACAGTATACTGGCCCCCATAAAATGCCCCATACAGGATACTGGCCCCCATATAACGCTCCATACAGGATACTGGCCCCCATATAACGCTCCATACAGGATACTGGCCCCCATATAATGCTCCATACAGAATACTGGCTCCCATATAATGCTCCATACAGGATACTGGCCCCCATATAACACTCCATATGGAATACTGGCCCCCATATAACACTCCATACAGGATACTGACCCCCATATAACGCTCCATACGGAATACTGGCCCCCATATAACGCTCCATGCAGGATACTGGCCCCCATATAATGCTCCATGCAGGATACTGGCCCCCATATAGCGCTCCATGCAGGATACTGGCCCCCATATAGCGCTCCATGCAGGATACTGGCTCCCATATAACGCTCCATACAGAATACTGGCCCCCATATACCGCTCCATGCAGGCTGTTCCCCACACATAATGCCTCATGCAGACTGTTCCCCCCCCCCCACATAATGCCCCACGCAGGCTGTTCCCCCCACTTAATGCCCCATGCAGGCTGTTCTTCCCCATATAATGCCCCATGTAGGATGTCACCCCCCCTTATAATGCCCCATGCAGGATGTCACCCCCCCCCCCCCCCCGTGGCACCCTGCTGTTCACAGGTACCCAGGGTGCATGGACAGACTTCTCCACAAGAGGCCCTCATTACATACAAACACCTCCACCCTTCCACCTCATACCACCAGAGGGAGCCCGTTAGGGATATATATATGGAGGGTGTAGCTAGGCAGTCAGTCAGAAGAGAGAGTCAGACAGAGTCAGAGAGTCTGAGAGCGTGCTGACGCTGGGAGCAGCGAAGACGCAGCACGTCTGCTGCCGTATTGAGGGCCCCGAGTGTGGCCGATGGAGAGTAGAGAGGAGTTGAGGGGGCAGAGGAGCATCATAGGCTCACCCCCGAGTATACAAACCGGACACCGGGTCCGCGCTTACAGGGTCCTTTATACCCAATAGGGATCACCGGCATACCAGGAGGACTACAAGTCCCTGGCCGAACTGAAGCTAAACCCTTAACAGGATCAGGAACCACGAAGGCCCCAGTGTTACCAGGGATAGTGGTTGCCAGCAGAAGGTCCTACTACCAAGCGACAGGTGAAGGAACAGCACGACACAGAAGCTAGGCCCAGTTGCAGGCTGGCCAGGAGCATACAGAGAGGCAGACACGGACCAGGAGGCCTTATACCCGCTCACTGGGGAGAAGTCCTGAAGTGCACCCATCCTACTGAGTACCCTGGACCGTACCTGACATCCGCACCAGTAAAGGTATTGAAGCGAATCCCCTGTCTCTGTCAGTTTCTCCAGCTGCGCCATTCTGCCTGCACTACAGGTCCCAGCATCACCACCCACAATCAAACTCTACACTGCCCTGAGGCCCGCTCCACCTGTGGGGAGCTGTTCCATCCCAGCTGCCTTATCAACTGCCTCAGAGGTCTGCAGCAGCGCTGGTACAAATTACCAGAAACCACAGGTGGTGTCACGATCGAATTATAAACCCCTTATAAACTTTCCCCCCTTTTAGTTGACCGTCCTGGGCCACGGACCGGGGCAGCCACTGTGACATATCCCTTTCCCCCAGCATCTATCGGCCCGGACTCCGAGTACCCCATTGCCCTTGGGGCGCGACACCCCTCCCTTATAATGCCCCATGCAGGATGTCACACCCCCCTCCCTTATAATGCCCCATGTAGGATGTCACACCCCCCTCCCTTATAATGCCCCATGCAGGATGTCACCCCCCCTTATAATGCCCCATGCAGGATGTCACACACCCCCCTCCCTTATAATGCCCCATGCAGGATGTCACACACCCCCTCCCTTATAATGCCCCATGCAGGATGTCACCCCCCCTTATAATGCCCCATGCAGGATGTCACCCCCCCCTCCCTTATAATGCCCCATGCAGGATGTCACACCCCCACTCTCTTATAATGCCCCATGCAGGATGTCACATCCCACCTCCTTTATAATGCCCCATGCAGGATGTCACACACCCCTCCCCCCTTATAATGTCCCATGCAGGATGTCACACACCCCCACCTCACCCCCCTCCCTTATACTGCCACATGCCTCCATACAATAAAAATAAAAATCAAATACTCACCTCACTCCTCCTCACCTGCTGCCGCTGCACAGCTCTGGACTCCAGCGTCGCCGTCGTCTTCCTGCTCTGCGCTGCCTGTGATGGCTCAGGGGAGCGCGCGGTGGAAAGATGTCACCGCACCCTCTGACCTGAGACGTCACAGTGCAGCAACCGCGGAGGATGCAGGAGCTGCTGAGGAGGCACGGGGAGGGGTAAGTATTGTGCCGGGGCCCTGAGCAAGCGGGGGGGAGCGGGCGCTGACGGTGAGGGGCCCCCCCGCCTGCTCAGGGCCCCGGCATTTGCCCGGGTGCGCCGGGTGCTGATGCCGGCCCTGGTGTGCGGCCCTGCTTCTTGGGGGGGGGCAGCTACCCCCCCCTGCCCCACGGTGGGTACGCCCATGGGGTCTGAGCAGAATCCTGACCCTCTACTCCAGACATTAATCCTCATGAGGGGAGCTGATCCTGATGAGACTCAGATCCCTGAGGCACACATGGACTGTACTGTGCTGTCAGGGCAGGAAGAGGAGGAGGGTGACTTTCAGGGCGAAGAATGGGTGAATTGAGACAATGATGATAATGTTGTGTATGTTACGGGTCCGGGAGGTGGAACCTCTGTGCTACGGTGCAAGGAGGGACCCAGAGGGCCGTAACTAAGTATCAGGAGTGGGCAGGAGTCTCTAGGTGGGCTGGCTGGTGGTCACAGCAAGTGACGGCAGGAGCCTCCGGGTAGGCACGGCAGGTAACAAGCAGGTAACAGGCAGGTCACAGGCAAGTGCTCCCAGGTGAGCGGGCTGGCAGGCACGGCAGGTAACAGGTAGGCAACAGGCAAGTGCTCCCAGGTGAGCGGGCTGGCAGGCACGGCAGGTAACAGGCAGGTAACAGGCTGGCGGGCAAGACTGGTAGTCAGTCTAGCAGCAGGACCTGAGGGCTGAAGCAGAGGTCAGATGCTACAGTACCCCCCCCCCTTTACGCCCCCTCTTTTTTAGGCCAGAAAGGAATTTTTCAAGGAGAAGCGGGGCATGAATGTTCTCCCTGGGTTCCCAAGTTCTCTCCTCTGGGCCAAACCCCTTCCAATCCACCAGAAAAAAAGGTTTTTCCTCTTACCCTCTTAGTGGCCAGAATGTTCTCTACCTCAAAAACGTCCTCAGCGGAAACCGGAGCAGGGGGAGTACCTGGATTGTTGGAAAAAGAGTTAAACACAACTGGTTTGAGGAGAGAGATACATGGAAGGAGTTGGGAATCCTTAAGGTGGCCAGGAGTTTTAACTTGTAGGCCACTGGGTTGATTTGTTTGAGAACTTCAAATGGACCGATGAACCAAGGACCCAACTTATAGGAGGGTATTTTGAGTCGGACATGCTTGGAAGAGAGCCAGACTTTATCTCCTGAGGCGGATCCAGACGTCTCTTGTCAGCATGTTTCTTCATCCGCTCGGAGGACTGAAGAAGTGCGGACCTAGTATTTTCCCAAATGGTGGAGAATTCGCTGATAAGAGCCTCCGCGGCAGGGTTGTCCACCGAGGCGGAGATGGGAAACGGAATACGAGGGAGTTGACCGTAGACCACGAAGAATGGGGATTTAGAAGTAGATTCGCTCTCATGGTTGTTGTAGGAGAATTCGGCCCATGGTAGGAGACTAAGGTAGGCCGAGACTAAGTCTACCACATCCTTGCGCAGGGTAGGCCACCAGTAATGCCGGATGATGAGTAGGAAGGTCTTCTTTTGGCCAGCATGGCCGGCTAGTTTAGATGAATGACCCCAGTGAAGAACCCTCTCACGATCTGGTACCGCTACAAACGTCTTACCGGGTGGAAAACGAATCAGATCCAAGGGGGCCACATTCATCACCTTGGAGGGGTCGATGATGTGCATAGGCTCCTCCTCTTGATCGGAGGACAGGAAGGATCGGGACAAGGCGTCGGCTTTGACATTCTTGTCCGCCAGGCGGAAATGTACGACAAAGTCGAAGTGGGCGTAGAATAAAGACCACCGGGCCTGACGCGGATTGAGTCTTTGGGCATTCTGGAGATATGCCAGGTTTTTGTGATCCGTATAGATGATCACCGGGTATAGAGCCCCTTCAAGCAGGTAACGCCACTCCTCCAGCGCCAATTTAATGGCTAACAGTTCTCGATCTCCTATGGAGTAGTTGCGCTCAGACGAGGAGAAGAGTTTGGAGAAGAAGTCGCAGGTTACCATTCTCCCGGATGAAGACTTTTGGGTGAGCACTGCTCCGGCTCCGGAGGAGGAAGCATCAACCTCCAGGTAGAACTGTTTGTTGCAATCCGGACTGTGCAGCACTGGGGCAGAGGAGAAGGCTTGCTTTAAGGAAAGGAAGGCCTCCTCAGCTTCAGGCGACCATTCCTTGGGATTTTCTCCCTTACCGGTGAGCGCAGATATGGGAGCAGTCCAGGAAGAGAAGTGCGGGATGAATAGACGATAGTAGTTGGCGAAGTCCAGGAATCGCTTAATCGCCTTCAACCCTTCCTGACGGGGCCACTTTAGGACAGCAGAGAGCTTCTCGGGATCCATCCGTAGGCCTGTCTGGGAGATAACATAGCCCAGGAATGGAAGAGAGGTCTGCTCAAAGATGCACTTCTCGAATTTTGCATAGGGGTGATTCTGCCTGAGCCTAAGCAGGACCTGACAAACATCCCTCCGGTGTCTGGGAAGATACGGAGAGAAGACCAAGATATCGTCCAGGTACACCACCACGCAAGAGTAAAGAAGATCACGGAAGATGTCATTGACTAATTCTTGGAAGGCGGCGGGAGCATTGCAGAGACCGAAGGGCATCACACGGTATTCATAGTGACCGTCCCGGGTATTGAATGCCGTCTTCCACTCGTCTACTTGACGGATTCGGACCAGATTATACGCCCCACATAGATCTAGCGTGGTAAAGATCCTAGCTCCCTTAAGACGGTCAAACAACTCGGAGATGAGCAGCAGGGGGTATTTGTTTTTTACCGTGATTTGGTTGAGACCTCTATAGTCAATACAGGGGCGTAATGAACCATCTTTCTTCTTAACGAAGAAGAATCCGGCTCCAGCCGGGGAGGTAGATTTCCAGATGAATCCCCTGGCCAGATTCTCCTCGATGTACTCCGACATGGCCCGGGTTTTGGCCTACGACAACGGGTAAATACGCCCACGGGGTGGAGTGGCGCTGGGTACCAGGTCGATCGGACAGTCATATGGCCTATGAGGTGGCAATGTCTCTGCTTCCTTTTTACCAAAGACATCTGCATAGGACCAGTAAGGTGCCGGTAGACCGGGTAAATAAGCCGGGGTAGGTGGAGGACGAGCCGGGCGAACCGGAACCAGGCAGGTCCTATGGCAATCCTGCCCCCACCGGAGTACTTCACCGGATTGCCAGTTCAGCACGGGTTCATGTGTCTGGAGCCAGGGTAGACCTAGCAATAGGGAGTTTGAGAGTCCGGACAGCACATGGAAGGAGTGCAGCATTCCCACCTGCAGGGTTATGGGTTCAGTGACGAGCAGGATGGTCACCGGAAGGAGTCTTCCATCCACGGAGGCGACTGACAATGGTTCAGCCAGAGGTTTGGTGGGAATCCGGTATCTCTCTACCAGGGACTGGGAAATGAGGTTTCCAGCAGCTCCAGAATCCAGATGAGCAATTTAAAAGTGACGGTTCTCTCCCCAGGAGATAGAGACAGACAAAGTCAGGGACGGAGAGGGCTTACTTTTGCCTAGGACGACCTCTCCGAGCGGTCCTAGACACTGGAGTTTCCCGGCTTCTCCGGGCAGGAACGGATGAAGTGCTCCTTACTGCCACAATAGAAACAGCTCCCCTCGGCGTGACTCTTGGCGAGATTTGACCATCTTAGTCTGGTCGATCCGCATAGGTTTGGGCGAGTGCGCCCGGGGAGTGACTGATTGAGAGGCAGGTCTCTGGAAAGTAGGAGCAAGGCGAGGAAACTTTCTCTCCCGGGTAGCCTCTTTGGTACGTTCTTGGAAACGGATGTCAATCCGGGTAGCTAGTGACACCAGGTCATCCAGGGTCGTAGGAATGTCCCGACCGGCTAACTCGTCCTTAATCCGACCGGAAAGACGCTCCCAGAAGACGGACACCAAAGCCTCATTGTCCCAGGCAAGCTCAGAAGCGAGGGTACGGAACCTTATGGCATATTGGCCCATGGTGAGACTCTCTTGGCGGAGACGTAGCAGAGAGGAGGCTGAAGAGGATTTTCATCCTGGTTCATCGAAGACTCTCCGGAAAGCAGCGAGGAAAGATGATAAGTCGGACACCAGGGGATCCCCTCTCTCCCACAGGGGATTTAGCCATGCCAGTGCTTCCCCAGTGAGATGGGACATGATGAATGCCACCTTGGCCCGGTCGGAGATGAACTGATGTGCCAAGAGTTCAAAGTGCAGAGTGCACTGGTTCAGAAAACCCCGACATGAGACGGGGTCACCTCCAAAACGAGGAAGCGCAGAAAGCCGTGGTATTGGTGGGCAGCGGTGCTGCCGGAGTGGAAGTCACACGACTCGAGGTGGATACAGGTGGGACAGACAGCGTGTCCAGACGGGAGTTGGCATTTCGCAGGTAGTTCAGAATGGTTTCCTGTTGGGATCTCTGATGAGAAACCTCCTGGTACAGGTCCGTAAGCGAGGGGGCTTGGGGGCCACTGGGTTCCATGGCCCGAGCAAATTGTTACGGGTCCGGGAGGTGGAACCTCTGTGCTACGGTGCAAGGAGGGACCCAGAGGGGCGTAACTAAGTATCAACTCGGACCGATCCTGGTCGTACGGCGGCTAATGACTCCGTGACCAGAGAAGGACCGAGCCGAGGGACCGGGTGCTACTCTGCGGATGACCTTGTAAGGGAGCAGGTGACTCCCACGGTACAGATGGCAGGGACTGACCGGAATAGCAGGTAGGCACAACAGGCAGGCTGGCGGGCAGGAGTCTCTAGGTGGGCTGGCAGGTGGTCACGGCAAGTGACGGCAGGAGCCTACGGGTAGGCACGGCAGGTAACAAGCAGGTAACAGGCAGGTCACAGGCAAGTGCTCCCAGGTGAGTGGGCTGGCAGGCACGGCAGGTAACAGGCAGGCAGCAGGCAAGTGCTCCCAGGTGAGCGGGCTGGCAGGCACGGCAGGTAACAGGCAGGTAACAGGCTGGCGGGCAAGACTGGTAGTCAGGCTAGCAGCAGGACCTGAGGGCTGAAGCAGAGGTCAGAAACACTGTGCAACAACTTTTGCTCGGGCACCTCCATTTTGAAGGAGGTGCCTTATATATGGGAGGATCCTCGGCTATTGGCCGGGGACTCATTAGGACGGCGCGCGTGGCCCCTTTAAGAGGGAGGTAGCGCGCCCTAAGCGCGGTGCCCAGGGAGCTACGTGCGCCGGCAGCAGGAAGAGGAGCGCTGGAGAACGCAGAGCGGGGAGCGTGGTGAGCGAGGAGGTGAGTGGGACGGCGTCTCTGCCTAGCAGGGGACAGAGACGCCGATGCTACAGTGTAGATTCCACTTGGTGTGAACCCAGAGGCATGCAGCTGAGTAGCTCAGCTGAGGAGGTGGAGGAGGAAGAGGAGGAGGTTACGTTGCGGCCTACCACACGGACATGGAGTGATGCAACCACGCCAAGCACTGCATCCTCAGCCACAACTGTGGCTCTGACCAGCAGCGGTCGCGAGTCTGCAGCTGGCAGGGGTGGCAGGGGTTGCCTAGCCTGGGCATTTTTTGAGACCGCAAAGGAGCCAACTCACTTTATCTGCCAATAGGGATGAGGGACAGTAAAAGCAATATGAAGTAGTCACAAAGAACAGAGGAAGTAACAGAGAAGAGGTAGTAGAAGGGAGATGACGACTCAGTAGAAGGAAAAATTGCAATGATTTGACTACTGCATGCATGAACCGTCACATGCGCGATCAACATGCATTACTCTGGCAATCTCACTGCGATAAAATGCGGACCAGCGGCCTCACCAAACATCAGACGCCCCATCAACCACATCTGTTACTTTTTCCTCCTCCGTCACTGTGCCAAGTGTTGTCACAAAGGTCTCTGGCCACAGAACCTCCACTTGTTTACATGCTCCAGTCAGGCTGAGTGACAGCCCATCTGTAAGAGAAGTGGACATGCCTGCTGTTTTTGCTTCACCCACCACACCACATCTTTCTCAATCCTCCGTAACATTTCCACCTCACTTAACGGTCCAGCAGTTTGTTGAGTTCACTCTACTCCCCTCTCTCTCAGCACTGCAGCCAGCCCTCGGTCCCGCAGTTGTGGTCACGTAAAAGATTATTTCATCCTACACATGACAAAGCTAAGAGGTTGAACTCCACCATCTCCAATCTGTTGGCCCCGGAAATGCTGCCTTTCCGCCTGGTGGATATAGACGGTTTCCGAAAGCTGATGACTGTCGCAATCCCTCAGTACTAGCTGCCCATTCGCCATCACTTCTCTAAGAAAGCTGCGCCTGCGCTACACCAGCATGTCACACACAACATCACCCGTTCCTTGACTAAATCTATGTCTGCCAGAGTAAATTTCACCATAGATGCCTGGACAAGCAAGCATGGCCAGGGGCATTACATATTTCTGACTGGGCACTGGATGACTCTGGTGGCTGTGGGGGCAGGCGGGGAAGGGGCTGCTCCACAAGTCTTGTGGGGCAAACCTTTGTATCTAATACTTACTCCACTGCTTCAGCCTCCTCCACCTCCTCTAGGGCCTCCACCTGCTCCCTCAACCTGTGCCTTAATGAGATATGTGTTCCAACAGTGCAGAGAGAATCCCCCCCACCTCCGTACTGTGCAGCCAGGGCTTACCGCAATCAGGCAGTCTTAAAATTAATGTCTTGGAGATCGCAGTCACACAGGTCAAGAGTTGTAGACAGCTATCCAGGCTGAATTCGAGCAATGGCTGTCTCCACTAAACCTGGAAGATCAATGATTGAGAACCTATATACTCCACTAAAGAGTCCATTAAATTAAATAAATTCACTGACTGTGGTGGACTAAAATCTTAAAAATTCACTTTTATTGAAAACTATTATTGAAAATAAATGGAGCCAGGGAAGGCCATGTGCAATAACGGAACGAACCTGCTGGCAGCCATACGCCGGGGCAAGTTCAAACACATACCTGGCATGGCTCACGTCCTCAACCTGGTGGTACAGCAATTTCTCCACCACTATCCCAGCCTGGGTGCACTGTTGCAGAAAGTACGGTTGTTGTCTGCTCACTTGCACCGTTCGCACCCTGCAGGTCATCGACTTGCATAGATACAGAGGCCTTTGTCCATACCAGTTAACCGGTTGATATGCGATGTGCTGACATAGTGGAATTCCACTCTGCACATGTTGCAGCGACTGTGCCAGCAGCGACGAGCCCTGACGCAGTATGTCATGTCGTATAGCCTGACCAATGCAGTATAGACGTAGTGAAAATCTTGTTTGCAGAATGAGCACAGATTAAGGACCTCTGCACTCTTCTGCACAGTTACGAAATTGCTACTAAGATGGCTAGTGCTGACGATGCTGTCATCAGCATCACTAAATGCTGGAGCACACTTTGAATAGTCTGCAGGAGGAGGTGGTGGTACCAGAGGAAGAGGAGAAAGCAGAGGAGGATGTGAAAGGGATAACAATGTTTCTAAGTTCCACACTGTCATCACACAGGGGGGTGCCAAGGCAGAGTGTTATTACAGCCATCAAGGGGGGCTGGTGTTACCAGACAAACTGTTAGTGAAGGTGCAGGAGCCGAGGAACAAATGGAGGAGGACAAGAAGGAAGAGGTGATGGGCGGGCAACAGTCAGGAGAAGAAGAGGATAATTGTTGCACAGCTTCTGGATACCTACAGTTGCGGTAGAAGCTTCACAAAGCAGATTACATGGGATAACAAGCTTTTACTTCTCAGAACATGAGGTAAAGGAAAAAACGCACAGTCACACAGTACTGCACCAGGAAGTAAGAACAAAACAGAAAATAATACGAGAGACTTTTTTTCTTTTTTACAATACAGTAAACAAGGAAACTTTACACAACATCGCCATCTACTGTCAGATCAGCATAAAGTCCTCCTTCACACAAACAAACAAGTCCACAACTGTTGCATATGCCAAAACCTTTTCTCAACAGTAAGGACTTATTCAGTCAGACCCAATTTCTTCATTAGTCTCTGATGTTTTTCAGCATTCAATGCTTTTGTGAATATGTCTGCTGTCATATCTTCAGTTGGACAATATTCTAATTTCAGGATTCCTTGTTCCTTATGGTCCCTCAAGAAATGATACTTCACATCAATGTGTTTGGTTCTTGGGTTAATTCTTTCCATCTGAGCAAGAACAAGACATCCCTGATTGTCCTCATTTATTTTTGTTGTTTCCAACTGTGCTTGTCCTAGATCTGTTAGCAATTGTCTTAACCATAGAACTTCTTGACTCGCATGTGCTGCTGCAACATATTCTGCTTCTGTTGACGACAGCTTTTTACTAGTCCAACTAATTGGTCCACCTGAGAGAAAGAAAAGATAGCCACTGGTAGATTTTCTGTCAGTTGGATCTCCAGCCCAATCTGCATCAACGTATCCAGTTAAAATGCATTTATCACTTGTAGGCAGTTTAAGTTTAACATTGCTGGTTCCTTTCAAATAACGTATTACTCTCTTCACAGCATTCCAATCCGCTTTATTTGGCTTGGACACTTTTCTACTCAGAATTCCTACTGCTGCTGCAATGTCTGGCCTTGTAACAGTCGCTAGATACAGTAATTTTCCTATCGCCATTCTGTACTCTTCATTATTTGGTAACACATTTTTCTCACTACTCATCTCTTTAAGATAATTAGTTTCCATTGGAGATTTTGCTGGTTTTGCATCCTTCAATCCAAATGTTTTGGTTATGTCTTGAATCATGTGATTTTGATTAAGTAGGAAACTTCCATCTTACATAGTTACATAGTTACATAGTTTATAAGGCCGAAAAAAGACAAGCGTCCATCCAGTTCAGCCTATTTCTTGTGCACTGCAGCTATTCCGCAGCGTTGATCCAGGGGAACGCAAAAAAAAAACATGCGGTATAGGCCAATTTACATCATTGAGGAAAAAATTCACTTCCCGACACCAATCTGGCAGTAAGATTAAATCCCTGGATTAATTAACTATCACTAAGCATAAGATGTAATTTTATTGTTCTCAAGAAAGGCGTCCAGGCCTCTCTTGAACTCATTAAGTGAGTTGGACATCACCACTTCCTCTCCCAGAGAGTTCCAGAGTCTCACGGCTCTGACCGTAAAGAATCCCCTTCTATGCTGGTGCAGGAGCCTCCTTTCCTCCAGACGCATAGTGTGCCCCCTCGTCTTTGTCACCATCCTTGGTATAAACAGGTCATGGGAGAGATCTCTGTACTGCCCCCTGATGTATTTATACATGTTTATGAGGTCTCCCCTAAGCCTTCTCTTTTCCAACGTAAATAGGCCTAATTTTGACAACCTCTCTGGGTATTCTGGTCCCTCCATTCCCTTTATTACCTTAGTCGCCCTCCTTTGTACCCTCTCTAGCTCCAATATGTCTTTCCTGAGCACCGGAGCCCAGAACTGTGCACAATATTCTAAGTGCGGCCTTACCAGCGCTTTATACAGAGGAAGAACAATGTTCTCATCATATGCCCCTATTCCTCTTCTGATGCATGCCATGACTCTATTTGCCTTCGCAGCTGCTGCCTGACACTGGGCACTCCAATTTAATTTGCTATTAACCAAGACGCCCAGGTCCTTCTCCATGTCAGATTTCCCCAACGATTTCCCATTTAATATGTATGGGTGACTGCTGTTTTTCTTTCCCATGTGCATGACCTTACATTTATCGGCATTGAACCCCATTTGCCATTTTTTGGCCCAACTCCCCAATTTATCTAAATCCTCCTGTAGCTGTGCCCTTTCCTCATCTGTGTTAACTACTTTACAAAGTTTAGTATCATCTGCAAATATTGCTATTTTACTATGCAACCCTTCCACTAGATCATTAATAAATATATTAAATAATATAGGGCCCAAGACAGACCCTTGAGGCACCCCGCTAGTAACCCTGACACACCCTGAGCTTACTCCATTGATAACCACCCTCTGCTTTCTATCACTCAGCCAGCTATTTACCCACTTACACACATTATCCCCCAGACCAAGCATTCTCATTTTATATACCAACCTTTTGTGTGGCACGGTATCAAACGCTTTGGAGAAGTCAAGGTCTACAACATCCACTGCCTCTCCCCGGTCCAGCTGTGAGCTCACCTCCTCGTAGAAGGCAATCAGGTTTGTTTGGCAGGAGCGATCTCTCATGAATCCATGTTGATATGGAGTTAGACAGTTATTATCATTAAGATATTCTACAATAGCATCTCTAAGAAATCCTTCAAACAATTTACCCACAACAGACGTTAAGCTGACTGGTCTATAGTTCCCAGGGTCACTTTTAGACCCCTTTTTGAATATTGGTACCACATTTGCTTGGCGCCAGTCTAGTGGGGCAGTCCCTGTCCATAAAGAGTGCTTGAATATAAGATACAGCGGTCTGTCTATCACATTACTTAATTCTTTTAGTACCCGGGGGTGTATGCCATCTGGGCCTGGTGACTTGTCTATTTTGATATTATTTAGGCGTTTCTGAACTTCCTCCTGGGTTAGGTGGGTGATATTTAGCGGAGGGTTTACTTTATCACTTTGCATTTCCTCCGATAAATTGTTTTCTTTTGTGAAAACAGTGGAGAAGAAGCTATTGAGTAGGTTTGCTTTACCCTCATCGCTCTCTATGATTTTACCCAGGTTATTTTTCAATGGGCCAACTCCATCAGTTTTAATCCTTTTACTGTTTATATAGTTAAAGAACAGTTTGGGATTTGTTTTACTTTCTTTGGCAATTAGTCTCTCTGTCTCCTCTTTTGCTATTCTTATTTGTTTCTTACAGATTTTGTTTTTTTCCCTATAAGTTATTAGCGCTTCCTCGCTGCCTTCTTGTTTAAGTTTACCGAAAGCCCTTTTTTTGTTTTTCATTGCCCTCTTGACTTCCTTATTTAGCCACATTGGCTTCCTCCTATTCCTAGCCCTTTTATTCCCATAAGGTATGTACCTTCTACAGTGACTATGTAGGACTGTTTTGAAAATTTCCCATTTTCTATCCGTGCTCCTATTACTGAAGATACTATCCCAGTCTATAAGGTGAAGGGCATCTCTTAGCTGATCAAACTTTGCCCTCCTGAAGTTCAGTGTTTTTGTGACTCCCTTGCTGGGCACCCTACTGAAGCACATGTGGAATTGTATAATGTTGTGGTCACTATTTCCGAGGTGCCCCCCAACCTGCACCTCAGTTATTCTGTCTGGCCTGTTAGTTAATATTAAGTCTAAAAGGGCCGTCCCTCTAGTTGGTTCCTGCACAAGTTGTGACAAATAATTGTCTTTGATAATTGACAGAAACCTGTTTCCTTTCTGAGATCTACAGCTTTCGGTTTCCCAGTCTATATCGGGGTAGTTGAAGTCCCCCATAATAATCACCTCGTTATTTTTTGCTACTTCGTCTATTTGTCTCATTAATAGACTTTCCGTGGCTTCTGCTATATTTGGTGGTTTATAACAGACTCCTATGATAATTTTATTATTGTTTTTTGCCCCATGTATCTCCACCCATAAGGACTCGACCTCCTCATTTCCCTCCCATACATCCTCCCGTATTGTAGGCTTTAGACACGTCTTTACATATAGACAGACTCCACCCCCTTTCCGATTTCTTCGATCCCTTCTAAACAGACTGTAACCCTGTAAGTTAACTGCCCAGTCATAGCTTTCATCCAACCATGTCTCGGTTATTCCCACTATGTCATAGTTACCTGTAGATATTTCTGCTTCCAGTTCATCCATCTTGTTTGTCAGGCTCCTGGCATTTGCTAGCACGCAGTTTACACGATTTTGTTTTGTTCCAATCTTCTCCCTGTGGATTGTATTAGAAATTTTCTTACCTTCCTTCCAAGTATCTGGTCTTGGACCTTCTTTGTCGCACTTCATATCTTTCATTAGTATGTTCTCTGGTTGCATGTTCGTGTCCGGCGTTTTTCTTCCCATCCCATCTTCTTCTCTTTCTATCTGTATTCCTAAGGGCTGTTTCACATTTCCCAAGTCTTTGATCTCGAAATGTTGATTCAGGATTTTTAGTATGTCCTCTTTATCCCTTTCTTTTTCAAAATAAACTAAAATGTCATCAACATATATGAGTACATAGATCCATCTGCCCATTAGTCCTTTTGTGTACAGGCAAGGATCAGCTTTGCTTCTTTTAAATTTTTCATTTGTGAGCACCTCCGTGATTTTATCATTCCACGCTTTAGCAGCTTCTTTTAAACCGTATATACTTTTCTGTAAGTTGCAAACCATGTTTGGGTTACTTTCATCTTTGAATCCTGGGGGTTGTTCCATGTAAATATCTTCTGTTAAACTTTCATTCAAAAATGCTGTCTTTACATCCAGATGTTTCAGTTCCATTTGTTTCATTGCTGCAACTGCAAACAAAGTTCTTATTGTAGTATGTTTGACAACTGGAGCAAATGTTTCATCATAGTCTTCTCCATATTTTTGAGAATAACCTTTAGCTATGAGTCTTGCTCGGTATTGTTCATCTGTTCTGTACTTTACTTTAAAAACCCATTTATATCCTATAGCTTTTCTTCCTTCTGGTAATTCTGTTAGTGTCCATGTTTTTGAGTCATGCATGGATTTTAATTCTATTTCTGTTGCCTCTATCCATTTATTAGCTTCTTCTTCAGGAAGTCGAGATATGTCTTCCCAAGAGGTAGGCTCATAAATTTTACTTGTACTTGCCTTGTATGAAAGGCGTATTGGTGGTTTTCCTTAGTTTTCTCTTATTGAACGTCTTGGTTCTGTGTCTGTTTGTAGTTGTCTCTCTTCACTTTCAGTATTCTGTTTTTTATAAATTTCAACTTCTTTTTCATCAGATATTCCTTCAGCTATATCATTGCTGTTTTTCTCATTTTTTGTTTCCAGTGAAATCATAGTGTGTTCATTTAGATCCTCAATGAATGTCACACTGTTACTCATCATAACTCTGTCTGTTTTGGGATCTAGGATTCTATATCCTTTGCATTTTTCACTATATCCAACAAATATTCCTTCCATGGACCTATTTTGAAGTTTGGAACGTTTTTCTGTTGGAATGAATACAAAAACTTTACAACCAAAAACTCTTAAATGATTTACATTTGGTTTCATACCTTGCCACAGTTCATATGTTTTTTTTTTTCAGTTTTCTAGAAAAAAAGTCAGTTCTGTAGATATGTAACTGTCATTGCTGCTTCACCCCAATATTTCTCTGATAGTTTTGAATCTGTCAGCATACACCTTATCATTTCAGTCAGAGTTCTGTTTTTCCTTTCTGCTACTCCATTTTGTTCAGGTGTGTAAGGAACAGTCTTTTGATGCTCTATACCATTTTTTTCTTAAGTAGTTTTCTATTTGATGTCCTGTGAATTCACCTCCATTATCACTTCTAATGTCAATTGGCTTCCTCTGAAATTTGTTATTCGACTTTGTCACGTAGTCTACTAGTTTATTGAAACTTCGCTTTTGTTCTTGATCAAGTATGTGACTGTGTATCTTGAGTACTCATCTATAAAAGTCACCATATATCTATTGCCTCCTGATGTAGTCACTTTCATGGGTTCACATACGTCAGTATGCACCAAATCAAGTGGTCTTGTGCTTTTCGTTTCACTTTCTTTAGGAATAGATATTCTTGTGGCTTTTGATTTTATACAACATTCACATCTTATGGTAATTGAGCCATCAGATATCAATAGATCCTTTGTCAATTCTTTCCTTTGTAGCTCCATTATACTTTCAGGATGTCTGTGTCCTAGACGTCTATGCCACATGTGAATACAATTCTTGTGATCATGTGTACACAACTTCATCTGTTCCTTTAATGTGTCTAGATGATATAATTGTTCATCTGCCTTGACATTGGTTATTATCTTGTTTCCTGCTAGGATTGAACACTCATCATCTTTGAATTTTACAGTAAGTGCTTTAGCTGTTAGACGTTTTACAGATAACAATCCTCCTTCTAATCCTGGAACATATAACATATCCTGTACAAGTATTTTTGAATCATGCCCAAACTTGTTAGAACAGTTTAACATTCCTTGTCCAACACCTTCTGCAGTTATTTTGCTTCCATCTGCAAGATAAATGGCTTCCTTCTTATTTAAATTAAGTTCAGTAAAGAAATTTTTATTACTTGTCATGTGACTTGTTGCCCCTGAGTCAATAAACCAACCCAACGATGATTTCTTATCAATCACTTTAAATGTGCCATTCCAATTATTTTCACATGAATCAGAAATTGTGTTTTTCACCTTCTGTGTATTCTCTTTATGATGTAATTTCTGTTGTTCTGCTTTCCATATATTACAATCTTTCTTTTAATGTCCTTTTTACTTACATCTGAAACATTCTCTTGTCTCTTTATTATAGGGTCTTTTTGATTCTGTAGCTTTAAGAGCATTTCCATTATCTTTTTCAGTAGAAGAATCATTTGTTTGTTCTTTCTTTCTTTGATATTCATCGATGAGTCTGGTCTTCACAAACTTTAATGTAATGTCTGTTTCAGGTCTTGTCTCTAGTGCTTTTATCAAAGCAGTATATGAATCCGCTAAACTGCACAATAATATTGCTGCTACATGGCTTTCCTTAATATCTTAACCAATTGATCTCAGCTGTGATATCACTTCCATAATAGAGAATATATGCTTATGCATGTCATTGTCAGCACTTAGTCTCATACTGTAAAGCGTTCTTAGCAGAAATAACTTGTGATTTAAGCTGGGTCTTTCATGTAACTTTCTTAGTGCTTCCCACATTCCCTTTGCTGTATCCTCATTCCTTATGTGGATTAATTGAGCATCATCCACCAATAGGCTGATGGTAGCTCTTGCTTGTCTATTTTTCTTATCCCATGTCTGATTATCCTCATCAGGTCTATCTGTAGTGATTACTTCCCATAAATCATCTTTAGACAATAACATTTCTACTTTGAACTTCCATAACTGATAATTCTCATTATTCACCTTAGCTACTGTGAGTTTTAGCTCTGTGCTACTTGTCATCTTTAACTTGTCTTACTTGTTTGGAGAGAATTGTACTGAAGAATTCTTCTGCATTCACCAGGGTCTTGCTGAGAGTTACGGTGTTCTGGGTGTCTGGAGTCCTCGGTGCCTGGGAACTCGGTGCCTGGGCCCACAACCTGTTGCACAGCTTCTGGATACCCACAGTTGCGTTAGAAACTTCACAGAGCAGATTACATGGGATAACAAGCTTTTACTTCTCAGAACATGAGGTAAAGAAAAAAACGCACAGTCACACAGTACTGCAGCAGGAAGTAAGAACAAAACAGAAAATAATACAAGAGAGAATTTTTTCTTCTTTACAATACAGTAAACAAGGAAACTTTACACAACATCGCCATCTACTGTCAGATCAGCATAAAGTCCTCCTTCACACAAACAAAGAAGTCCACAACTGTTGCATATATCAACAATAATGATCCCCTCTCTGTTGTCCATTGGCTTGGACCTCATGGAAAAGCCCAACACATGAGCGTCTTCTTGCTGCACTATCTGCAACACGATCCCTGTATAGTTAGGATTTGAAACAGTGCTGACTACTAGGTTGCCACTCTTAGATCCACGTTACAAGAGTAAATTTTGACAGATGCTTTCCACCATGGAAAGGGACCCGCACATGTTGGAGTATCGAAACACGCTTTTAGACAACCTTAAGAGAGGTTTTCCCCAAGACAGCAGTGAGGGTTGTGCATCGCAGTTCTAGATTTCAAACCACAGGAACGTTAGTTCGTCAACGCAAAAACATTAGCTGCAGTGCAAGCGTCAGAAGCAATTTCTGTGAGTCCTTTCACACATTTTATAACCAGCTCATGCACCAGCACAACAGAGTACAAGTCTGATTGACTGGAGAGGATGGTGCAGGAGTATCTCAAGCTCAATATCAATACCATCAGGGAGGGTTAGGACCCTTTTACAATTTGGTCTTCAAAAATGGAAGAGTGGCCTGAGCTCGCCTGTCACGCTTTGAAGGTTTCATCATGCCCAGCAGCCAGCGTTCTCTCATAACGTGTCTTCAGCGCTGCTGGTGGTGTCCTGACGGATAAGCGCATCCGGCTGTCCCCGGAATGTGTAGACCACCTAACTTTCTTAAAGATGATGCCACTTTGATGGTGTCTGCCCCTAATTTTTGGAAATGTGGAGACTCCAGAATGGGTCTCCATCAGCTGGGTTAGTTGTAGTGGAAGAGGTGTCGGTCCCCATTATACTATTTCTACTCTAGTAAAAATTGATGCCACTCTAGCGGTGTCTGCCCTAATTTTTTGAAATGTAGAGACTCCTAATTAGGTCTCAATCTGCTGGGTTGGCTATAGTGGAAGGGGTGTCAGTCCCCATTATACTATTTCTACTCTAATGAAATTGATGCCATATTGGTGGTGCCTGTCCCTAGTTTTTGGAAATGTGGAGACTTCTGATTGTGTGTCCATCTGCTGGGTTGGCTGTAGTGGAAGAGGTGTCGGTCCCCATTATACTATTTCTACCCTGAGAAATTGATGCCATTTTTGTGGTGGCTGGCCCTAATTTTTGGAAATGTGAAGACCCTGATTGGGTCTCTCTCCATCTGCTGGGTTGGCTGTAGTGGAAGGGGTGTCAGTCCCCTTTATATTATTTCTACTGTGATGAAATTTACCACCACTTTAGTTGTGTCTGCCCCTAATTTTTTTTAAATGTGGAGACTCGTGGTTGAGTCTCCTTCATGTGTGTTGTCTGTAGCAGTAGAACTCCCAGACCAGCAGGCCTCCACTTACTTTCAGTCAACTACCTACTGTATGTTACTATACTTACATTTTTGTACTAATATGAAACTGATGTTTCCTAACCCTAAGCAGAAAAGCAACTTGAGCTATTGCATGTGGTATCAGGGCTTCCAGCTCAGCAGGTCTACACCGATCCCTCACCCACCTCGTCTTAATTTGAAGTTAAATTCAAATCTGTAAATGCTGGCCCAATACCTCATGCATGGACCATGGCTGACTGCTGCTGTGCCATTAAAAAATGTGTACTGTGGGTCAATTGATACCACTTTTCCTGGGGTCTGCCTCTAATTTGAGCTGTTTTGACAGCTTTTGGACCTTTTTGAAGGTGTTGTTTATGCGTTTGGTTTTGCCTCCCATTGAATCAATGGGATTCGGATATGTTCGAAGAACCGTTTGCCGAATTGTTAAGGCGAACATCAGGAAGTTTGCCAATCTGGAACCTTCAAAGGTTTGCTCTTCTCTATCCTCTACCCCAGCGCAGATGGTGGAGCGAGTTGTAATGAACCTGTTCGTGCACTCCCTTCCGAGTCTGATGCAGACTTGGGATGTCCAACGAGATCCCCGGAACACGATGACTTGGTCGGACTGGTTGAAAGGTAACAGAGGGTCCGTGGGGATGCAACCCACTCCATACTGGGGGAATGAAGGTTAAAAAGGGGGTGAGACGTCCAAAGTCCAAAGGGGTCATGAGGTCAAGGGTGCAAGAGGTCATGCAAAGGCCCTCATCAGGGAATGTACTTTGCTGGAGATGTCACGGCCCAGGTCATTTAGCACCCCATTGTCCGCTGACTACCGAGTAAATGGACTGTACCATGGGATGCCGGTGTTCCTTCTACGCATATCAAGCTTGTTGTGTGCACTGTCTACCCGGCAAGGGGCCTCAAGCTTGTCCTGTAAAAGTGAATGGCCTTCAAATGACTGGACTACTAGACTCAAGGAGTTTAGTGACCCTCATGAGGGACACACTCCCTCTCCAATTGATCCCTGGGAAGATGGGCATTCAAGGGGATGCTAAAGACTATGCCGTGGTCAGAGTGGTCATTGAGACGGCACGAGGTAGAGAGTCCCATGAGGTCGGCGTTGTTAGAACCTTGCTCTTAGGTTTTTTTCCTTTGCTGGTCACATGACCTTGTTGGCCTATTTAAGCCTGCTCCGCCCTTCTGGCTTTGCTGGACTTCATTGTATATCTACTTTCTAGCTAGCCTGTGCTCTGTGTCTTGCTCTGTTAGTTTGCTTGGTCTACTGACCTCTATGTTCTATATATTTTGTTTGTTCGTCTGTCTGCTACTATTTCTGTTAGGAGGTGTCCCATATTCCTCCCAGTCCTTAGTACTTGTAGGGATTCCTTCCCCACATCTATAGGTCTCCGTACAGACTAGCTTAGGACTTTAGCAGGTCTGATCGCAGGATCAGGTCCCCTGTTACATCGTAGGGATTCAGCTGAGTTCTATCGTAGGGACAGATCTCCTCTCTTTCCTTAGCTCTGGTAGCAGAACATAACAGTAAGTCCAGCCAGCAAATTCTCTAAGGAAAGATTTTTCTGTTCCATCATGGTGTCGGTTCAGGATTTGGTTCATCGCCTGCAGGGACTTTCTCTGGAGGTGGCCGAGCTCCGTCAGCACGTGAGTAACTGTCCTGGAGCACATTTCTTGGAGGCTAAGGTATGTTTGCCGGATTTATTTTTTGGTGAACACCGAGAATTTTTTTCATTTAAAAATGCTTGCTTATTGTATTTTCGTTTGAGACCTAAGTCCTCTGGGGATGAATCCCAGCGCGTAGGGTTCATAATGTCACTTTTGCGCAAAGAGCCTCAGGAGTGGGCCTTTTCTTTGCAACCTAGTGATATATGCTTCAGATCAGTGGATAGTTTTTTTTCTGCTTTGGGACTATTATATGATGATCCTGACCGTGTCGCATCTGCTGAGACTGAGTTGAGACGTTTAAAACAGGGATCAGGTAATGTGGAAAAATATTGTACTCATTTCCGTCGTTGGTCTACTCAAACAGGGTGGAACGATTCTGCTCTGAAAAGTCTATTTCTTGCTGGGCTCAGTGAAAGGGTTAAAGACCTGCTAATTGCTTATCCTACACCTGAAGATTTGCAACAGGCTATGCAATTAGCTATACGGGTGGATAGAAGACTGCGTGCAAGGGTTAATGAGAGCAAATCCTCTGCTATGTCAGTTTCTGGTTATGAGAATGTGTGTACTAACAGTGGTGAACCGATGGAGATTGGATCGGTGGCACCTCGCTCTCAAGAAAAAGACCGTCGATTTTCTGAAGGCTTGTGTTTCTATTGCGGAAAATCTGGTCATTTGATTAAAGGTTGTGAGCTTCGTATGAAGAAAGAAAAAAAAATGGTCAGTCATGCCCGTATTGCCTGTTTAAATTCCAAGGGTATATTTTTAGCTGCTTCCACGATTGCTCAGAAAAAATTAATGGAATTTCGGGTGTTTGTCGATTGTGGGTCTACTCTGAATGTAATTGATGGGGGATTCGTGGAAAGACTCAATTTAAAACCTGAACCTTTATCATCCCCCATTGCTGTGGTTTCTGTGGATGGTTCCCCTTTGAAGAATATTACTCTCAAGGTCTGTGAATTTCCTCTCACTATTAATGGTGTTCACCATGAGAAATTGGATTTGGTAGTGTTGAATAACTTGCCTTCTCCAGTAATATTGGGATTGCCCTGGTTAAAATTTCACAATCCTGTATTGGATTGGTCTACCAGTGAAATTAAATCCTGGAGCCATAAATGTTATGACAAGCGTTGTAACGGGCGTATTGCAGCTTTGGATAGGGGAGAATTGCCTGTTCCTATTCAGGATTTTTGGAGAGTTTTTTCTGAGAAGGAATCGCAGGTTTTGCCTCCCCATAGAGACTATGATTGTTCTATTGAATTTGTCCCTGGAGCGACTCTTCCTAAAAGTCGTTTATTTAACCTTACTATTCCTGAGAGGAAGGCTTTGGAGGAATACATACAGACAAGTTTGGCCGCCGGTCACATTAGGCCCTCTAAGTCTCCTGTGGCGGTTGGATTTTTTTTTGTAAAGAAAAAGGACGGCGGTTTACGTCCTTGTCTGGATTTTCGTGAGATTAACAAAATTACTGTACGCAATCCTTACCCACTGCCATTGATTCCTGATCTGTTTAACCAGTTAATGGGGGCCAAGTGGTTCTCTAAAATTGACCTTAAGGGGGCATACAATCTGTTGCGCATGAAGGAGGGTGACGAATGGAAGACTGCTTTTAACACTCCTGTGGGTCATTTTGAGAATCTGGTTATGCCTTTTGGTCTTACTAATGCTCCTGCATTTTTTCAGAATCTGATTAATGACATCCTTAGACCTTTGATCGGCAAAAATGTGGTTGTGTATTTGGATGACATTTTGATTTATTCGCCGGATCTGGAGTCTCATTGGCGGAGCGTGCGTGAGGTATTACAGTTATTAATGGACAATTCGCTTTTTGCTAAGCTGGAGAAATGCGAGTTCGCTGTACAGAGAATTAGTTTTTTGGGTTACATTAACTCCAGTGAAGGTTTTGAGATGGACCCGGTTAAAGTTCAAGCTGTACAGGAATGGCCTAGGCCTATTGGTTTGAAATCGATACAGAGGTTTTTGGGTTTCGCCAATTACTACAGAAAATTCATAAAAAATTTTTCTAGTATTGTCAAACCTCTGACTGATCTCACCAGGAAAGGTGCTGATGCGGTTCAGTGGTCTTCTGAGGCCATTGAAGCTTTTGTGTATCTCAAGGAGAGGTTCACCTCTGCTCCCATCCTTATGCAGCCTGATGTTACTAGGCCGTTTTTGGTTGAGGTTGATGCTTCCTCTGTGGGGGTTGGCGCAGTATTGTCTCAGGATAACGGGGATGGATTACATCCCTGTGCCTTTTTTTCAAAAAAATTTTCGGAGACTGAACTGAATTACGATATTGGTAATCGGGAATTATTGGCTATTAAACTCGCATTTGAACACTGGCGCCACTTCTTGGAAGGTGCGGAATTTCCCGTTCAGGTTCTTACGGATCATAAAAATCTGATATATCTTGATGCTGCCAAGCGCCTGAATGCCCGTCAGGCTAGGTGGGCACTGTTTTTCTCGCGGTTTAATTTCTCCGTTACTTACATCCCTGGTACTAAGAATGTTAAGGCGGATGCCTTGTCTCGCAGTTTTTCTCCCATAGTCGGTGCTGAGAAAGAGGAGAACATTTTACAAGAAGGTGTTGTGATAGCTGCTTTGGACTCCGTTTTGGAAAATGAGATTCTTAAAGCACAGGATAATGTCCCTTCTAACACTCCTCATGGGAGGTTGTTTGTGCCTGGGACCTTTAGGAGAGATTTGTTTGTTGAGTGTCACGAATCTCGGTTGGCAGGTCATCCCGGAATCTCTGAGACCAAGAGACTGGTGTGTCGCAGTTTTTGGTGGCCTGGATGGCAGAAGGAAGTCATTAAGTGGGTGCGTCAGTGTACTATATGTGCTAGATCTAAGTCCTCACATACTCCTGCTGCGGGGTTGCTTTGTCCTTTGGTGCTCCTTGGACACATTTGGCTATGGACTTTATAACTGACCTTCCCCCCTCTGAGGGTTTTACTGTCATCTGGGTGGTCGTGGACCGTTTTAGCAAGATGTGTCACTTGGTTCCCTTTGTCAAACTGTCCTGCGCTAAAACTCTCGCTAAGGCCTTTGTCAAGGAAATTGTCAGACTTCATGGCATTCCTACTGACATTGTTTCTGATAGGGGTCCTCAGTTCGTGGCTCGTTTTTGGCGTGCCTTTTGTGACAGGTTGGGAGTTCATTTATCGTTCTCGTCCGGATATCATCCTGAATCTAATGGCCAGACAGAAAGGAAAAACCAGGATGTTGAGCAGTTCTTGCGTTGTTTTGTGGCAGACAATCAAGAGGGGTGGTCTGAGTTTCTGCCACTTGCTGAATTTGCTCTGAACAATCATACATCTTCTTCTGCTGGTTGTTCGCCTTTTTTTTGTTGTTCTGGGAGACATCCGTCGTTTGGGTCGTTCTCCAAGTTGGGATCTGCCGTGCCTGAGGAGGAGAATTTTTCCGGTGATTTGGAGAGAGTTTGGACGGATGTGCGTGGTAATCTTCAGGAGGCCAACAGAAAATCTAAGGACTACTTTGATAGGAAACGACAGGAGGTTTTGTTCGCTGTTGGTGACATGGTTTGGTTGTCCTCTAGGAATCTGCGGTTGAGGATTCCTTCTAAGAAATTGGGTCCCAAGTTTGTAGGGCCCTTTAAGGTGCTTCAGGTTGTCAACCAATCTGCTGTTAGGTTGGAGGTTCCTACCTCCTGGAGAATTAATCCGGTATTTCATGTCTCTCTGTTGAAAAAAGCTGTTGTATCGGATTGTGACGCCTCTGCCTCTGTTCCTCCGGTGGTGGAGGACGGGGAATATGAAATTTCTCGCATCCTTAACTCTAGACTGTATAGAGGTAGTTTGCAGTATCTTGTGGCCTTGAAAGGTTTCGGACCCGAGGATAACTCTTGGGTGAGGTCGGATGATGTTTCCGCGTCCAGACTTATCAGAGCGTTTCACAGGAGATTTCCTGATAAGCCTGGTCCTAGGGGATCCGGAGGATCCTCTTAGAAGGGGGGGTACTGTTAGAACCTTGCTCTTAGGTTTTTTTTCCTTTGCTGGTCACATGACCTTGTTGGCCTATTTAAGCCTGCTCCGCCCTTCTGGCTTTGCTGGACTTCATTGTATATCTACTTTCTAGCTAGCCTGTGCTCTGTGTCTTGCTCTGTTAGTTTGCTTGGTCTACGGACCTCTATGTTCTATATATTTTGTTTGTTCGTCTGTCTGCTACTATTTCTGTTAGGAGGTGTCCCATATTCCTCCCAGTCCTTAGTACTTGTAGGGATTCCTTCCCCACATCTATAGGTCTCCGTACAGACTAGCTTAGGACTTTAGCAGGTCTGATCGCAGGATCAGGTCCCCTGTTACATCGTAGGGATTCAGCTGAGTTCTATCATACGGACAGATCTCCTCTCTTTCCTTAGCTCTGGTAGCAGAACATAACAGGCGTGGTCCATGATTTGTTGCACCCAATTATCATAGGTCGGGACTTTGTGTTGTTTTGGGACTTGAGGGGGAGGGGTGGAGATCTCAATTGCTCAGGTAAGAAATGGGTTGCCCTAAAAAAGTCCCACCAACCCCAGAGTCTGAGGAGTTTCCCTTCTGTGTAATGGGTGAAGAGGAAGAGATAGTGTCCCCTGAAGCAGACATTCCTGAAATAGGGGTGACCAGAGAAAATTTTGGGTTCACCCAACATAGGGACCTAACTCTAAAAGAGGCATTCGATAAGGTAACATATGAAATGCATAACTCGGGAGTCGGGGGGGGCTGACACCAGGTTTCCCTATTTCATGTTAAGTGGGGACTTATTGTACTGGGTTAATAAGGTGAGGGAGGAGATAGTGGAGCAATTATTGGTACCAGGGCCCTATAGACAAAGGATGTTGGACAAGGCCCATTCACATGTCTTGGGTAGAGATGAGCGTTGTTCGACTCGAACTGTTTGCCAATCTCAAATTCGAGCTGTTTTGAGAGGTGTTCGAGCCGTTCGGCGAACACTAACGATTTGAAAAAAATCCGGCTGTTCGAGGTTATGTTCGATAACTGTTCGTGCACCAAAATCATAACTGGATTTTTTCACAGTAATGCTGATAATCAATGTTAATACACAGTTTGAGTGTACAGCGGGGCGGGGGGAGGGGCAGGGGATGGATCTCTGCAGCAATAATGAAGATCTCCATTTTTTTTTCTCTTTCCCGCATTTACAGTGAGGAGGTGCAATCTGTCAGCCTATCAGCAGCGCACACACGGAGCGAAGTGCTTTTTTTCACACAAGCAAGGGCATGTGTCATTGGCTGTGTATGTCACATGTCCTTGCCCTATAAGACCCAGCCATTTTCCCCGTCGCCACCATTTTCTCACTGCTGCAGCTGCGTGTTAGACGGCATCGCTGTTGCTGTGTGCGCTATACTTTCAGTGTTAATTTCAAGCCAATTTTCTCTGAAATATACAGATAGCTTGGGAGTAGGGAATAGTTGTGATTGCAGTCCTTTTAAGGACTAGGTTACAGCATTTCCTACGACTTTTATCAGGCAGGTCTGTGCTCTGAAATAGATAGGTTGGGAGTAGGGACTAATTGTAATTGCAGTCCTTTTGAGGACTATTTTACAGCATTTCCTAGGACTTTTTGCCAGGCAGGTCTGTGCCAGTGCTGTGCAAGTGTTTTTCACAGCATTTGGCTAAATCTACCTAAGCAAATCCTTTTTGTCCTCTTGCAGTGTGTGTTAGTCAGTGGAGTAGCCTATCTGTGTTGCAAGCTACACCACCTGTGTTTAGAATACAATTTTTTTTACTGCACCTAGTGAAGTAAAACCTTTTGGGCATAGTATCATTCTATTAGGCCATCTATACTAAGCTCCACCAGCTTGCAAATTAGTAATAATTTTTATCTGCATCTAGCTCGGAAAATAATTTTGGGCTTGTAGCAGTGTGTGGGACTTATTCTTAGTCCATCTATACTAAGCTCCTCCAGCTTGCAAATTAATAATAATTTTTAGCTGCATCTTGCCTGTAAAATAATTTTGGGCATAGTAGCAGTGTGTGGTACTCATTGTATTAGGCCATCTATACCAAGCTCCACCAGCTTTGAAATTAATAATCATTTTTAGCTGCATCTTGCCTGTAAAATAATTTTGGGCATATTAGCAGTGTGTGGTACTCATTCTATTAGGCCATCTATACTAAGCTCCACCAGCTTTCAAATTACTAATAATTTTTAGCTGCATCTTGCCTGGAAAATAATTTTGGGCATAGTAGCAGTGTGTGGTACTCATTGTATTAGGCCATCTATACCAAGCTCCACCAGCTTTGAAATTAATAATAATTTTTAGCTGCATCTTGCCTGGAAAATAATTTTGGGCATAGTAGCAGTGTGTGGTACTCATTGTATTAGGCCATCTATACCAAGCTCCACCAGTTTTGAAATTAATAATAATTTTTAGCTGCATCTAGCCCGGAAAATAATTTTGGGCATAGTAGCAGTGTGTGGTACTCATTGTATTAGGCCATCTATACCAAGCTCCACCAGCTTTGAAATTAATAATAATTTTTACTGCATCTTGCCTGTAAAATAATTTTGGGCATAGTAGCAGTGTGTGGTACTCATTGTATTAGGCCATCTATACCAAGCTCCACCAGCTTTGAAATTAATAATCATTTTTAGCTGCATCTTGCCTGTAAAATAATTTTGGGCATATTAGCAGTGTGTGGTACTCATTCTATTAGGCCATCTATACTAAGCTCCACCAGCTTTCAAATTACTAATAATTTTTAGCTGCATCTTGCCTGGAAAATAATTTTGGGCATAGTAGCAGTGTGTGGTACTCATTGTATTAGGCCATCTATACCAAGCTCCACCAGCTTTGAAATTAATAATAATTTTTAGCTGCATCTTGCCTGGAAAATAATTTTGGGCATAGTAGCAGTGTGTGGTACTCATTGTATTAGGCCATCTATACCAAGCTCCACCAGTTTTGAAATTAATAATAATTTTTAGCTGCATCTAGCCCGGAAAATAATTTTGGGCATAGTAGCAGTGTGTGGTACTCATTGTATTAGGCCATCTATACCAAGCTCCACCAGCTTTGAAATTAATAATAATTTTTACTGCATCTTGCCTGTAAAATAATTTTGGGCATATTAGCAGTGTGTGATGCTCATTCTATTAGGCCATCTATACTAAGCTCCACAAGCTTTCAAATAATTTTTAGCTGCATCTAGCCCGGAAAATAATTTTTCTTCCCAATAGTGGTAGCAATAGAAATATGGGGCGCGCGCCTGGCTAACAAAAATATACGCTTCATAACAAAAAACACCAGCCTAGCGCACTGCATTAATAAGATGGCATCATCGTCTCTCCCGTCTATGCCGGCTAGCATTCCTGTGCCTAAAACACAATGTATGGGTCCGCGCTAGCCACGATGCTGAGGGGTCTAAAGCTGCTGCTAATGCTTTATCACAATTCAATTGGCAGATTTTCACAGAGCTCTTCCCCAATGCCCACCCATCGGGCAACAGTTGCCCACCCTCCCTATGGGATCTAGTGGCGAATAGTTGATGCCATTAATCAGAGCGTCAGTTGCCCCGTCGACGTGGCAAGCATACGGTAAGGCATAGGAAGAGTGGACACGACTAGTAGCAGGCAGACGGGTTGACCAATGTGAACAAGCCAGATTACAAGTCACCATAGAATTTATCCACCAGCTAATGATGAGGGGCATATCAGGGGCGTCAGCGCAGCGGTGTCTGACCGGAGTAGCATTTCACTTCCAACTACTGAATTGGGGAGTTGTGACAAAGAGATTCATCATCAGACAATCCATAAAATGGTGGAAAAGGGGTCAGCCAAGTCAGGAGTGTAGACGTCCCGTCCCGTGTCACTAAAACTGATTTCTCACATCATATCTCTAACACCATTAACATGACACTCACAATTTGAAGCAACACTACTGTCTACTGCATTTGCGATCGCCTTCTTCGGGGCGCTATGCATAAGCGAATTAGTCCCTCAATCCAAAATTACCACCAATGGAGGCTTATTACACCAGGACGTAGTCATAGCCAATAATGCAATACGTCTACGCATATGCCAATCGAAAACGGTTCCAGCGGGCAGGGGCACTTGGGTACTTCTACAACCCACAAACGGTACACTGAGTCAGGTAACAATAGTAAAAACATATATAACCATCAGATCACAAAGTAATTTCTTCCTATCACATATTGATGGAATGCCATTATCAAGATACCAGTTCCAAGCTATATTTAATAAATGCATAACATCGGCAGGGAACCACCGCAAAGATTACGGGACACACTCATTCCGCATAGGCGCGGCCATGGAAGCAGCAAGAGCAGGACTGTCAGAAACAGAAGTTCAGAGGATAGGGAGATGGCGATCCACGTGTTTGGCAAGATACATAAGACAGGACTTGTTATCCTAACGTGGTTTGTTTCTTTTACAGGTGACGCTAAGCCAACAGTGTGGGTGATAGGCCACTCGTATATATATTGGGCAGAAAAGAGGGCGAAAGTCCACCCAGGCGGGAGGAAATTAGAGTTTCATAACACATATTTCAACTGGAGAGGTATTAGAGGCCTGCTATGGCCACAGGTACTAATGGAGGTAATCAAGGTAGGGAGAGAGGCAAGAGGTCCGGTCATCTTAGTTATACAGGCCAGGGGAAACGACCTCGGTCATCACAAGAGCGCATAACTAATGGCAATAATGAAACTAGACACTGAGCGCTTCAGAGAATTTTTCACAAAACTAACTATAGTATGGTCAGAGATTGTGCCGATAGCGGTATGGCAAGGTACGCGAGACATCGAACGGACAAGGCGGGTAATAAATATTCGGATGGCAAAATTTAGAAGAGACAGAGGCGGTGTAGTGATACAACACCGACAACTGGAAGGAGATAAAGCAGGCCTCATACGGCCCAACGGTGTTCACTTAATGGATATTGGACTGGACATATGCCTGTCAGGACTCCAGGACAGAGTGGAACAAGCGTTAAGAGTGATGGATGGGGGTCAGAGTCCTGCATACCAGTATGCAGGATCCTCTGTGGCCTGGAAATAGAAAGGACATGTTGGAGAGTTACACTTGTTGGCCAACTTGCCGGTGTGGAGACCCAGGGCATGCTGCAACAAGCTGAATTATTTTAGAAATAAAATGCCTTTCTAATGGAATGAGTATAAAGAGTTAATAAAGCTGTGACCGATCCTCACCCATTCAGTTGTAAGAGTTACATTATTGTATTGTCAAGGAAAGGGGGGCGGTAGGGGGCCTGAGCGTCTGGGTTTGGTTGGAGGTCCCCACAGTCTGCCTAGGCTAGATGCATTTAAAAATTCTTATTAGATACACAGGCGGTGCAGCTTGCTTCGCAGCTGGGATACTACGCCCAAAGTATTGCCTAGGCTAGATGCAATTAAAAATTCTACGCTAACTAGCAGACACTGAAGCTTTGGAGCAGACCTCTGAATAAACAGCTCTTCAGACTCAACCATCTGTGTTACCCCAAGCCATAGTGTATGTAGTTTCTTACAGTTAAAAGGGGGGGGGGGCGACCCAACCCACCTGGAATTGACAATGCCAATGTCACGTAAAACACAGCAAGGGGACTCCAAAAAGAGTCTCCATTTTTTCCAAAAATTGTGGCACAGACACCACTTAAGTGGCATCAATTGCCCCAGAGTTGCTTAAAACGGTTGGTGAGGTGATTTTACCAAATCCTCAAGCTTTTAGTCTCCCCAGGATGACACAGGGGTAGAAAAGTCCTTGCGGATCCATGATTTGTTCATCTTTATGAACGTGAGTCTGTCTACATTCTCAGTGGACAGCCGCGTGCGCTTATCTGTCAGCACACCACCAGCAGCGCTGAACACACTTTCAGAGAGAATGCTGGCTGCAGGGCATGACAAGATCTCCAAGGCGTAAGTGGCTAGCTCCGGACATTTTTCCAGATTGGAATCCCAAAATGAGCAAGGGTCCAGTGACACAGTCATGGCTTCGATGTTCACTTGGAGATACTCCTGTACCATCCTCTCTAGGCATTGACTATGTGTCAGACTTCTTGTCTCCTGTGGCCTTGCAAAGGATGGGCTAAAAAAGTGGTGAAATTATTCCACAAAATTGCTGTTACCAGCAGATACTGTGTTACTGTTACGGTTTGAGTGCTGAACACTCGACAGTCCCACGGTTTGCAAGTTAAAACTGTGAGATTCACTACGTGCACCACTGGTGTTTTGTGGAAAAGCACATGTAAGATTCTGCAACAGCCTCTGCTGATACTCCTGCATGCATGAATCCCTTTCTATGGCAGGAATTATTTCAGCAAATTTACTTTTGTAACGGGGATCTAAGAGTGTGGCAACCTAGTAGTCTGGATTACTTTGAATTCTGATAATCCAAGGGTCATGTTGCAGGTAGTGCAGCAAGAAGGCACTCATGTGTCTTGCACATCCAGGAGGACCAAGTCCTTGTTGTGTTGGTAGCAAGGTAAGAATCATGCTTCCTTCCTCTGCCCTCTCCCCCCAACCTCACACAACAGAAATGTGATCAAGGTCTCCCTCATCTGATGAGTCCTACATGCCCATCGCCAGTTCGTCCTCCACTTCTTCCTCGGCTCCTGCACCTTCCTCAACAGTTTGGCTGCTACCATGCGCCCTGGTTAATCCCTCTCCCCCACCCTCCCATGCCTGCCGCCTTGGTGCTGCCGACCGTCTGGACTTTGGAGATGTTATCCCTTCCGCATACGACTCCTCCTCTACTTCCTCCACCTCCTCTTGTCCCACCACCTGACTCTGAATTCTGTTTAACGTGTTCTCCAGCATGTAAATCACCGGAATAGTCATGCTGATAATGGCATCGTCAGCACTAAACGTCTTCGTCGCCATTTCAAAACTGTGCAGAAGGGTGTGGTGAGGGTTCAGTCGCCACAGAGGTACTGTATCTCACGCAGAGGTGTGGTATCTCACCCTCAGGTAAGGAAGGAGTATGGCTCGGGACCCTAACACCTGCATCCAACACATACCCGCAGTGGGGGTAGGGCGAGATTGCTCCTAAGGGAGAGCACAGTCCCAGGTCCCTAGCTGGCGGGTGGGTCCTATGTAGTGGGTGTGGGTGGAGAAAGCAGCTTAGGGGAGCACATGACAGGGAGAGTATAAATAGGAAGCCATCTTAGAAAGAGCAAGCCAGTCAGAGGAGGAGAAGTGACAGGAGCAGAGGCTCTGCATGAGCTCTGCTCCGGAGACGGGCCTAGCCTGGGAGGCCCAGGACTGAAGGAGAGAAGAGAGGAGTGGGAGCAGGAAGGCTCCAGGAACCGAAGTGACCCTAGGGGTACGGGCCGTGCAGAAGGCCACCCGTACGCCCGCTGCTACCAGGAGGTAGAGGGGTCAGGCCAGATAAGGGGAACCGGTCCCTCAACTAGCGGAGAAACAGCAAGGCTCAACTAGAAACCGGAGGCTGCAGCGTTTCATGTACTGCAGGCCAAAGTCCACACCAGTCTCACTAAGAAGGTAGCCACATAGGACCCAGGGGACGGAGCACATGTCGCCCGCCAAGGCCCGAGGATACCGGATAGAAGTGTCACTGGGTGTGAGGTGCAGGGAGAAGGCCAGAGAAAGGACACACAGAAGGGGGTCCTGCTAAGTACTCCGGAGCTATCTGGGGGTGGACTGAGCCCCTCACTGAGTACGCACAGCACGACGGGGGAGATTGCTCTGGTACCTGTAATCTGGACTGCAACAACTGTGAGTAAAGATCTTGGGACTGCATCACACGGACTCTGTGTTCATTACTGACTCCCTGCACTACAACCACCATCATCCACCCACACTGCCCTGAAGCTACACTCTTTCTGTGGGGAGTAATAATACCATTGCTGCAAAACCACCAGCTTCAGAGGACTGTTCCGCAGCGGCGGCCCCTTTGGCCGCACTCCATAGGTGGCGTAGTCGGACATTATAAAACCCATATTTACAAATTACCCTTGGATTGACCGCCCAGGGTCACGGACCGGGTCACCGCCACGGTGACTACAACCCCCAGCGTCTACCGGCCTGGCTCCGGGTACCCCATGGCCCAGGGGGCACGTCAACTTCATAGGTCCCTGATCTGAGACCACTCTTGCAGCTTGATTTGCCCCACCTCTGGATCTCGTTGGCCCAGGCTATACGTCAGAACGTATTGCACCAGGGCTTGTCGGTGCTGCCACAGTCGCTGCAACATGTGCAGAGTTGAATTCCACCGTGTCGGCACATCGCATTTCAGCCGGTGAACTGGCAGGCCCAACGACTTCTGTAGAGATGTAAGTCGTTGAGCTGCGGGATGCGAACGGCGGAAGTGAGCACACAGCGACCGTGCCCTCTGCAGAAGGCCATCTAGTCCGGGATAGTGGGCTAAAAATTGCTGGACAACCAGGTTCAACACGTGAGCCATACAAGGCACATGTGTGACATTGCCCCGGCGAAGGGCCGCACCCAGGTTTGCAGCATTGTCGCACACGGCCTTCCCTGGTTGCAGGTCCAGTGCAGACAACCATTCATGAAACTGGGTCTCCAGAGCTGACCACAACTCCTCAGCTGTGTGACTCACATTTCCCAGACATTTCAAATTAAACACCGCCTGATGCCGTTGAGCCCTGCTGCCAGCATAGTAAGGAGGTGTGCAGGATTCCTTCTGCACAGTTAGAAAGCGGGTGGCATTACCAGACAGGCTTTGGGTGCAGGTGGAGGACCGAGAGGAGGTTGAGGAGGCAGAAGCAGTGGAGGAACTTCTAGACTTCTAGATAAAGAGGATTGACGTACAACTCGTGGGGACGGCAAGACTTGGACAGCAGCCCCTTGTCCTGCTGTCACCATAGTTACCCAGTGCCCAGTCAGTGACATGTAACGCCCCTGTCCATGCCTACTCGTCCAAGTGTCTGTGGTGAAATGCACCCTGTCACACACAGAGTTTCTCAAAGAAGTGGTGATGTTGTGTGCGACATGCTGGTGTAGCGCAGGCACACCTTTCTTTGAGAAATAGTGCCGACTGGGCGTCTGGTACTGGGGCACTGCGACGGACATAAGGTCTCGGAAATCCTCTGTGTCCACCAGGCGGAAAGGCAGCATTTCTGTAGCCAAGAGCTTGCAGATGGTGAAATTCAACCTCAGCTTTGTCATGGCTAGGAGGAAATGGTCTTTTACTTGTCCACATCTGAAGGACCGAGGGCTGGCTGTTGTGCTTAGACGGGGTTGAGTAGGGTGTCCCCGGCAAACTGCCGGTCTGTGAGGAAGATGCAGGCGGAAAAGTTAGGTTGCCTTGATCCAAAGGTGGTGCTCTCGATGTCTGAGAGCGCTCAACACCAGCTGGTGTTTCCACTTCCAAATGAAATGATGACCTGCCAATCACACTGGCTGTTGCGGGTAAAGAGGTGGCAGGTCTGCGTCCAAAAACATGTGTGAATGCTGTCCCCCCAGTCACAGAGGATGAAGAGGCCGCGGATGCACAAGATGGGGCAGATGGTGGTTGTCCCGGCCCGCTAGGCCGCAATGTAGCACAGTGAGCTTCCCACTGCAACTTATGCTTCATATCCATGTGACGGTTCATGCATGAAGTACTCAAACTATGGATTTTTTGACCTCTACTTAGCTTTTGCTGACAAATGTTACAGATAACACGAGTTGGGTTATCCTTATCGATCTGAAAAAATGCCCAGGCTATGCAAGGCTTAGAGCCCATGCGACCTGAAAAGCCACCACGACTTGTGGTCAGAGGCACAGTTGTGGTTGAGGATGCAGTTGTTGACGTGCTTCCAGTACTCCGTCTCTGTCCAGGAAGGCGCAACCTAACCTCGTCGTCAATAGCATCTGTGACGCCCAGCAGCGCTTGGTATCACAGATCCTAGAAGAGTGCATTGATGGAATCCTCCACAAGAGGCCCCCATAGACATTCACACATCTCCACCTTCCACCTCAGACCAGCAGAGGGAGCCCTTTAGGGATATAAATAGGGAAGGTGGAGCTAGGCAGTTCAGTTCCTCTGAAGAGTTCTTGCAGTAGAGAAGCCTAAGAGAGGTCAGTCTGCAGTGGAGCTCAGTCTAGTCTAGAGAACTCCGTTAATAGTTCAGCAGTGGATCACAAGGCTCCTGCTAGCTAGATTCAGGGAGCCCAGTTAGAGCTTAAGGTGTGCCGGCGCCATAAGATCGGTGAAGCGCGGCAAGCTTCCGTTAGTGTGTATAGCCTAGTGAGGGCCCGAGTAGGCCGAAGGCGAGTGGAGAGTTAGTACATAGGGGGCAGAGGAGCTTAACCAGCTCACCCCAAAGCATTTACCGGACACCGGATCCGAGCTTACCGGGATCTCTATGACCCAGTAAGGCATAACCGGAATCCCTGGAGAACTACAAGTCACAGGATCGCTAAGGTGCTGATACGTAACAGAGCCAGGAGACGCTTAGGCCCCGCATACTGGGAGCGTGAACTCCAAGACAAGGCCCTACCACAAGGTCAGCCAGCGCAGGACAGAAACAAAGTTAGGCCTGGCTCCATGCAAGTCAGAAACTTACTATGCAGAGGCAAGAAACAGGAGGCCTTACACCTGCTCATTGGGGAGGATCCTGATATGCACCCTTCACCCTACAGTGCTCCGGGATGTGCCTGAATTTCCACCAGTAAAAGGTACTGAAGTCACTATCGTGTCCGTTCCCGTTCTTGCTCTGACCCAGCTGGGTCTCGCCTGTCCTGCATTCCCCCTGCATATGCTTTTCTGAGGCCTAGCTCCACCTGTGGGGAGCTATACCATCGAGCTGCCTTATCACCAGCCTCAGTGGACTGCTGCAGCGCTGGTGCTTCTCACCAGATACCACAGGTGGCGTCACAAACTCTTATAAAATTAACAATTATCCACCCTTTTAAAGATTGACCCCAGGGTACGGGCCCGGGAGCCGACCACCGCGACATCCCCAAGGCCAGGCAAAGGCTCGGGTACCGAGTCATCCCCATCCCCTGGGCTAGTCACATCCTCCTCCACCTCCTCTGCTGACCTCATCGACTGGCTGACTGTGGGTTGACAGTAAGTGGGATCTCCAACCTCGTCATCATCACCCTGTGTGTTCTCACACCCGTCGTCCTCAGAGCCAACCTCTTCCTGCCCTGACCGAAAAGTCAAGTTGTCGCTCCAATCAGGTATTTGAGTCTCATCATCGTCTTCATCATTGTCTCCACCAACAGGAGTTACAATTTGGGAACGAGGGTCTACATTATGCTCAGAACCTTCTTCATCTGGTCCTGGATCCGACTCATAAAGAATCTGGGCATCAGTGCAGATCATTTCCTCGTCTGGATTAACAGAAGCTCTGGAGCAGACCTCCGTTTCACAGGCTATAGTATGAGTAATCAGCTGTGCAGACTCAACCATCTGTGTTACCCCATACTCAGACGGGCAGCAAGAGACTTGGGAGCTGTGAGGAAGCAAGTGCGATTGGGGTGACACCTCTGAGGACTGGAGTATTTGTGATGTTGAAGTTGAGGTGGAGGAGAGCCCACTTGAAGAAGCACTTGATATCCGTTGAAGCACCTGCTGTTTTTGTGCCTCATCTGGAATTTGTAGCGATGGGCGTGTCCGTAAGAAAGGGATCGTATCACATTGTCCACGAAAAGAAGTAGACATCTTAGTTTGGCTGGAAGATGGTCTTTCTTCTGCAGATGTTACCCCCCCCCACCGCGGGGGGGCTCGACCCACCAGCGGACAGGCACCAGTATTGGGAGAGGGGGGCTGGCCGTCAGGGTCCACCGCGGCTCTGGCTCAATCCTGGCGACACGGAGGTCGCACGGGCAGGAACGGACTGGCCGTGTCGGCTTGGCACTCCAGCGTAGTCCCTCTGCCCGCTTGCGCCCGTAGCCTCAAAGGGATGCGCAAGCGGCTTTTCTTCCCAGGGCTGTTCCCCACCCGGCAGGAATGTGGGGGAGCTCAGGTCGGCCTTCCACTCTACTCCCTTACCTCCCTCGCCCTCTTTCCTTCTTCCGTTCTCCATCTAACCCCTCGGCTCTGTGGTGTCTGCTCTCCCTCCAGCTCTCTCCTTCTCACAGGTGGACTACCGTGTGTATTCACACTGTGGCGAATCTTTTGGGCCCAGGCATAAGAAGTTGTTGAGGTAATGGATAATATGTGCCCCCTTAGAAACGTCCTTTACAACCCATTCGAGGAAGCAACTAAACGCCTCAAATAGTGAGCAGGATCTGGAGCACCCCATGGGCAAACCGCGATCTATATAGTATGCTCCTTCCCAGAAGCAGCCCAATAGGTGGACACTATTCGGAGGCACAGTAACCGGAACGCCACATCAATGTCTGTTTTGGCCATTAGGGTGACCCTTCCCAACTTCTTGATCCGCCTGATTGCCTTGTCAAAGGATGTACAGTATATACTACTGTACTTGGTTCCGCGTCGATGTTGTTGTTTACTGACCTGCCCCTTGGATATGACAAATGGTGGATTAGTCCGAATGTATTGGGTTCCGTTTTTGGCACAACTCACAAGGGGATACCAGTACGTCTTGTAAGGAAAGTGTTCTGAATGGAACCGCCATTCTACCTAAAGATATTTCTTTTTTTAATTTTCTTGTCACGACGTCTGGGTGTTGGTAGGCTGATTTTAGATTTTTACTCCAGCCTTTCTTGATTTTAGAAGGGCATGACATGCCTATATCTGTGTCTCCCCCTCCTTTTACTCCTCCACCTCTTTTCATTTCGCATGACTATATGTACTTGTCACTTTTCCATGTGTTAGTTGTGTCTTCTGAGCAGTTTTTCAGCTTTTGGACACCTTTGAAGTGTTTTCTATGTGTTTTTGTTTGCCTGCCATTTGTTTTAACGGTGTTCGACGAACAGTTCGACGAACAGTTCAGCGAACATACGGGTGTTCGACGAACCGAACCGAACTCGAACACTACGGGGGTGGCTCAACTCTAGTCTTGGGTGGCCATCTGGGGGTGGACAAATCTCAAGAACGGGTCATGCGGAGGTACTATTAGCCCAGATATCACCATGAAATCCTAACATATTGCAAGCCCTGTACCACCTGCCAGTTAACCGCTACCACCTCTCCCTTCCAAAATCCTCTCGTGCCGCTATCCGTCAAGGCAGGGCAACAGAGAAACCAAGTTGAAACTCTATTTAGGCTGGACAGACCAGAAGGTGACACTAAGTGTGTCACTGTGGCAGAGACACTGTCACCGACCCAGAAACAACAGTGCCGAGAACTGCTTCAGCGGAACCAGGACCTGTTTTCAGAGTTGACAACTTCAAGACGTATGCAGGTTGGTGAACATGGAATCCTGATGGAACCACATGTATAGGTGAACCAAAAGCCGTATAGAATCCCTGAAGCCCACTGCAAGGTGTTTTCGAAGGAAGGGACTAAATTTGACACATATCCGATAACCCGCAACGATGAACTCATATCGAACCTAGGGTCAGCCAGATACATCACCTCCCTCACCCTAACGAAAGGGTACTGGCAAATCCTCCTCTTTCAAAGTGCCAAGATGAAGATGGCCTCTTTTACACCTGACGGTTGCTTTCAGTATACCAGAAGCCCATTTGGCCTGCAAAGAGACCCAGCTACCTTCCAGAGGGCCATAGACCGGATCTTAGCCCCTCACAAAAAGTACGCCACAGCTTACCTTAATGATATTGTGATATTCAGCACGGATTGGGGAAGTCAGCTGCAGAAGGTTCAGGCCTTGCTGGATGTGATGAGGAAAGGGGGGGTTCACCATAAACCCAAAGAAGTGTGCCATCGGAAAAAAGAAGGGAAAATACTTGGGCTACATCGTTGGAAGAAGCAAGTAAAGCCGCAAGTGAATCAGGTGGAGGCAGTCCAAAATTGGTCCAAACGGGTCTCTAAGGAACTGCTTCGAGCATTTCTGGGAATGGTGAGACACTATCAGCTGGGTATCCCACATTTCGCCATGATAGCTGCACCCCTCACCTACCTTTTAAAGGCACAAAGATGTCAATGGCCAAATGGCCTTTTGAAGCCGAGATGGCGTTCCAGGAGTTGAAACTCAGGGCTACAGGTCTTCATCTTTCATGTGGAACACAGGCCTGGGAAGCTTCACGGTAACACAGATGCCCAGTTTAGACTTCCATGTTTGGTGACTGAAAGTGCCAGGATGACTAAACAACTGTAGAGAGGGAGGAGGTCAGAGGATAAATTCCCAGAATTTTAGTGCATTTTGTGTGGGGTGGGTCTGAAGGCACAAGCTCTGGAGCTGTTTGTCATGTGAAGGAAAGCCTTGTGCTGTTTGCTCCTGAAGTAGGCAGTTACCCTTATCAACAAGCACTGTGCCATACATTATGTTTTTACTGTTAGGCTGGAATGGCCGTGTTTGTTTTTGCTAACATTACCGTGGTTTATGCAGCACTCTTAATAAACCCAGTTGAAGATTTAAAGAGACAGTGTTCCTGTGCACCTCTATGTGCAACCAAGTGAGCCGATCTACTACACCCCTCAATCTATATGTGTGCAACCATAACACTACTCGTGTGTAACCCCTGACCCCACAGGTGTCATAATATTAGAATATGAAGATACTATCCAATATAGTAGCATAATTTATAATTTAACCAAAGTCTTGGCTCCTGCACAGTGTGGTGCACATACCGCACTATAGCGCCATTTTATTGAAGAGTGTTTACAAAAAAATGGCGCCGTAGTGCGGATGCCGCCAACGCCAGCCCCTACTTCAGCTGGATGTGCGTCCTCAGCGTGCACATGACTGGGATAATGGCAGTGACGTCATGCACTTGCATGCTGAAGTCAGCTGCTGGCTTCAGAAGACGACGACTCGCTGCAAGGGAGCGGGGGAAAGGTAAGTAGGAGTGTTTATTGTTTTTTTTTATTTCTATGTATTGAGCAGCAGCAGCACAGCCAGGATGGGGGACATATACCAGGATAAGGGAGACATATACAAGGATAGGGGAGCATGTACCAGGATGAGGGGACATATACCAAGACGCAGGAGCATATACCAGGATGGGGGAGACATATACCAGGATGGGGGAGCATACACAGTATGAAGGAACATACACCAGGATGGGGGAGCATATACCAGGATGGGGGACATATGCCAGGATGGGGCAGCATGTACCAGGATGGGGGAGAATATATCAGGATGGGGGAGTAAATACCAGAATGGGGAAGATTATACCAGGATGGGGGGGAATATACCAGGATGAGGGAGCATATACCAGGATGGGGGGTAAAAATAAGGATGGGGCAGCATGTACCAGGATGGGGGAGAATAAAACAGGATGGGTGAGCATATACCATGAAGGGGGAGATTATACCAGGATGGGGGGACATATATCAGAATGAATGAGTATATATTAGGATGGGGGGCATATACCAGGATGGGGCAACATGTACCGGGATAGGGGAGCATATACCAGGATGGGGGAGCATACACCAGGATGGGGGGACATATATCAGAATGAGGGAGCATATATCCGGATGGGGGACATATACCAGGATGGGGCAGCATGTACCAGGATGGGGAAGCATACACCAGGATAGGATACATATACTGGGATGGGGAAGCATATATCAAGATGGGGAAGATTATACCAGGATGGTGGGGCATATGCCAGGATGAGGGAGCATATGCCAGGATGGGGGAGCATATACCAGGATGAGGGAGTGTATACCAGGATGGGGGAGCATATACCAGGATGGGGGGAGCATATATCAAGATGGGGGGAGCATATATCAGGATGGGGGGCATATACCAGGATGGGGCAGCATGTACCAGGATGGGGAAGCATACACCAGGATGGGGGAGCATACACTAGGATGGGGGACACATACCAATATGGGGGGCATATACCAGGATGGGGGCAGCATACACTAGGATGGAGGGACATATACCAGGATGGGGAAGCATATACCATGATAGGGGTGCATATATCAGGATGGAGGGACATGTACCAGGATGGGGGAGCATATACTATGATAGGGGTGCATATACCAGGATGGGGGGCATATATAAGGATGGGGGAGCATATACCAGGATGGGGGGCATATACCAGGATGGAGGAGCATATACCAGTATAGGGGGAGCATATACCAGGATGTGGGAGAACATAACAGGATGGGGGAGCATATACTAGAATCGGGGGGGCATATACCAGGATGAAGGGGACATATTCCAGGATGGGGGACCATATACTAGAATGGGGGGCACATACCAGGATTGGGGGGCATATACCAGGATGGGGGGAGCATACAGTATACCAAGATGAGGGAACATATACCAGGATGGGGGATATATACCAGGATGGTGGGACATATACCAGGATGCGGGAGCATATACCGGGAAAAGGGGGGCATATACTAGGATGGGGGAGCAGATACCAGGATACGGGAGCACATAACAGGATGGGGGAGCATATACCAGAATGGGGGGGATATGCCTGGATGGGGGGAGCATGTACCAGGATGGGGGGCACATACCAGGATGGGGGAGCATATACCATTATGGGGGGGACATATTCCAGGATGGGGGACCATATATCAGAATGGGGGGCACATACCAGGATTGGGGGGCATATACCAGGATTGGGGGGCATATACCAGGATGGGGGAGCATATACCAGAAGGTGGGGCATATACCAGGATGGGGAGACATATACCAGGATGGAGGAGCATATACCAGTATAGGGGGAGCATATACCAGGATGCGGGAGCACATAACAAGATGGGGCAGCATATACCAGAATGGGGACCAGGATGAAGGGGACATATTCCAGGATGAGGGACTATATACCAGAATGGGGGGCACATACCAGGATTGGGGGGCATATACCAGGATGGGGGGAGCATACAGTATGTCTGGATGGAGGGACATATACCAGGATGGGGGAGCATATACCATGATAGGGGTGCATATACCAGGATGGGGGGCATATATAAGGATGGGGGAGCATATACCAGGATGGGGGGCATATACCAGGATGAAGGAGCATATACCAGTATAGGGGGAGCATATTCCAGGATGCGGGAGCACATAACAGGATGGGGGAGCATATACCAGAATGGGGGGGCATATACCAGGATGAAGGGGACATATTCCAGGATGGGGGACCATATACTAGAATGGGGGGCACATACCAGGATTGGGGGACATATACCAGGATGGGGGGAGCATACAGTATACCAAGATGGGGGAGCATATACCAGGATGGGGGATATATACCAGGATGGTGGGACATATACCAGGATGCAGGAGCATATACCAGGATAAGGGGGGCATATACTAGGATGGGGGGGCAGATACCAGGATACGGGAGCACATAATAGGATGGGGGAGCATATACCAGAATGGGGGGATATGCCAGGATAGGGGGAGCATGTACCAGGATGGGGGGCACATACCAGGATGGGGGAGCATATACCAGGATGGGGGGGACATATTCCAGGATGGGGGACCATATATCAGAATGGGGGGCACATACCAGGATTGGGGGGCATATACCAGGATGGGGGAGCATATACCAGAATGTAGGGCATATACCAGGATGGGGAGACATATACCAGGATGGAGGAGCATATACCAGTATAGGGGGAGCATATACCAGGATGCGGGAGCACATAACAAGATGGGGCAGCATATACCAGAATGGGGACCAGGATGAAATGGACATATTCCAGGATGGGGGACCATATACCAGAATGGGGGGCACATACCAGGATTGGGGGGCATATACCAGGATGGGGGGAGCATACAGTATACCAAGATGGGGGAGCATATACCAGGATGGGGGATATATACCAGGATGGTGGGACATATACCAGGATGGAGGAGCATATACCAGGATAGAGGGAGCATATACCAGGATGGGGGGCATATACCAGGATACGGGAGCACATAACAGGATGGGGGAGCATATACCAGAATGGGGGTGATATACCAGGATGGGGGGAGCATATACCAGGATGGGGGGGACATATTCCAGGATGGGGGACCATATATCAGAATGGAGAGCACATACCAAGATTGGGGGACATATGCCAGGATGGGGGAGCATATACCAGAATGTAGGGCATATACGGGATGGGGGGAATATACCAGAATGGGGGAGCTTATACCAGGATGGGGGGGAATATACTAGGATGGGGGATATATACCAGGATGAGGGATATATACCAGGATGGGGGGACATATACCAGGATGGGGGAGCATATACCAGCATGGGAGGCATATAACAGGATGGAGAAAGCATATACTAGGATGGAGGGACATATACCAGGATGGGGGAGCATATTCAAGTATGGGGTGGCATATGCCAGGATGGGGGGCATATGCCAGGATGAGGAGCATATACCAGGATGGGGGAGCATATACCAGGATGGGGGGCATATACCAGGATGGGGGGAGCATAGACTAGGATGGAGTGACATATACCAGGATAGGGGGGCATATACCAGGATGGGGGATATATACCAGGATGGTGGGACATATACCAAGATGAGGAGCATATACTAGGATTGAGTGACATATACCAGGATGAGGGGCATATGCCAGGATGGGGGGCATATGCCAGGATAGGGGGCATATACTAGGATGGGGAGCATATACCAGGATGGGGGATATATACCAGGATGGGGGGACATATATCAGGATGGGGGAGTATATACTAGGAGGGGAGCACATAACAGGATGAGAGAGCATATACAGTGCTGGCCAAAAGTATTGGCACCCCTGCAATTCTGTCAGATAATACTCAGTTTCTTCCTGAAAATGATTGCAATCACAAATTCTTTGGTATTATTCTCTCCATTTAATTTGTCTTCAATGAAAAAAACACAACAAGAATTGTCCTAAAGCCAAATTGGATATAATTCCACACCAAACCTAAAAAAGGGGGTGGACAAAAGTATTGGCACCCTTTGAAAAATCATGTGATGCTTCTCTAATTCGTGTAATTAACAGCACCTGTAACTTACCTGTGGCACCTAACAGGTGTTGGCAATAACTAAATCACACTTGCAGCCAGTTAACATGGATTAAAGTTGACTCAACCTCTGTCCTGTGTCCTTGTGTGTACTACATTGAGCATGAAGAAAAGAAAGAAGACCAAAGAACTGTCTAAGGACTTGAGAAACCAAATTGTGAGTAAGCATGAGCAATCTCAAGGCTACAAGTCCATCTTCAAAGACCTGAATGTTCCTGTGTCTTCCGTGCGCAGTGTCATTAAGAAGTTTAAAGCCCATGGCACTGTGGCTAACCTCCCTAGATGTGGATGGAAAAGAAAAATTGACGAGAGATTTCAACGCAAGATTGTGCGGATGGTGGATAAAGAACCTCGACTAACATCCAAACAAGTTCAAGCTGCCCTGCAGTCCGAGGGTACAACAGTGTCAACCCGTACTATCCGTCGGCGTCTGAATGAAAAGGGACTGTATGGTAGGATACCCAGGAAGACCCCACTTCTTACCCCGAGACATAAAAAAGCCAGGTTGGAGTTTGCCAAAACTTACCTGAGAAAGCCTAAAACGTTTTGGAAGAATGTTCTCTGGTCAGATTAGACAAAAGTAGAGCTTTTTGGGAAAAAGCATCAACATAGAGTGTACAGGAAAAAAAAGAGGCATTCAAAGAAAAGAACACGGTCCCTACAGTCAAACATGGCGGAGGTTCCCTGGTGTTTTGGGGTTGCTTTGCTGCCTCTGGCACTGGACTGCTTGACCGTGTGCATGGCATTATGAAGTCTGAAGACTACCAACAAATTTTGCAGCATAATGTAGGGCCCAGTGTGAGAAAGCTGGGTCTCCCTCAGAGGTCATGGGTCTTCCAGTAAGACAATGACCCAAAACACACTTCCAAAAGCACTATAAAATGGTTTGAGAGAAAGCACTGGAGACTTCTAAGGTGGCCAGCAATGAGTCCAGATGTGAATCCCATAGAACACCTGTGGAGAGATCTCAAAATGGCAGTTTGGAGAAGACACCCTTCAAATATCAGGGACCTGGAGCAGTTTGCCAAAGAAGAATGGTCTACAATTCCAGCAGAGCATTGTAAGAAACTCATTGATGGTTACCGGAAGCGGTTGTTCGCAGTTATTTTGGCTAATGGTTGTGCAACCAAGTATTAGGCTGAGGGTGCCAATACTTTTGTCCGGCCCTTTTTTGGAGTTTTGTGTGAAATGATCAATGATTTGATTTTTGCTTCATTCTCTTTTGTGTTTTTTTCAATGAAGACAAATTAAATGAAGAGAATAAGACCAAAGAATTTGTGATTGCAATCATTTTCAGGAAGAAACTGAGTATTATCTGACAGAATTGCAGGGGTGCCAATACTTTTGGCCAGCACTGTACCAGAATGGGGGGCATATACCAGGATGGGGGGGCATATACCAGGATGGGGCAGCATATACCGTGATGGGGGGACATATACCAGAATTGGGGACCATATACCAGGATGGGGGGCACATACCAGGATGGGGGCATATACCAGGATATGGAGACCATGTACCAGGATGGGGGGACCATGTACCAGGATGGGGGAGCATATACCAGGATTGAGCGACATATACCAAATTGGGGGGAGCATATACCAGCATGGGGGGCATATACCAGGATGGGGGAGCATATACCAGGATGGGGGAGTATATACCAGGATGGGGGAGTATATACCAGGGTGGAGGGAGCATATAGCAGAGTGGGGGAAGCATATACCAGGATGTGGGAGCATATACCAGTATAAAGGGAGCATATACCAGGATGGGGGGAGCATATACCAGGATGGGGGGCATATACCAGGATGGGGGAAGGGGCATATACCAGGATGGGGAAAGCCTCATATACCAGGATGGGGGAAGGGGCATATATCAGGAAAGGGGTGGCTGCTTTCTGCTGCCCCGTCTGCGCACTGCTTCCCCCGTCTGCGCTCTGCTGCCCCCATCTGAGTTCTGCTTCCCCTATCTGCACTCTGCTGCCCCCATCTGCACTCTGCTGCCCCCGCCTGCCCACTGATGCCTCATCTGCACTCTGCTGCCCATTGGAATTTGAGGATAGTGTCCAATACTGGAGTATAATATGAGGACAGCATCTAATATTGGAGTATGAGGTTAGTGTCCAATATTGGAATATAGTATTGAAGTATGAGGATAGCGTCCAATACTGGAGTATAATATTGGAGTATGAGGTTAGCGTCCAGTACTGGAGTATAATATTGGAGTATGAGGATAGCGTCCAGTACTGGAGTATAATATTGGAGTATGAGTATAGTGTCCAATACTGGAGCATAATACTGGAGTATGAGGATAGTATCAAATACTGGAGTATAATATTGGAGTATGAGGATAGTGTCCATTACTGGAGTATAATATTGCAATATGAGGATAGTATCAAATACTGGAGTATAATATTGGAGTATGAGGATGGCATCCAGTACTGGAGTATAATATTGGAGTATGAGGATAGCGTCCAATACTGGAGTATAATATTGGAGTATGAGGATAGCGTCCAATACTGGAGTATAATATTGGAGTATGAGGATAGCGTCCAGTACTGGAGTATAATATTGGAGTATGAGGATAGCGTCCAGTACTGGAGTATAATATTGGAGTATGAGGATAGCGTCCAGTACTGGAGTATAATATTGGAGTATGAGGATAGTATCAAATACTGGAGTATAATATTGGAGTATGAGGATAGTGTCCAATACTGGAGTATAATATTGGAGTACGAGGATAGCGTCCAATACTGGAATATAATATTGAAGTATGAGGATAGCGTCCAGTACTGGAGTATAATATGATGATAGCATCCAATACTGGAGTAGATTACTGGAGTATGAGGATAGTACTATATTATTGGAGTATAGGGACAGGTTGGACATTACCTATTGCTGATACATGAGGATATTTAATTCCTATTTTGCATCTGTTTTCTCTCAGAAAGAAAATGTAACATTAACTGATCTTCACTGTCCTTTTAAAGGAATAGAGGAATCCAAGTTATCTGTAAACAGAAAGATTGTGAGGGAATATTTAGCTAACATAAATGAGTTCAAGTCTCCAGGTCCAGATGAATTACACCCCAGAGTACTGAAGGAGATCGTAGAAGAAATTTTAGAACCACTCTCCATAATCTTTGAAAATTCTTGGAGAACAGGAGAAGTCCCAGAAGACTGGAGAAGAGCAAATGTTGTTCCTATTTTCAAAAAGGGGAAGAAGGTGGACCCAGGGAACTATAGGACGGTGAGTCTGACTTCTATACCAGGAAAGATCTTTGAACAAATTATTAAACAACATGTATGTAAGTACATGGATAAGAATGAAGTGATTAACCAGAGTCAGCATGGGTTTGTAACTAACAAGTCATGTCAGACTAACTTAATTTCCTTCTATGACAGAATCACTGACTGGGTGGATCAGGGAAATGCTGTAGATATAGTATATCTTGACTTCAGCAAAGCATTTGACAAAGTATCTCACACCATCCTTATTGAAAAAATGACCAAGTATGCAATGGACCAGGCAACTGTTAGGTGGATTCATAACTGGCTTAGTGATCGGACTCAAAGGGTAGTTGTAAATGGCTTCACATCCAGCTGGATGAATGTCTCAAGTGGGGTACCACAGGGCTCCGTCTTGGGACCTGTATTGTTCAACATCTTTATCAATGATTTAGATGAAGGAATTGAGGGTAAACTGATTAAATTTGCTGATGACACAAAGCTAGGAGGGATAGCTAATACTAGAGAAGAGAGAGAGAGGATTCAAAAAGACCTAAATAAACTGGAGCAGTGGGCAGCAACCAACAGAATGGTTTTTAACAGGGAAAAATGCAAAGTACTACATCTGGGCAATAAAAATGAAAAAAGCATATACAGAATGGGAGGAATAGAGCTAAGCAACAGTACATGTGAAAAAGACTTAGGTATACTAATAGATCATAGACTGAACATGAGTCAACAGTGTGATGCAGCAGCAAAAAAGGCAAATACAATTCTGGGATGTATTAACAGAAGCATACAGTCTAGATCACGTGAAGTCATTATCGGTCTTTACTCCTCTTTGGTCAGACCTCATCTGGAATACTGTGTACAGTTTTGGGCACCACATTTTAAAAAAGACATAGACAAACTGGAGCAAGTTCAGAGAAGAGCGACCAGAATGGTGACTGGTCTGCAAACCATGTCCTATGAGGAACGGTTGCAGGATTTGGGAATGTTTAGCTTGCAAAAAAGAAGACTGAGAGGAGACTTAATAGCTGTCTACAAATATGTCAAGGGCTGTCACATTGTAGAAGGATCATCTTTATTCTCATTTGCACAAGGAAAGACTAGAAGCAATGGGATGAAACTAAATGGGAGGAGACACAGATTAGATATTAGAAAAAACTTTTTGACAGTGAGGGTGATTAATGAGTGGAACAGGCTGCCACGAGAGGTGGTGAGTTCCCCTTCAATGGACGTCTTCAAACAGAGGCTGGACAGACATCTGTCTGAGATGATCTAGTGAATCCTGCTTTGAGCAGGGGGTTGGACCAGATGACCCAGGAGTTCCCTTCCAACTCTACCATTCTATGATTCTATGATTCTATGATATCATCTAATACTGGAGTATAATATTGGAGTATGAGGTTTAGTGTCCAATACTGGAGTATAATATTGGAGTATGAGGATAGCGTCCAATACTGGAATATAATATTGGAATATGAGGTTACTGTCCAATACTGGAGTATAATATTGGAGTATGAGGATAACGCCCAAATCTGGAGCATAATAATGGAGTATGAGCATAGCATCCAATACTGGAGTATAATACTGGATTATGAAGATACAATCCAATACTGAAGTATAATATTGGAGTATGAGGATAGCGTCCAATACTGGAGTATAATGTTGTAGTATGAAGATAGTGTCCAATACTGGAGTATAATATTGGAGTATGAGGTTAGTGTCCAATACTGGATTATAATATTGGAGTGTGAGGATAGCGTCCAATACTGGAGTATAATAATGGAGTGTGAGGATACCGTCCAATACTGGAGTATAATATTGGAGTGTGAGGATAGCGTCCAATACTAGAGTATAATATGATGATAGCATCCAATACTGGAGTAGATTACTGGAGTATGAGGATAGTACTATATTATTGGAGTATAGGGACAGGTTGGACATTACCTATTGCTGATATATGAGGATAGCATCTAATACTGGAGTATAATATTGGAGTATGAGGTTTAGTGTCCAATACTGGAGTATAATATTGGAGTATGAGGATAGCGTCCAATACTGGAATATAATATTGGAATATGAGGTTACTGTCCAATACTGGAGTATAATACTGGATTATGAAGATAGCGCCCAAATCTGGAGCAAAATAATGGAGTATGAGCATAGCATCCAATACTGGAGTATAATACTGGATTATGAAGAAAAAATCCAATACTGAAGTATAATATTGGAGTATGAGGATAGCGTCCAATACTGGAGTATAATGTTGTAGTATGAAGATAGTGTCCAATACTGGAGTATAATATTGGAGTATGAGGATAGTGTCCAACACTGGAGTATAATATTGGAGTGTGAGGATAGCGTCCAATACTGGAGTATAATATTGGAGTATGAGGATAGCGTCCAATACTGGAGTATAATAATGGAGTGTGAGGATAGCATCCAATACTGGAGTATAATATTGGAGTGTGAGGATAGAGTCCAATACTGGAGTATAATATTAGAGTGTGAGGATAGTTTCCAATACTGGAGTATAATATTGGAGTATGAGGATAGCGTCCAATACTGGAGTATAATAATGGAGTGTGAGGATAGCGTCCAATACTGGAGTATAATATTGGAGTGTGAGGATAGCGTCCAATACTGGGGTATAATATTAGAGTGTGAGGATAGTTTCCAATACTGGAGTATAATATTGGAGTATGAGGATAGCGTCCAATACTGGAGTATAATATTGGAGTATGACTATAGCATCCAGTACATGAGTATAATATTGGAGTATGAGGATAGCATTGAATAATGGAGTATAATATTGAAGTATGAGGATAGCATCCAGGAATGGAGTGTAATATAATAGCATCCAATACTGGAGTAGATTACTGGAGTATGAGGATAGTACTATATTATTGGAGTATAGGGACAGGTTGGACATTACCTATTGCTGAGATATGAGGATAGCATCTAATACTGGAGTATAATATTGGAATATGAGGATAGTGTCCAATACTGGAGTATAATATTGGAATATGAGGATAGGGTCCAGTACTGGAGTATAAAATTGGAGTATGAGGATAGCGTCCCATACTGGAGTATAATATTGGAGTATGAGGATAGCGTCCAATACTGGAGTATAATATTGGAGTATGAGGATAGCGTCCAGTACTGTAGTATAATATTGGAGTATGAGGATAGCGTCCAGTACTGGAGTATAATATTGGAGTATGAGGATAGCGTCCAATACTGGAGTGTAATATTGAAGTATGAGGATAGCGTAGAGTACTGAAGTATAATATTGGAGTATGAAGATATCGTCCAATACTGGAGTATAATATTTGAGTATGAGAATAGTGTCCAATATTGGAGTATAATATTGGAGTATGAGAATAGTGTCCAATACTGGAGTATAATATTGGAGTAGAGGATTGCGTCCAATACTGGAGTATAATATTGGAGTATGAGGATAGCGTCCAATGCTGGAGTATGATATTGGAGTATGAGGATAGCGTCCAGTACTGGAGTATAATATTGGAGTATGAGGTTAGCGTCCAATACTGGAGTATAATATTGGAGTATGAGGAGAGCGTCCAGTACTGGAGTATAATATTGGAGTATGAGGTTAGTGTCCAATGCTGGAGTATAATATTGGAGTATGATATATTGGAGTAGATATAGTATATCTTGACTTCAGCAAAGCATTTGACAAAGTATCTCACACCATTCTTATTGAAAAAATGACCAAGTATGCAATGGACAAGGCAATTGTTAGGTGGATTCATAACTGGCTTAGTGATTGGACTCAAAGAGTGGTCGTAAATGGCTTCACATCCAGTTGGATGAATGTCTCAAGTGGGGTACCACAGGGCTCTGTCCTGGGACCTGTATTGTTCAACATCTTTATCAATGATTTAGATGAAGGAATTGAGGGTAAACTGATTAAATTTGCTGATGACACAAAGCTAGGAGGGATAGCTAATACTAGAGAAGAGAGAGAGAGGATTCAAAAAGACCTAAATAAACTGGAGCAGTGGGCAGCAACCAACAGAATGGTTTATAACAGGGAGAAATGCAAAGTACTACATCTGGGCAATAAAAATGAAAAAAGCATATACAGAATGGGAGGAATAGAGCTAAGCAACAGTACATGTGAAAAAGACTTAGGTATACTAATAGATCATAGACTGAACATGAGTCAACAGTGTGATGCAGCAGCAAAAAAGGCAAATACAATTCTGGGATGTACAACCCCTGGCAAAAATTATGGAATCACCGGGCTCGGAGGATGTTCATTCAGTTGTTTAATGTTGTTGAAAAAAAGCAGATCACAGACATGGCACAAAACTAAAGTAATTTCAAATGGCAACTTTAGGGCTTTAAGAAAGACTAAAAGAAATCAAGATTAAAAATGTGGTACTCAGTAAGGGTCATTTTTTTCAGATCAAGCAGAGAGAAAAAAATATAGAATCATTCAATTCTGAGGAAAAAAATATGCATGGCAAAGCAATCCCCATCCTGGTATGCATGGCACAGCAATCCCCATCCTGGCATGCATGGCACCCCTCATCCCTATCCTGATATGCATGGCACCCCTTATCCCTGTCCTGGTATGCATGGCCCACTCATCCCTGTCCTGGTATGCATGGCACCCCTCATCCCCATCCTGGTATGCATGGCACCCTTAATCCCCATCCTGGTATCCATGGCACCCCTAACCCCTATCCTGATATGCATGGCACCACTCATCCTTATCCTGGTATGTATGGCCCCTCATCCTAATCCTGGTATGTTTGGCCCCCTTATCTTTATCCTGTTATGTATGGTCACCTCATCCTTACCCTGGTATGCATAGTCCCACTAATCCCCATCAGGCTGCACATAAAAAAAAACAAAAAAAAACACTCATACTCACCTTTCTTCTCTCTCCTCCAACGCTGCACCTTGTCTGCCCGCACTGATCTCTCCATGTGAGTCGCGCATGGCGTCACTACCATGCGCGGCTCACATGGAGAGATCAGCTGCCGGAAGTCACTGCTCCCCATACCGGGACTGTGTGCGCGGGGAGCAGTGACTTCATGCTGCTTAATAGCCGGCACACAGTGTAGCTGCGCTTCGGCTCCTGCTGCTGCCAGGCTATCGCGTGTGCCCGCTTATTAAAGGGTATGAATAATCACCCCCTCCCCAAGCCCATGGGCGTGGAGAGAGGTTGAATATACATGCCCTTTAACAGCGGGCACAAGCGATTCCGGCAGCAGCAGGAGCGAGCTGCGGCTACACTGTGTGCTGCTATTAAGGAGCATGAATATTCAGTGCTCCCCACGCCTCATCGGCGTGGGGAGCAGTGAATATTCATTTTCTTTAGCAGCGGGGACAGTGCAGGCTGCAGTGGGTGGCAGCTGCATCCAGTGCCCCGCTCCTCTACCGCAACCGCTCCCCCCACACCCCACACATATGTACACCCCCCCAACATTTGGACTATAAGACGCACCCCCATTTTCCTCCAAAATTTTGGAGGAAAAAAGTGCGTCTTATAGTCCGAAAACTACGGTAGATATTAGAAAAAACTTTTTGACAGTTAGGGTGATCAATGAGTGGAACAGGCGGCCACGAGAGGTGGTGAGTTCCCCTTCAATGGACGCCTTCAAACAGAGGCTGGACAGATATCTGTCTGAGATGATGTAGTGAATCCTGCTTTGAGCAGGGGGTTGGACCAGATGACCCAGGAGGTCCCTTCCAACTCTACCATTCTATGATTCTATGAGGATAGTGTCCAATACTGGAGTATAATATTGGAGTATGAGGTTAGTGTGCAATACTGGAGTATTATATTGGAGTATGAGGTTAGCGTCCAATACTGGAGTATAATATTGGAGTATGAGGATAGCGTCCAGTACATGAGTATAATATTGGAGTATGAGGTTAGTGTCCAATACTGGAGTATTATATTGGAGTATGAGGTTAGTGTCCAATACTGGAGTATTATATTGGAGTATGAGGTTAGCATCCAATACTGGAGTATTATATTGGAGTATGAGGATAGCGTCCAGTACATGAGTATAATATTGGAGTATGAGGTTAGTGTCCAATACTGGAGTATTATATTGGAGTATGAGGTTAGTGTCCAATACTGGAGTATTATATTGGAGTATGAGGATAGCATCCAATACTGGAGTATTATATTGGAGTATGAGGATAGCGTCCAATACTGGAGTATTATATTGGAGTATGAGGTTAGCGTCCAATACTGGAGTATTATATTGGAGTATGAGGATAGTGTCCAATACTGGAGTATAATATCGGAGTATGAGGATAGCGTCCAATACTGGAGCATAATACTGGAGTATGAGGATAGCGTCCAATACTGGAGTATTATATTGGAGTATGAGGTTAGCGTCCAATACTGGAGTATCATATTGGAGTATGAGGATAGTGTCCAATACTGGAGTATAATATCGGAGTATGAGGATAGTGTCCAATACTGGAGTATAATATCGGAGTATGAGGATAGCGTCCAATACTGGAGCATAATACTGGAGTATGAGGATAGCGTCCAGTACATGAGTATAATATTGGAGTATGAGGTTAGTGTGCAATACTGGAGTATTATATTGGAGTATGAGGTTAGCGTCCAATACTGGAGTATAATATTGGAGTATGAGGATAGCGTCCAGTACATGAGTATAATATTGGAGTATGAGGTTAGTGTCCAATACTGGAGTATTATATTGGAGTATGAGGTTAGTGTCCAATACTGGAGTATTATATTGGAGTATGAGGTTAGCATCCAATACTGGAGTATTATATTGGAGTATGAGGATAGCGTCCAGTACATGAGTATAATATTGGAGTATGAGGTTAGTGTCCAATACTGGAGTATTATATTGGAGTATGAGGTTAGTGTCCAATACTGGAGTATTATATTGGAGTATGAGGATAGCATCCAATACTGGAGTATTATATTGGAGTATGAGGATAGCGTCCAATACTGGAGTATTATATTGGAGTATGAGGATAGCGTCCAATACTGGAGTATTATATTGGAGTATGAGGATAGTGTCCAATACTGGAGTATAATATCGGAGTATGAGGATAGCGTCCAATACTGGAGCATAATACTGGAGTATGAGGATAGCGTCCAATACTGGAGTATTATATTGGAGTATGAGGTTAGCGTCCAATACTGGAGCATAATACTGGAGTATGAGGATAGCGTCCAATACTGGAGTATTATATTGGAGTATGAGGTTAGCGTCCAATACTGGAGCATAATACTGGAGTATGAGGATAGCGTCCAATACTGGAGTATTATATTGGAGTATGAGGTTAGCGTCCAATACTGGAGTATTATATTGGAGTATGAGGATAGCGTCCCATACTGGAGTATCATATTGGAGTATGAGGATAGCGTCCAATACTGGAGTATAATATTGGAGTATGAGGATAGTGTCCAATACTGGAGTATAATATCGGAGTATGAGGATAGTGTCCAATACTGGAGTATAATATCGGAGTATGAGGATAGCGTCCAATACTGGAGCATAATACTGGAGTATGAGGATAGCGTCCAATACTGGAGTATTATATTGGAGTATGAGGTTAGCGTCCAATACTTGAGTATCATATTGGAGTATGAGGATAGCGTCCAATACTGGAGTATAATACTGGAGTATGAGGATAGCGTCCAATACTGGAGTATAATATTGGAGTATGAGGATAGCATAGAGTACTGGAGTATAATATTGGAGTATGAGGATAGCGTCCAATACTGGAGTATAATATTGGAGTATGAGGTTAGTGTCCAATATTGGAATATAGTATTGAAGTATGAGGATAGTGTCCAATACTGGAGTATAATATTGGAGTATGAGGATAGCGTCCAATACTGGAGTATAATACTGGAGTATGAGGATAGCGTCCAATAGTGGAGTATAATATTGGAGTATGAGGATAGCGTAGAGTACTGGAGTATAATATTGGAGTATGAGGATAGTGCCCAATACTGGAGTATAATATTGGAGTATGAGGATAGCGTCCAATACTGGAGGATAATATTGGAGTATGAGGATAGCGTCCAATACTGGAGTATAATATTGGAGTATGAAGATAGCGTCCAATACTGGAGTATAATACTGGAGTATGAGGATAGCGTCCAATACTGGAGGATAATATTGGAGTATGAGGATAGCGTCCAATACTGGAGTATAATATTGGAGTATGAGGATAGCGTCCAATACTGGAGGATAATATTGGAGTATGAGGATAGCGTCCAATACTGGAGTATAATATTGGAGTATGGGGATAGCATCCAATACTGGAGTATAATATTGGAGTATGGGGATAGCATCCAATACTGGAGTATAATATTGGAGTATGAGGATAGCTTACAAATATAAAAAGAACTGGAGCCAAACATCCCACGATGTAAAAAGACATTATCAAAGTTGTTCAATTAAAAAAAATATTTTTTATCAATAAATAAACATTAAACATCTTCATCAAAATTCAAAAAGTGATGCATACCAAAAGTTGTACGATAATGACACAAGAAAAAGTGTATGACAATTACAGGCAAAACATGTATATCTCCAAATGGTTGAATGGAGAAATTGGGTGGCATGTGAAGGGATATGGTATGGTCTCTATTGTAAGTGTCTCTCCCCAAGTGGACTATATAGGACAATGTCCTGTGACCAACATAATCCCTGTTTCATGGTATAGAGTACAAACTGGGGTAAGAATGTTGTTACCTCCTATGCTAAAGTGGCAAGTGCATGTGTATATATGTATGGATCGGCTAATAATGGTGAGACATCAATAGAACTAGAAGCCGGACGTACCATGAAATCAAGACATGCTTATGTGTCACCCTGGCCTGGATGCCACTAATGTATAATAAAGCTGTGTCTGAGAGCAAGGGGGAGGTTCTCTGGTCAGGGACCATTAGCATGCAGCACCTCCTGTCCCAGGCCAGTAGGGGGAGCAGGCTTCCCCTATAAAAGCTGGAACTGGGGGCAGGGTTAGAGAGTTCTGGACGACCTGTCTCTGGAGTGAGAGGTGTCCCAGAGAAGGGAGAGCCAGTTCAGCTGAGGCTGAGGAGGACGAGTGGCAGTAGAGGAGCCACGAGCCAGGGTCGGAAGGCGATGGGAGCCTGTTCTGGCAGAGAGAGAAACTGAACTACCGGACTTTGGTGTCCGAGGCTGTTAGGATTCCAAGTCCTACAGCAAATAACCAGTCCGCAGGGGATTGTATGTCCCTTGGCCGAAGAAGCCCGGAGGTTCCGCCACAGCAGAAGGGACCAGCAAAGCTGCACCAGGCCAAGAATAGAAAGGAACCCAAGTTGCAAGCCATACGGGCGAGAAGACACGCCGAGCTCAGGAACGTGGGCTGTTACACCACCAGGAGGGAAATAGCCAGAAAGAGCGCAGAGAATACGGTAGGCCTTCACCCTCACCCTGACCAGGGCCAGCTTCCCACTTGTTCTCAGACATCCAGGCCCCCTCCTAGCCGGGACTGTTTTTGGGTCGTCTCATCTGTTCTAATAAAGACCCTGAACTGTTTGAGGCCTCCGTCTCCTGGCTATTGTGATCGGAATCATCCCCTCCATCATCCATCTATCTACTGCCCTGGGGCCACACTCCTTCAGTGGGGAGTTATACTACTTAGTGCTGCACACCTACATCTGCCCCAGCGGTCAGCACTGCAGCGGCGGTTAACCCTGACCGCAATCCATGGGTGGCGTAGTCGGACATTTAAAACCCTACAAATAGACTGCCACAACGTTTGGTCTGACCACCCTGAGCCACGGACCGGGTTGCCATTACTACCCCCATTATTGCCCTGTTGCCCGGCTCCGAGTGCCCCACGGCCCAGGGGGCAAGTCAGCTTTGGCGTAGTCTGCAGGATTCTGACCAACCCGCCACAAACGGGTACTGCGTGCCTAAAAAGACTGTCTGCGTACCTTGGGAAGGAGGTTTCCCGTCACCCAGAGCAGTTTCCCGCCATTTTCAGCCGTCTCCCGCCATCTTCAGCCGTTTTCCCGCCATCGGACGCCATCTGCAGGACCCCGCGCGGGAAGAAGAGGGGCGTGGACGTCCAAATCGCGCAAGACCCGAAGCTCCGCCCTACGCACCGACGCTGCGCAAGGTCCTGGAAGAGAGAGAGAGCGACGCTGACGTAACCAGGACGTGACGCAAGGTCCTCGCACGGGGCAGCACCAGCGGAGCCGCGGTCTACGGAAGAGGATCAACGGAAGGTAGGCCACGGTTAACTAGGGGGGAAGAAGATGACGGACGCGGAGGGACCCTCGACCAGCAGTGATGCCGTTCTCTATGCCCTACATCACCGGAGCAGCCTGGCTGCCCCAATACTCAGGGGAATCCCATACGTTAACTGACTTTAAAGAAAGACTGCATCTGCCCCAGCACTGCACTGCAGCGGCGGTTAACCCTAACCGCAATCCACGGGTGGCGTAGTCAGACATTTAAAACCCTACAAATAGACTGCCACAACGTTTGGTCTGACCACCCTGAGCCACGGACCGGGTTGCCACTACTACCCCCATTATTGCCCTGTTGCCCGGCTCCAAGTGCCCCACGGCCCAGGGGGCGAGTCACTTACCCATAGAATGGTGAATTCTTCCTGTATGTCAGACTGCCCCGATGTGCATTTCGCATACCTTGCTTCCTCAAGGGACCTGCGTCCAGTACTAGAGTATAATATTGGAGTATGAGGATAGCGTCCAGTACTGGAGCATAATAATGGAGTATGAGCATAGCATCCAATACTGGAGTATAATACTGGATTATGAAGATAAAATCCAATACTGAAGTATAATATTGGAGTATGAGGATTGCGTCCAATACTGGAGTATAATGTTGTAGTATGAAGATAGTGTCCAATACTGGAGTATAATATTGGAGTATGAGGTTAGTGTCCAATACTGGAGTATAATATTGGAGTGTGAGGATAGCGTCCAATACTGGAGTATAATATTGGAGTGTGAGGATAGCGTCCAATACTGGAGTATAATATTGGAGTGTGAGGATAGCGTCCAATACTGGAGTATAATATGATGATAGCATCCAATACTGGAGTAGATTACTGGAGTATGAGGATAGTACTATATTATTGGAGTATAGGGACAGGTTGGACATTACCTATTGCTGATATATGAGGATATCATCTAATACTGGAGTATAATATTGGAGTATGAGGTTTAGTGTCCAATACTGGAGTATAATATTGGAGTATGAGGATAGCGTCCAATACTGGAATATAATATTGGAATATGAGGTTACTGTCCAATACTGGAGTATAATATTGGAGTATGAGGATAGCGCCCAATACTGGAATATAATATTGGAATATGAGGTTACTGTCCAATACTGGAGTATAATATTGGAGTATGAGGATAGCGTCCAATACTGGAATATAATATTGGAATATGAGGTTACTGTCCAATACTGGAGTATAATATTGGAGTATGAGGATAGCGTCCAATACTGGAATATAATATTGGAATATGAGGTTACTGTCCAATACTGGAGTATAATACTGGATTATGAAGATAGCGCCCAAATCTGGAGCATAATAATGGAGTATGAGCATAGCATCCAATACTGGAGTATAATACTGGATTATGAAGAAAAAATCCAATACTGAAGTATAATATTGGAGTATGAGGATAGCGTCCAATACTGGAGTATATTAATGGAGTGTGAGGATAGCGTCCAATACTGGAGTATAATATTGGAGTGTGAGGATAGCGTCCAATACTGGAGTATAATATTAGAGTGTGAGGATAGTTTCCAATACTGGAGTATAATATTGGAGTATGACTATAGCATCCAGTACATGAGTATAATATGGGAGTATGACTATAGCATCCAGTACATGAGTATAATATTGGAGTATGAGGATAGCATTGAATAATGGAGTATAATATTGAAGTATGAGGATAGCATCCAGGAATGTAGTGTAATATGATAATAGCATCCAATACTGGAGTAGATTACTGGAGTATAGGGACAGGTTGGACATTACCTATTGCTGAGATATGAGGATAGCATCTAATACTGGAGTATAATATTGGAATATGAGGATAGTGTCCAGTACTGGAGTATAAAATTGGAGTATGAGGATAGCGTCCCATACTGGAGTATAATATTGGAGTATGAGGATAGCGTCCAATACTGGAGTATAATATTGGAGTATGAGGATAGCGTCCAGTACTGGAGTATAATATTGGAGTATGAGGATAGCGTCCAATACTGGAGTGTAATATTGAAGTATGAGGATAGCGTAGAGTACTGAAGTATAATATTGGAGTATGAAGATATCGTCCAATACTGGAGTATAATATTTGAGTATGAGAATAGTGTCCAATATTGGAGTATAATATTGGAGTATGAGAATAGTGTTCAATACTGGAGTATAATATTGGAGTAGAGGATTGCGTCCAATACTGGAGTATAATATTGGAGTATGAGGATAGCGTCCAATGCTGGAGTATGATATTGGAGTATGAGGATAGCGTCCAGTACTGGAGTATAATTTTGGAGTATGAGGATAGCGTCCAATACTGAAGTATAATATTGGAGTATGAGGATAGTATCAAATACTGGAGTATAATATTGGAGTATGAGGAGAGCGTCCAGTACTGGAGTATAATATTGGAGTATGAGGTTAGTGTCCAATGCTGGAGTATAATATTGGAGTATGATATATTGGAGTAGATATAGTATATCTTGACTTCAGCAAAGCATTTGACAAAGTATCTCACACCATCCTTATTGAAAAAATGACCAAGTATGCAATGGACCAGGCAACTGTTAGGTGGATTCATAACTGGCTTAGTGATCGGACTCAAAGGGTGGTTGTAAATGGCTTCACATCCAGCTGGATGAATGTCTCAAGTGGGGTACCACAGGGCTCTGTCCTGGGACCTGTATTGTTCAACATCTTCATCAATAATTTAGATGAAGGAATTGAGGGTAAACTGATTAAATTTGCTGATGACACAAAGCTAGGAGGGATAGCTAATACTAGAGAAGAGAGAGAGAGGATTCAAAAAGACCTAAATAAACTGGAGCAGTGGGCAGCAACCAACAGAATGGTTTTTAACAGGGAAAAATGCAAAGTACTACATCTGGGCAATAAAAATGAAAAAAGCATATACAGAATGGGAGGAATAGAGCTAAGCAACAGTACATGTGAAAAAGACTTAGGTATACTAATAGATCATAGACTGAACATGAGTCAACAGTGTGATGCAGCAGCAAAAAAGGCAAATACAATTCTGGGATGTACAACCCCTGGCAAAAATTAGGGAATCACCGGGCTCGGAGGATGTTCATTCAGTTGTTTAATGTTGTTGAAAAAAAGCAGATCACAGACATGGCACAAAACTAAAGTAATTTCAAATGGCAACTTTAGGGCTTTAAGAAAGACTAAAAGAAATCAAGATTAAAAATGTGGTACTCAGTAAGGGTCATTTTTTTCAGATCAAGCAGAGAGAAAAAAATATGGAATCATTCAATTCTGAGGAAAAAATTATGCATGGCAAAGCAATCCCCATCCTGGTATGCATGGCACAGCAATCCCCATCCTGGCATGCATGGCACCCCTCATCCCTATCCTGATATGCATGGCACCCCTTATCCCTGTCCTGGTATGCATGGCCCACTCATCCCTGTCCTGGTATGCATGGCACCCCTCATCCCCATCCTGGTATGCATGACACCCTTAATCCCCATCCTGGTGTGCATGGCACCCCTAACCCCTATCCTGATATGCATGGCACCCCTCATCCTTATCCTGGTATGTATGGCCCCTCATCCTAATCCTGGTATGTTTGGCCCCCTCATCTTTATCCTGTTATATATGGCCCCCTCATCTTTATCTTGTTATATATGGCCCCCTCATCTTTATCCTGTTATGTATGGTCCCTTCATCCTTACCCTGGTGTGCATAGTCCCACTAATCCCCATCAGGCTGCACATAAAAAAAAACAAAAAAACCACTCATACTCACCTTTCTTCTCTCTCCTCCAACGCTGCACCCTGTTTGCCCACACTGATCTCTCCATGTGAGTCGCGCATGGCGTCACTACCATGCGCGGCTCACATGGAGAGATCAGCTGCCGGAAGTCACTGCTCCCCATACCGGGACTGTGTGCGCGGGGAGCAGTGACTTCATGCTGCTTAATAGCCGGCACACAGTGTAGCCGCGCTTCGGCTCCTGCTGCTGCCAGGCTATCGCGTGTGCCCGCTTATTAAAGGGTATGAATAATCACCCCCTCCCCAAGCCCATGGGCGTGGAGAGAGGTTGAATATACATGCCCTTTAACAGCGGGCACAAGCGATTCCGGCAGCAGCAGGAGCGAGCTGCGGCTACACTGTGTGCTGCTATTAAGGAGCATGAATATTCAGTGCTCCCCACGCCCCATCGGCGTGGGGAGCAGTGAATATTCATTTTCTTTAGCAGTGGGGACAGTGCAGGCTGCAGCGAGTGGCAGCTGCATCCAGTGCCCCGCTCCTCTACCGCAACCGCTCCCCCCACACCCCACACATATGTACACCCCCCCAACATTTGGACTATAAGACGCACCCCCATTTTCCTCCAAAATTTTGGAGGAAAAAACTGTGTCTTATAGTCCGAAAAATACGGTAGATATTAGAAAAAACTTTTTGACAGTTAGGGTGATCAATGAGTGGAACAGGCGGCCGCGAGAGGTGGTGAGTTCCCCTTCAATGGACGTCTTCAAACAGAGGCTGGACAGATATCTGTCTGAGATGATGTACTGAATCCTGCTTTGAGCAGGGGGTTGGACCAGATGACCCAGGAGGTCCCTTCCAACTCTACCATTCTATGATTCTATGAGGATAGTGTCCAATACTGGAGTATAATATTGGAGTATGAGGTTAGTGTGCAATACTGGAGTATTATATTGGAGTATGAGGTTAGCGTCCAATACTGGAGTATAATATTGGAGTATGAGGATAGCGTCCAGTACATGAGTATAATATTGGAGTATGAGGTTAGTGTCCAATACTGGAGTATTATATTGGAGTATGAGGTTAGTGTCCAATACTGGAGTATTATATTGGAGTATGAGGATAGCATCCAATACTGGAGTATTATATTGGAGTATGAGGATAGCGTCCAATACTGGAGTATTATATTGGAGTATGAAGTTAGCGTAGAATACTGGAGTATTATATTGGAGTATGAGGATAGTGTCCAATACTGGAGTAAAATATCGGAGTATGAGGATAGCGTCCAATACTGGAGCATAATACTGGAGTATGAGGATAGCGTCCAATACTGGAGTATTATATTGGAGTATGAGGTTAGCGTCCAATACTGGAGTATCATATTGGAGTATGAGGATAGCGTCCAGTACTGGAGTATAATATTGGAGTATGAGGTTAGTATCCAATACTGGAGTATTATATTGGAGTATGAGGTTACTGTCCAATACTGGAGTATAATATTGGAGTATGAGGATAGCGTCCAATACTCGAGTATAATACTGGAGTATGAGGATAGCGTCCAATACTGGAGTATAATACTGGAGTATGAGGATAGTGTCCAATACTGGAGTATTATATTGGAGTATGAGGTTACTGTCCAATACTGGAGTATAATATTGAAGTATGAGGATAGCGTCCAATACTGGAGTATAATACTGGAGTATGAGGATAGTGTCCAATACTGGAGTATTATATTGGAGTATGAGGATATCGTCCAATACAGGAGTATAATATTGGAGTATGAGGATAGTGTTCAATGCTGGAGTATAATACTGGAGTATGAGGATAGCATCCAATACTGGAGTATAATACTGGAGTATGAGGATAGCGTCCAATACTGGAGTATTATATTGGAGTATGAGGTTACTGTCCAATACTGGAGTATAATATTAGAGAATGAGGATAGTGTCCAATACTGGAGTATAATATTGGAGTATGAGGATAGCGTCCAATACTGGAGTATAATACTGGAGTATGAGGATAGCGTCCAATACTGGAGCATAATACTGGAGTATGAGGATAGCGTCCAATACTGGAGTTAAATATTGGAGTATGAGGATAGCGTCCAATACTGGAGTATAATACTGGAGTATGAGGATAGCGTCCAATACTGGAATATAATATTGGAGTATGAGTATACCGTCCAATACTGGAGCATAATACTGGAGTATGAGGATAGTATTCAATACTGGAGTATAATATTGGAGTATGAGGATAGCGTCCAATACTGGAGTATAATATTGGAGTATGAGAATAGCGTCCAATACTGGAGCATAATACTGGAGTATGAGGATAGCGTCCAATACTGGAGCATAATACTGGAGTTTGAGGATAGCATCCAATACTGGAGTATAATATTGGAGTATGAGGATAGCGTCCACTACTGGAGCATAATACTGGAGTATGAGGATAGTGTCCAATACTGGATCATAATATTGGAGTATGAGGATAGCATCCAATACTGGAGTATAATATGAAGGTAGCATCCAATACTGGAGTATAATATTGAAGTATGAGGATAACATCCAATACTGCAGTATAATATTGGAGTATGAGGATAGCGTAGAGTACTGGAGTATAATATGAAGATAGCATCCAATACTGGAGCATAATACTGGAGCATAATACTGGAGTATGAGGATAGCGTCCAATACTGGAGTATAATATTGGAGTATGAGGATAGCGTCCAATACTGGAGCATAATACTGGAGTATGAGGATAGCGTCCAGTACTGGAGGATAATATTGGAGTATGAGGATAGCGCCCAATACTGGAGTATAATATTCGAGTATGAGGATAGCGTCCAATACTGGAGCATAATACTGGAGTATGAGGATAGTGTCCAATACTGGAGCATAATACTGGAGTATGAGGATAGCGTCCAGTACTGGAGGATAATATTGGAGTATGAAGGTAGCATCCAATACTGGAGTATAATATTGAAGTATGAGGATAGCATCCAATACTGGAGTATAATATTGGAGTATGAGGATAGCGTCCAATACTGGAGTATAATATTGGAGTATGAGGATAGCGTCCAATACTGGAGCATTATAGTGGAGTATGAGGATAGCGTCCAATACTGGAGTATTATATTGGAGTATGATGATAGTGTTCAATACTGGAGTAGATTACTGGAGTATAATATGAAGATAGCATCCAATACTGGAGCATAATACTGGAGCATGAGGATAGCGTCCAATACTGGAGTATAATATTGGAGTATGAGGATAGCGTCCAATACTGGAGCATAATACTGGAGTATGAGGATAGCGTCCAATACTGGAGTATTATATTGGAGTATGATGATAGTGTTCAATACTGGAGTAGATTACTGGAGTATGAGGATAGTACTATATTATTGGAGTATAGGGACAGGTTGGAGATTACCTATTGCTGAGATATGAGGGTAGTGTATAACCTTGGACTTCTAGCCCACAATTCTGGAGTACAACGTTAGTGTACCTTGATGAAATATTGTGGAGAATGTGAACAGTGTCCATCACTCTGATAAAAGAGGAAAATGTGTTGATGCTTTTGTCTGAAGCATAAACTGAGTTAATATTGGGAGTGTTTTCTGGAGTATCTGGTACTTAGACACCAGTACAGTAGGAGATGGCTAAGTGTTCGAGCATTCTCTGTGCAGCCATGTGCGGTCCTCTTACTCTCCTCGCTCTTGTGTCTTTCATCATGACCTCCATATCTCACCTCTACCTCATTCTGTTTTTCATCACTTGGCAATCTGTATTAATATTGCGCAGTATAGGCGTTGTTTCCAGATCTCATCTGTACTGTGAAGGTAGGGACATATTTCTTGTGTATTGTGTGACTGCAGGCATCAGATATCTTAGCGTGTGGTCAATAGATTATTGGCCAGAAACATAAATTTCCATAATAACAAATGAAGGATGATTGAGATGGAAAAGTTTCATACTTGTAGGCTAATAATTCCTCCTTTATGAGATCTCTACATGCAATGAATGAGGTCCGTCCTAGTACTATGTATGAGGTCTGTGCTAGTACTATGTATGAGGTCTGTCCTAGTACTATGTATGAGATCTGTACTAGTACAATGTATGAGGTCTGTCCTAGTACTATGTATGAGATCTCTCCTGGTACTATGTATGAGATCTCTCCTAGTACAATGAATGAGGTCCGTCCTAGTACTATGTATGAGGTCTGTCCTAGTACTATGTATGAGGTCTGTCCTAGTACTATGTATGAGATCTCTTCTGGTACTATGTATGAGGTCTGTACTAGTACTATGTATGAGGTCTGTACTAGTACAATGTATGAGGTCTGTCCTAGTACTATGTATGAGATCTCTTCTGGTACTATGTATGAGGTCTGTCCTAGTACTATGTATGAGGTCTGTCCTAGTACTATGTATGAGATCTCTTCTGGTACTATGTATGAGGTCTGTACTAGTACAATGTATGAGGTCTGTACTAGTACAATGTATGAGGTCTCTACTAGTACTATGTATGAGATCTCTTCTGGTACTATGTATGAGGTCTGTCCTAGTACTATGTATGAGGTCAGTCCTAGTACTATGTATGAGGTCAGTCCTAGTACTATGTATGAGGTCTGTGCTAGTACTATGTATGAGGTCTGTACTAGTACAATGTATGAGGTCTCTACTAGTACTATGTATGAGGTCTCTCCTAGTACTATGTATGAGGTCAGTCCTAGTACTATGTATGAGGTCTCTCCTAGTACAATGTATGAGGTCTCTCCTAGTACTATGTATGAGGTCTGTCCTAGTACTATGTATGAGGTCTCTCCTAGTACTATGTATGAGGTCAGTCCTAGTACTATGTATGAGGTCAGTCCTAGTACTATGTATGAGGTCTCTCCTAGTACTATGTATGAGGTCTCTCCTAGTACTATGTATGAGGTCTCTCCTAGTACAATGTATGAGGTCTCTCCTAGTACTATGTATGAGGTCTTTCCTGGTACTATGTATGAGGTCTCTCCTAGTACTATGTATGAGGTCTGTACTAGTACAATGTATGAGGTCTCTACTAGTACTATGTATGAGGTCTCTACTAGTACTATGTATGAGGTCTGTACTAGTACAATGTATGAGGTCTCTACTAGTACAATGTATGAGGTCTCTACTAGTACAATGTATGAGGTCTCTACTAGTACTATGTATGAGGTCTCTCCTAGTACTATGTATGAGGTCCGTCCTAGTACTATGTATGAGGTCTGTACTAGTACAATGTATGAGGTCTCTACTAGTACAATGTATGAGGTCTCTCCTAGTACTATGTATGAGGTCTCTCCTAGTACTATGTATGAGGTCTCTCCTAGTACAATGTATGAGGTCTCTCCTAGTACTATGTATGAGGTCTTTCCTGGTACTATGTATGAGGTCTCTCCTAGTACTATGTATGAGGTCTGTACTAGTACAATGTATGAGGTCTCTACTAGTACTATGTATGAGGTCTCCCCTAGTACTATGTATGAGGTCTTTCCTAGTACTATGTATGAGATCTCTCCTGGTACTATGTATGAGGTCTCTCCTAGTACTATGTATGAGATCTCTCCTGGTACTATGTATGAGATCTCTCCTAGTACAATGAATGAGGTCCGTCCTAGTACTATGTATGAGGTCTGTCCTAGTACTATGTATGAGGTCTCTCCTAGTACAATGTATGAGGTCTCTCCTAGTACTGTATATGAGATCTCTCCTAGTACAATGTATGAGGTCTCTCCTAGTACAATGTATGAGGTTTCTCCTAGTACTGTATATGAGGTCTCTCCTAGTACTGTATATGAGGTCCATCCTAGTACTATGTATGAGGTCTGTACTAGTACAATGTATGAGGTCTCTACTAGTACAATGTATGAGGTCTCTACTAGTACAATGTATGAGGTCTCCCCTAGTACAATGTATGAGGTCTCTCCTAGTACTATGTATGAGGTCTGTCCTAGTACTATGTATGAGGTCTCTCCTAGTACAATGTATGAGGTCTCTCCTAGTACTGTATATGAGATCTCTCCTAGTACAATGTATGAGGTCTCTCCTAGTACAATGTATGAGGTTTCTCCTAGTACTGTATATGAGGTCTCTCCTAGTACTGTATATGAGGTCCATCCTAGTACTATGTATGAGGTCTGTACTAGTACAATGTATGAGGTCTCTACTAGTACAATGTATGAGGTCTCTACTAGTACAATGTATGAGGTCTCCCCTAGTACAATGTATGAGGTCTCTCCTAGTACTATGTATGAGATCTCTCCTGGTACAATGTATGAGGTCTCTACTAGTACAATGAATGAGGTCCGTCCTAGTACTATGTATGAGGTCCGTCCTAGTACTATGTATGAAGTCTGTCCTAGTACTATGTATGAGGTCTCTCCTAGTACTATGTATGAGGTCTCTCCTAGTACTGTGTATGAGGTCTTTCCTAGTACTATGTATGAGATCTCTTCTGGTACTATGTATGAGGTCCGTCCTAGTACTATGTATGAGATCTCTTCTGGTACTATGTATGAGGTCTCTCCTAGTACTATGTATGAGGTCTCTCCTAGTACTATGTATGAGGTCTTTCCTAGTACAATGTATGAGGTCTCTCCTAGTACAATGTATGAGGTCTCTCCTAGTACAATGTATGAGGTCTCTCCTAGTACTATGTATGAGGTCTGTCCTAGTACTATGTATGAGGTCTCTCCTAGTACTATGTATGAGGTCCGTCCTAGTACTATGTATGAGGTCAGTCCTAGTACTATGTATGAGGTCTCTCCTAGTACTATGTATGAGGTCCATCCTAGTACTATGTATGAGGTCTGTCCTAGTACTATGTATGAGGTCTCTCCTAGTACTATGTATGAGGTCTGTCCTAGTATTATGTATGAGGTCTGTCCTAGTACAATGTATGAGGTCTGTCCTAGTACTATGTATGAGGTCTGTCCTAGTACTATGTATGAGGTCTGTCCTAGTACTATGTATGAGGTCTGTCCTAGTACTATGTATGAGGTCTGTCCTAGTATTATGTATGAGGTCTGTCCTAGTACAATGTATGAGGTCAGTCCTAGTACAATGTATGAGGTCTGTCCTAGTACTATGTATGAGGTCTGTCCTAGTACAATGTATGAGGTCTGTCCTAGTACTATGTATGAGGTCTCTCCTAGTACTATGTATGAGGTCTGTCCTAGTACTATGTATGAGGTCTGTCCTAGTACAATGTATGAGGTCCGTCCTAGTACAATGTATGAGGTCTGTCCTAGTACAATGTATGAGGTCTCTCCTAGTACTATGTATGAGGTCTCTCCTAGTACTATGTATGAGGTCTGTCCTAGTACTATGTATGAGGTCTGTCCTAGTACTATGTATGAGGTCTGTCCTAGTACAATGTATGAGGTCTCTCCTAGTACAATGTATGAGGTCTCTCCTAGTACAATGTATGAGGTCTCTCCTAGTACTATGTATGAGGTCTCTCCTAGTACTATGTATGAGGTCCGTCCTAGTACTATGTATGAGGTCAGTCCTAGTACTATGTATGAGGTCTGTCCTAGTACAATGTATGAGGTCTGTGCTAGTACTATGTATGAGGTCTGTCCTAGTACTATGTATGAGGTCTGTCCTAGTACTATGTATGAGGTCTGTCCTAGTACAATGTATGAGGTCTGTACTAGTACAATGTATGAGGTCTGTGCTAGTACTATGTATGAGGTCTGTCCTAGTACTATGTATGAGGTCTGTCCTAGTACAATGTATGAGGTCTGTCCTAGTACTATGTATGAGGTCTGTCCTAGTACAATGTATGAGGTCTGTACTAGTACAATGTATGAGGTCTCTCCTAGTACTATGTATGAGGTCTGTCCTAGTATTATGTATGAGGTCTGTCCTAGTACAATGTATGAGGTCTCTCCTAGTACTATGTATGAGGTCTGTGCTAGTACTATGTATGAGGTCTGTCCTAGTACTATGTATGAGGTCTGTCCTAGTACTATGTATGAGGTCTGTACTAGTACAATGTATGAGGTCTGTACTAGTACAATGTATGAGGTCTCTACTAGTACAATGTATGAGGTCTCTCCTAGTATTGTATAGTAGTAATGAGTGAGCACTAAAATGCTTGGGTGCTCGATGCTCGGGTCGAGCAAATTGGAATACTCGGGTGCTCGGACCGAGCAACGAGCCCAATGTAAGTCTATGGGAAACTTGAGCATTTTTCCGGCGGCCACCCTGGAGGTCTGCAGAGGGCCTAAAAATTGCCCAAATCGACGGGAACAGTGCTCAAAGGACTGGGGATCAGCATGGGGAAGACCCCTGGAAGCATTTCTGACTGCCAGGTCACAGCTGTCAACAATGTTGTCAGAGTATTACGCCACTTTTACAGACTCACAATAAAACATACAAAAACTAAATCAAAATGTTAAGAAACATCCTTTCCAGGGTAATGACTTGTATATAAGGCAAAATAAATAACCAAAAACAAAAATACTCCTCCACACCTTGGGCTATGTTCACTCGTAGCATTTTTGCACTTTTCTATTGCTTTCAAGCAAGACAAATGCATTCACCGGGAAATGTCATTTTAAGATTTTACAACCTTATCTGGCCATGTGGTGTGTGACACATCATCAGACACATCCTATTTCATTTATGATGGAGGGACTCTGAAAGTCACAAACCTATTTTTTATAAGGCCATCAGGCTGCCCTTACTATTCTTAAAGGGCTGTCCCTCGCTATTGTTAGAGATCCATCAGCTGGCTATGCTTAGTAGTTCCCATTATTAACGAGTGGGTTTCCTATACTGTTATTGCATCTGCAGTTACTGCAAGGGCTGCCAAAAATTTGGAGGCACTCCAATGCCCCTTGCAAGAGACGTAGAGGTCAGAGAGCCTCCTAAAAACAATGTTCCCATTATTAGGAAGTGGGTCTCCCATAGTGTTTGCCTAGCAGTGAAGCAAGGGCTGACAAAATTTGGAGGAACTCCAATGCCCCTTGCAAGAGACATAGAGGTCGGAGAGCCTCCTAAAAACAATGTTCCCATTATTAGGAAGTGGGTTTCCCATAGTGTTTGCCTATGCGGTGAATGCAAAAGCTGCCTAAAATTTGGAAGCACTCCAATGCCCCTTACAAGAGACGTATAGGTCAGAGAGCCTCCTAAAAACAATGTTCCCATTATTAGGAAGTGGGTCTCCCATAATGTTTGCCTATGCAGTGAAGTAACGGCTGGCAAAAATTTTGAGGAACTCCAATGCCCCTTGCAAGAGACGTAGATGATTGTTGATATGGTACATGTGGTGGAGATATGGTGGTGGAGGATGAGGAGGAGGAGGAGGACAAGAGCAAATAGACAAAATCAGGAAGCGTATACCCATGTCTGAGTGTGAAGACAGAGGTGCATGGGAATAGAGTTAGACCTCCCCAAAAAAAGATACTGCATTTGAGTTCATGTTACTCTGCTATCATTCGGTGGTGTTGAGACTGGTCATTTCGGAGATGGATGCTGAAGAGGAGGATGAGGTGCAGGAGCTATACAGGGTGGGCCATTTAAAACAATGTGCTTGGTTTTAACGTAACTTTATTCGTTTTTATGGTCCAGCATGGGTTTGTAACTAACAAGTCATGTCTCCCCGGTCCAGCTCACAGCTGGACCGGGGAGAGTCAGTGGATGTTGTAGACCTTGACTTCTCCAAAGCGTTTGATACCGTGCCACACAAAAGGTTGGTATATAAAATGAGAATGCTTGGTCTGGGGGATAATGTGTGCAAGTGGGTAAATAGCTGGCTGAGTGATAGAAAGCAGAGGGTGGTTATCAATGGAGTAAGCTCAGGGGGTGTCAGGGTTACTAGCGGGGGGCCTCAAGGGTCTGTCTTGGGCCCTATATTAATTAATATATTTATGAATGATCTAGTGGAAGGGTTACATAGTAAAATAGCAATATTTGCAGATGATACTAAACTTTGTAAAGTAGTTAATACAGATGAGGATAGGGCACAGCTACAGGAGGATTTAGATAAATTGGGGAGTTGGGCCAAAAAATGGCAAATGGAGTTCAATGCCGATAAATGTAAGGTCATGCACATGGGAAAGAAAAACAGCAGTCACCCATACATATTAAATGGGAAACCGTTGGGGAAATCTGACATGGAGAAGGACCTGGGCGTCTTGGTTAACAGCAAATTAAATTGGAGTGCCCAGTGTCAGGCAGCAGCTACGAAGGCAAATAGAGTCATGGCATGCATCAGAAGAGGAATAGGGGCATATGATGAGAACATTGTTCTTCCTCTGTATAAAGCGCTGGTAAGGCCGCACTTAGAATATTGTGCACAGTTCTGGGCTCCGGTGCTCAGGAAAGACATATTGGAGCTAGAGAGGGTACAAAGGAGGACGACTAAGGTAATAAAGGGAATGGAGGGACTAGAATACCCAGAGAGGTTGTCAAAATTAGGCCTATTTACGTTGGAAAAGAGAAGGCTTAGGGGAGACCTCATAAACATGTATAAATACATCAGGGGGCAGTACAGAGATCTCTCCCATGACCTGTTTATACCAAGGATGGTGACAAAGACGAGGGGTCACACTATGCGTCTGGAGGAAAGGAGGTTCCTGCACCAGCATAGAAGGGGATTCTTTACGGTCAGAGCCGTGAGACTCTGGAACTCTCTGGGAGAGGAAGTGGTGATGTCCAACTCACTTAATGAGTTCAAGAGAGGCCTGAACGCCTTTCTTGAGAACAATAAAATTACATTTTATGCTTAGTTAATTAATCCAGGGATTTAATCTGACTGCCAGATTGGTGTCGGGAAGTGATTTTTTTTCTCAATGATGTAAATTGGCCTATACCGCATGGGTTTTTTTTTGCCTTCCTCTGAATCAACGCTGCGGAATAGCTGCAGTGCACAAGAAATAGGCTGAACTGGATGGACGCTTGTCTTTTTCGGCCTTATAAACTATGAAACTATGTAACTATGTAAATTAGATTATGGTCCTTTTCTAGTGTGCGGGCTTGTTCCATTAGATTATGGTTCTGTCTTAGTGGGCGGGCTTGTTCCATTAGGTTATGGTCCTGTCTTAGTGTGCGGGCTTGTTCCATTAGGTTATGGTACTGTCTTAGTGTGCGGGCTTGTTCCATTAGGTTATGGTCCTGTCCTAGTGTGCGGGCTTATTCCATTAGGTTATGGTCCTGTCCTAGTGTGCGGGCTTGTTCCATTAGGTTATGGTCTTGTCCTAGTGTGCGGGCTTCTTCCATTAGGTTATGGTCCTGTCTTAGTGTGCGTGCTTCTTCCATTAGGTTATGGCCCTGTTCTAATGTGTGGGCTTGTTCCATTAGGTTATGGTCCTGTTCTAGTGTGTGGGCTTGTTCCATTAGGTTATGGTACTGTTCTAGTGTGCGGGCTTGTTCCATTAGGTTATAGTCCTGTCTTAGTGTGCAGGCTTGTTCCATTAGGTTATGGTTCTGTCCTAGTGTGCGGGCTTGTTCCATTAGGTTATGGTCCTGTCCTAGTGTGCGGGCTTGTTCCATTAGGTTATGGTCCTGTCCTAGTGTGCGGGCTTGTTCCATTAGGTTATGGCCCAGTCTTAGTGTGCGTGCTTCTTCCATTAGGTTATTGTCCTGTCCTAGTGTGCGGGCTTGTTCCATTAGGTTATGGCCCAGTCTTAGTGTGCGTGCTTCTTCCATTAGGTTATTGTCCTGTCCTAGTGTGCGGGCTTGTTCCATTAGGTTATGGTCCTGTCCTAGTGTGGGGTCTTTTTCTCTTAGGTTATGGTCCTGTCCTAGTGTTTGGGCTTGTTCCATTACGTTATGGTCCTGTCCTAGTGTGCGGGCTTGTTCTATTAGGTTATGGTCCTGTCCTAGTGTGTGGGCTTGTTCCATTAGGTTATGGTCCTGTTCTAGTGTGTGGGCTTGTTCTATTAGGTTATGGTCCTGTCTTAGTGTGCGGGCTTGTTCCATTAGGTTATGGTCCTGTCTTAGTATGCGGGCTTGTTCCATTAGGTTATGGTCCTGTCTTAGTGTGGAGGCTTATTCCATCAGGTTATGGTCCTGTCTTAGTGTGCGGGCTTGTTCCATTAGGTTATGGTCCTGTCCTAGTGTGTGGGCTTGTTCCATTAGGTTATGGTCCTGTGCTAGTGTGTGGGCTTGTTCCATTAGGTTATGGTCCTGTTCTAATGTGTGGGCTTGTTCCATTAGGTTATGGTCCTGTCCTAGTGTGTGGGCTTGTTTCATTAGGTTATGGTCCTGTCCTAGTGTGCGGGCTTGTTCCATTAGGTTATGGTCCTGTCCTAGTGTGTGGGCTTGTTCCATTAGGTTATGGCCCTGTCCTGTCCTAGTGTGGGGTCTTTTTCCCTTAGGTTATGGTCCTGTCCTAGTGTGCAGGCTTGTTCCATTAGGTTATGGCCCTGTCCTAGTATGCGGGCTTGTTCCATTAGGTTATGGCCCTGTCTTAGTGTGTGGGCTTGTTCCATTAGGTTATGGTCCTGTCTTAGTGTGCGGGCTTCTTCCGTTAGGTTATGGTCCTGTCTTAGTGTGCACGCTTGTTCCATTAGGTTATGGTCCTGTTCTAGTGTGCGGGCTTGTTCCATTAGGTTATGGTCCTGTCTTAGTGTGCAGGCTTATTCCATTAGGTTATGGTCCTGTCCTAGTGTGCGGGCTTGTTCTATTATGTTATGGTCCTGTCTTAGAGTGCAGGCTTGTTCCATTAGGTTATGGTCCTGTCCTAGTGTGCGGGCTTGTTCTATTAGGTTATGGTCCTGTCTTAGTGTGCGGGCTTGTTCCATTAGGTTATGGTCCTGTTCTAGTGTGCAGACTTGTTCCATTAGGTTATGGTCCTGTCCTAGTGTGCAGGCTTGTTCCATTAGGTTATGGTCCTGTTCTAGTGTGCGGGCTTGTTCCGTTAGGTTATGGTCATGTTCTAGTGTGTGGGCTTGTTCCATTAGGTTATGTTCCTGTCCAAGTGTGCGGGCTTGTTCCATTAGGTTATGACCCTGTCTTAGTGTGCGCGCTTGTTCCATTAGGTTATTGTCCTGTCCTAGTGTGCGGGCTTGTTCCATTAGGTTATGGTCCTGTTCTAGTGTGTGGGCTTGTTCCATTAGGTTATGGTCCTGTTCTAGTGTGTGGGCTTGTTCCATTAGGTTATGGTCCTGTCTTAGTGTGCAGGCTTGTTCCATTAGGTTATGGTCCTGTCTTAGTGTGCAGGCTTGTTCCATTAGGTTATGGTCCTGTCTTAGTGTGCGGGCTTGTTCTATTAGGTTATGGTCCTGTCTTAGAGTGCAGGCTTGTTCCATTAGGTTATGGCCCTGTCTTAGTGTGCGGGCTTGTTCCATTAGGTTATGGTCCTGTCTTAGTGTGTGGGCTTGTTCCATTAGGTTATGGTCCTGTCCTAGTGTGCGGGCTTTTTCCATTAGGATATGGTCCTGTCCTAGTGTGCGGGCTTGTTCCATTAGGTTATTGTCCTGTCCTAGAGTGCGGGCTTGTTCCATTAGGTTATGGTCCTGTCCTAGTGTGCGTGCTTGTTCCATTAGGTTATGGTCCTGTTCTAGTGTGCGAGCTTGTTCCATTAGGTTATGGCCCTGTCTTAGTGTGCGGGCTTGTTCCATTAGGTTATTGTCCTGTCCTAGTGTGCGGGCTTGTTCCATTAGGTTATGGTCCTGTCCTAGTGTGGGGTCTTTTTCCCTTACGTTATGGTCCTGTCCTAGTGTGCGGGCTTGTTCCATTAGGTTATGCTCCTGTCCTAGTGTGCGGGCTTGTTCCATTAGGTTATGGTCCTGTCTGTTATGCACACGCCCGGGCTAAGCGGCGTGTGCGTGTGATTGATAGTGATTCCACTGGACCGTGCCGGAGAGTGAATGCCTGGAGGGGCGTGACTAGGTATTCACCCGATCCGACCAGGGTCGCACGACGGCATACGACGCCAGTGCACCAAGGAGGAACCGAGCAGAGGGACCAGGTGCTACTCCAGGACAGACCCCGGACACGGCTGTTGACCCACACAGGGGAATACAGGAACAGGCTGGTAGGCTGGCACACAGACTGGTGGGTATAGGCAGGCACGACTGGTATGCAGGCAGGCGGGTATGCAGGCAGGGGGGTAAAGGCAAGCACAGCTAGAGTGCAGACAGGGAGGCACTAGCAGGTAGGAACACAGGCGGGATAGGACCCAGTACACACCGGGACTCAGGAACAATACAGGCAGAGGGTTACAGGCAGGGCAGGACAGGACTGCCGGAGCAGCGGGCAGAAGCAGGGCAGGACAGGACTGCCGGAGCAGCGGGCAGAAGCAGGGCAGGACAGGACTGCCGGAGCAGCGGGCAGAAGCAGGGCAGGACAGGACTGCCGGAGCAGCGGGCAGAAGCAGGGCAGGACAGGACTGCTGGAGCAGCGGGCAGAAGCAGGGCAGGACAGGACTCTGTTCACACGGAACAGACAGGAAGGGAAAGACAGAGCCAGATACTCACACAGTACTTGCAGAGACAACAAGCAGGAGTTAGGTACGAGTTCAGACTCTGCAGAAAAAGGAAGGGAACGGACATAGAGGCAAAACAGATAAAGGATAGGAGAGAGTTCAGACTGGAACTGAGTGTACGGAGGAGACCGACACTGCAGCGGGATACAGGAGCGGGTCTGGGAATACTGCCCCCAGAGAGGCGGGACGAACAGGCAAGGAGCGTGTTCAGACAGGACAGACAAGATACAGGAGCGGGTCTAGGTAATCGGCTCCTAGAAGGCGGGAGGAACAGGCTAGGAGCGAGTTCAGACAGGACAGACAAGATACACAGAAAGGACTCAGTTCAGACACGGGAACTAATACCGCAAAGCAGGAGACATACAGGACTTAGTTCAGACACGGGAACTAATACCGCAAAGCAGGAGACATACAGGACTTAGTTCAGACACGGGAACTAATACCGCAAAGCAGGAGACATACAGGACACAGTTCAGACATGGGAGCTGATACCGCAAAGCAGGAGAAATACAGGACTCAGTTCAGACACGGGAACTGATACAAAAAGCAGGAGACATACAGGACTCAGTTCAGACACGGGAACTGATACAAAAAGCAGGAGACATACAGGACTTAGTTCAGACACGGGAACTAATACCGCAAAGCAGGAGACATACAGGACACAGTTCAGACACGGGAGCTGATACCGCAAAGCAGGAGAAATACAGGACTCAGTTCAGACACGGGAACTGATACAAAAAGCAGGAGACATACAGGACTCAGTTCAGACACGGGAACTGATACAAAAAGCAGGAGACATACAGGACTAAGTTCAGACAGGCCTGGAAATACAGCCTCCAGGAAAGGCAGACAAGGAAACAAAGACGGGACCTGGCACCTTCAGAGTGCAAGCACACACTGAAGGAAAACACTATGCTCAGGCAGGGATAGAAGGGAGCTGCTGAGCTATATACCAAGTGTCAGACAGCAATAGGCTGAGGACGCACAAGGGGCGTGACCCACAGCAGGTACAAAAAGCAGGAAGTGATCGGGCGCCGCCCTTAAGCAGCAGAGACAGACACAAACAGACAGCATGGAGGGAAGCCAGAGAGACATTCTGGACAGGAGATCAAGTGCGCTCTCTTGCACAGTGGGAGATGGACCACCATGCAAGGACGCCGCCAGGTATGTTACAGTACCTCCCCCCTTACGCCCCCTCTTCTTCAGGCCTGCCAGAATCTTCCGCAGGGAATTCGAGGACCAGTCGTTCACTGGGTTGGAGGGGGACAGAGACTTGAGGGTAATCTCTGCTTCGAGGTACATCTTGTCAAGCTCACAGGAAAAAATAGACGGGTTATCAGGTACATAATGAGGAAAAGTCACTGTCTCTTTGTTATTTGGTGGTACCCCGGAGGATTCAGGAAACAACTGGAGGTCCTCCGCCGGGTCAGAAGAGTGCAGAGGCTCAGAGAAAACAACTGCTTCAGAGTACACTAGGTCGGACTCACTGGAGGAAGCAGGCGAGGTATCGGGTACCGAGTATAGGAAAGTCTCTGTCCATTCACCACCAGGTGGCACCCCGAAGGGTTCTGAACACAACTGGAGGTCCTCCGCCTGGTCGGAGGGGTGTAGAGACTCGGGAGTAACCTCTGCTTCGGAGTACACTAGGTTGGACTCACTGGACGAAGCGAGCGAGGTATCAGGTACAGAGTATAGGAGAGTCTCTGTCCTTTCACCACCAGGTGGCACCCCAAAGGGTTCTGAACACAACTGGAGGTCCTCCGCCTGGTCGGAGGGGTGTAGAGACTCGGGAGTAACCTCTGCTTCGGAGTACACTAGGTTGGACTCACTGGACGAAGCGAGCGAGGTATCAGGTACAGAGTATAGGAGAGTCTCTGTCCTTTCGCTACCAGGTAGCACCCCGAAGGGTTCAGGAGACAACTGGAGATCCTCCGCCTGGTCGGAGGGGTGTAGAGACTCGGGGGTAACTACCACTTTGGGGTACCCATTGTCAGGCTCACAGGACGAAGCGGACAAAGTATTGAGTACCGGGTGTAGAGAAGTCTCTCTCCATTTGTCATTGAGAGGTATCCCGGAGGATTCTGGAGGCAACAGGGGATCCTCCGCCAGGTAGTAGAGGTGCACAGACTCTGAGGTAACCACAGCTTTGGAGCATCCTTGGACATGCACACCGGTTAAAGAGAGAGAAGCAACTGATGCCGGGTGCAGGAAGTTCTCCCGTGTGGAGTCTGGATGGGCAGAAGTCTCTTCGGGCAGGAGAACTGGTGCACTACCCACGCACATTACCCATTGGGGTTTCTCCGGGATACAGGGAGATGAAGCTTCAGTAGGGACTTCAAGGTTGGGGTCAGGAGGTCTCAGGGAGGACAGACCCTGGCGTGACGGCTTGCCTCTAAGTCTAGCACGTCTGGACTGCCTCTTGAGGTTGAGAGAAGTATTCCGGAAAGCGTAGTCACCCTGTGAGGATTCTGGGTGGGCAGTAGTCTCATTGGGCTGGAGGACTATTGCGCTACCCACACACATTACCCATTGGGGCTGCTCCGGGATATTGGGAAGTGAAGCTTCAGCAGGAGCCTCCGGGTTAGGATCATCGAAGACCATTAGAAAGGCCACCAGGAAGGCCATTAGGTCCCGGAGGATCGGATCCTGTGTTTCATATAGGGGGTTGATCCATTCCAAGGCATCACCTGCCAGGTAAGACATCATAAAGGCCACTTTAGCCCAATCGGAAGGAAAATAAAGAGGGTAGGCCTTAAAGTGTAGCATGCATTGCTCCACAAATGCACGACACTGTCTTGGATCCCCATAGTAACGTGGCGGATCCGCAGGAACGAGAGCTGATAGATCCATCTGGACGGTGCGTAATTTCGCCTGGAACTCAGCTAAGAGAAAAAAAAATTTATTTATTTATTTTAATGCATATATTCGCTGGAAAACTTCTCAGAGGGCGAAGGCCGTGGGGCTCAACGGGAACCATGGCCTGAGCATGCTGTTATGCACACGCCCGGGCTAAGCGGCGTGTGCGTGTGATTGATAGTGATTCCACTGGACCGTGCCGGAGAGTGAATGCCTGGAGGGGCGTGACTAGGTATTCACCCGATCCGACCAGGGTCGCACGACGGCATACGACGCCAGTGCACCAAGGAGGAACCGAGCAGAGGGACCAGGTGCTACTCCAGGACAGACCCCGGACACGGCTGTTGACCCACACAGGGGAATACAGGAACAGGCTGGTAGGCTGGCACACAGACTGGTGGGTATAGGCAGGCACGACTGGTATGCAGGCAGGCGGGTATGCAGGCAGGGGGGTAAAGGCAAGCACAGCTAGAGTGCAGACAGGGAGGCACTAGCAGGTAGGAACACAGGCGGGATAGGACCCAGTACACACCGGGACTCAGGAACAATACAGGCAGAGAGTTACAGGCAGGGCAGGACAGGACTGCCGGAGCAGCGGGCAGAAGCAGGGCAGGACAGGACTGCCGGAGCAGCGGGCAGAAGCAGGGCAGGACAGGACTGCCGGAGCAGCGGGCAGAAGCAGGGCAGGACAGGACTGCCGGAGCAGCGGGCAGAAGCAGGGCAGGACAGGACTGCTGGAGCAGCGGGCAGAAGCAGGGCAGGACAGGACTCTGTTCACACGGAACAGACAGGAAGGGAAAGACAGAGCCAGATACTCACACAGTACTTGCAGAGACAACAAGCAGGAGTTAGGTACGAGTTCAGACTCTGCAGAAAAAGGAAGGGAACGGACATAGAGGCAAAGCACACACTGAAGGAAACACTATGCTCAGGCAGGGATAGAAGGGAGCTGCTGAGCTATATACCAAGTGTCAGACAGCAATAGGCTGAGGACGCACAAGGGGCGTGACCCACGGCAGGTACAAAAAGCAGGAAGTGATCGGGCGCCGCCCTTAAGCAGCAGAGACAGACACAAACAGACAGCATGGAGGGAAGCCAGAGAGACATTCTGGACAGGAGATCAAGTGCGCTCTCTTGCACAGTGGGAGATGGACCACCATGCAAGGACGCCGCCAGGTATGTTACACTGTCCTAGTGTGCGTGCTTGTTCCATTAGGTTATGGTCCTGTTCTAGTGTGCGGGTTTGTTCCATAAGGTTATGTCCTGTCTTAGTGTGCGGGCTTGTTCCATTAGGTTATTGTCCTGTCCTAGTGTGCGGGCTTGTTCCATTAGGTTATGGTCCTATCCTAGTGTGGGGTCTTTTTCCCTTAGGTTATGGTCCTGTCCTAGTGTTTGGGCTTGTTCCATTAGGTTATGGTCCTGTCCTAGTGTGCGGGCTTGTTCCATTAGGTTATGGTCCTGTCTTAGGGTGCGGGCTTGTTCCATTAGGTTATGGTCCTGTCTTAGTGTGCGCGCTTGTTCCATTAGGTTATGGTCCTGTTCTAGTGTGCAGACTTGTTCCATCAGGTTATGGTCCTGTCTTAGTGTGCAGGCTTGTTCCATTAGGTTATGGTCCTGTCTTAGTGTGCAGGCTTGTTCCATTAGGTTATGATCCTGTCCTAGTGTGCGGGCTTGTTCCATTAGGTTATGGTCCTGTCCTAGTGTGTGGGCTTGTTCCATTAGGTTATGGTCCTGTTCTAATGTGTGGGCTTGTTCCATTAGGTTATGGTCCTGTCCTAATGTGTGGGCTTGTTCCATTAGGTTAAGGTCCTGTCCTAGTGTGCGGGCTTGTTCCATTAGGTTATGGTCCTGTCCTAGTGTGCGGGCTTGTTCCATTAGGTTATGGTCCTGTCCTAGTGTGCGGGCTTGTTCCATTAGGTTATGGTCCTGTCCTAGTGTGTGGGTTTGTTCCATTAGGTTATGGTCCTGTTCTAGTGTGTGGGCTTGTTCCATTAGGTTATGGTCCTGTCCTAGTGTGTGGGCTTGTTCCATTAGGTTATGGTCCTGTCCTAGTGTGCGGGCTTGTTCCATTAGGTTATGGTCCTGTCCAAGTGTGTGGGCTTGTTCCATTAGGTTATGGTCCTGTCCTAGTGTGCGGGCTTGTTCCATTAGGTTATGGTCCTGTCCTAGTGTGTGGGCTTGTTCCATTAGGTTATGGTCCTGTCCTAGTGTGCGGGCTTGTTCCATTAGGTTATGGTCCTGTTCTAGTGTGGGGGCTTGTTCCATTAGGTTATGGTCCTGTTCTAGTGTGCGGGCTTTTTCCATTAGGTTATGGTCCTGTCCTAGTGTTTGGGCTTGTTCCATTAGGTTATTGTCCTCTCCTAGTGTGTGAGCTGGTTACATTAGGTTATGGTCCTGTCCTAGTGTGTGGGCTTCTTCCATTAGGTTATGGTCCTTTCCTAGTGTGCAGGCTTGTTCCATTAGGTTATGGTCCTGTTCTAGTGTGCGAGCTTCTTCCATTAGGTTATGGTCCTGTCCTAGTGTGCGGGCTTCTTCCATTAGGTTATGGTCCTGTTCTAGTGTGCGGGCTTGTTCCATTAGGTTATGTTCCTGTCCTAGTGTGCGGGCTTGTTCCATTAGGTTATGGTCCTGTCCTAGTGTGCGGCCTTCTTCCATTAGGTTATGGTTCTATCTTAGTGTGCGGGCTTGTTTCATTAGGTTATGGTCCTGTCTTAGTGTGCAGCCTTCTTCCATTAGGTTATGGTTCTGTCTTAGTGTGCGGGCTTGTTCCATTAGGTTATGGTACTGTGTTAGTGTGCGGGCTTGTTCCATTAGGGTATGGTCATGTTCTAGTGTGTGGGCTTGTTCCATTAGATTAAGGTCCTGTCCTAGTGTTTGGGCTTGTTCCATTCGGTTATTGTCCTGTCCTAGTGTGTGGGCTTGTTCCATTAGGTTATGGTCCTGTCCTAGTGTTTGGGCTTGTTCCATTAGGTTATGGTCCTGTCCTAGTGTGCGGGCTTTTTCCATTAGGTTATGGTCCTGTCCTAGTGTGCGGGCTTTTTCCATTAGGTTATGGTCCTGTACTAGTGTGCGGGCTTGTTCCATTAGGTTATGGTCCTGTCCTAGTGTGCGGGCTTTTTCCATTAGGTTATGGTCCTGTCCTAGTGTGCGGGCTTCTTCCATTAGGTTATGGTTCTGTCCTAGTGTTTGGGCTTGTTCCATTAGGTTATGGTCCTGTCCTAGTGTGCGGGCTTTTTCCATTAGGTTATGGTCCTGTCCTAGTGTGCGGGCTTTTTCCATTAGGTTATGGTCCTGTACTAGTGTGCGGGCTTGTTCCATTAGGTTATGGTCCTGTCCTAGTGTGCGGGTAGGTTCCTTTAGGTTATGGTCCTGTCCTAGTGTGCGTGCTTGTTCCATTAGGTTATGGTCCAGTCCTATTGTGCGGGCTTGTTCCATTAGGTTATGGTCCTGTCTTAGTGTGCGTGCTTGTTCCATTAGGTTATGGTCCTGTCCTAGTGTGGAGGCTTGTTCCATTAGGTTATGGTTCTGTCTTATTGTGCGGGCTTGTTCCATTAGGTTATGGCCCTGTCTTAGTGTGTGGGCTTCTTCCATTAGGTTATGGTCCTGTCTTAGTGTGCGCGCTTGTTCCATTAGGTTATGGTCCTGTTCTAGTGTGCAGACTTGTTCCATTAGGTTATGGTCCTGTTCTAGCGTAGGGGCTTGTTCCATTAGGTTATGGTCCTGTTCTAGTGTGTGGGCTTGTTCCATTAGGTTATGGTCCTGTTCTAGTGAGTGGGCTTGTTCCATTAGGTTATGGTCCTGTCTTAGTGTGCGGGCTTGTTCCATTAGGTTATGGTCCTGTCTTAGAGTGCAGGCTTGTTCCATTAGGTTATGGTCCTGTCTTTGTGTGCAGGCTTGTTCCATTAGGTTATGGTCCTGTCTTAGTGTGCGGGCTTGTTCCATTAGGTTATGGTCCTGTCTTAGAGTGCAGGCTTGTTCCATTAGGTTATGGTCCTGTCTTTGTGTGCAGGCTTGTTCCATTAGGTTATGGTCCTGTCTTAGTGTGTGGGCTTGTTCCATTAGGTTATGGTCCTGTCCTAGTGTGTGGGCTTGTTCCATTACATTATGGTCCTGTCTTAGTGTGCGGGCTTGTTCTATTAGGTTATGGTCCTGTCTTAGAGTGCGGGCTTGTTCCATTAGGTTATGGTCCTGTCTTAGTGTGCAGGCTTGTTCCATTAGGTTATGGTCCTGTCTTAGTGTGCGGGCTTGTTCCATTAGGTTATGGTCCTGTCTTAGTGTGCGGGCTTGTTCCATTAGGTTATGGTCCTGTCCTAGTATGCGGGCTTGTTCCATTAGGTTATGGTCCTGTCCTAGTGTGCGGGCTTGTTCCATTAGGTTATGGTCCTGTCTTAGTGTGCAGGATTGTTCCATTAGGTTATGGTCCTGCTTAGTGTTCAGGATTGTTCCACTAGGTTATGGTCCTGTCCTAGTGTGCAGGCTTGTTCCATTAGGTTATGGTCCTGTCCTAGTGTGCGCGCTTGTTCCATTAGGTTATGGTCCTGTCCTAGTGTGCGGACTTGTTCAATTAGGTTATGGTCCTGTCCTAGTGTGCGGGCTTGTTCCATTAGGTTATTGTCCTGTTTTAGTGTGCAGGCTTGTTCCATTAGGTTATGGTCCTGTCTTAGTGTCCAGGCTTGTTCCATTAGGTTATGGTCCTGTCCTAGTGTGCGGGCTTGTTCCATTAGGTTATGTTCCTGTCCTAGTGTGCGGGCTTGTTCCATTAGGTTATGGTCCTGTTCTAGTGTGCGGGCTTGTTCCATCAGGTTATGGCCCTGTCTTAGTGTGCGTGCTTGTTCCATTAGGTTATTGTCCTGTCCTAGTGTGCGGGCTTGTTCCATTAGGTTATGGTCCTGTCCTAGCGTGTGGGCTTGTTCCATAAGGTTATGGTCCTGTCCTAGTGTGTGGGCTTGTTCCACTAGGTTATGGTCCTGTCCTAGTGTGCGGGCTTGTTCCATTAGGTTATGGTCCTGTCCTAGTGTGCAGGCTTGTTCCATTAGGTTATTGTCCTGTCTTAGTGTGTGGGCTTGTTCCATTAGGTTATGGTCCTGTCTTAGTGTGCGGGCTTCTTCCATTAGGTTATGGTCCTGTCTTAGTGTGCGCGCTTGTTCCATTAGGTTATGGTCCTGTTCTAGTGTGCAGACTTGTTCCATTAGGTTATGGTCCTGTCCTAGTGTGCGGGCTTGTTCCATTAGGTTATGGTCCTGTCCAAGTGTGCGGGCTTGTTCCATTAGGTTATGACCCTGTCTTAGTGTGCGCGCTTGTTCCATTAGGTTATTGTCCTGTCCTAGCGTGCGGGCTTGTTCCATTAGGTTATGGTCCTGTTCTAGTGTGTGGGCTTGTTCCATTAGGTTATGGTCCTGTTCTAGTGTGTGGGCTTGTTCCATTAGGTTATGGTCCTGTCTTAGTGTGCGGGCTTGTTCCATTAGGTTATGGTCCTGTCTTAGTGTGCAGGCTTGTTCCATTAGGTTATGGTCCTGTCCTAGTGTGTGGGCTTGTTCCATTAGATTATGGTCCTGTCTTAGTGTGCGGGCTGGTTCTATTAGGTTATGGTCCTGTCTTAGTGTGCGGGCTTGTTCCATTAGGTTATGGTCCTGTCTTAGTGTGCAGGCTTGTTCCATTAGGTTATGGTCCTGTCCTAGTGTGCAGGCTTTTTCCATTAGGTTATGGTGCTGTCTTAGTGTGCAGGCTTGTTCCATTAGGTTATGGTCCTGTCCTAGTGTGTGGGCTTGTTCCATTAGATTATGGTCCTGTCTTAGTGTGTGGGTTTGTTCCATTAGGTTATGGTCCTGTCTTAGTGTGCAGGCTTGTTCCATTAGGTTATGGTCCTGTCTTAGTGTGCGTTCTTGTTCCATTAGGTTATGGTCCTGTCTTAGTGTGCGGGCTTGTTCCATTAGGTTATGGTCCTGTCCTAGTATGCGGGCTTGTTCCATTAGGTTATGGTCCTGTCCTAGTGTGCGGGCTTGTTCCATTAGGTTATGGTCCTGTCTTAGGGTGCAGGTTTGTTCCATTAGGTTATGGTCCTGTCTTAGTGTTCAGGATTGTTCCACTAGGTTATGGTCCTGTCCTAGTGTGCAGGCTTGTTCCATTAGGTTATGGTCCTGTCCTAGTGTGCGGGCTTTTTCCATTAGGTTATGGTCCTGTCCTAGTGTTTGGGCTTGTTCCATTAGGTTATTGTCCTCTCCTAGTGTGTGAGCTGGTTACATTAGGTTATGGTCCTGTCCTAGTGTGTGGGCTTCTTCCATTAGGTTATGGTCCTTTCCTAGTGTGCAGGCTTGTTCCATTAGGTTATGGTCCTGTTCTAGTGTGCGAGCTTCTTCCATTAGGTTATGGTCCTGTCCTAGTGTGCGGGCTTCTTCCATTAGGTTATGGTCCTGTTCTAGTGTGCGGGCTTGTTCCATTAGGTTATGTTCCTGTCCTAGTGTGCGGGCTTGTTACATTAGGTTATGGTCCTGTCCTAGTGTGCGGCCTTCTTCCATTAGGTTATGGTTCTATCTTAGTGTGCGGGCTTGTTTCATTAGGTTATGGTCCTGTCTTAGTGTGCAGCCTTCTTCCATTAGGTTATGGTTCTGTCTTAGTGTGCGGGCTTGTTCCATTAGGTTATGGTACTGTGTTAGTGTGCGGGCTTGTTCCATTAGGGTATGGTCATGTTCTAGTGTGTGGGCTTGTTCCATTAGATTAAGGTCCTGTCATAGTGTTTGGGCTTGTTCCATTCGGTTATTGTCCTGTCCTAGTGTGTGGGCTTGTTCCATTAGGTTATGGTCCTGTCCTAGTGTGCAGGCTTCTTCCATTAGGTTATGGTCCTGTCCTAGTGTTTGGGCTTGTTCCATTAGGCTATTGTCCTGTCTTAGTGTGCGGGCTTGTTCCATTAGGTTATGGTTCTGTCTTAGTGTGCGGGCTTGTTCCATTAGGTTATGGTCCTGTCCTAGTGTGCGGGCTTGTTCCATTAGGTTATGGTCCTGTTCTAGTGTGCGGGCTTGTTCCATTAGGTTATGGTCCTGTCTTAGTGTGCGTGCTTGTTCCATTAGGTTATTGTCCTGTCCTAGTGTGCGGGCTTGTTCAATTAGGTTATGGTCCTGTCCTAGTGTGTGGGCTTGTTCCATAAGGTTATGGTCCTGTCCTAGTGTGTGGGCTTGTTCCATTAGGTTATGGTCCTGTCCTAGTGTGCGGGCTTGTTGCATTAGGTTATGGCCCTGTCCTAGTGTGCGGGCTTGTTCCATTAGGTTATGGCCCTGTCCTAGTGTGTGGGCTTGTTCCATTAGGTTATGGCCCTCTCTTAGTGTGTGGGCTTGTTCCATTAGGTTATGGTCCTGTCTTAGTGTGCGGGCTTCTTCCATTAGGTTATGGTCCTGTCTTAGTGTGCGCGCTTGTTCCATTAGGTTATGGTCCTGTTCTAGTGTGCGGACATGTTCCATTAGGTTATGGTCCTGTCCTAGTGTGCGGGCTTGTTCCATTAGGTTATGGTCCTGTCCTAGTGTGCGGGCTTGTTCCATTAGGTTATGGTCCTGTCCAAGTGTGCGGGCTTGTTCCATTAGGTTGTGGTCCTGTCCAAGTGTGCGGGCTTGTTCCATTAGGTTATTGTCCTGTCCTAGTGTGCGGGCTTGTTCCATTAGGTTATGGTCCTGTCCTAGTGTGCGGGCTTGTTCCATTAGGTTATGGTCCTGTCCAAGTGTGTGGGCTTGTTCCATTACGTTATGACCCTGTCTTAGAGTGCGTGCTTGTTCCATTAGGTTATGTTCCTGTCCTAGTGTGCGGGCTTGTTCCATTAGGTTATGGTCCTGTCCTAGTGTGCGGGCTTGTTCTATTAGGTTATGGTCCTGTCCTAGTGTGCAGGCTTGTTCCATTAGGTTATGGTCCTGTTCTAGTGTGCGGGCTTGTTCCATTAGGTTATGGTCCTTTTCTAGTGTGCAGGCTTGTTCCATTAGGTTATGGTCCTGTTCTAGTGTGTGGGCTTGTTCCATTAGGTTATGGTCCTTTTCTAGTGTGCGGGCTTGTTCTATTAGGTTATGGTCCTGTCCTAGTGTGCAGGCTTGTTCCATTAGGTTATGGTCCTTTTCTAGTGTGTGGGCTTGTTCCAGTAGGTTATGGTCCTTTTCTAGTGTGCGGGCTTGTTCCATTAGGTTATGGTCCTGTCTTAGTGTGCGGGCTTGTTCCATTAGGTTATGGTCCTGTCTTAGAGTTCAGGCTTGTTCCATTAGGTTATGATCCTGTCCTAGTGTGTGCTCTTGTTCCATTAGATTATGGTCCTGTGTTAGTGTGCGGGCTTGTTCTATTAGGTTATGGTCCTGTCTTAGAGAGCGGGCTTGGTCCATTAGGTTATGGTCCTGTCTTAGTGTGCAGGCTTGTTCCATTAGGTTATGGTCCTGTCTTAGTGTGCGGGCTTGTTCCATTAGGTTATGGTCCTGTCTTAATGTGCGGGCTTGTTCCACTAGGTTATGGTCCTGTCCTAGTGTGCGGGCTTGTTCCATTAGGTTATGGTCCTGTCCTAGTGTGCGGGCTTGTTCCATTAGGCTATTGTCCTGTCTTAGTGTGCAGGCTTGTTCCATTAGGTTATGGTCCTGTCTTAGTGTGCGGGTTTGTTCCATTAGGTTATGGTCCTGTCCTAGTGTGCGGGCTTGTTCCATTAGGTTATGGTCCTGTCCTAGTGTGCGGGCTTGTTCCATTAGGTTATGGTCCTGTCCTAGTGTGCGGGCTTGTTCCATTAGGCTATTGTCCTGTCTTAGTGTGCAGGCTTGTTCCATTAGGTTATGGTTCTGTCTTAGTGTGCGGGCTTGTTCCATTAGGTTATGGTCCTGTCCTAGTTTGCGGGCTTGTTCCATTAGGTTATGGTCCTGTTCCAGTGTGCGGGCTTGTTCCATTAGGTTATGGCCCTGTCGTAGTGTGCGGGCTTGTTCCATTAGGTTATGGTCCTGTCCTAGTGTTTGGGCTTGTTCCATTAGGCTATGGTCCTGTCCTAGTGTGCGGGCTTGTTCTATTAGGTTATGGTCCTGTCCAAGTGTGTGGGCTTGTTCCATTAGATTATGGTCCTGTTCTAGTGTGCGGGCTTGTTCTATTAGGTTATGGTCCTGTCCAAGTGTGTGGGCTTGTTCCATTAGGTTATGGTCCTGTCCTAGTGTTTGGGCTTGTTCCATTAGGCTATGGTCCTGTCCTAGTGTGCGGGCTTGTTCTATTAGGTTATGGTCCTGTCCAAGTGTGTGGGCTTGTTCCATTAGGTTATGGTCCTGTCCTAGTGTTTGGGCTTGTTCCATTAGGCTATGGTCCTGTCCTAGTGTGCGGGCTTGTTCTATTAGGTTATGGTCCTGTCCAAGTGTGCGGGCTTGTTCCATTAGGTTATGGTCCTGTCTTAGTGTGCAGGCTTGTTCCATTAGGTTATGGTCCTCTCTTAGAGTGCAGGCTTGTTCCATTAGGTTATGGTCCTCTCTTAGTGTGTGGGCTTGTTCCATTAGGTTATGGTCCTGTCCTAGTGTGTGGGCTTGTTCCATTAGGTTATGGTCCTGTCTTAGTGTGCGGGGTTGTTCTATTAGGTTATGGTCCTGTCTTAGAGTGCAGGCTTGTTCCATTAGGTTATGGTCCTGTCTTAGTGTGCAGGCTTGTTCCATTAGGTTATGGTCCTGTCCTAGTGTGTGGGCTTGTTCCATTAGGTTATGGTCCTGTCTTAGTGTGCGGGCTTGTTCCACTAAGTTATGGTCCTGTCCTAGTGTGCAGGCTTGTTCCATTAGGTTATGGTCCTGTCCTAGTGTGCGGGCTTATTCCATTAGGTTATGGTCCTGTCCTAGTGTGCGGGCTTATTCCATTAGGTTATGGTCCTGTCCTAGTGTGCGGGCTTATTCCATTAGGTTATGGTCCTGTCTTAGTGTGTGGGCTTGTTCCATTAGGTTATGGTCCTGTCCTAGTGTGTGGGCTTGTTCCATTAGGTTATGGTCCTGTCTTAGTGTGCAGGCTTGTTCCACTAAGTTATGGTCCTGTCCTAGTGTGCAGGCTTTTTCCATTAGGTTATGGTCCTGTCCTAGTGTGCGGGCTTATTCCATTAGGTTATGGTCCTGTCCTAGTGTGTGGGCTTGTTCCATTAGGTTATGGTCCTGTTCTAGTGTGCGGGCTTGTTCCATTAGGTTATGGTCCTGTTCTAGTGTGCGGGCTTGTTCCATTAGGTTATGGTCCTGTCCTAGTGTGTGGGCTTGTTCCATTAGGTTATGGCCCTCTCTTAGTGTGTGGGCTTGTTCCATTAGGTTATGGTCCTGTCTTAGTGTGCGGGCTTCTTCCATTAGGTTATGGTCCTGTCTTAGTGTGCGCGCTTGTTCCATTAGGTTATGGTCCTGTTCTAGTGTGCGGACATGTTCCATTAGGTTATGGTCCTGTCCTAGTGTGCGGGCTTGTTCCATTAGGTTATGGTCCTGTCCTAGTGTGCGGGCTTGTTCCATTAGGTTATGGTCCTGTCCAAGTGTGCGGGCTTGTTCCATTAGGTTGTGGTCCTGTCCAAGTGTGCGGGCTTGTTCCATTAGGTTATTGTCCTGTCCTAGTGTGCGGGCTTGTTCCATTAGGTTATGGTCCTGTCCTAGTGTGCGGGCTTGTTCCATTAGGTTATGGTCCTGTCCAAGTGTGCGGGCTTGTTCCATTACGTTATGACCCTGTCTTAGAGTGCGTGCTTGTTCCATTAGGTTATGTTCCTGTCCTAGTGTGCGGGCTTGTTCCATTAGGTTATGGTCCTGTCCTAGTGTGCGGGCTTGTTCTATTAGGTTATGGTCCTGTCCTAGTGTGCAGGCTTGTTCCATTAGGTTATGGTCCTGTTCTAGTGTGTGGGCTTGTTCCATTAGGTTATGGTCCTTTTCTAGTGTGCAGGCTTGTTCCATTAGGTTATGGTCCTTTTCTAGTGTGCGGGCTTGTTCTATTAGGTTATGATCCTGTCCTAGTGTGCAGGCTTGTTCCATTAGGTTATGGTCCTTTTCTAGTGTGTGGGCTTGTTCCAGTAGGTTATGGTCCTTTTCTAGTGTGCGGGCTTGTTCCATTAGGTTATGGTCCTGTCTTAGTGTGCGGGCTTGTTCCATTAGGTTATGGTCCTGTCTTAGAGTTCAGGCTTGTTCCATTAGGTTATGATCCTGTCCTAGTGTGTGCTCTTGTTCCATTAGATTATGGTCCTGTGTTAGTGTGCGGGCTTGTTCTATTAGGTTATGGTCCTGTCTTAGAGAGCGGGCTTGGTCCATTAGGTTATGGTCCTGTCTTAGTGTGCAGGCTTGTTCCATTAGGTTATGGTCCTGTCTTAGTGTGCGGGCTTGTTCCATTAGGTTATGGTCCTGTCTTAGTGTGCGGGCTTGTTCCACTAGGTTATGGTCCTGTCCTAGTGTGCGGGCTTGTTCCATTAGGTTATGGTCCTGTCCTAGTGTGCGGGCTTGTTCCATTAGGCTATTGTCCTGTCTTAGTGTGCAGGCTTGTTCCATTAGGTTATGGTCCTGTCTTAGTGTGCAGGCTTGTTCCACTAAGTTATTTTCCTGTCTTAGTGTGCAGGCTTGTTCCATTAGGTTATGGTCCTGTCTTAGTGTGCAGGCTTGTTCCATTAGGTTATGGTCCTGTCTTAGTGTGCGGGCTTGTTCCATTAGGTTATGGCCCTGTCCTAGTGTGTGGGCTTGTTCCATTAGGTTATGGTCCTGTCTTAGTGTGCGGGTTTGTTCCATTAGGTTATGGTCCTGTCCTAGTGTGCGGGCTTGTTCCATTAGGTTATGGTCCTCTCCTAGTGTGCGGGCTTGTTCCATTAGGTTATGGTCCTGTCCTAGTGTGCGGGCTTGTTCCATTAGGCTATTGTCCTGTCTTAGTGTGCAGGCTTGTTCCATTAGGTTATGGTTCTGTCTTAGTGTGCGGGCTTGTTCCATTAGGTTATGGCCCTGTCGTAGTGTGCGGGCTTGTTCCATTAGGTTATGGTCCTGTCCTAGTGTGCGGGCTTGTTCCATTAGGCTATTGTCCTGTCCTAGTGTGCGGGCTTGTTCCATTAGGTTATGGTCCTGTTCCAGTGTGCGGGCTTGTTCCATTAGGTTATGGCCCTGTCGTAGTGTGCGGGCTTGTTCCATTAGGTTATGGTCCTGTCCTAGTGTTTGGGCTTGTTCCATTAGGCTATGGTCCTGTCCTAGTGTGCGGGCTTGTTCTATTAGGTTATGGTCCTGTCCAAGTGTGTGGGCTTGTTCCATTAGATTATGGTCCTGTTCTAGTGTGCGGGCTTGTTCCATTAGGTTATGGTCCTGTCTTAGTGTGCAGGCTTGTTTCATTAGGTTATGGTCCTGTCTTAGTGTGCAGGCTTGTTCCATTAGGTTATGGTCCTCTCTTAGAGTGCAGGCTTGTTCCATTAGGTTATGGTCCTCTCTTAGTGTGTGGGCTTGTTCCATTAGGTTATGGTCCTGTCCTAGTGTGTGGGCTTGTTCCATTAGGTTATGGTCCTGTCTTAGTGTGCGGGCTTGTTCTATTAGGTTATGGTCCTGTCTTAGAGTGCAGGCTTGTTCCATTAGGTTATGGTCCTGTCTTAGTGTGCAGGCTTGTTCCATTAGGTTATGGTCCTGTCTTAGTGTGCGGGCTTGTTCCATTAGGTTATGGTCCTGTCTAAGTGTGCGGGCTTGTTCCATTAGGTTATGGTCCTGTCCTAGTGTGCGGGCATGTTCCATTAGGTTATGGTCCTGTCCTAGTGTGCGGGCTTTTTCCATTAGGATATGGTCCTGTCCTAGTGTGCGGGCTTGTTCCATTAGGTTATGGTCCTGTCCTAGTGTGCGGGCTTTTTCCATTAGGTTATGGTCCTGTCCTAGTGTGCGGGCATGTTCCATTAGGTTATGGTCCTGTCCTAGTGTGCGGGCTTTTTCCATTAGGTTATGGTCCTGTCCTAGTGTGCGGGCTTGTTCCATTAGGTTATTGTCTTGTCCTAGTGTGCGGGCTTGTTCCATTAGGTTATGGTCCTGTCCTAGTGTGCGGGCTTGTTCCATTAGGTTATGGTCCTGTCCTAGTGTGCGGGCTTGTTCCATTAGGTTATTGTCCTGTCCTAGTGTGCGGGCTTGTTCCATTAGGCTATTGTCCTGTCTTAGTGTGCGGGCTTGTTCCACTAAGTTATTTTCCTGTCCTAGTGTGCAGGCTTGTTCCATTAGGTTATGGTCCTGTCTTAGTGTGCAGGCTTGTTCCACTAAGTTATTTTCCTGTCCTAGTGTGCAGGCTTGTTCCATTAGGTTATGGTCCTGTCTTAGTGTGCGGGCTTGTTCCATTAGGTTATGGTCCTGTCCTAGTGTGCGGGCTTGTTCCATTAGGTTATGGTCCTGTCCTAGTGTGCGGGCTTGTTCCATTAGGTTATGGTCCTGTCCTAGTGTGCGGGCTTGTTCCATTAGGCTATTGTCCTGTCTTAGTGTGCAGGCTTCTTCCATTAGGTTATGGTCCTGTTCCAGTGTGCAGACTTGTTCCATTAGGTTATGGCCCTGTCGTAGTGTGCGGGCTTGTTCCATTAGGTTATGGTCCTGTCCTAGTGTTTGGGCTTGTTCCATTAGGCTATGGTCCTGTCCTAGTGTGCGGGCTTGTTCTATTAGGTTATGGTCCTGTCCAAGTGTGTGGGCTTGTTCCATTAGATTATGGTCCTGTTCTAGTGTGCGGGCTTGTTCCATTAGGTTATGGTCCTGTCTTAGTGTGCAGGCTTGTTTCATTAGGTTATGGTCCTCTCTTAGAGTGCAGGCTTGTTCCATTAGGTTATGGTCCTCTCTTAGTGTGTGGGCTTGTTCCATTAGGTTATGGTCCTGTCCTAGTGTGTGGGCTTGTTCCATTAGGTTATGGTCCTGTCTTAGTGTGCGGGCTTGTTCTATTAGGTTATGGTCCTGTCTTAGAGTGCAGGCTTGTTCCATTAGGTTATGGTCCTGTCTTAGTGTGCGGGCTTGTTCTATTAGGTTATGGTCCTGTCTTAGTGTGCGGGCTTGTTCCATTAGGTTATGGTCCTGTCTTAGTGTGCGGGCTTGTTCCATTAGGTTATGGTCCTGTCTTAGTGTGCGGGCTTGTTCTATTAGGTTATGGTCCTGTCTTAGTGTGCAGGCTTGTTCCATTAGGTTATGGTCCTGTCTTAGTGTGCGGGCTTGTTCCATTAGGTTATGGTCCTGTCTAAGTGTGCGGACTTGTTCCTTTAGGTTATGGTCCTGTCTTAGTGTGCAGGCTTGTTCCATTAGGTTATGGTCCTCTCTTAGTGTGTGGGCTTGTTCCATTAGGTTATGGTCCTGTCCTAGTGTGCGGGCTTGTTCCATTAGGTTATGGTCCTCTCTTAGAGTGCAGGCTTGTTCCATTAGGTTATGGTCCTCTCTTAGTGTGTGGGCTTGTTCCATTAGGTTATGGTCCTGTCCTAGTGTGTGGGCTTGTTCCATTAGGTTATGGTCCTGTCTTAGTGTGCGGGCTTGTTCTATTAGGTTATGGTCCTGTCTTAGAGTGCAGGCTTGTTCCATTAGGTTATGGTCCTGTCTTAGTGTGCGGGCTTGTTCTATTAGGTTATGGTCCTGTCTTAGTGTGCGGGCTTGTTCCATTAGGTTATGGTCCTGTCTTAGTGTGCGGGCTTGTTCCATTAGGTTATGGTCCTGTCTTAGTGTGCGGGCTTGTTCTATTAGGTTATGGTCCTGTCTTAGTGTGCAGGCTTGTTCCATTAGGTTATGGTCCTGTCTTAGTGTGCGGGCTTGTTCCATTAGGTTATGGTCCTGTCTAAGTGTGCGGACTTGTTCCTTTAGGTTATGGTCCTGTCTTAGTGTGCAGGCTTGTTCCATTAGGTTATGGTCCTGTCTTAGTGTGCGGGCTTGTTCTATTAGGTTATGGTCCTGTCTTAGTGTGCAGGCTTGTTCCATTAGGTTATGGTCCTGTCTTAGTGTGCGGGCTTGTTCCATTAGGTTATGGTCCTGTCTTAGTGTGCGGGCTTGTTCCATTAGGTTATGACCCTGTCTTAGAGTGCGTGCTTGTTCCATTAGGTTATGTTCCTGTCCTAGTGTGCGGGCTTTTTCCATTAGGTTATGGTCCTGTCCTAGTGTGCGGGCTTGTTCTATTAGGTTATGGTCCTGTCTTAGTGTGCGGGCTTGTTCCATTAGGTTATGGTCCTGTCTTAGAGTGCAGGCTTGTTCCATTAGGTTATGATCCTGTCCTAGTGTGTGCTCTTGTTCCATTAGATTATGGTCCTGTGTTAGTGTGTGGGCTTGTTCCATTAGGTTATGGTCCTGTTCTAGTGTGTGGGCTTGTTCCATTAGGTTATGGTCCTTTTCTAGTGTGCAGGCTTGTTCCATTAGGTTATGATCCTGTCCTAGTGTGTAGGCTTGTTCCATTAGGTTATGGTCCTGTCTTAGTGTGCGGGCTTGTTCCATTAGGTTATGGTCCTGTCTTAGTGTGCGGGCTTGTTCCATTAGGTTATGATCCTGTCCTAGTGTGCGGGCTTGTTCTATTAGGTTATGGTCCTGTCTTAGAGTTCAGGCTTGTTCCATTAGGTTATGATCCTGTCCTAGTGTGTGCTCTTGTTCCATTAGATTATGGTCCTGTGTTAGTGTGTGGGCTTGTTCTATTAGGTTATGGTCCTGTCTTAGAGAGCGGGCTTGGTCCATTAGGCTATTGTCCTCTCTTAGTGTGCAGGCTTGTTCCATTAGGTTATGGTTCTGTCTTAGTGTGCGGGCTTGTTCCATTAGATTATGGTCCTGTCCTAGTGTGCGGGTGTAACGGGTCTGGGAGGCGGAACCTCTGAGCTACTATACAAGGGGGCGGTCCTTGTAAGGGAGCGGGTGGCAATCAGGGATGACGGGCAGGCAGTCACAGCAGGTGACCGGGACAGTCTCTGAGTGGACGGGCAGGGAGTTACGGCAAGTGACCGGGGCAGTCTCTGGATGAACGGGCAGGGAGTTACGGCAAGTGACCGGGGCAGTCTCTGGGTAAAGGGTAGGTACGACCTGTGATGGCAGAGCCTCCGGGTAGGCTAGCAGGCAGATGGTAGATGTGTGCTCCCAGGTGAGCAAGCGAGAGTCTCTGGAATGGTAGGTGGTCACAGCACGTGACGGCGGAGCCTCCAGGTAGGCTAGCAGGCAGGTAACAGGTGTGCGCTCCCAGGTGAGCGGGCAAGCTGGTCCATAGACAGACTGACAGGAGTTGGAAGGCAGACCGTCGGACCTCAGGCTAGCAGGCAGGTGACTGGATATCAGTCAGGACAAAGGCAGCAAGCTGGCAGGAATCTGGCAGGTAACTGGCAGGTAACTGGCAACGGGACCTGAGGGCTGAAGCACAGGTGAGACACAGGTGCAAACAACATTGCTCGGGCACCTCCATTTTGGAGGAGGTGCCCTTTATATGGGAGGTCCTCCGGCAATTGGCCGGGGACTCCTTAGGACGGCGCGCGCGGTCCCTTTAAGAGAGGGGGAGCGCGCGCGCGCCCTAAGCACACTGCCGGGGAAAGAGCGCGCGCCGGAAGCAGCGGGGAGAGCAGCGCTGGAGGACGCCGCGCCAGGAGCGGGGAGGTGAGAGGGACGGCGTCTCTGCCTAGAACGGGGCAGAGACGCCGATGCTACAGCGGGCTTGTTCCATTAGGTTATGGTCCTGTTCCAGTGTGCGGGCTTGTTCCATTAGGTTATGGCCCTGTCTTAGTGTGCGTGCTTGTTTCATTAGGTTATGGTCCTGTCCTAGTGTGCGGGCTTGTTCCATTAGGTTATGGTCCTGTCCTAGTGTTTGGGCTTGTTCCATTAGGCTATGGTCCTGTCCTAGTGTGCGGGCTTGTTCTATTAGGTTATGGTCCTGTCCAAGTGTGTGGGCTTGTTCCATTAGATTATGGTCCTGTCCAAGTGTGCGGGCTTGTTCCATTAGGTTGTGGTCCTGTCCAAGTGTGCGGGCTTGTTCCGTTAGGTTATTGTCCTGTCCTAGTGTGCGGGCTTGTTCCATTAGGTTATGGTCCTGTCCTAGTGTGCGGGCTTGTTCCATTAGGTTATGGTCCTGTCCAAGTGTGCGGGCTTGTTCCATTACGTTATGACCCTGTCTTAGAGTGCGTGCTTGTTCCATTAGGTTATGTTCCTGTCCTAGTGTGCGGGCTTGTTCCATTAGGTTATGGTCCTGTCCTAGTGTGCGGGCTTGTTCTATTAGGTTATGGTCCTGTCCTAGTGTGCAGGCTTGTTCAATTAGGTTATGGTCCTGTTCTAGTGTGTGGGCTTGTTCCATTAGGTTATGGTCCTTTTCTAGTGTGCAGGCTTGTTCCATTAGGTTATGGTCCTGTTCTAGTGTGTGGGCTTGTTCCATTAGGTTATGGTCCTTTTCTAGTGTGCGGGCTTGTTCTATTAGGTTATGGTCCTGTCCTAGTGTGCAGGCTTGTTCCATTAGGTTATGGTCCTTTTCTAGTGTGTGGGCTTGTTCCAGTAGGTTATGGTCCTTTTCTAGTGTGCGGGCTTGTTCCATTAGGTTATGGTCCTGTCTTAGTGTGCGGGCTTGTTCCATTAGGTTATGGTCCTGTCTTAGAGTTCAGGCTTGTTCCATTAGGTTATGGTCCTGTCTTAGTGTGCGGGCTTGTTACATTAGGTTATGGTCCTGTCCTAGTGTGCGGGCTTGTTCCATTAGGTTATGATCCTGTCCTAGTGTGTGCTCTTGTTCCATTAGATTATGGTCCTGTCTTAGAGAGCGGGCTTGGTCCATTAGGTTATGGTCCTGTCTTAGTGTGCAGGCTTGTTCCATTAGGTTATGGTCCTGTCTTAGTGTGCAGGCTTGTTCCATTAGGTTATGGTCCTGTCTTAGTGTGCGGGCTTGTTACATTAGGTTATGGTCCTGTCCTAGTGTGCGGGCTTGTTCCATTAGGTTATGGTCCTGTCCTAGTGTGCGGGCTTGTTCCATTAGGCTATTGTCCTGTCTTAGTGTGCAGGCTTGTTCCATTAGGTTATGGTCCTGTCTTAGTGTGCAGGCTTGTTCCACTAAGTTATTTTCCTGTCCTAGTGTGCAGGCTTGTTCCATTAGGTTATTGTCCTGTCTTAGTGTGCGGGTTTGTTCCATTAGGTTATGGTCCTGTCCTAGTGTGCGGGCTTGTTCCATTAGGTTATGGTCCTGTCCTAGTGTGCGGGCTTGTTCCATTAGGTTATGGTCCTGTCCTAGTGTGCGGGCTTGTTCCATTAGGCTATTGTCCTGTCTTAGTGTGCAGGCTTGTTCCATTAGGTTATGGTTCTGTCTTAGTGTGCGGGCTTGTTCCATTAGGTTATGGTCCTGTCCTAGTGTGCGGGCTTGTTCCATTAGGTTATGGTCCTGTTCCAGTGTGCGGGCTTGTTCCATTAGGTTATGGCCCTGTCGTAGTGTGCGGGCTTGTTCCATTAGGTTATGGTCCTGTCCTAGTGTTTGGGCTTGTTCCATTAGGCTATGGTCCTGTCCTAGTGTGCGGGCTTGTTCTATTAGGTTATGGTCCTGTCCAAGTGTGTGGGCTTGTTCCATTAGATTATGGTCCTGTTCTAGTGTGCGGGCTTGTTCCATTAGGTTATGGTCCTGTCTTAGTGTGCAGGCTTGTTTCATTAGGTTATGGTCCTGTCTTAGTGTGCAGGCTTGTTCCATTAGGTTATGGTCCTCTCTTAGAGTGCAGGCTTGTTCCATTAGGTTATGGTCCTCTCTTAGTGTGTGGGCTTGTTCCATTAGGTTATGGTCCTGTCCTAGTGTGTGGGCTTGTTCCATTAGGTTATGGTCCTGTCTTAGTGTGCGGGCTTGTTCTATTAGGTTATGGTCCTGTCTTAGAGTGCAGGCTTGTTCCATTAGGTTATGGTCCTGTCTTAGTGTGCAGGCTTGTTCCATTAGGTTATGGTCCTGTCTTAGTGTGCGGGCTTGTTCCATTAGGTTATGGTCCTGTCTAAGTGTGCGGGCTTGTTCCATTAGGTTATGGTCCTGTCCTAGTGTGCGGGCTTTTTCCATTAGGATATGGTCCTGTCCTAGTGTGCGGGCTTGTTCCATTAGGTTATTGTCTTGTCCTAGTGTGCGGGCTTGTTCCATTAGGTTATGGTCCTGTCCTAGTGTGCGGGCTTGTTCCATTAGGCTATTGTCCTGTCTTAGTGTGCAGGCTTGTTCCATTAGGTTATGGTCCTGTCTTAGTGTGCAGGCTTGTTCCACTAAGTTATTTTCCTGTCCTAGTGTGCAGGCTTGTTCCATTAGGTTATGGTCCTGTCTTAGTGTGCGGGCTTGTTCCATTAGGTTATGGTCCTGTCCTAGTGTGCGGGCTTGTTCCATTAGGTTATGGTCCTGTCCTAGTGTGCGGGCTTGTTCCATTAGGTTATGGTCCTGTCCTAGTGTGCGGGCTTGTTCCATTAGGTTATGGTCCTGTTCCAGTGTGCGGGCTTGTTCCATTAGGTTATGGCCCTGTCGTAGTGTGCGGGCTTGTTCCATTAGGTTATGGTCCTGTCCTAGTGTTTGGGCTTGTTCCATTAGGCTATGGTCCTGTCCTAGTGTGCGGGCTTGTTCTATTAGGTTATGGTCCTGTCCAAGTGTGTGGGCTTGTTCCATTAGATTATGGTCCTGTTCTAGTGTGCGGGCTTGTTCCATTAGGTTATGGTCCTGTCTTAGTGTGCAGGCTTGTTTCATTAGGTTATGGTCCTGTCTTAGTGTGCAGGCTTGTTCCATTAGGTTATGGTCCTCTCTTAGAGTGCAGGCTTGTTCCATTAGGTTATGGTCCTCTCTTAGTGTGTGGGCTTGTTCCATTAGGTTATGGTCCTGTCCTAGTGTGTGGGCTTGTTCCATTAGGTTATGGTCCTGTCTTAGTGTGCGGGCTTGTTCTATTAGGTTATGGTCCTGTCTTAGAGTGCAGGCTTGTTCCATTAGGTTATGGTCCTGTCTTAGTGTGCGGGCTTGTTCTATTAGGTTATGGTCCTGTCTTAGTGTGCAGGCTTGTTCCATTAGGTTATGGTCCTGTCTTAGTGTGCGGGCTTGTTCCATTAGGTTATGGTCCTGTCTTAGTGTGCGGGCTTGTTCTATTAGGTTATGGTCCTGTCTTAGTGTGCAGGCTTGTTCCATTAGGTTATGGTCCTGTCTTAGTGTGCGGGCTTGTTCCATTAGGTTATGGTCCTGTCTAAGTGTGCGGGCTTGTTCCATTAGGTTATGGTCCTGTCTTAGTGTGCAGGCTTGTTCCATTAGGTTATGGTCCTGTCTTAGTGTGCGGGCTTGTTCTATTAGGTTATGGTCCTGTCTTAGTGTGCAGGCTTGTTCCATTAGGTTATGGTCCTGTCTTAGTGTGCGGGCTTGTTCCATTAGGTTATGGTCCTGTCTTAGTGTGCGGGCTTGTTCCATTAGGTTATGGTCCTGTCTAAGTGTGCGGGCTTGTTCCATTAGGTTATGGTCCTGTCCTAGTGTGCAGGCTTGTTCCATTAGGTTATGGTCCTGTCTTAGTGTGCAGGCTTGTTCCATTAGGTTATGGTCCTGTCTTAGTGTGCAGGCTTGTTCCATTAGGTTATGGTCCTGTCCTAGTGTGCAGGCTTGTTCCATTAGGTTATGGTCCTGTCTTAGTGTGCAGGCTTGTTCCATTAGGTTATGGTCCTGTCTTAGTGTGCGGGCTTGTTCCATTAGGTTATGGTCCTGTCTAAGTGTGCGGGCTTGTTCCATTAGGTTATGGTCCTGTCCTAGTGTGCGGGCATGTTCCATTAGGTTATGGTCCTGTCCTAGTGTGCGGGCTTTTTCCATTAGGATATGGTCCTGTCCTAGTGTGCGGGCTTGTTCCATTAGGTTATTGTCTTGTCCTAGTGTGCGGGCTTGTTCCATTAGGTTATGGTCCTGTCCTAGTGTGCGGGCTTGTTCCATTAGGTTATTGTCCTGTCCTAGTGTGCGGGCTTGTTCCATTAGGTTATGGTCCTGTCCTAGTGTGCGGGCTTGTTCCATTAGGTTATGGTCCTGTCCAAGTGTGCGGGTTTGTTCCATTACGTTATGACCCTGTCTTAGAGTGCGTGCTTGTTCCATTAGGTTATGTTCCTGTCCTAGTGTGCGGGCTTTTTCCATTAGGTTATGGTCCTGTCCTAGTGTGCGGGCTTGTTCTATTAGGTTATGGTCCTGTCTTAGTGTGCGGGCTTGTTCCATTAGGTTATGGTCCTGTCTTAGAGTGCAGGCTTGTTCCATTAGGTTATGATCCTGTCCTAGTGTGCAGGCTTGTTCCATTAGGTTATGGTCCTGTCCTAGTGTGTAGGCTTGTTCCATTAGGTTATGGTCCTGTCTTAGTGTGCGGGCTTGTTCCATTAGGTTATGGTCCTGTCTTAGTGTGCGGGCTTGTTCCATTAGGTTATGATCCTGTCCTAGTGTGTGCTCTTGTTCCATTAGATTATGGTCCTGTGTTAGTGTGTGGGCTTGTTCTATTAGGTTATGGTCCTGTCTTAGAGAGCGGGCTTGTTCCATTAGGTTATGGTCCTGTCTTAGTGTGCAGGCTTGTTCCATTAGGTTATGGTTCTGTCTTAGTGTGCGGGCTTGTTCCATTAGGTTATGGTCCTGTCCTAGTGTGCTGGTGTAACGGGTCTGGGAGGCGGAACCTCTGAGCTACTATACAAGGGGGCGGTCCTTGTAAGGGAGCGGGTGGCAATCAGGGATGACGGGCAGGCAGTCACAGCAGGTGACCGGGACAGTCTCTGAGTGGACGGGCAGGGAGTTACGGCAAGTGACCGGGGCAGTCTCTGGATGAACGGGCAGGGAGTTACGGCAAGTGACCGGGGCAGTCTCTGGGTAAAGGGTAGGTACGACCTGTGATGGCAGAGCCTCCGGGTAGGCTAGCAGGCAGATGGTAGATGTGTGCTCCCAGGTGAGCAAGCGAGAGTCTCTGGAATGGTAGGTGGTCACAGCACGTGACGGCGGAGCCTCCAGGTAGGCTAGCAGGCAGGTAACAGGTGTGCGCTCCCAGGTGAGCGGGCAAGCTGGTCCATAGACAGACTGACAGGAGTTGGAAGGCAGACCGTCGGACCTCAGGCTAGCAGGCAGGTGACTGGATATCAGTCAGGACAAAGGCAGCAAGCTGGCAGGAATCTGGCAGGTAACTGGCAGGTAACTGGCAACGGGACCTGAGGGCTGAAGCACAGGTGAGACACAGGTGCAAACAACATTGCTCGGGCACCTCCATTTTGGAGGAGGTGCCCTTTATATGGGAGGTCCTCCGGCAATTGGCCGGGGACTCCTTAGGACGGCGCGCGCGGTCCCTTTAAGAGAGGGGGAGCGCGCGCGCGCCCTAAGCACACTGCCGGGGAAGGAGCGCGCGCCGGAAGCAGCGGGGAGAGCAGCGCTGGAGGACGCCGCGCCAGGAGCGGGGAGGTGAGAGGGACGGCGTCTCTGCCTAGAACGGGGCAGAGACGCCGATGCTACAGCGGGCTTGTTCCATTAGGTTATGGTCCTGTTCCAGTGTGCGGGCTTGTTCCATTAGGTTATGGCCCTGTCTTAGTGTGCGTGCTTGTTCCATTAGGTTATGGTCCTGTCCTAGTGTGCGGGCTTGTTCCATTAGGTTATGGTCCTGTCCTAGTGTTTGGGCTTGTTCCATTAGGCTATGGTCCTGTCCTAGTGTGCGGGCTTGTTCTATTAGGTTATGGTCCTGTCCAAGTGTGTGGGCTTGTTCCATTAGATTATGGTCCTGTTCTAGTGTGCGGGCTTGTTCCATTAGGTTATGGTCCTGTCTTAGTGTGCAGGCTTGTTTCATTAGGTTATGGTCCTGTCTTAGTGTGCAGGCTTGTTCCATTAAAGTTATGGTCCTGTCTTAGTGTGCGGGCTTGTTCCATTAGGTTATGGTCCTGTCTTAGTGTGTGGGCTTGTTCCATTAGGTTATGGTCCTGTCCTAGTGTGTGGGCTTGTTCCATTAGGTTATGGTCCTGTCTTAGTGTGCGGGCTTGTTCTTTTAGGATATGGTCCTGTCTTAGAGTACAGGCTTTTTCCATTAGGTTATGGTCCTGTCTTAGTGTGCAGGCTTGTTCCATTAGGTTATGGTCCTGTCTTAGTGTGCGGGCTTGTTCCATTAGGTTATGGTCCTGTCTAAGTGTGCGGGCTTGTTCCATTAGGTTATGGTCCTGTCCTAGTGTGCGGGCTTTTTCCATTAGGATATGGTCCTGTCCTAGTGTGCGGGCTTGTTCCATTAGGTTATTGTCCTGTCCTAGTGTGCGGGCTTGTTCCATTAGGTTATGGTCCTGTCCTAGTGTGCGAGCTTTTTCCATTAGGTTATGGTCCTGTCCTAGTGTGCGGGCTTGTTCCATTAGGTTATGGTCCTGTTCTAGTGTGCGGGCTTGTTCCATTAGGTTATGGTCCTCTCTTAGTGTGCGGGCTTGTTCCATTAGGTTATGGTCCTGTCCTAGTGTGCGGGCTTGTTCCATTAGGTTATGGTCCTGTTCTAGTGTGCGTGCTTGTTCCATTAGGTTATTGTCCTGTCCTAGTGTGCGGGCTTGTTCCATTAGGTTATGGTCCTGTCCTAGTGTGGGGTCTTTTTCCCTTAGGTTATGGTCCTGTCCTAGTGTGCGGGCTTGTTCCATTAGGTTATGGCCCTGTCTTAGTGTGCGTGCTTGTTCCATTAGGTTATTGTCCTGTCCTAGTGTGCGGGCTTGTTCCATTAGGTTATGGTCCTGTCCTAGTGTGGGGTCTTTTTCCCTTAGGTTATGGTCCTGTCCTAGTGTTTGGGCTTGTTCCATTAGGTTATGGTCCTGTCCTAGTGTGCGGGCTTGTTCCATTAGGTTATGGTCCTGTCTTAGGGTGTGGGCTTGTTCCATTAGGTTATGGTCCTTGTCATGAAAACAAAACCCACTCTTGGGTCAGACCTTGCAGCTCTCTGGCGCCCCCTTATCCTGCTGGTCAAACACGGTATTGACAGAGGATAAGCACGGGTGCAGCTGCTCTAATTTATGTCGACTATTGCGGCACGTGATGTGACAGGACGTATATATACCACCAGTTCCTTCCAGGAACGTATATATACCTCCGACCAACCACCCTCAAACCACAATATCACATAAATACTGGTATACTGCCACCACCGATCGCTTAACAGGTGGATCGGGTACCTGGTAGGTAACGTGAATTAGCGAGTGAGGAACGTGTTTGCTCGACATAGGACAAGAAGAAAGAAACTGGTAAATAATAATGATTTACTCCCAAAAGGGGGGCAGTGTTTACAAAATATATACAAGATATTATAAAGGAGACAATTTACATGTATGCATAAACAGTTATTAAAATAAAAGGGATAAGTAATAGCAAAACCTGCTTCACAAGGTGATGGTCTCAGATTCTGTGGGGGGGACGGCTCCCCGGAAATTAGAGGTGATTCTTCTTACGCCGCGTGATGTGCGTGCGTTCGACGTCCCTAAGAAGAATGACCTGAAAATGGCCGATTTGCTTTTTAGTAACAGGGCCAAATTATTAGGAACCGCCCATTTTGTCTACCTCACACGGGGGCTCGGTTTTGTGAAACCGCCCAGCTGCATAGAACATAGAAACCTTCAGATTTCATATCTTGGTGTGGGGGGGTCCCACATCCAAGATGGAGACATCATGTTGGCCGTCACTAATTTTCATGCAGATGGATATTAAACAGGACCTCTCTATGATGCTCAGAAGCTAAGAAACCAATTCCTCGATTTCTGGGGGTATCTCAGTTATGAAAAATATATCATTGTAACCAGGCAGATGTGAACATTCCAAAAATGTGTTCCCTGGATTAGTAACCGTCATGTGCGTTTTTTAAATTCTACATTAACTGTACAAGCTTTTAAACAATGGCAATTTTGGAGGGAATAATCTAGTTTGAGCTAGAAGCTGTGCTACACTGAGAGTTTACGACGCTAATAAAATTCTTAGGGTGGGGGTCAGCACTGCAGTTCTCTATGTCTTCTTACAAACGGATAGGAGGTGGGGGGTTTTCTTTTTTAAAAACATCTCTCATTTTTTAAAACTCGGGCAAAAATACCTTTTGCCTGACACCTCCCCCTTTTAGACTGCGCTATGGAGGTAGGACCTTCTGGTACTCCTCCAAGCGTATGTCTGGAGGCTCCCCTCGCCGGGACAACCCATCGGCATTGCCATGCTCGCTGCCCTTGCGGTGTTGAACGGTAAAGTCGTACTGCTGGAGGGTGAGGCTCCAGCGTAACAACCTTCCGTTGGCACCTGACATGGTGTGCAGCCAACTCAGGGGGTTGTGGTCAGTCACGACAGTGAAGGGGCGCCCGTACAAGTAAGGCTGTAAGCGGTTGAGGGCTCATACAATGGCCAGGCACTCCTTCTCTATGGTGGAATAGGCCACTTCCCTCGGCAGCAGTTTCCGGCTTAGGTACAACACGGGGTGTTCTTGGTTCCCCGAGTCGACCTGGCTGAGTACAGCACCGAGGCCAAACTCACTGGCGTCGGTCTGTACTAAGAGTGGCCGTGTGCCGTCGACCGCCTTTAGTACAGGAGAGCTGCTCAGGGCAGTCTTCAAAGCCCTAAAGGCCACCTCGCATTCATCCGTCCATTTGACGGAATGGGGTAGGCTCTTCCTGGTGAGGTCTGTCAAGGGCTTCGCAAGGCTACTATAGTCCTGCACAAAGCGTCTATAGTACCCTGCGGTGCCCAAGAAGGACTGCACCTGCTTCTTGGTCCTGGGGGTGGGCCAGGACACGATAGCGTCCACCTTCCCAGGCTCTGGTTTCAGAGTACCCCCACCTACCCGGTGCCCCAGGTAGTGGACCTCGTTCATGCCCATCTGGCACTTTCCCGGCTTGATGGTCAAGCCCGCCTGGTGAATGCGCCCGAGCACCTGCTGCAGATGCTCGAGGTGATCCTCCCAGGTGGGACTGAAGATGGCAATGTCATCCAGGTACGCAGTGGAGCAGGTGGTTGACCATTCGCTGGAACGTGGCAGGGGCATTTTTCATGCCGAAGGGCATGACCGTGGATTCATACAATCCGAAGGGGGTGATAAAGGCGGACTTCTCCGGGCCCCGGGGCTCAAGGGAATCTGCCAATATCCCCGACTCAAATCCATAATGGAGAGATAGCTCGCGCTGGCTAACCGCTCCAGCAGCTCCTCAATGCGTGGCATTGGTTGTGCGTCAGAGGCGGTGATAGCGTTGAGCCCCCTGTAGTCCACACAGAACCGGGTGGTCCGGTCCTTCTTAGGCACCAGGACTACAGGTGAGGCCCACGCGCTCTTGGACCGCTTAATCACCCCCAACTGCAGCATCTCCTCGACCTCCTGGCGCATGACATGCTGCACCTCGTCGGAGATTCGATAGGCTGTCCGCCGGAGTGGGGCATGATTCCCGGTGTCCACTTCATGGACCGCCACTTCAGTCCTGCCAGGCAGGTTGGTGAACACTGCTTGGAAGGGTTTCAGCACTGCTTGCATCTGAGACCTCTGGTCTGCGGATAGCAAGTCGCTTAGCTCTACATCCTCTAGGGACCCGCTGGCCTTCGCTTGGGCGAGCATGTCCAAGAGGGGGTCATCCTCCCCATCCTCGGGCAGGTTGCAGACCGGTAGGACGCAGGTTCCACGTTCTTGATGAGCCTTCATCATATTAACGTGAAACGCTTTCCGCCTACCCCGCTCGTGGTCAAGTGTGATCACGTAGGTGACCGGGTTGAGCTGTTGGTGAATGACATACGGGCCTTCCCAGGCCGCCTGAAGCTTGTCCTTTGGTACGGGGACCAGCACCCACACCTTCTGACCCACCTGGTAGGTCCGTTCTCGGGCGTTCTGGTCGTACCAATGCTTCTGGTCAGCCTGGGCTTGCGCCATGTTGTCATGCACCAACTGCGTCAAGGTCTGCATCTTGTCACGGAAGCGCATGACATACTCCACGATGGACACTCCTGGGGAGCTCGGCTCTTCTTCCCAGAATTCCCTTATCAACCCAAGGGGTCCTCGGACACGCCTGCCATACAGGAGCTCAAAGGGGGAGAACCCCGTCGAGGCCTGTGGAACCTCTCTGTAAGCAAATAGCAGGTGTGGGAGGTAACGCTCCCAGTCGCGACCCTGGGTCTCAAACAGCATTTTTAACATCTGTTTGAGGGTACCGCTGAATCGCTCACACAAACCATTGGTCTGTGGGTGATACGCACTCGATACCAAATGCTGCACCTGCATTTTCTTACATAGGGCCTCCATTAAGCGTGACATGAACTGAGTCCCCTGGTCGGTAAGCATCTCCCTGGGAAATCCTACTCGCGAAAAGATGGCCAAGAGGGCGTCCGCCACCTTATCCGCCCTAATTGAGGACAGGGCTACCGCCTCCGGATACCGGGTAGCAAAGTCTACCATGGTAAGGATGAATCGTTTTCCAGAGCTGCTGGGTATGGCCAGTGGTCCCACAATGTCCACAGCAATCCTCTGGAAAGGCTCCTCTATCACTGGCAAAGAGATCAGGGGGGCTTTGGGGGCCGGCCCTGACTTTCCCACTCTTTGACACGTGGTACAGGATCGACAGTAGTTCACCACATCTGTCCTCATTTTGGGCCAATAAAAGTGATGAGACAGCCGGGCCTTGGTTTTGCTGACCCCCAAGTGTCCAGCGAGTGGAATTTCATGGGCGATCCGCAACAACTCATCCCTGAATTGGTAGGGGACGACCAGCTGTCTTTCCCTCAGCCACTCCTGTTGGGGTGTACAGGGAACTGTCTCCCGGTACAACCTCCCTTGGTCCCAGAATACCCTCTCCTTATCTGACTCGGAGGTGGGTTTCTCTGCGAGGCTCCTTAACGTCTCCAGGCTAGCATCTGAGTGCAGAGCTGCCTGAAACTCCTGGCTGGAGGAAGCCAGAAGTGAGGTTAAGGCCACGTCCTCACTGGGACCCTCTGGGACCGGCTCTGGGTCCATACCTGATTCAGTTATTCCTCTGTTCGAGGAGGGTCCAGAAGGCAGGGCGTTACTTGCATTCTGGGCACTCTGACTGCGGGTAACAGCGGCTATATAGGCCGTCTCCCCGGGGAATAACCCCGTCTCATTAGCCTGCGAGGCCATGAGAACTACTTCTCCATCATCCTCCATTACCTCAGGCACAGTGCTACGTATGGGGCAGCGACTATCAGCCAGGTCACCATCTGTTGTGACACTGGTCACTGGCACAGCACCACCTGCGCCATGGTCCTCGTGCCTCTCCCCATTACCCTTGGCACTGACCTTTGCTCCTGCTAGGGGATCCTCAGCAACATCACCCCGCAGAGTGACATGGCTGAGTTCTCCTGCACCTTCCAATACAACAACATCATCATCATCATCATCATCATCATCATCATCAGGTAAAGCATTGATATTCACATTATCAGCATTAACCTTACCAACCGTATCAGATCGGGGAGGGGTGTCAGGGACATAATAAGCAAACATCCTCCCCAAATCAGTTCCCAACAAAACATTTGCAGGTAGGTTTTTGGATACTCCCACTTCCTTCACCCCACTCCCCGCACCCCAATCAATAAAAACCCGGGCCATGGGCAAGGGGCATCGGACGCCCCCAATCCCGGTGACAGTCAGGGTCTTTCCTGGAATAAGCGCTTCAGGGGACACCAGTTCGGGCCGGATGAGGGTTCGTTCGGCCCCAGTGTCCTTGAGGCCTACAGTGAGAGTGTTCCCCACCCTGACAGACTGAAAGTTTTCACAGGCCCTCCCAACCGGCCCACCCACCAAAAGAACTGAGGCATTAGGCCCTGGGGCCTTGGATGGGGGGTTCTTCCTCTGCTTCTCTGGGCAAGTGGTGCTGAGATGACCAGTCTGGTTGCAGGAATAACACCTGCGGGCATCGGATGCAGGCAGGGCCTTGGCAACGGGAAAAAGGCCTCCGGAAGGTCGGCTGGCAGGGGCAGGGATGGTGGTTGATGGCTTACCCCCTTTCCAGCTGGCGACGACCGGCTTCCGCACCTCTGGTCTCCGGTTGGCCTCGTAGGTGTCTGCGATCTGCGCTGCTTTATTGGCATCAGGTGGCTCCCGATCCATCACGAACTGCCGTACCTCAGTCGGACACAGATGCAGGAACTGGTCTTTCACCATCAGGTCCTTTAGCTGCTCAAAGGTGGTCGCTGACAGTCCTTGGATCCACTGCTCAAAGTTGGTTCTGAGCCCATCTACCACATCACGGTAGGTGTCATGTGGTCCACGTTGGAGGGTTCTGAATTTTTTCCGGTAAACCTCCGGAGTCAGCTGGTACTTTTTTATCAGGGCCTGCTTGACGGCCTCATAGTCTCCATCCTGCTCTCGAGGGAGGGAAGCAAACACCTCCAAAGCTTTTCCTCGGAGCCCTGGAGTCAAATATCTTGCCCATTGGTCCATGGGCAGCTGATACTGCCTGCAGGCCTTTTCAAAGCCTTGCAGAAATGTGTCCAAGTCCCCATCCTTTTCCATCACAGGGAAGTGCTCAGGACGAGGTTTAAAGCAGCTGGCACTGTTGGACTCACGGGTCTGCGTAGAGGGCGACTCCTTCTGAATCCGGGCTAGCTCCAGCTGGTGTTGTCGGTCAGCTTGTCGCTCAGCAGCCTCTCGGTCAGCTTGGGCTTGTCGCTCAGCCCGCTCCTGGAATTTCAGGATCAGCTCCAGTCGTCCATCATGATCGTCTGTGGCGAGCTCCTCCAAGGCCATCTGCAGGTGGGGGTCCACACTACCCTGGTTGCGGGTATGGCTGGCAATCACCGGTTGGACCCCGGCAGCAGCGCCATCCGGGCCTTGGCTGGCCGCCCCCTCATCAGGGCTCTGCTGTCGGACGGGCTCTGCAGCATCTTGTAACAGTTCAGAAATCATTTGTTCTTTGCTTTTGCCGTGGGGGTCAATGCCTTTGGTTATACATATTCCAGTAAGAGTGTCCTTTTTCTGCTGGTGATACCAGGACTCCCCAACTACGACCATGATCACCAAAATAAAAATAGAAAAGAAAAAGCGAAGAAGGGTAGGGGTAACTGCTACACATACAGTATTGTCTCAGATCTAATAAACACTGAGTTCGATCTTCAAAACTTTTGTGCAAGTTTTTAGTGAGAGGAATGATTGCTCAAACCAGATCACTAATGTCCTATGATCCCACCGCTTGCCACCAATTTGTCATGTAAACAACACCCACTCTTGGGTCAGACCTTACAGCTCTCTGGCACCCCCTTATCCTGCTGGTCAAACACGGTATTGACAGAGGATAAGCACGGGTGCAGCTGCTCTAATTTATGTCGACTATTGCGGCACGTGATGTGACAGGACGTATATATACCACCAGTTCCTTCCAGGAACGTATATATACCTCCGACCAGCCACCCTCAAACCACAATATCACATAAGTACTGGTATACTGCCACCACCGATCGCTTAACAGGTGGATCGGGTACCTGGTAGGTAATGTGAATTAGCGAGTGAGGAACGTGTTTGCTCGACATAGGACAAGAAGAAAGAAACTGGTAAATAATTAATGATTTACTCCCAAAAGGGGGGCAGTGTTTACAAAATATATACAAGATATTATAAAGGAGACAATTTACATGTATGCATAAACAGTTATTAAAATAAAAGGGATAAGTAATAGCAAAACCTGCTTCACAAGGTGATGGTCTCAGATTCTGTGGGGGGGACGGCTCCCCGGAAATTAGAGGTGATTCTTCTTACGCCGTGTGATGTGCGTGCGTTCGACGTCCCTAAGAAGAATGACCTGAAAATGGCCGATTTGCTTTTTAGTAACAGGGCCAAATTATTAGGAACCGCCCATTTTGTCTACCTCACACGGGGGCTCGGTTTTGTGAAACCGCCCAGCTGCATAGAACATAGAAACCTTCAGATTTCATATCTTGGTGTGGGGGGTCCCACATCCAAGATGGAGACATCATGTTGGCCGTCACTAATTTTCATGCAAATGGATATTAAACAGGACCTCTCTATAATGCTCAGAAGCTAAGAAACCAATTCCTCGATTTCTGGGGGTATCTCAGTTATGAAAAATATATCATTGTAACCAGGCAGATGTGAACATTCCAAAAATGTGTTCCCTGGATTAGTAACCGTCATGTGCGTTTTTTAAATTCTACATTAACTGTACAAGCTTTTAAACAATGGCAATTTTGGAGGGAATAATCTAGTTTGAGCTAGAAGCTGTGCTACACTGAGAGTTTACAAAGCTAATAAAATTCTTAGGGTGGGTGTCAGCACTGCAGTTCTCTATGTCTTCTTACAAACGGATAGGGGGTGGGGGGTTTTCTTTTTTAAAAACATCTCTCATTTTTTAAAACTCGGGCAAAAATACCTTTTGCCTGACAGTCCTGTATTAGTGTGCGGGCTTGTTCCATTAGGTTATGGTCCTGTCTTAGTGTGCAGGCTTGTTCCATTAGGTTATGGTCCTGTCTTAGTGTGCAGGCTTGTTCCATTAGGTTATGGTCCTGTCCTAGTGTGCGGGCTTGTTCCATTAGGGTATGGTCCTGTCCTAGTGTGTGGGCTTGTTCCATTAGGTTATGGTCCTGTTCTAATGTGTGGGCTTGTTCCATTAGGTTATGGTCCTGTCCTAGTGTGTGGGCTTGTTCCATTAGGTTAAGGTCCTGTCCTAGTGTGCGGGCTTGTTCCATTAGGTTATGGTCCTGTCCTAGTGTGCGGGCTTGTTCCATTAGGTTATGGTCCTGTCCTAGTGTGCGGGCTTGTTCCATTAGGTTATGGTCCTGTCCTAGCGTGTGGGTTTGTTCCATTAGGTTATGGTCCTGTTCTAGTGTGTGGGCTTGTTCCATTAGGTTATGGTCCTGTCCTAGTGTGTGGGCTTGTTCCATTAGGTTATGGTCCTGTCCTAGTGTGCGGGCTTGTTCCATTAGGTTATGGTCCTGTCCTAGTGTGTGGGCTTGTTCCATTAGGTTATGGTCCTGTCCTAGTGTGCGGGCTTGTTCCATTAGGTTATGGTCCTGTCCTAGTGTGTGGGCTTGTTCCGTTAGGTTATGGTCCTGTCCTAGTGTGGAGGCTTGTTCCGTTAGGTTATGGTCCTGTCCTAGTGTGTGGGCTTGTTCCATTAGGTTGTGGTCCTGTCCTAGTGCGCGGGCTTGTTCCATTAGGTTATGGTCCTGTCCTAGCGTGTGGGCTTGTTCCGTTAGGTTATGGTCCTGTTCTAGTGTGGGGGCTTGTTCCATTAGGTTATGGTCCTGTTCTAGTGTGCGGGCTTTATCCATTAGGTTATGGTCCTGTCCTAGTGTTTGGGCTTGTTCCATTAGGTTATTGTCCTCTCCTAGTGTGTGAGCTGGTTCCATTAGGTTATGGTCCTGTCCTAGTGTGTGGGCTTCTTCCATTAGGTTATGGTCCTTTCCTAGTGTGCAGGCTTGATCCATTAGGTTATGGTCCTGTTCTAGTGTGCGAGCTTCTTCCATTAGGTTATGGTCCTGTTCTAGTGTGCGGACTTGTTCCATTAGGTTATGGTCCTGTCCTAGTGTGCGGGCTTGTTCCATTAGGTTATGGTCCTGTCCTAGTGTGCGGGCTTGTTCCATTAGGTTATGGTCCTGTCCTAGTGTGCGGCCTTCTTCCATTAGGTTATGGTTCTATCTTAGTGTGCGGGCTTGTTTCATTAGGTTATGGTCCTGTCTTAGTGTGCAGCCTTCTTCCATTAGGTTATGGTTCTGTCTTAGTGTGCGGGCTTGTTCCATTAGGTTATGGTACTGTATTAGTGTGCGGGCTTGTTCCATTAGGGAATGGTCATGTTCTAGTGTGTGGGCTTGTACCATTAGGTTATGGTCCTCTCTTAGTGTTTGGGCTTGTTCCATTAGGTTATGGTCCTGTCCTAGTGTTTGGGCTTGTTCCATTAGGTTATTGTCCTGTCCTAGTGTGCGGGTAGGTTCCATTAGGTTATGGTCCTGTCCTAGTGTGGGGGCTTGTTCCATTAGGTTATGGTCCTGTTCTAGTGTGCGGGCTTCTTCCATTAGGTTATGGCCCTGTCTTAGTGTGCGTGCTTGTTCCATTAGGTTATTGTCCTGTCCTAGTGTGCGGGCTTGTTCCATTAGGTTATGGTCCTGTCCTAGTGTGCGGGCTTTTTCCATTAGGTTATGGTCCTGTCCTAGTGTGCGAGCTTTTTCCATTAGGTTATGGTCCAGTCCTATTGTTCGGGCTTGTTCCATTAGGTTATGGTCCTGTCCTAGTGTACGGGCTTGTTCCATTAGGTTATGGTCCTGTCCTAGTGTGCGGGCTTGTTCCATTAGGTTATGGTCCTGTTCTAGTGTGCGGGCTTCTTCCATTAGGTTATGGCCCTGTCTTAGTGTGCGTGCTTGTTCCATTAGGTTATGGTCCTGTCCTAGTGTGGAGGCTTGTTCCATTAGGTTATGGTTCTGTCTTATTGTGCGGGCTTGTTCCATTAGGTTATGGTTCTGTCTTAGTGTGCGGCCTTCTTCCATTAGGTTATGGTTCGGTCTCAGTGTGCGGGCTTGTTCCATTAGGTTATGACACTGTCTTAGTGTACGGGCTTGTTCCATTAGGTTATGGTCATGTTCTAATGTGTGGGCGTGTTCCATTAGGTTATGGTTCTGTCCTAGTGTTTGGGCTTGTTCCGTTAGGTTATTGTCCTGTCCTAGTGTGTGGGCTTGTTCCATTAGGTTATGGTCCTGTCCTAGTGTGCGGGCTTTTTCCATTAGGTTATGGTCCTGTCCAAGTGTTTGGGCTTGTTCCATTAGGTTATGGTCCTGTCCTAGTGTGCGGGCTTTTTCCATTAGGTTATGGTCCTGTCCTAGTGTGCGAGCTTTTTCCATTAGGTTATGGTCCTGTCCTAGTGTGTGGGCTTGTCCCATTAGGTTAAGGTCCTGTCCTAGTGTGCGGGCTTGTTCCATTAGGTTATGGTCCTGTCCTAGTGTGCGGGCTTGTTCCATTAGGTTATGGTCCTGTCCTAGTGTGCGGGCTTGTTCCATTAGGTTATGGTCCTGTCCTAGTGTGTGGGTTTGTTCCATTAGGTTATGGTCCTGTTCTAGTGTGTGGGCTTGTTCCATTAGGTTATGGTCCTGTCCTAGTGTGTGGGCTTGTTCCATTAGGTTACGGTCCTGTCCTAGTGTGCGGGCTTGTTCCATTAGGTTATGGTCCTGTACTAGTGTGTGGGCTTGTTCCATTAGGTTATGGACCTGTCCTAGTGTGCGGGCTTGTTCCATTAGGTTATGGTCCTGTCCTAGTGTGTGGGCTTGTTACGTTAGGCTATGGTCCTGTGCTAGTGTAGAGGCTTGCTCCGTTAGGTTATGGTCCTGTCCTAGTGTGTGGGCTTGTTCCATTAGGTTGTGGTCCTGTCCTAGTGCGCGGGCTTGTTCCATTAGGTTATGGTCCTGTCCTAGCGTGTGGGCTTGTTCCGTTAGGTTATGGTCCTGTTCTAGTGTGGGGGCTTGTTCCATTAGGTTATGGTCCTGTTCTAGTGTGCGGGCTTTTTCCATTAGGTTATGGTCCTGTCCTAGTGTTTGGGCTTGTTCCATTAGGCTATTGTCCTCTCCTAGTGTGTGAGCTGGTTCCATTAGGTTATGGTCCTGTCCTAGTGTGTGGGCTTCTTCCATTAGGTTATGGTCCTTTCCTAGTGTGCAGGCTTGTTCCATTAGGTTATGGTCCTGTTCTAGTGTGCGAGCTTCTTCCATTAGGTTATGGTCCTGTTCTAGTGTGCGGACTTGTTCCATTAGGTTATGGTCCTGTCCTAGTGTGCGGGCTTGTTCCATTAGGTTATGGTCCTGTCCTAATGTGCGGGCTTGTTCCATAAGGTTATGGTCCTGTCCTAGTGTGCGGCCTTCTTCCATTAGGTTATGGTTCTATCTTAGTGTGCGGGCTTGTTTCATTAGGTTATGGTCCTGTCTTAGTGTGCAGCCTTCTTCCATTAGGTTAGGGTTCTGTCTTAGTGTGCGGGCTTGTTCCATTAGGTTATGGTACTGTATTAGTGTGCGGGCTTGTTCCATTAGGGTATGGTCATGTTCTAGTGTGTGGGCTTGTTCTATTAGGTTATGGTCCTGTCCTAGTGTTTGGGCTTGTTCCATTAGGTTATGGTCCTGTCCTAGTGTTTGGGCTTGTTCCATTAGGTTATTGTCCTGTCCTAGTGTGCGGGTAGGTTCCATTAGGTTATGGTCCTGTCCTAGTGTGGGGGCTTGTTCCATTAGGTTATGGTCCTGTTCTAGTGTGTGGGCTTGTTTTGTCAGGGTAAGAAAGAATATATATTTTCTCTACTTTTATACTTTTATACGCTTTGCTTATGTACTAACCACCATTTTGTGTCTTATAACAATAAGCTTTCCTTGCTACGTGTTACTTAGATCGAAATTTATGCTAAGATGGCGCCGGTATCAGCCAGCACCTGTTTCAGAGAAATGAAACCGAATCATCAACTGACGGTTGTCTGCCCAGAGACTGAGTTAAGGAGACGTGGACCAATCAGGAGTGGCCGGATACTAGACATTTATGGCTTACCCCGCCCCGAACAATCCATTTATGGCTTACCCCGACCCGAACAACCCCTTTCCCCTCCCCATTATGTAGTGTATTTAGGTTTGTGCATGCGGAAATAAAAGCAGAACATTGCTGATATCGTGGCTTGCCAGTAGCCTTCTGAGCATGTTTGAACCAGCTTGTTGTCTGACTCATTCTTTGAATGGTTGACCCATGCTCATAGCCTTAATTTGGAGTGACTGGAGGACGAGTGGAATGTTGCTACGACCCCGACAGTTCCATTAGATTATGGTCCTGTCATAGTGTGCGGGCTTGTTCCATTAAGTTATGGTCTTGTCCTAGTGTGCGGGCTTGTCCCATTAAGGTATGGTCCTATCCTAGTCTGCGTGCTTGTTCCATTAGGTTATGGTCCTGTCCTAGTGTGTGGGCTTGTTCCATTAGGTTATGGTCCTGTTCTAGTGTGTGGGCTTGTTCCATTAGGTTATGGCCTGTCCTAGTGTGTGGCTTGATCCATTAGGTTATTGTCCTGTCCTAGTGTGCGGGATTGTTCCATTAGGTTATGGTCCTGTCCTAGTGTGTGGGCTTGTTCCGTTAGGTTAAGGTCCTGTCCTAGTGTGTGGGCTTGTTCCATTAGGTTATGGTCCGGTCCTAGTGTGCGGGCTTGTTCCATTAGGTTATGGTCCTGTCCTAGTGTTTGGGCGTGTTCCATTAGGTTATTGTCCTCTCCTAGTGTGTGAGCTGGTTCCATTAGGTTATGGTCCTGTCCTAGTGTGTGGGCTTCTTCCATTAGGTTATGGTCCTTTCCTAGTGTGCGGGCTTGTTCCATTAGGTTATGGTCCTCTTCTAGTGTGCGGGCTTCTTCCATTAGGTTATGGTCCTGTTCTGGTGTGCGGGCTTGTTCCATTAGGTTATGGTCCTGTCCTAGTGTGCGGGCTTGTTCCATTAGGTTATGGTCCTGTCCTAGTGTGCGGACTTGTTCCATAAGGTTATGGTCCTGTCCTAGTGTGCGGGCTTGTTCCATTAGGTTATGGTTCTGTCTTAGTGTGCGGGCTTGTTCCATTAGGTTATGGTCCTGTCTTAGTGTGCAGCCTTCTTCCATTAGGTTATGGTTCTGACTTAGTGTGCGGGCTTGTTCCATTAGGTTATGGTACTGTCTTAGTGTGCGGGCTTGTTCCATTAGGTTATGGTCATGTTCCAGTGTGTGGGCTTGTTCCATTAGGTTATGGTCCTGTCCTAGTGTTTGGTCTTGTTCCATTAGGTTATTGTCCTGTCCTAGTGTGTGGGCTTTTTCCATTAGGTTATGGTCCTGTCCTAGTGTTTGGGCTTGTTCCATTAGGTTATGGTCCTGTCCTAGTGTGCAGGTTTTTCCTTTAGGTTATGGTCCTGTCCTAGTGTGCGGGCTTTTTCCATTAGGTTATGGTCCTGTCCTAGTGTGCGGGCTTGTTCCATTAGGTTATGGTCCTGTCCTAGTGTGCGGGCTTCTTCCATTAGGTTATGGTCCTGTCCTAGTGTGCGGGCTTGTTCCATTAGGTTATGGTCCTGTTCTAGTGTGCGAGCTTCTTCCATTAGGTTATGGCCTTGTCTTAGTGTGCGTGCTTGTTCCATTATGTTATTGTCCTGTCCTAGTGTGCGGGCTTGTTCCATTAGGTTATGGTCCTGTCCTAGTGTGCGGACTTGTTCCATTAGGTTATGGTCCTGTCCTAGTATGCGAGCTTTTTCCATTACGTTATGGTCCTGTCCTAGTGTGCGGGCCTGTTCCATTAGGTTATGGTCCTGTCCTATTGTGAGGGCTTGTTCAATTAGGTTATGGTCCTGTCCTAGTGTGTGGGCTTGTTCCGTTAGGTTATGGTCCTGTTCTAGTGTGCTGGCTTTTTCCATTAGGTTGTGGTCCGGTCCTAGTGTTTGGGCTTGTTCCATTAGGTTATTGTCCTCTCTTAGTGTGTCAGCTGGTTCCATTAGGTTATGGTCCTATCCTAGTGTGTGGGCTTCTTCCATTAGGTTATGGTCCTTTCCTAGTGTGCGGGCTTGTTACATTAGGTTATGGTCCTGTTCTAGTGTGCGGACTTCTTCCATTAGGTTATGGTCCTGTTCTAGTGTGCGGGCTTCTTCCATTAGGTTATGGTTCTCTCCTATTGTGCTGGCTTGTTCCATTAGGTTATGGTCCTGTGCTAGTGTGCGGGCTTGTTCCATAAGGATATGGACCTGTCCTAGTGTGCAGGCTTGTTCCATTAGGTTATGGTTCTGTCTTAGTGTGCGGGCTTGTTCCATTAGGTTATGGTTCTGTCTTAGTGTGCGGCCTTCTTCCATTAGGTTATGGTTTTCTCTTAGTGTGCGGGCTTGTTCCATTAAGTTATGGTCCTGTCTTAGTGTGCAGCCTTCTTCCATTAGGTTATAGTTCTGTCTTAGTGTGCGGGCTTGTTCCATTAGGTTATGGTACTGTCTTAGTGTGCGGGCTTGTTCCATTAGGTTATGGTCATGTTCTAGTGTGTGGGCTTGTTCCATTAGGTTATGGTCCTGTCCTAGTGTTTGGGCTTGTTCCATTAGGCTATTGTCCTGTCCTAGTGTGTGGGCTTGTTCCATTAGGTTATGGTCCTGTCCCAGTGTGCGGGCTTATTCCATTAGGTTATGGTCTTGTCCTAGTGTGTGGGCTTGTTCCATTAGGTTATGGTTCTGTCTTAGTGTGCGGGCTTGTTCCATTAGGTTATGGTACTGTCTTAGTGTGCGGGCTTGTTCCATTAGGTTATGGTCATGTTCTAGTATGTGGGCTTGTTCCATTAGGTTATGGTCCTGTCCTAGTGTTTGGGCTTGTTCCATTAGGCTATTGTCCTGTCCTAGTGTGCGGGCTTGTTCCATTAGGTTATGGTCCTGTCCCAGTGTGCGGGCTTGTTCCATGAGGTTATGGTCCTGTCCTAGTGTGTGGGCTTGTTCCATTAGGTTATGGTCCTGTCCTAGTGTGGAGGCTTGTTCCATTAGGTTATGGTCCTATTCTAGTGTGTGGGCTTGTTCCATTAGGTTATGGTCCTGTCCTAGTGTGTGGGCTTGTTCCATTAGGTTATGGTCCTGTCCTAGTGTGTGGGCTTGTTCCATTAGGTTATGGTCCTGTCCTAGTGTGTGGGCTTGTTCCATTAGGTTATGGTCCTGTTCCAGTGTGTGGGCTTGTTCCATTAGGTTATCGTCCTGTCCTAGTGTGCGGGCTTGTCCATTAGGCTATGGTCTTGTCCTAGTGTGTGGGCTTGTTCCATTAAGGTATGGTCCTATCCTAGTGTGCGTGCTTGTTCCATTAGGTTATGGTCCTGTCCTAGTGTGTGGGCTTGTTTCATTAGGTTATGGTCCTGTTCAAGTGTGTGGGCTTGTTCCATTAGGTTATGGTTCTGTTCTAGTGTGTGGTCTTGTTCCATTAGGTTATGGTCCGGTCCTAGTGTGTGGTTTTTCTTCCATTAGGTTATGGTCCTGTCCTAGTGTTTGGGCTTGTTCCATTAGGTTATTGTCCTCTCCTAGTGTGTGAGCTGGTTCCATTAGGTTATGGTCCTGTCCTAGTGTGTGGGCTTGTTCCATTAGGTTATGGTCCTGTTCTAATGTGCGGGCTTCTTCCATTAGGTTATGGTCCTTTCCTAGTGTGCAGGCTTGTTCCATTAGGTTATGGTCCTGTTCTAGTGTGCGGGCTTCTTCCATTAGGTTATGGTCCTGTTCTAGTGTGCGGGCTTGTTCCATTAGGTTATGGTTCTGTCTTAGTGTGAGGGCTTGTTCCATTAGGTTATGGTCCTGTCTTAGTGTGCGGCCTTCTTCCATTAGGTTATGGTTCTGTCTTAGTGTGCGGGCTTTTTCCATTAGGTTATGGTCCTGTCCTAGTGTGTGGGCTTGTTCGATTAGGTTATGGTCCTGTCCTAGTGTGCGGGCTTTTTCCATTAGGTTATGGTCCTGTCCTAGTGTGCGGGCTTGTTCCATTAGGTTATGTTCCTGTTCTAGTGTGCGGACTTTTTCCATTAGGTTATCGTCCTGTCCTAGTGTTTGGGCTTGTTCCATTAGGTTATTGTCCTCTACTAGTGTGTGAGCTGGTTCCATTAGGTTATGGTCCTGTTCTAGTGTGCGGGCTTCTTCCATTAGGTTATGGCCCTGTCTTAGTGTGCGTGCTTGTTCCATTAGGTTATGGTCCTGTCCTAGTGTGGAGGCTTGTTCCATTAGGTTATGGTTCTGTCTTATTGTGCTGGCTTGTTCCATTAGGTTATGGTTCTGTCTTAGTGTGCGGCCTTCTTCCATTAGGTTATGGTTCGGTCTCAGTGTGCGGGCTTGTTCCATTAGGTTATGACACTGTCTTAGTGTACGGGCTTGTTCCATTAGGTTATGGTCATGTTCTAATGTGTGGGCGTGTTCCATTAGGTTATGGTTCTGTCCTAGTGTTTGGGCTTGTTCCGTTAGGTTATTCTCCTGTCCTAGTGTGTGGGCTTGTTCCATTAGGTTATGGTCCTGTCCTAGTGTGCGGGCTTTTTCCATTAGGTTATGGTCCTGTCCAAGTGTTTGGGCTTGTTCCATTAGGTTATGGTCCTGTCCTAGTGTGCGGGCTTTTTCCATTAGGTTATGGTCCTGTCCTAGTGTGCGAGCTTTTTCCATTAGGTTATGGTCCTGTCCTAGTGTGTGGGCTTGTTCCATTAGGTTAAGGTCCTGTCCTAGTGTGCGGGCTTGTTCCATTAGGTTATGGTCCTGTCCTAGTGTGCGTGCTTGTTCCATTAGGTTATGGTCCTGTCCTAGTGTGCGGGCTTGTTCCATTAGGTTATGGTCCTGTCCTAGTGTGTGGGTTTGTTCCATTAGGTTATGGTCCTGTTCTAGTGTGTGGGCTTGTTCCATTAGGTTATGGTCCTGTCCTAGTGTGTGGGCTTGTTCCATTAGGTTATGGTCCTGTCCTAGTGTGCGGGCTTGTTCCATTAGGTTATGGTCCTGTCCTAGTGTGTGGGCTTGTTCCATTAGGTTATGGTCCTGTCCTAGTGTGCGGGCTTGTTCCATTAGGTTATGGTCCTGTCCTAGTGTGTGGGCTTGTTCCGTTAGGTTATGGTCCTGTCCTAGTGTGGAGTCTTGTTCCGTTAGGTTATGGTCCTGTCCTAGTGTGTGGGCTTGTTCCATTAGGTTGTGGTCCTGTCCTAGTGCGCGGGCTTTGTTCCATTAGGTTATGGTCCTGTCCTAGCGTGTGGGCTTGTTCCGTTAGGTTATGGTCCTGTTCTAGTGTGGGGGCTTGTTCCATTAGGTTATGGTCCTGTTCTAGTGTGCGGGCTTTTTCCATTAGGTTATGGTCCTGTCCTAGTGTTTGGGCTTGTTCCATTAGGCTATTGTCCTCTCCTAGTGTGTGAGCTGGTTCCATTAGGTTATGGTCCTGTCCTAGTGTGTGGGCTTCTTCCATTAGGTTATGGTCCTTTCCTAGTGTGCAGGCTTGTTCCATTAGGTTATGGTCCTGTTCTAATGTGCGAGCTTCTTCCATTAGGTTATGGTCCTGTTCTAGTGTGCGGACTTGTTCCATTAGGTTATGGTCCTGTCCTAGTGTGCGGGCTTGTTCCATTAGGTTATGGTCCTGTCCTAGTGTGCGGGCTTGTTCCATAAGGTTATGGTCCTGTCCTAGTGTGCGGCCTTCTTCCATTAGGTTATGGTCCTGTCCTAGTGTGCGGCCTTCTTCCATTAGGTTATGGTTCTATCTTAGTGTGCGGGCTTGTTTCATTAGGTTATGGTCCTGTCTTAGTGTGCAGCCTTCTTCCATTAGGTTAGGGTTCTGTCTTAGTGTGCGGGCTTGTTCCATTAGGTTATGGTACTGTATTAGTGTGCGGGCTTGTTCCATTAGGGTATGGTCATGTTCTAGTGTGTGGGCTTGTTCCATTAGGTTATGGTCCTGTCCTAGTGTTTGGGCTTGTTCCATTAGGTTATGGTCCTGTCCTAGTGTGCGGGTAGCTTCCATTAGGTTACGGTCCTGTCCTAGTGTGGGGGCTTGTTCCATTAGGTTATGGTCCTGTTCTAGTGTGCGGGCTTCTTCCATTAGGTTATGGCCCTGTCTTAGTGTGCGTGCTTGTTTCATTAGGTTATTGTCCTGTCCTAGTGTGCGGGCTTGTTCCATTAGGTTATGGTCCTGTCCTAGTGTGCGGGCTTTTTCCATTAGGTTATGGTCCTGTCCTAGTGTGCGAGCTTTTTCCATTAGGTTATGGTCCAGTCCTATTGTTCGGGCTTGTTCCATTAGGTTATGGTCCTGTCCTAGTGTACGGGCTTTTTCCATTAGGTTATGGTCCTGTCCTAGTGTGCGGGCTTGTTCCATTAGGTTATGGTCCTGTTCTAGTGTGCGGGCTTCTTCCATTAGGTTATGGCCCTGTCTTAGTGTGCGTGCTTGTTCCATTAGGTTATGGTCCTGTCCTAGTGTGGAGGCTTGTTCCATTAGGTTATGGTTCTGTCTTATTGTGCGGGCTTGTTCCATTAAGTTATGGTTCTGTCTTAGTGTGCGGCCTTCTTCCATTAGGTTATTGTTCGGTCTCAGTGTGCGGGCTTGTTCCATTAGGTTATGACACTGTCTTAGTGTACGGGCTTGTTCCATTAGGTTATGGTCATGTTCTAATGTGTGGGCGTGTTCCATTAGGTTATGGTTCTGTCCTAGTGTTTGGGCTTGTTCCGTTAGGTTATTGTCCTGTCCTAGTGTGTGGGCTTGTTCCATTAGGTTATGGTCCTGTCCTAATGTGCGGGCTTTTTCCATTAGGTTATGGTCCTGTCCAAGTGTTTGGGCTTGTTCCATTAGGTTATGGTCCTGTCCTAGTGTGCGGGCTTTTTCCATTAGGTTATGGTCCTGTCCTAGTGTGCGAGCTTTTTCCATTAGGTTATGGTCCTGTCCTAGTGTGGGGGCTTGTTCCATTAGGTTATGGTCGTGTCCTCGTGTGCGGGCTTGTTCCATTAGGTTATGGTCCTGTCCTAGTGTGCGGGCTTGTTCCATTAGGTTATGGTCCTGTTCTAGTGTGCGGGCTTTTTCCATTAGGTTATGTTCCTGTCGTAGTGTGTGGGCTTGTTCCATTAGGTTATTGTCCTGTTCTAGTGTGTGGGCTTGTTCTGTCAGGGTAAGAAAGAATATATATTTTCTCTACTTTTATACTTTTATACTTTTATACGCTTTGCTTATGTACTAACCACCATTTTGTGTCTTATAACAATAAGCTTTCCTTGCTTCGTGTTACTTAGATCGAAATTTATGCTAAGATGGCGCCGGTATCAGCCAGCACCTGTTTCAGAGAAATGAAACCGAATCATCAACTGACGGTTGTCTGCCCAGAGACTGAGTTAAGGAGACGTGGACCAATCAGGAGTGGCCGGATACTAGACATTTATGGCTTACCCCGCCCCGAACAATCCATTTATGGCTTACCCCGCCCCGAACAACCCCTTTCCCCTCCCCATTATGTAGTGTATTTAGGTTTGTGCATGCGGAAATAAAAGCAGAACATTGCTAATATCGTGGCTTGCCAGTAGCCTTCTGAGCATGTTTGAACCAGCTTGTTGTCTGACTCATTCTTTGAATGGTTGACCCATGCTCATAGCCTTAATTTGGAGTGACTGGAGGACGAGTGGAATGTTGCTACGACCCCGACAGTTCCATTAGATTATGGTCCTGTCATAGTGTGCGGGCTTGTTCCATTAAGTTATGGTCTTGTCCTAGTGTGCGGGCTTGTCCCATTAAGGTATGGTCCTATCCTAGTGTGCGTGCTTGTTCCATTAGGTTATGGTCCTGTCCTAGTGTGTGGGCTTGTTCCATTAGGTTATGGTCCTGTTCTAGTGTGTGGGCTTGTTCCATTAGGTTATGGCCTGTCCTAGTGTGTGGCTTGATCCATTAGGTTATTGTCCTGTCCTAGTGTGCGGGCTTGTTCCATTAGGTTATGGTCCTGTCCTAGTGTGTGGGCTTGTTCCGTTAGGTTATGGTCCTGTCCTAGTGTGGAGGCTTGTTCCGTTAGGTTAAGGTCCTGTCCTAGTGTGTGGGCTTGTTCCATTAGGTTATGGTCCGGTCCTAGTGTGCGGGCTTGTTCCATTAGGTTATGGTCCTGTCCTAGTGTTTGGGCTTGTTCCATTAGGTTATTGTCCTCTCCTAGTGTGTGAGCTGGTTCCATTAGGTTATGGTCCTGTCCTAGTGTGTGGGCTTCTTCCATTAGGTTATGGTCCTTTCCTAGTGTGCGGGCTTGTTCCATTAGGTTATGGTCCTCTTCTAGTGTGCGGGCTTCTTCCATTAGGTTATGGTCCTGTTCTAGTGTGCGGGCTTGTTCCATTAGGTTATGGTCCTGTCCTAGTGTGCGGGCTTGTTCCATTAGGTTATGGTCCTGTCCTAGTGTGCGGACTTGTTCCATAAGGTTATGGTCCTGTCCTAGTGTGCGGGCTTGTTCCATTAGGTTATGGTTCTGTCTTAGTGTGCGGGCTTGTTCCATTAGGTTATGGTCCTGTCTTAGTGTGCAGCCTTCTTCCATTAGGTTATGGTTCTGACTTAGTGTGCGGGCTTGTTCCATTAGGTTATGGTACTGTCTTAGTGTGCGGGCTTGTTCCATTAGGTTATGGTCATGTTCCAGTGTGTGGGCTTGTTCCATTAGGTTATGGTCCTGTCCTAGTGTTTGGTCTTGTTCCATTAGGTTATTGTCCTGTCCTAGTGTGTGGGCTTGTTCCATTAGGTTATGGTCCTGTCCTAGTGTGCGGGCTTTTTCCATTAGGTTATGGTCCTGTCCTAGTGTTTGGGCTTGTTCCATTAGGTTATGGTCCTGTCCTAGTGTGCAGGTTTTTCCTTTAGGTTATGGTCCTGTCCTAGTGTGCGGGCTTTTTCCATTAGGTTATGGTCCTGTCCTAGTGTGCGGGCTTGTTCCATTAGCTTATGGTCCTGTCCTAGTGTGCAGGCTTCTTCCATTAGGTTATGCTCCTGTCCTAGTGTGCGGGCTTGTTCCATTAGGTTATGGTCCTGTTCTAGTGTGCGAGGTTCTTCCATTAGGTTATGGCCTTGTCTTAGTGTGCGTGCTTGTTCCATTATGTTATTGTCCTGTCCTAGTGTGCGGGCTTGTTCCATTAGGTTATGGTCCTGTTCTAGTGTGCGGACTTGTTCCATTAGGTTATGGTCCTGTCCTAGTATGCGAGCTTTTTCCATTAGGTTATGGTCCTGTCCTAGTGTGCGGGCCTGTTCCATTAGGTTATGGTCCTGTCCTAGTGTGCGGGCCTGTTCCATTAGGTTATGGTCCTGTCCTATTGTGAGGGCTTGTTCAATTAGGTTATGGTCCTGTCCTAGTGTGTGGGCTTGTTCCGTTAGGTTATGGTCCTGTTCTAGTGTGCTGGCTTTTTCCATTAGGTTGTGGTCCGGTCCTAGTGTTTGGGCTTGTTCCATTAGGTTATTGTCCTCTCTTAGTGTGTCAGCTGGTTCCATTAGGTTATGGTCCTTTCCTAGTGTGCGGGCTTGTTACATTAGGTTATGGTCCTGTTCTAGTGTGCGGACTTCTTCCATTAGGTTATGGTCCTGTTCTAGTGTGCGGGCTTCTTCCATTAGGTTATGGTTCTCTCCTATTGTGCGCGCTTGTTCCATTAGGTTATGGTCCTGTGCTAGTGTGCGGGCTTGTTCCATAAGGATATGGTCCTGTCCTAGTGTGCGGGCTTGTTCCATTAGGTTATGGTTCTGTCTTAGTGTGCGGGCTTGTTCCATTAGGTTATGGTTCTGTCTTAGTGTGCGGCCTTCTTCCATTAGGTTATGGTTCTCTCTTAGTGTGCGGGCTTGTTCCATTAGGTTAATGTCCTGTCTTAGTGTGCAGCCTTCTTCCATTAGGTTATAGTTCTGTCTTAGTGTGCGGGCTTGTTCCATTAGGTTATGGTACTGTCTTAGTTTGCGGGCTTATTCCATTAGGTTATGGTCATGTTCTAGTGTGTGGGCTTGTTCCATTAGGTTATGGTCCTGTCCTAGTGTTTGGGCTTGTTCCATTAGGCTATTGTCCTGTCCTAGTGTGTGGGCTTGTTCCATTAGGTTATGGTCCTGTCCCAGTGTGCGGGCTTGTTCCATTAGGTTATGGTCTTGTCCTAGTGTGTGGGCTTGTTCCATTAGGTTATGGTCCTGTCCTAGTGTGCGGGCTTGTTCCATTAGGTTATGGTACTGTCTTAGTGTGCGGGCTTGTTCCATTAGGTTATGGTCATGTTCTAGTGTGTGGGCTTGTTCCATTAGGTTATGGTCCTGTCCTAGAGTTTCGGCTTGTTCCATTAGGCTATTGTCCTGTCCTAGTGTGCGGGCTTGTTCCATTAGGTTATGGTCCTGTCCCAGTGTGCGGGCTTGTTCCATTAGGTTATGGTCCTGTCCTAGTGTGTGGGCTTGTTCCATTAGGTTATGGTCCTGTCCTAGTGTGGAGGCTTGTTCCATTAGGTTATGGTCCTATTCTAGTGTGTGGGCTTGTTCCATTAGGTTATGGTCCTGTCCTAGTGTGTGGGCTTGTTCCATTAGGTTATGGTCCTGTCCTAGTGTGTGGGCTTGTTCCATTAGGTTATGGTCCTGTCCTAGTGTGTGGGCTTGTTCCATTAGGTTATGGTCCTGTTCTAGTGTGTGGGCATGTTCCATTAGGTTATCGTCCTGTCCTAGTGTGCGGGCTTGTCCATTAGGCTATGGTCTTGTCCTAGTGTGTGGGCTTGTTCCATTAAGGTATGGTCCTATCCTAGTGTGCGTGCTTGTTCCATTAGGTTATGGTCCTGTCCTAGTGTGTGGGCTTGTTTCATTAGGTTATGGTCCTGTTCAAGTGTGTGGGCTTGTTCCATTAGGTTATGGTTCTGTTCTAGTGTGTGGTCTTGTTCCATTAGGTTATGGTCCGGTCCTAGTGTGTGGTTTTTCTTCCATTAGGTTATGGTCCTGTCCTAGTGTTTGGGCTTGTTCCATTAGGTTATTGTCCTCTCCTAGTGTGTGAGCTGGTTCCATTAGGTTATGGTCCTGTCCTAGTGTGTGGGCTTGTTCCATTAGGTTATGGTCCTGTTCTAGTGTGCGGGCTTCTTCCATTAGGTTATGGTCCTTTCCTAGTGTGCAGGCTTGTTCCATTAGGTTATGGTCCTGTTCTAGTGTTTGGGCTTCTTCCATTAGGTTATGGTCCTGTTCTAGTGTGCGGGCTTGTTCCATTAGGTTATGGTTCTGTCTTAGTGTGAGGGCTTGTTCCATTAGGTTATGGTCCTGTCTTAGTGTGCGGCCTTCTTCCATTAGGTTATGGTTCTGTCTTAGTGTGCGGGCTTTTTCCATTAGGTTATGGTCCTGTCCTAGTGTGTGGGCTTGTTCGATTAGGTTATGGTCCTGTCCTAGTGTGCGGGCTTTTTCCATTAGGTTATGGTCCTGTTCTAGTGTGCGGGCTTGTTCCATTAGGTTATGGTCCTGTTCTAGTGTGCGGACTTTTTCCATTAGGTTATCGTCCTGTCCTAGTGTTTGGGCTTGTTCCATTAGGTTATTGTCCTCTACTAGTGTGTGAGCTGGTTCCATTAGGTTATGGTCCTGTCCTAGTGTGTGGGCTTCTTCCATTAGGTTATGGTCCTTTCCTAGTGTGCGGGATTGTTCCATTAGGTTATGGTCCTGTTCTAGTGTGCGGGCTTCTTCCATTAGGTTATGGTCCTGTTCTAGTGTGCGGGCTTGTTCCATTAGGTTATGGTTCTGTCTTAGTGTGCGGGCTTCTTCTATTAGGTTATGGTCCTGTCTTAGTGTGCGGCCTTCTTCCATAAGGTTATGGTTCTGTCTTTGTGTGCGGTCTTGTTCCATTAGGTTATGGTACTGTCTTAGTGTGCGGGCTTGTTCCATTAGGTTATGGTCAGGTTCCAGTGTGTGGGCTTGTTCCATTAGGTTATGGTCCTGTCCTAGTGTTTGGGCTTGTTCCATTAGGTTATTGTCCTGTCCTAGTGTGTGGGCTTGTTCCATTAGGTTATGGTCCTGTCCTAGTGTGCGGGCTTTTTCCAATAGGTTATGGTCCTTTCCTAGTGTGCGGTCTTGTTCCATTAGGTTATGGTCCTGTCCTAGTGTGCGGGCTTTTTCCATTAGGTTATGGTCCTGTCTTAGTGACGCGCCCCCTGGGCCAGTGTTGTTGGGGATACCCGGAGCCGGATCAGATGGGGGTTGTAGTCTCCGAGTGGCTGTGACCCGGTCCGTGCCCAGGGTGTCAAGCTCAGTGTGTGGCAGTCCTTATGATGTTACTAGATGTTCTTTTGTGTCGACTACGCCACCCGTTGATTTGCGGTCAAAAGGCCGCCGCTGCAGCAGGGTCCAATGAGGCTGATGATGTGTGTGCAGCTTAGGTAGTATAACCCCCAACGGGAGGGGTATAGCCTCAGGGGGTCAGTTGCAGAGGATGGGGGTTGTGGTGGTGCAGCGAGGATGGAAATGAGACTCAGAGTCGGGCTGTGCAGTTCAGGGTTTGTTTACTTACTGCAGTTGTTCTGGTCACTCCGGCCTTGAGTGACCACCCGAGCCGTGCTGCGTCCACCAGGTCCTGGACTCGGCCAACCCCCAGGTGATTCTGGAGCGTGGTCCTGAGCTCCCTTTCTGTCCTGTCCTCTTCTCTGGCCTTCCCCACCAGGGATCCACCTATGTCCGGCTCCCTCGGGCCTCTTGGTGGGAAACCCTTGTCTCTGGGTTCCCTGACCCTATTCCTGGTCTGCCTTCCGGGTGGATTTAGTGGGTGATCGTGGCAGATCGGTCCTGCCCACGACCTCCGGTTCCTGGCTAAGGTGTGCTGTAGCCTCTGCCAGCTTGGGATCCGGTACCCTGTTGCCAACTCTTCACCCTCTGGTCTAATTTGGGCTCTTGGAGTTCCTTCTTTCTCCCCCTCTGGGTCTTTCTTTCTCCTCTCTCTCTCTCTTGGCCTTGGAGCTGCTCTTCTCCTCTGCTCTGACAGACTGACCTCACTCTGCAAAAGACTGACGTCTCACAGACTGACCTCACTCTGCAAAAGACTGACCCTGATCTAAGATGGTGCCCAACTTATATACTCCCTCTATGTGTGAGCTCAGGTGACCAGCACCCAATGAGCTCCTAGCTTTACCCAGACTGCTCCCCCTATCTGCCCCTACACTACTGGGATGTTCCACCCCCCTCCCACTCCAGCCAGGAACAGACTCTGTTGTACCTGCACATTTCTCTAGTGGGAGTACCATCGGTCTGTTCCTCGGAAATGGGATGTGTGTAGTGCATGCAGCTAACTGAGCTCAGTTCCACACTCCATCCTTACCCGGGAGTGGAATATCACACCTCTGGGTTGAGGTGCAATACCCCTGTAGCAGCCGAATCCTCAGGGTGCTACATTCCCCCCTGGTAAACCACAGCACGTCCTCGGGCTGTAAGATATAAAAACATCCACAAACATACATTTTTTTTTTTCATAAAACATAAACATATAAAACATATAAAACATCATCAGCAGCAATAAACTTTTCATATAAACATTCTTGTTTCTGGTTCCTCCGGTCACGGTGCAACTTGTGACCGGGTAAAGTGCGACAGTCTCTCTTGAAGAAAACAGTTTCCTATAAAACCGGTAGGGGGCGCTTTAGGAAGCGCAACTATATACAAGGGGATATGGCCGCTCTCAGTCCTCGGCCAGGTAATGGGAATAGGGACACACGGGGTTAACAGTTCAATTGGCTGGTCCCAACGGGGACTATATTTTAACTAGCAACAGTTCTTATACCCTGACGGGTAACTTTATACAGTCTCTCTCTACCGTACTTCAACGACGGCGTCCTCCTGCTCTTTCTTTGTGGACAGTTTCAGTTTCAGACCCGTCCGGGCCCTCTTGCTCCTCCTCACACCGCAGCTCCTCCTCCGTCAGGCGATGCACATGGAGGGCGTAGGGTCCTTTGGCACACTTGTGCCGGGTGAAGGTGACCTCGTCCCCTAAATACAGGTCACGACCTCTGTGTCCCTCCGGTAGGTGGGACTCAACGTCTCTCCTGGTCACGAAGACGTCGCCTGGGGTGCGGTGATCCCTGATGAAACCCCACCCATGCTGCAGATTGAACTTTATCACAGTCCCGATGGTACGGGGACCATGCGCTGCACGGGGGTTTCTCCTGCTCCGGCTCTTCTGCTCCGCGCTCCTTATCTGCGCTTGCTGTTCCCGGACCCGCCTCTCTCTCCGCTCCCTCTCGAAGACTTCGAGCTGCTGGCGGCAGCACTCTGCACGCTCCGCTGCGGCTGCCCGAGTCTCCTGAGTGAACCCCATGAGGTCTTCTCTGGTGGGATCCCACTCAAACTGGGTCTCTTCTAGCGGGGGCGAGATCCTCTTCATGGGCTTTGGAGCCGGGATCAGGGGTTCGCACATGGCCCTTGCTTTTTGCAGCTCCAGCTGGATGTATTCCTGGGGCCATACGAAGGGCTGCCCATCCGAGCACGTATGCTGGGCGAACAGGTCCTCACCCAGGTGCGGCACTCTAGATGTTGAGGGCGCGTTGATGGTAGTGGCGCCCGGGTCGACCAGGCCTTGCGACCAGGCTTGGGGCACCCTAAAGGCAAAGGGCACCGTAAGAACGGCGGCGCCCGTGGTTACTCGGCCCTGCGGCCAGGCCGGTGGCTCCGCGGAGGTAGGGGGCGCTGTTGGTATTGCGGCGCCCGGAGGTACTAGGCCTTGCGACCAGGCCGGTGGTATTTCCTGCTTGGCCACGCTCGAGGTCGAGGCGTGTGACGTCACAGGGGTCGCGGCCGCAGTTTCTGGTTGAGGCCTAGTCGGCGGCGGTGACGATGCAGCGACGGGCACGGCAGGGGGAATTTCAGGCTCTGCGACGGGGAGCTGGGGCAGGCACGCGGTTTCCCGGCTCGGGGTAGAGACGTCCCCTTTACCTGCCTCCGTCCGTTCAGCTCCCTTCTCGGCGCCGTCTCCTGCCTTCATTCCTCCTGCGCCATCCTCAGAGGCGGTCTGTCTCCTCGTCTCGGGTGGCGTGCTCCGCTGACGGATTTCGGTCTGCTGGGCCATCTCTCGGCTCCACTCCGCCAACGTCTCTCGCTGTACCCGGGCCATCCTCCGTGCGAGGCCCTCCAGCGCAGTCTGTGCACACTCCCGGTCTCGGGGGAGCTGTGCTAGGATCTTCAGCAGGCCTTCTGGAGTGGCGACCTGCAACAGGCTCCTGACCACTGGGTCGGTGCTGCCTGACTCTCCCTCCATCTCCGGGTAGGCTCTCTCTGGACTCTCTTCCAGACGTCTTGTCTCCGGGTGCGCTCTCTCCAGACTGCTCCAGGCGACACCCATCTTTGTTCTCTTGTTCTGTCTCCGCCCACATCGAGGGTGGTCCCGGGGCAACTTTGTGATTGTCAGTTCCAGGGGCAGTTCTCTCACGCTGATGGACACTTCCAGCATCACAGTCTCTGTTGGTGGGCGCGGTTTCCGCTTTTGGCGCCATTCTTCGACCTGGCCCACGATGGGAGGTGGCCTTTTGCCACCCTCTGGCACGCCCATAATGGCGTCCGCTCTTCCAAGGCGGGAAATCTTTGGAAATGGCGGGAAAAAACTGCAAATGGCGGACAACCGGCGGGAAATGACCTGTGATGGGGCCCGATGGCGGGGACCCTCCGGAACCGGCAGGAGACTTCTTTTTAAGGTAACGGTGTACTTTTCCTCAGGCACGCAGTACCCGGTTGTTGCGGGCACGTTATCCTGCCGACTACGCCAAAGTTGACGCGCCCCCTGGGCCAGTGTTGTTGGGGATACCCGGAGCCGGATCAGATGGGGGTTGTAGTCTCCGAGTGGCTGTGACCCGGTCCGTGCCCAGGGTGTCAAGCTCAGTGTGTGGCAGTCCTTATGATGTTACTAGATGTTCTTTTGTGTCGACTACGCCACCCGTTGATTTGCGGTCAAAAGGCCGCCGCTGCAGCAGGGTCCACTGAGGCTGGTGATGTGTGTGCAGCTTAGGTAGTATAACCCCCAACGGGAGGGGTATAGCCTCAGGGGGTCAGTTGCAGAGGATGGGGGTTGTGGTGGTGCAGCGAGGATGGAAATGAGACTCAGAGTCGGGCTGTGCAGTTCAGGGTTTGTTTACTTACTGCAGTTGTTCTGGTCACTCCGGCCTTGAGTGATCACCCGAGCCGTGCTGCGTCCACCAGGTCCTGGACTCGGCCAACCCCCAGGTGATTCTGGAGCGTGGTCCTGAGCTCCCTTTCTGTCCTGTCCTCTTCTCTGGCCTTCCCCACCAGGGATCCACCTATGTCCGGCTCCCTCGGGCCTCTTGGTGGGAAACCCTTGTCTCTGGGTTCCCTGACCCTATTCCTGGTCTGCCTTCCGGGTGGATTTAGTGGGTGATCGTGGCAGATCGGTCCTGCCCACGACCTCCGGTTCCTGGCTAAGGTGTGCTGTAGCCTCTGCCAGCTTGGGATCCGGTACCCTGTTGCCAACTCTTCACCCTCTGGTCTAATTTGGGCTCTTGGAGTTCCTTCTTTCTCCCCCTCTGGGTCTTTCTTTCTCCTCTCTCTCTCTCTTGGCCTTGGAGCTGCTCTTCTCCTCTGCTCTGACAGACTGACCTCACTCTGCAAAAGACTGACGTCTCACAGACTGACCTCACTCTGCAAAAGACTGACCCTGATCTAAGATGGTGCCCAACTTATATACTCCCTCTATGTGTGAGCTCAGGTGACCAGCACCCAATGAGCTCCTAGCTTTACCCAGACTGCTCCCCCTATCTGCCCCTACACTACTGGGATGTTCCACCCCCCTCCCACTCCAGCCAGGAACAGACTCTGTTGTACCTGCACATTTCTCTAGTGGGAGTACCATCGGTCTGTTCCTCGGAAATGGGATGTGTGTAGTGCATGCAGCTAACTGAGCTCAGTTCCACACTCCATCCTTACCCGGGAGTGGAATATCACACCTCTGGGTTGAGGTGCAATACCCCTGTAGCAGCCGAATCCTCAGGGTGCTACATTAGTGTGCGGGCTTGTTCCATAAGGTTAAGGTCCTGTCCTAGTGTGCGGGCTTGTTCCATAAGGTTATGGTCCTGTCCTAGTGTGCGGGCTTGTTCCATAAGGTTATGGTCCTGTCCCACTGTGCGGGCTTGTTCCATTAGGTTATGGTCCTGTTCCAGTTTGCGGGCTTTTTCCATTAGGTTATCGTCCTGTCCTAGTGTTTGGGCTTGCTCCATTAGGTTATGGTCCTGTCCTAGTGTGTGGGCTTCTTTCTTTAGGTTATGGTCCTTTCCTAGTGTGCGGGCTTGTTCCATTACGTTATTGTCCTGTCCTAGTGTGTGGGCTTGTTCCATTAGGTTATGGTCCTGTTCTAGTGTGTGGGCTTGTTCCATTAGGTTATGGTCCTGTCCTAGTGTGTGGGCTTGTTCCATTAGGTTATGGTCCTGTCCTAGTGTGTGGGCTTGTTCCATTAGGTGATGGTCCTGTTCTCGTGTGCGGGCTTGTTCCATTAGGTTATGGTCCTGTTCTAGTGTGCGGGCTTTTTCCCTTAGGTTATGGTCCTGTCCTACTGTTTGGGCTTGTTCCGTTAGGTTATGGTCCTGTCCTAGTGTGTGGGCTAGTTCCATTAGGTTATAGTCATGTCCTAATGTGCGGGCTTCTTCCATTAGGTTATGGTCCTGTCCTAGTGTGTGGGCTTGTTCCATTAGGTGATGGTCCTGTTCTCATGTGCGGGCTTGTTCCATTAGGTTATGGTCCTGTTCTAGTGTGCGGGCTTCTTCCATTAGGTTATGGTCCTGTTCTAGTGTGCGGGCTTGTTCCATTAGGTTATGGTTCTGTCTTAGTGTGCGGGCTTGTTCCATTAGGTTATGGTCCTGTTCTAGTGTGCGGGCTACTTCCATTAGGTTATGGTCCTGTTCTAGTGTGCGGGCTAGTTCCATTAGGTTATGGTTCTGTCTTAGTGTGCAGGCTTGTTCCATTAGGTTATGGTCCTGTCTTAGTGTGCGGCCTTCTTCCATTAGGTTATGGTTCTGTCTTAGAGTGCAGGCTTGTTCCATTAGGTTATGGTACTGTCTTAGTGTGCGGGCTTGTTCCATTAGGTTATGGTCCTGTCCTAGTGTGCGGCCTTCTTCCATTAGGTTATGGTTCTGTCTTAGAGTGCGGGCTTGTTCCATTAGGTTATGGTACTGTCTTAGCGTGCGGGCTTTTTCCATTAGGTTATTGTCCTGTCCTAGTGTGTGGGCTTGTTCCATTAGGTTATGGTCCTGTTCCAGTGTACGGGCTTTTTCCATTAGGTTATCGTCCTGTCCTAGTGTTTGGGCTTGCTCCATTAGGTTATGGTCCTGTCCTAGTGTGTGGGCTTCTTTCTTTAGGTTATGGTCCTTTCCTAGTGTGCGGGCTTGTTCCATTACGTTATTGTCCTGTCCTAGTGTGTGGGCTTGTTCCATTAGGTTATGGTCCTGTTCTAGTGTGTGGGCTTGTTCCATTAGGTTATGGTCCTGTCCTAGTGTGTGGGCTTGTTCCATTAGGTTATGGTCCTGTCCTAGTGTGTGGGCTTGTTCCATTAGGTGATGGTCCTGTTCTCGTGTGCGGGCTTGTTCCATTAGGTTATGGTCCTGTTCTAGTGTGCGGGCTTTTTCCCTTAGGTTATGGTCCTGTCCTACTGTTTGGGCTTGTTCCGTTAGGTTATGGTCCTGTCCTAGTGTGTGGGCTAGTTCCATTAGGTTATGGTCCTGTCCTAATGTGCGGGCTTCTTCCATTAGGTTATGGTCCTGTCCTAGTGTGTGGGCTTGTTCCATTAGGTGATGGTCCTGTTCTCATGTGCGGGCTTGTTCCATTAGGTTATGGTCCTGTTCTAGTGTGCGGGCTTCTTCCATTAGGTTATGGTCCTGTTCTAGTGTGCGGGCTTGTTCCATTAGGTTATGGTTCTGTCTTAGTGTGCGGGCTTGTTCCATTAGGTTATGGTCCTGTTCTAGTGTGCGGGCTACTTCCATTAGGTTATGGTCCTGTTCTAGTGTGCGGGCTAGTTCCATTAGGTTATGGTTCTGTCTTAGTGTGCGGGCTTGTTCCATTAGGTTATGGTCCTGTCTTAGTGTGCGGCCTTCTTCCATTAGGTTATGGTTCTGTCTTAGAGTGCAGGCTTGTTCCATTAGGTTATGGTACTGTCTTAGCGTGCGGGCTTTTTCCATTAGGTTATGGTCCTGTTCTAGTGTGTGGGCTTTTTCCATTAGGTTATTGTCCTGTCCTAGTGTGCGGGCTACTTCCATTAGGTTATGGTCCTGTTCTAGTGTGCGGGCTACTTCCATTAGGTTATGGTACTGTTCTAGTGTGCGGGCTAGTTCCATTAGGTTATGGTTCTGTCTTAGTGTGCAGGCTTGTTCCATTAGGTTATGGTCCTGTCTTAGTGTGCAGGCTTGTTCCATTAGGTTATGGTCCTGTCTTAGTGTGTGGGCTTGTTCCATTAGGTTATGGTCCTGTCTTAGTGTGTGGGCTTGTTCCATTAGGTTATGGTTCTGTCTTAGTGTGCGGGCTTGTTCCATTAGGTTATGGTCCTGTCTTATTGTGCAGGCTTGTTCCATTAGGTTATGGTTCTGTCTTAGAGTGCGGGCTTGTTCCATTAGGTTATGGTACTGTCTTAGTGTGCGGGCTTGTTCCATTAGGTTATGGTCCTGTCCTAGTGTGCGGCCTTCTTCCATTAGGTTATGTTCCTGTCTCAGTGTGGAGGCTTCTTCCATTAGGTTATGGTACTGTCTTAGCGTGCGGGCTTTTTCCATTAGGTTATGGTCCTGTTCTAGTGTGTGGGCTTTTTCCATTAGGTTATTGTCCTGTCCTAGTGTTTGGGCTTGTTCCATTAGGTTATGGTCCTGTCTTAGTGTGCGGGCTTGTTCCATTAGGTTATGGTCCTGTCCTAGTGTGTGGGCTTGTTCCATTAGGTTATGGTCCTGTCCTAGTGTGCGGGCTTTTTCCATTAGGTTATTGTCCTGTCCTAGTGTGTGGGCTTGTTCCATTAGGTTATGCTACTGTCCTTGTGTGCGGGCTTGTACCATTAGGTTATTGTCCTGTCCTAGTGTGCGGGCTTTTTCCATTAGGTTATTGTCCTGTCCTAGTGTGCGGGCTTGTTCCATTAGGTTATGGTCCTGTCCTAGTGTGTGGGCTTGTTCCATTAGGTTATGCTACTGTCCTAGTGTGTGGGCTTGTTCCATTAGGTTATGCTACTGTCCTAGTGTGCGGGCTTGTTCCATTAGGTTATGGTCCTGTCCTAGTGTGTGGGCTTGTTCCATTAGGTTATGGTCCTGTCCTAGTGTGCGGGCTTTTTCCATTAGGTTATTGTCCTGTCCTAGTGTGTGGGCTTGTTCCACTAGGTTATGGTCCTCTCCTAGTGTGCGGGCTTGTACCATTAGGTTATGGTCTTGTCCTAGTGTGCGGGCTTGTTCCATTAGGTTATGCTACTGTCCTAGTGTGCGGGCTTGTACCATTAGGTTAAGGTCCTGTCCTAGTGTTTGGGCTTGTTCCATTAGGTTAAGGTCCTGTCCTAGTGTTTGGGCTTGTTCCATTAAGTTATGGTCCTGTCCTAGTGTGCGGGCTTGTTCCATTAGGTTAAGGTCCTGTCCTAGTGTGCGGGCTTCTTCCATTAGGTTATGGTCCTGTCCTAGTGTGCGGGCTTGTTCCATTAGGTTATGGTCCTGTCCTAGTGTGTGGGCTTGTTCCATTGGGTTATGATCCTGTGTTACTGTACGCGCTTGTTTCATTAGGTTTTGTTCCTGTCCTAGTGTGCTGGCTTGTTCCATTAGGTTATGGTCCTGTCTTAGTGTGCTGGCTTGTTCCATAAGGTTATGGTCCTGTCCTAGTGTGCGGGCTTGTTCCATAAGGTTATGGCAGGGCCGGCGTCACCACCCGGCGCACCCGGGCAAGTGCCGGGGCCCTGGACAGAAAGGGGGGCCCATTCATCTGGGTTGCTTGCTAATCTATCGCTATGGGTCATGTGTGTGAGCGGCGCTGCGGTACTGCCCGCAGTGTCCTTGGTTACCGCCGGCCGGCAGATCCTCTTTTGGACAGCGGGGGGCCCGCACTCACCTCGGTTGCTATGTGAGCGCTGCCCGTCGCGTCCTGGGTTACCGCCGGCAGGCAGATGCATCCTTAGCTTCCTCTCTCCTCCGGCTAGAGTGCTCAGCGCTGCAGACATCCAGCCAGATGGTGGCAGTGCTGTGCACCATCTATTCTTACCGCAACTGCACTGCCTTCTGACTGGGTCCCTCCTCCGAGCTTGTGCTCCTCGGAAACCAAGAGCCAGCCACAGCCAGCCACAGCCAGCCAGCCACAGCCAGCACACACTGCCACCGACCGCAGGTAACTTTTTCTGTGCACATCTTACTCTTATCAATGTCTTTCTATCTATAGATACATGATGTCACAGTGATAGTCACACGCATCATCATGTATCTATAATCTATAAATAGAAAGACATAACTTGACTATACTATATATCTATCTAAGCACAGCAGCACACACAATACTACTAAGCACAGCAGCACACACAATACTACTAAGCACAGCAGCACACACAATGCTACTAAGCACAGCAGCACACACAATACTACTAAGCACAGCAGCACACACAATACTACTAAGCACAGCAGCACACACACTACTACTAAGCACAGCAGCACACACACTACTACTAAGCACAGCAGCACACACAATACTACTAAGCACAGCAGCACACACACTACTACTAAGCACAGCAGCACACACAATGCTACTAAGCACAGCAGCACACACAATACTACTAAGCACAGCAGCACACACACTACTACTAAGCACAGCAGCACACACAATACTACTAAGCACAGCAGCACACACACTACTACTAAGCACAGCAGCACACACAATGCTACTAAGCACAGCAGCACACACAATACTACTAAGCACAGCAGCGCACACACTACTACTAAGCACAGCAGCACACACAATACTACTAAGCACAGCCGCACACACACTACTACTAAGCACAGCAGCACACACAATACTACTAAGCACAGCTGCACACACAATGCTACTAAGCACAGCAGCACACACAATACTACTAAGCACAGCAGCACACACAATACTACTAAGCACAGCAGCACACACAATACTACTAAGCACAGCAGCACACACAATGCTACTAAGCACAGCAGCACACACAATACTACTAAGCACAGCAGCACACACAATACTACTAAGCACAGCAGCACACACACTACTACTAAGCACAGCAGCACACACAATACTACTAAGCACAGCAGCACACACACTACTACTAAGCACAGCAGCACACACAATGCTACTAAGCACAGCAGCACACACAATACTACTAAGCACAGCAGCGCACACACTACTACTAAGCACAGCAGCACACACAATGCTACTAAGCACAGCAGCACACACAATACTACTAAGCACAGCAGCACACACAATACTACTAAGCACAGCAGCACACACAATACTACTAAGCACAGCAGCACACACAATGCTACTAAGCACAGCAGCACACACAATACTACTAAGCACAGCAGCACACACACTACTACTAAGCACAGCAGCGCACACAATACTACTAAGCACAGCTGCACACACAATACTACTAAGCACAGCAGCACACACAATACTACTAAGCACAGCAGCGCACACAATACTAGTAAGCACAGCAGCACACACAATACTACTAAGCACAGCAGCACACACACTACTACTAAGCACAGCAGCACACACACTACTACTAAGCACAGCAGCGCACACAATACTACTAAGCACAGCTGCACACACAATACTACTAAGCACAGCTGCACACACAATACTACTAAGCACAGCAGCACACACAATACTACTAAGCACAGCAGCGCACACAATACTACTAAGCACAGCTGCACACACAATACTACTAAGCACAGCTGCACACACAATACTACTAAGCACAGCAGCACACACTACTACTAAGCACAGCAGCACACACAATACTACTAAGCACAGCAGCACACACACTACTACTAAGCACAGCTGCACACACAATACTACTAAGCACAGCAGTGCACACAATACTACTAAGCACAGCAGCACACACAATACTACTAAGCACAGCAGCACACACACTACTACTAAGCACAGCTGCACACACAATACTACTAAGCACAGCTGCACACACAATACTACTAAGCACAGCTGCACACACAATACTACTAAGCACAGCAGCACACACAATACTACTAAGCACAGCAGCACACACACTACTACTAAGCACAGCTGCACACACAATACTACTAATCACAGCAGCACACACAATACTACTAAGCACAGCAGCACACACAATACTACTAAGCACAGCTGCACACACAATACTACTAAGCACAGCAGCACACACAATACTACTAAGCACAGCTGCACACACAATACTACTAAGCACAGCAGCACACACAATACTACTAAGCACAGCAGCACACACACTACTACTAAGCACAGCAGCACACACAATACTACTAAGCACAGCAGCACACACAATACTACTAAGCACAGCAGCACACACAATACTACTAAGCACAGCAGCACACACAATACTACTAAGCACAGCTGCACACACAATACTACTAAGCACAGCAGCACACACAATACTACTAAGCACAGCAGCACACACAATACTACTAAGCACAGCTGCACACACACTACTACTAAGCACAGCAGCGCACACACTACTACTAAGCACAGCAGCACACACAATACTACTAAGCACAGCAGCACACACAATACTACTAAGCACAGCAGCACACACACTACTACTAAGCACAGCAGCACACACAATACTACTAAGCACAGCAGCGCACACACTACTACTAAGCACAGCAGCACACACACTGCTACTAAGCACAGCAGCACACACACTGCTACTAAGCACAGCAACACACACACTACTACTAAGCACAGCAGCACACACACTGCTACTAAGCACAGCAGCACACACAATACTACTAAGCACAGCAGCACACACAATACTACTAAGCACAGCAGCACACACACTACTACTAAGCACAGCAGCACACACAATACTACTAAGCACAGCAGCGCACACACTACTACTAAGCACAGCAGCGCACACACTACTACTAAGCACAGCAGCACACACTACTACTACTAAGCACAGCAGCACACACACTACTACTAAGCACAACAGCGCACACACTACTACTAAGCACAGCAGCACACACACTACTACTAAGCACAGCAGCACACACACTACTACTAAGCACAGCAGCACACACACTACTACTAAGCACAGCAGCACACACAATACTACTAAGCACAGCAGCACACACACTACTACTAAGCACAGCAGCACACACACTACTACTAAGCACAGCAGCACACACACTACTACTAAGCACAGCAGCACACACACTACTACTAAGCACAGCAGCACACACTACTACAACTAAGCACAGCAGCACACACACTGCTACTAAGCACAGCAGCACACACAATACTACTAAGCACAGCAGCACACACACTACTACTAAGCACAGCAGCACACACACTACTACTAAGCACAGCAGCACACACACTGCTACTAAGCACAGCAGCACACACAATACTACTAAGCACAGCAGCACACACACTACTACTAAGCACAGCAGCACACACACTACTACTAAGCACAGCAGCACACACTACTGCTACTAAGCACAGCAGTGCACAGACTACTACTAAGCACAGCAGCACACACACTACTACTAAGCACAGCAGCACACACACTACTACTAAGCACAGCAGCACACACACTACTACTAAGCACAGCCGCACACACACTACTACTAAGCACAGCAGCACACACACTACTACTAAGCACAGCAGCACACACACTACTACTAAGCACAGCAGCACACACAATACTACTAAGCACAGCAGCACACACAATACTACTAAGCACAGCAGCACACACACTACTACTAAGCACAGCAGCACACACAATACTACTAAGCACAGCACTGTCTGCAGTATCTTAGGAAATCCTGTCTGACTGTGTGGAATAGCAGAGAAGGAAGGGGCAGCAGGCAGGGCAGGGGTAGGCATGCCGCATGATGGTGCCTGGCTGCTCTGCAGCTGCTGTAGGAGGGGACTGGAGGGCTATACTTAATGGTCTGACTCTGACCCACCATCACCAACATCCCTACCCGTTCCATTCCTTCTCTGCCATTTCTCACAGACAGGGCTTCCTGTTTATACTGCAGTATGCTGACAGGAGGAGCAATGGCAGTAATTCACCCAGTGGCAGTCTCCACATAGTGGAAATGGAATGGCACCAGTGGGTCATGGTCAGACCGTGCCAGAAGAAGGGACCGGCCAGTGCAGCCACACATAGATACACACACGGCACACCATTAAGTATAGCCCTCCAGTCCCCTCCTAGGCATGCCTAGTCTATCTGCTCTGCAGCTGCTATAGGAGGGGGCTGGAGGGCTATACTTAATGGTGTGCCGTGTGCGTATCTATGTGTGGCTGCTGCATGGGGCATTATGTGCGGGGGAACAGCCTTCATTGGGCATTATGTGTGTGTGTGGGGGGGGACAGCCTTCATGGGGCATTATGTGTGTGGGGGGGGGACAGCCTTCATGGGGCATTATGTGTGTGTGTGGGGGGGGGACAGCCTTCATGGGGCATTATGTGTGTGTGGGGGGGGGACAGCCTTCATGGGGCATTATGTGTGTGTGTGGGGGGGGACAGCCTTCATGGGGCATTATGTGTGTGTGTGGGGGGGGACAGCCTTCATGGGGCATTATGTGTGTGTGTGGGGGGGACAGCCTTCATGGGGCATTATGTGTGTGTGTGTCGGGGGGGGGGGGACAGCCTTCATGGGGCATTATGTGTGTGTGTGGGGGGGGACAGCCTTCATGGGGCATTATGTGTGTGTGTGGGGGGGACAGCCTTCATGGGGCATTATGTGTGTGTGGGGGGGGGGACAGCCTTCATGGGGCATTATGTGTGTGTGTGGGGGGGGCACAGCCTTCATGGGGCATTATGTGTGTGTGTGGGGGGGGGAACAGCCTTCATTGGGCATTATGTGTGTGTGTGTGGGGGGGGACAGTCTTCATGGGGCATTATGTGTGTGTGTGGGGGGGGACAGCCTTCATGGGGCATTATGTGTGTGTGGGGGGGGACAGCCTTCATGGGGCATTATGTGTGTGTGGGGGGGGGGACAGCCTTCATGGGGCATTATGTGTGTGTGGGGGGGGGGACAGCCTTCATGGGGCATTATGTGTGTGTGTGGGGGGGGGGACAGCCTTCATGGGGCATTATGTGTGTGTGTGTGGGGGGGGACAGCCTTCATGGGGCATTATGTGTGTGTGTGGGGGGGGGGACAGCCTTCATGGGGCATTATGTGTGTGTGTGGGGGGGGACAGCCTTCATGGGGCATTATGTGTGTGTGGGGGGGGACAGCCTTCATGGGGCATTATGTGTGTGTGTGTGGGGGGGGACAGCCTTCATGGGGCATTATGTGTGTGTGTGTGGGGGGGGACAGCCTTCATGGGGCATTATGTGTGTGTGTGGGGGGGGGGGACAGCATTCATGGGGCATTATGTGTGTGTGGGGGGGGACAGCCTTCATGGGGCATTATGTGTGTGTGTGGGGGGGGGGACAGCCTTCATGGGGCATTATGTGTGTGTGTGTGGGGGGGGACAGCCTTCATGGGGCATTATGTGTGTGTGTGGGGGGGGGGGACAGCCTTCATGGGGCATTATGTGTGTGTGTGTGGGGGGGGGACAGCCTTCATGGGGCATTATGTGTGTGTGTGTCGGGGGGGGACAGCCTTCATGGGGCATTATGTGTGTGTGTGTCGGGGGGGGGACAGCCTTCATGGGGCATTATGTGTGTGTGTGAGGGGGGGACAGCCTTCATGGGGCATTATGTGTGTGTGTGTGGGGGGGGGACAGCCTTCATGGGGCATTATGTGTGTGTGGGGGGGGACAGCCTTCATGGGGCATTATGTGTGTGTGTGTGGGGGGGGCAGCCTTCATGGGGCATTATGTGTGTGTGGGGGGGGACAGCCTTCATGGGGCATTATGTGTGTGTGTGGGGGGGGACAGCCTTCATGGGGCATTATGTGTGTGTGTCGGGGGGGGGACAGCCTTCATGGGGCATTATGTGTGTGTGTGTGGGGGGGGCAGCCTTCATGGGGCATTATGTGTGTGTGGGGGGGGACAGCCTTCATGGGGCATTATGTGTGTGTGTGTGGGGGGGGGGACAGCCTTCATGGGGCATTATGTGTGTGTGGGGGGGGACAGCCTTCATGGGGCATTATGTGTGTGTGTGTGGGGGGGGCAGCCTTCATGGGGCATTATGTGTGTGTGGGGGGGGACAGCCTTCATGGGGCATTATGTGTGTGTGTCGGGGGGGGGACAGCCTTCATGGGGCATTATGTGTGTGTGTGTGGGGGGGGGGGCAGCCTTCATGGGGCATTATGTGTGTGTGGGGGGGGACAGCCTTCATGGGGCATTATGTGTGTGTGTGTGGGGGGGGGACAGCCTTTATGGGGCATTATGTGTGTGTGTGGGGGGGGGGACAGCCTTCATTGGGCATTATGTGTGTGTGTGAGGGGGGGACAGCCTTCATGGGGCATTATGTGTGTGTGTGGGGGGGGGCAGCCTTCATGGGGCATTATGTGTGTGTGTCGGGGGGGGGACAGCCTTCATGGGGCATTATGTGTGTGTGTGTGGGGGGGACAGCCTTCATGGGGCATTATGTGTGTGTGTGTGGGGGGGGGACAGCCTTCATGGGGCATTATGTGTGTGTGTCGGGGGGGGACAGCCTTCATGGGGCATTATGTGTGTGTGTGGGGGGGGACAGCCTTCATGGGGCATTATGTGTGTGTGTGTGTGGGGGGGGGACAGCCTTCATGGGGCATTATGTGTGTGTGTCGGGGGGGGGGGACAGCCTTCATGGGGCATTATGTGTGTGTGTGTCGGGGGGGGGACAGCCTTCATGGGGCATTATGTGTGTGTGGGGGGGGGGGACAGCCTTCATGGGGCATTATGTGTGTGTGTGGGGGGGGACAGCCTTCATGGGGCATTATGTGTGTGTGTGTCGGGGGGGGGGACAGCCTTCATGGGGCATTATGTGTGTGTGTGGGGGGGGGCAGCCTTCATGGGGCATTATGTGTGTGTGGGGGGGGGGACAGCCTTCATGGGGCATTATGTGTGTGTGGGGGGGGGGGACAGCCTTCATGGGGCATTATGTGTGTGTGTGTCGGGGGGGGACAGCCTTCATGGGGCATTATGTGTGTGTCGGGGGGGGGACAGCCTTCATGGGGCATTATGTGTGTCTGTGTCGGGGGGGGACAGCCTTCATGGGGCATTATGTGTGTGTGTGGGGGGGGGGACAGCCTTCATGGGGCATTATGTGTGTGTGTGGGGGGGGACAGCCTTCATAGGGCATTATGTGTGTGTGTGGGGGGGGGACAGCCTTCATGGGGCATTATGTGTGTGTGTGGGGGGGGACAGCCTTCATGGGGCATTTTGTGTGTGTGGGGGGAGGGACAGCCTTCATGGGGCATTATGTGTGTGTGTGGGGGGGGACAGTCTTCATGGGGCATTATGTGTGTGTGTGGGGGGGACAGCCTTCATGGGGCATTATGTGTGTGTGTGGGGGGGGGACAGCCTTCATGGGGCATTATGTGTGTGTGTGCGGGGGGGGGACAGCCTTCATGGGGCATTATGTGTGTGTGTCGGGGGGGGGACAGCCTTCATGGGGCATTATGTGTGTGTGTGGGGGGGGGACAGCCTTCATGGGGCATTATGTGTGTGTGTCGGGGGGGGACAGCCTTCATGGGGCATTATGTGTGTGTGTGATGGGGGGACAGCCTTCATGGGGCATTATGTGTGTGTGTGGGGGGGGGACAGCCTTCATGGGGCATTATGTGTGTGTGTGGGGGGGGAACAGCCTTCATGGGGCATTATGTGTGTGTCGGGGGGGCCACAGCCTTCATGGGGCATTATGTGTGTGTGTCGGGGGGGGGACAGCCTTCATGGGGCATTATGTGTGTGTCGGGGGGGGGACAGCCTTCATGGGGCATTATGTGTGTGTGGGGGGGGGGACAGCCTTCATGGGGCATTATGTGTGTGTGTGGGGGGGGGACAGCCTTCATGGGGCATTATGTGTGTGTGTGGGGGGGGGGACAGCCTTCATGGGGCATTATGTGTGTGTGTGGGGGGGACAGCCTTCATGGGGCATTATGTGTGTGTCGGGGGAGACAGCCTTCATGGGGCATTATGTGTGTGTGTCGGGGGGGGGACAGCCTTCATGGGGCATTATGTGTGTGTCGGGGGGGGGACAGCCTTCATGGGGCATTATGTGTGTGTGGGGGGGGGGGACAGCCTTCATGGGGCATTATGTGTGTGTGTGTCGGGGGGGGGACAGCCTTCATGGGGCATTATGTGTGTGTGTCGGGGGGGGGACAGCCTTCATGGGGCATTATGTGTGTGTGTGGGGGGGGGACAGCCTTCATGGGGCATTATGTGTGTGTGGGGGTGAGGGGGGGGACAGCCTTCATGGGCCATTATGTGTGTGTGTGGGGGGGGACAGCCTTCATGGGGCATTATGTGTGTGTGTGGGGGGGGGGGACAGCCTTCATGGGCCATTATGTGTGTGTCGGGGGGGGGACAGCCTTCATGGGCCATTATGTGTGTGTGTGTGGGGGGGGGGGACAGCCTTCATGGGCCATTATGTGTGTGTGTCGGGGGGGGGACAGCCTTCATGGGGCATTATGTGTGTGTGGGGGGGGGGACAGCCTTCATGGGCCATTATGTGTGTGTGTCGGGGGGGGGCAGCCTTCATGGGGCATTATGTGTGTGTGTGGGGGGGACAGCCTTCATGGGGCATTATGTGTGTGTGTGGGGGGGACAGCCTTCATGGGGCATTATGTGTGTGTGTGGGGGGGGGACAGCCTGCATGGGGCATTATATGGGGGGGGGAGTGACATCCTGCATGGGGCATTATGTGTGTGTGGGGGGGGGACAGCCTTCATGGGGCATTATGTGTGTGTGTGGGGGGGGGGACAGCCTTCATGGGGCATTATGTGTGTGTGTGGGGGGGGGACAGCCTGCATGGGGCATTATATGGGGGGGGGAGTGACATCCTGCATGGGGCATTATGTGTGTGTGTGGGGGGGGACAGCCTTCATGGGGCATTATGTGTGTGTGGGGGGGGGACAGCCTTCATGGGGCATTATGTGTGTGTGGGGGGGGGGGGGACAGCCTTCATGGGGCATTATGTGTGTGTGTGTCGGGGGGGGGACAGCCTTCATGGGGCATTATGTGTGTGTCGGGGGGGGACAGCCTTCATGGGGCATTATATGTGTGTGTGTCGGGGGGGGACAGCCTTCATGGGGCATTATGTGTGTGTGTGGGGGGGGGCAGCCTTCATGGGGCATTATATGCGTGTGTGTCGGGGGGGGACAGCCTTCATGGGGCATTATGTGTGTGTGTGGGGGGGGGGACAGCCTTCATGGGGCATTATGTGTGTGTGTGTGGGGGGGACAGCCTTCATAGGGCATTATGTGTGTGTGTGGGGGGGGACAGCCTTCATGGGGCATTATGTGTGTGTGTGGGGGGGGACAGCCTTCATGGGGCATTATGTGTGTGTGTGGGGGGGGACAGCCTTCATGGGGCATTATGTGTGTGTGTGGGGGGCGGCAGCCTTCATGGGGCATTATGTGTGTGTGTGGGGGGACAGCCTTCATGGGGCATTATGTGTGTGTGTGGGGGGGGGACAGCCTTCATGGGGCATTATGTGTGTGTGTGTGGGGGGGGGACAGCCTTCATGGGGCATTATGTGTGTGTGTCGGGGGGGGGACAGCCTTCATTGGGCATTATGTGTGTGTGTGGGGGGGGGACAGCCTTCATGGAGCATTATGTGTGTGTGTGGGGGGGGACAGCCTTCATGGGGCATTATGTGTGTGTGTCGGGGGGGGGACAGCCTTCATGGGGCATTATGTGTGTGTGTGAGGGGGGGACAGCCTTCATTGGGCATTATGTGTGTGTGTGGGGGGGGACAGCCTTCATGGGGCATTATGTGTGTGTGGGGGGGGGGGACAGCCTTCATGGGGCATTATGTGTGTGTGGGGGGGGGGGACAGCCTTCATGGGGCATTATGTGTGTGTGTCGGGGGGGGGACAGCCTTCATGGGGCATTATGTGTGTGTGTGGGGGGTGGACAGCCTTCATGGGGCATTATGTGTGTGTGGGGGGGGACAGCCTTCATGGGGCATTATGTGTGTGTGTGGGGGGGGGACAGCCTTCATGGGGCATTATGTGTGTGTGTGGGGGGTGGACAGCCTTCATGGGGCATTATGTGTGTGTGTGGGGGGGACAGCCTTCATGGGGCATTATGTGTGTGTCGGGGGGGGGACAGCCTTCATGGGGCATTATGTGTGTGTGTGGGGGGGACAGCCTTCATGGGGCATTATGTGTGTGTCGGGGGGGGGACAGCCTTCATGGGGCATTATGTGTGTGTGTGTGGGGGGGACAGCCTTCATGGGGCATTATGTGTGTGTCGGGGGGGGGACAGCCTTCATGGGGCATTATGTGTGTGTGTCGAGGGGGGGACAGCCTTCATGGGGCATTATGTGTGTGTGTGGGGGGGACAGCCTTCATGGGGCATTATGTGTGTGTCGGGGGGGGGACAGCCTTCATGGGGCATTATGTGTGTGTCAGGGGGGGGACAGCCTTCATGGGGCATTATGTGTGTGTGTGTCGGGGGGGGGACAGCCTTCATGGGGCATTATGTGTGTGTGTCGGGGGGGGACAGCCTTCATGGGGCATTATGTGTGTGTGTGGGGGGGGACAGCCTTCATGGGGCATTATGTGTGTGTGTGTGGGGGGGGGGACAGCCTTCATGGGGCATTATGTGTGTGTGTGGGGGGGGACAGCCTTCATGGGGCATTATGTGTGTGTGTGGGGGGGACAGCCTTCATGGGGCATTATGTGTGTGTGTGGGGGGGGGACAGCCTTCATGGGGCATTATGTGTGTGTGTGGGGGGGGGGGACAGCCTGCATGGGGCATTATATGGGGGGGGGAGTGACATCCTGCATGGGGCATTATGTGTGTGTGGGGGGGGGACAGCCTTCATGGGGCATTATGTGTGTGTGTGGGGGGGGGGGACAGCCTTCATGGGGCATTATGTGTGTGTGTGTGGGGGGGACAGCCTGCATGGGGCATTATATGGGGGGGGGAGTGACATCCTGCATGGGGCATTATGTGTGTGTGGGGGGGGACAGCCTTCATGGGGCATTATGTGTGTGTGTGTGGGGGGGACAGCCTGCATGGGGCATTATATGGGGGGGGGGAGTGACATCCTGCATGGGGCATTATGTGGGGGAGGGAAGTGACATCCTGCATGGGGCATTGTGTGAGTCGGGGGGACAGCCAGCATGGGGCATTAGGTGAAGGGGGGCACAGCCTGCATGGAGCGCTATATGGGGGCCAGTATCCTGTATGGAGCGTTATATGAGCGCCAGTTTTCTGTATGGAGCATTATATGGGGGCCAGTATTCTGCATGGAGCGTTATATATGGCCCATAATACTGTATGGAGGACTACACTGTCTTGTCTGCACTGTGCGCTGCAAGGATTAACTGGTTTCTAAGCTTTTGTAGAATTTACTATAAATATCGCTCATGTAATGTAAGAAGTGAAATCTGTGGCATTGTACTATATATATACAGCACAGACCAAAAGTTTGGACACACCTTCTCATTTAAAGATTTTTCTGTATTTTCATGACTTTGAAAATTGTACATTCACACTGAAGGCATCAAAACTATGAATTACCACATGTGGAATTATATACTTAACAAAAAAGTGTGAAACAACTGAAAGTATGTCTTATATTCTAGGTTCTTCAAAGTAGCCACCTTTTGCTTTGATGACTGCTTTGCACACTCTTGGCATTCTCTTGATGAGCTTCAAGAGGTAGTAACCGGAAATGGTCTTCCAACAATCTTGAAGGAGTTCCCAGAGATGCTTAGCACTTGTTGGCCCTTTTGCCTTCACGCTGCGGTCCAGCTCACCCCAAACCATCTCGATTGGGTTCAGGTCTGGTGACTGTGGAGGCCAGGTCATCTGGCGCAGCACCCCATCACTCTCCTTCTTGGTCAAATAGCCCTTACACAGCCTGGAGGTGTGTTTGGGGTCATTGTCCTGTTGAAAAATAAATGATGGTCCAACTAAACGCAAACCGGATGGAATAGCATGCCGCTGCAAGATGCTGTGGTAGCCATGCTGGGTCAGTATGCCTTCAATTTTGAATAAATCCCCAACAGTGTCACCAGCAAAGCACCCCCACACCATCACACCTCCTCCTCCATGCTTCACGGTGGGAACCAGGCATGTAGAGTCCATCCGTTCACCTTTTCTGCATCGCACAAAGACACGGTGGTTGGAACCAAAGATCTGAAATTTGGACTCATCAGACCAAAGCACATATTTCCACTGGTCTAATGTCCATTCCTGGTGTTCTTTAGCCCAATCAAGTCTCTTCTGCTTGTTGCCTATCCTTAGCAGTGGTTTCCTAGCAGCTATTTTACCATGAAGGTCGGCTGCACAAAGTCTCCTCTTAACAGTTGTTGTAGAGATGTGTCTGCTGCTAGAACTCTGTGTGGCATTGACCTGGTCTCTAATCTGAGCTGCTGTTAACCTGCGATTTCTGAGGCTGGTGACTCAGATAAACTTATCCTTAGAAGCAGAGGTGACTCTTGGTCTTCCTTTCCTAGGGCGGTCCTCATGTGAGCCAGTTTCTTTGTAGCGCTTGATGGTTTTTGCAACTGCACTTGGGGACACTTTCAAAGTTTGCCCAATTTTTCGCACTGACTGACCTTCATTTCTTAAAGTAATGATGGCCACTCGTTTTTCTTTACTTAGCTGCTTTTTTCTTGTCATAATACAAATTCTGACAGTCTATTCAGTAGGACTATCAGCTGTGTATCCACCAGACTTCTGCACAACACAACTGATGGTCCCAACCCCATTTATAAGGCAAGAAATTCCACTTATGAAACCTGACAGGGCACACCTGTGAAGTGAAAACCATTTCCGGTTACTACCTCTTGAAGCTCATCAAGAGAATGCCAAGAGTGTGCAAAGCAGTCATCAAAGCAAAAGGTGGCTACTTTGAAGAACCTAGAATATAAGACATATTTTCAGTTGTTTCACACTTTTTTGTTAAGTATATAATTCCACATGTGCTAATTCATAGTTTTGATGCCTTCAGTGTGAATGTACAATTTTCAAAGTCATGAAAATACAAAAAAATCTTTAAATGAGAAGGTGTGTCCAAACTTTTGGTCTGTACTGTATATATATATATATATATATATATATATATATCTTTCTCTGCGGTATCTGTACATCATGAATCATGGTATGTGTTAAAGGGGCCCACTGAGACTCTTTTGCCCAGGGCCCACAAAAACCTGGAGCCGGCCCTGGGTTATGGTCCTGTCCTAGTGTGTGAGCTTCTTCCATTAGGTTATGGTCCTTTCCTAGTGTGCGGGCTTGTTCCATTAGGTTATGGTCCTGTTCTAGTGTGCGGGCTTCTTCCATTAGGTTATGGTCCTGTTCTAGTGTGCGGGCTTGTTCCATTAGGTTATGGTTCTGTCTTAGTGTGCGGCCTTCTTCCATTAGGTTATGGTTCTGTCTTAGTGTGCGGGCTTGTTCCATTAGGTTATGGTCCTGTCTTAGTGTGCGGCCTTCTTCCATTAGGTTATGGTTCTGTCTTAGTGTGCGGGCTTGTTCCATTAGGTTATGGTACTGGCTTAGTGTGCGGGCTTGTTCCATTAGGTTATGGTACTGGCTTAGTGTGCTGGCTTGTTCCATTAGGTTATGGTACTGGCTTAGTGTGCGGGCTTGTTCCATTAGGTTATGGCCATGTTCTAGTGTGTGGGCTTGTTCCATTAGGTTATGGTCCTGTCCTAGTGTTTGGGCTTGTTCCATTAGGTTATTGTCCTGTCCTAGTGTGTGTGCTTGTTCCATTAGGTTATGGTCCTGTCCTAGTGTGCGGGCTTTTTCCATTAGGTTATGGTCCTATCCTAGTGTTTGGGCTTGTTCCATTAGGTTATGGTCCTGTCCTAGTGTGCGGGCTTTTTCCATTAGGTTATGGTCCTGTCCTAGTGTTTGGGCTTGTTCCATTAGGTTATGGTCCTGTCTTAGTGTGTGGGCTTGTTCCATAAGGTTATGGTCCTGTCCTAGTGTGCGGGCTTGTTCCATAAGGCTATGGTCCTGTCCTAGTGTGCGGGCTTGTTACATAAGGTTATGGTCCTGTCCTAGTGTGCGGGCTTGCTCCATAAGGTTATGGTTCTGTCCTAGTGTGCGGGCTTGTTCCATAAGGTTATGGTCCTGTCTTAGTGTGCGGGCTTGTTCCATTAGGTTATGGTCCTGCCTTATTGTACGCGCTTGTTTCATTAGGTTATGTTCCTGTCTTAGTGTACGGGCTTGTTCCATAAGGTTATGGTCCTGTCTTAGTGTGCGGGCTTGTTCCATTAGGTTATGGTCCTGTTCTAGTGTGCGGGCTTGTTCCATTAGGTTATGGTCCTGTCCTAGTGTGTGGGCTTGTTCTATTAGGTTATGGTCTTGTCTTAGTGTGCGTTCTTGTTCCATTAGGTTATGGTCTTGTCTTAGTGTGTGGGCTTGTTCCGTTAGGTTATGGTCCTGTCCTAGTGTGCGGGCTTGTTCCATTAGGTTATGGTCCTGTCTTAGGGTGTGGGCTTGTTCCATTAGGCTATGGTCCTGTCTTAGTGTGTGCGTTTGTTCCATTAGTTTATGGTCCTCTCCTAGTGTGCGGGCTTGTTTCATTAGGTTATGGTCCTGTCTTAGTGTGCGGGCTTGTTCCATTAGGTTATGGTCCTGTCCTAGTGTGTGGGCTTGTTCTATTAGGTTATTGTCCTGTCCTAGTGTGTGGGCTTGTTCTATTAGGTGATTGTCCTGTCTTAGTGTGCGTGCTTGTTCCATTAGGTTATGGTCTTGTCCTAGTGTGCGGGATTGTTCCATTAGGTTATGGTCCTGTTCTACTGTGCAGGCTTCTTCCATTAGGTTATGGTCCTGTCCTAGTGTGTGGGCTTGTTCCATTAGGTTATGGTCCTGTCCTACTGTGCAGGCTTCTTCCATTAGGTTATGGTCCTGTCCTAGTGTGTGGGCTTGTTCCATTAGGTTATGGTCTTGTCTTAGTGTGCGGGCTTGTTCCATTAGGTTATGGTCCTGTCTTAGTGTGCGGGCTTGTTCCATTAGGTTATGGTCCTGTCCTAGTGTGTGGGCTTGTTCCATTAGGTTATGGTCCTGTTCTAGTGTGTGGGCTTGTTCCATTAGATTATGGTACTGTCTTAGTGTCCGTGCTTGTTCCATTAGGTTATGGTCCTGTCTTAGTGTGCGTTCTTGCTCCATTAGGTTATGGTCCTGTCTTAGTGTGCGGGCTTGTTCCATTAGGTTATGGTCCTGTCCTAGTGTGCGGGCTTGTTCCATTAGGTTATGGTCCTGTCTTAGTGTGTGGGCTTGTTCCATTAGGCTATGGTCCTGTCTTAGTGTGTGGGTTTGTTCCATTAGTTTATGGTCCTGTCCTAGTGTGCGGGCTTGTTTCAGTAGGTTATGGTCCTGTCTTAGTGTGCGGGCTTGTTCCATTAGGTTATGGTCCTGTCCTAGTGTGCGGGCTTGTTCCATTAGGTTATGGTCCTGTCTTAGTGTGTGGGCTTGTTCCATTAGGTTATGGTCTTAGTGTTCCATTAGGTTATGGTTCTGTCTTAGTGTGCGGCCTTGTTCCATTAGGTTATGGTCCTGTCCTAGTGTGTGGGCTTCTTCCATTAGGTTATGGTTCTGTCCTAGTATGCGGGCTTGTTTGATTAGGTTATGTTCCTGTCTCAGTGTGGAGGCTTCTTCCATTAGGTTATGGTCCTATTTTAGTGTGCGGGCTTGTTCCATTAGGTTATGGTCCTGTCCTAGTGTGGAGGCTTCTTCCATTAGGTTATGGTCCTGTCCTAGTGTGTGGGCTTCTTCCATTAGGTTATGGTTCTGTCCTAGTGTGCGGGCTTGTTCCATTAGGTTATGGTCCTGTCTCAGTGTGGAGGCTTCTTCCATTAGGTTATGGTCCTGTTTTAGAGTGCGGGCTTGTTCCATTGGGTTATGGTTCTGTCTTAGTGTGCGGGCTTGTTCCACTAGGTTATGGTCCTGTCTTAGTGTGTGGGCTTGTTCCATTAGGTTATGGTTCTGTCCTAGTGTGCGGGCTTGTTCCATTAGGTTATGGTTCTGTCCTAGTGTGCGGGCTTCTTCCATTAGGTTATGGTTCTGTCTTAGTGTGCGCGCTTCTTCCATTAGGTTATGGTCCTGTCCTAGTGTGCGGGCTTGTTCCATTAGGTTATGGTTCTGTCCTTGTGTGCGGGCTTGTTCCATTAGGTTATGTTTCTGTTCTAGTGTGTGGGCTTGTTCCATTAGGTTATGTTTCTGTCCTAGTGTGCGGGCTTCTTCCATTAGGTTATGGTTCTGTCTTAGTGTGTGGGCTTGTTCCATTAGGTTATGGTCCTGTTCTAGTGTGTGGGCTTGTTCCATTAGGTTATGGTCCTGTCCTAGTGTGTGGGCTTGTTCCATTAGGTTATGGTCCTGTCCTAGTGTGCGGGCTTGTTCCATTAGGTTATGGTCCTGTCCTAGTGTGCGGGCTTGTTCCATTAGGTTATGGTCCTGTCCTAGTGTGTGGGCTTGTTCCATTAGGTTATGGTCCTGTTCTAGTGTGTGGGCTTGTTCCATTAGGTTATGTTCCTGTCCTAGTGTGTGGGCTTGTTCCATTAGGTTATGGTCCTGTTCTAGTGTGCGGGCTTCTTCCATTAGGTTATTGTCCTGTCCTAGTATGTGGGCTTGTTCCATTAGGTTATGGTCCTGTCCTAGTGTGTGGGCTTGTTCCATTAGGTTATGGTTCTGTCTTAGTGTTCGGGCTTGTTCCATTAGGTTATGGTCCTGTCCTAGTGTGCAGGCTTCTTCCATTAGGTTATGGTTCTGTCCTAGTGTGCGGGCTTGTTCCATTAGGTTATGGTCCTGTCTCAGTGTGGAGGCTTCTTCCATTAGGTTATGGTCCTGTTTTAGAGTGCGGGCTTGTTCCATTGGGTTATGGTTCTGTCTTAGTGTGCGGGCTTGTTCCACTAGGTTATGGTCCTGTCTTAGTGTGTGGGCTTGTTCCATTAGGTTATGGTTCTGTCCTAGTGTGCGGGCTTGTTCCATTAGGTTATGGTTCTGTCCTAGTGTGCGGGCTTCTTCCATTAGGTTATGGTTCTGTCTTAGTGTGCGCGCTTCTTCCATTAGGTTATGGTCCTGTCCTAGTGTGCGGGCTTGTTCCATTAGGTTATGGTTCTGTCCTAGTGTGCGGGCTTGTTCCATTAGGTTATGTTTCTGTTCTAGTGTGTGGGCTTGTTCCATTAGGTTATGTTTCTGTCCTAGTGTGCGGGCTTCTTCCATTAGGTTATGGTTCTGTCTTAGTGTGTGGGCTTGTTCCATTAGGTTATGGTCCTGTTCTAGTGTGTGGGCTTGTTCCATTAGGTTATGGTCCTGTCCTAGTGTGTGGGCTTGTTCCATTAGGTTATGGTCCTGTCCTAGTGTGCGGGCTTGTTCCATTAGGTTATGGTCCTGTCCTAGTGTGTGGGCTTGTTCCATTAGGTTATGGTCCTGTTCTAGTGTGTGGGCTTGTTCCATTAGGTTATGTTCCTGTCCTAGTGTGTGGGCTTGTTCCATTAGGTTATGGTCCTGTTCTAGTGTGCGGGCTTCTTCCATTAGGTTATTGTCCTGTCCTAGTATGTGGGCTTGTTCTATTAGGTTATGGTCCTGTCCTAGTGTGCGGGCTTGTTCCATTAGGTTATGGTTCTGTCTTAGTGTTCGGGCTTGTTCCATTAGGTTATGGTCCTGTCCTAGTGTGCAGGCTTCTTCCATTAGGTTATGGTTCTGTCCTAGTGTGCGGGCTTGTTCCATTAGGTTATGGTTCTGTCTTATTGTGCAGGCTTCTTCCATTAAGTTATGGTCCTGTCTTAGTGTGCGGGCTTGTTCCATTAGGTTATGGTCCTGTCCTAGTATGTGGGCTTGTTCCATTAGGTTATGGTCCTGTTCTAGTGTGTGGGCTTGTTCCATTAGGTTATGGTCCTGTCTTAGGGTGTGGGCTTGTTCCATTAGGCTATGGTCCTGTCTTAGTGTGTGGGTTTGTTCCATTAGTTTATGGTCCTCTCCTAGTGTGCGGGCTTGTTTCATTAGGTTATGGTCCTGTCTTAGTGTGCGGGCATGTTCCATTAGGTTATGGTTCTGTCCTAGTGTGTGGGCTTGTTCCATTAGGTTATGGTCCTGTTCTAGTGTGTAGGCTTGTTCCATTAGGTTATGGTCCTGTCCTAGTGTGTGGGCTTGTTCCATTAGGTCATGGTCCTGTCCTAGTGTGCGGGCTTGTTCCATTAGGTTATGGTCCTGTTTTAGTGTGTGGGCTTGTTCCATTAGGTTATGGTCCTGTTCTAGTGTGCAGGCTTGTTCCATTAGGTTATGGTTCTGTCTTAGTGTGTGGGCTTGTTCCGTTAGGTTATGGTCCTGTTCTAGTGTGTGGGCTTGTTCCATTAGGTTATGGTTCTGTCTTAGTGTGTGGGCTTGTTCCATTAGGTTATGGTCCTGTTCTAGTGTGCGGGCTTCTTCCATTAGGTTATGGTCCTGTCCTAGTGTGCGGGCTTCATCCATTAGGTTATGGTCCTGTCCTAGTGTGCGGGCTTGTTCCATTAGGTTATGTTCCTGTCTTAGTGTGCAGGCTTGTTCCATTAGGTTATGGTTCTGTCTTAGTGTGTGGGCTTGTTCCATTAGGTTATGGTCCTGTCCTAGTGTATGGGCTTGTTCCATTAGGTTATGGTCCTGTCCTAGTGTGTGGGCATGTTCCATTAGGTTATTGTCCTGTCCTAGTGTGCGGGCTTGTTCCATTAGGTTATGGTCCTGTCTTAGTGTGCGGGCTTCTTCCATTAGGTTATGGTCTTAGTGTTCCATTAGGTTATGGTTCTGTCTTAGTGTGCGGCCTTGTTCCATTAGGTTATGGTCTTAGTGTTCCATTAGGTTATGGTTCTATCTTAGTGTGCGGCCTTGTTGCATTAGGTTATGGTCCTGTCCTAGTGTGTGGGCTTCTTCCATTAGGTTATTGTCTTAGTGTTCCATTAGGTTATGGTTCTGTCTTAGTGTGCGGCCTTGTTCCAATAGGTTATGGTCCTGTCCTAGTGTGTGGGCTTCTTCCATTAGGTTATGGTTCTGTCCTAGTATGCGGGCTTGTTCCATTAGGTTATGTTCCTGTCTCAGTGTGGAGGCTTCTTCCATTAGGTTATGGTCCTGTTTTAGTGTGCGGGCTTGTTCCATTAGGTTATTGTCCTGTCCTAGTGTGGAGGCTTCTTCCATTAGTTTATGGTCCTGTCCTAGTGTGTGGGCTTCTTCCATTAGGTTATGGTTCTGTCATAGTGTGCGGGCTTGTTCCATTAGGTTATGGTCCTGTCTCAGTGTGGAGGCTTGTTCCATTAGGTTATTGTCCTGTTTTAGAGAGCGGGCTTGTTCCATTAGGTTATGGTTCTGTCTTAGTGTGCGGGCTTGTTCCACTAGGTTATGGTCCTGTCTTAGTGTGCGGGCTTGTTCCATTAGGTTATGGTCCTGTCCTAGTGTGCGGGCTTGTTCCATTAGGTTATGGTTCTGTCCTAGTGTGCGGGCTTCTTCCATTAGGTTATGGTTCTGTCTTAGTGTGCGCGCTTGTTCCATTAGGTTATGGTCCTGTCCTAGTGTGCGGGCTTGTTCCATTAGGTTATGGTTCTGTCCTAGTGTGCGGGCTTGTTCCATTAGGTTATGTTTCTGTTCTAGTGTGTGGGCTTGTTCCATTAGGTTATGTTTCTATCCTAGTGTGCGGGCTTCTTCCATTAGGTTATGGTTCTGTCTTAGTGTGTGGGCTTGTTCCATTAGGTTATGGTCCTGTTCTAGTGTGTGGGCTTGTTCCATTAGGTTATGGTCCTGTCCTAGTATGTGGGCTTGTTCCATTAGGTTATGGTCCTGTCCTAGTGTGCGGGCTTGTTCCATTAGGTTATGGTCCTGTCCTAGTGTGTGGGCTTGTTCCATTAGGTTATGGTCCTGTCCTAGTGTGTGGGCTTGTTCCATTAGGTTATGGTCCTGTTCTAGTGTGTGGGCTTGTTCCATTAGGTTATGTTCCTGTCCTAGTGTGTGGGCTTGTTCCATTAGGTTATGGTCCTGTTCTAGTGTGCGGGCTTGTTCCATTAGGTTATTGTCCTGTCCTAGTATGTGGGCTTGTTCCATTAGGTTATGTTCCTGTCCTAGTGTGCGGGCTTGTTCCATTAGGTTATTGTTCTGTCTTAGTGTGCAGGTTTGTTCCATAAGGTTATGGTCCTGTCTTAGTGTGCGGGCTTGTTCCATTAGGTTATGGTCATGTCTTAGTGTGCGGGCTTCTTCCATTAGGTTATGGTCCTGTCCTAGTGTGCGGGCTTGTTCCATTAGGTTATGGTTCTGTCTTAGTGTGCGGGCTTGTTCCATTAGGTTATGGTCCTGTCCTTGTGTGCGGGCTTGTTCCATTAGGTTATGGTTCTGTCCTAGTGTGCGGTCTTGTTCCATTAGGTTATGGTTCTGTCTTAGTGTGCGGGCTTGTTCCATTAGCTTATTGTTCTGTCTTAGTGTGCAGGTTTTTTCCATAAGGTTATGGTCCTGTCTTAGTGTGCGGGCTTCTTCCATTAGGTTATGGCCCTGTCCTAGTGTGCGGGTTTGTTCCATTAGGTTATGGTCCTGTCCTAGTGTGCGGGTTTGTTCCATTAGGTTATGGTCCTGTCTTAGTGTGTGGGCTTGTTCCATTAGGCTATGGTCCTGTCTTAGTGTGTGGGTTTGTTCCATTAGTTTATGGTCCTGTCCTAGTGTGTGGGCTTGTTCCATTAGGTTATGGTCCTGTTCTAGTGTGTGGGCTTGTTCCATTAGGTTATGTTCCTGTCCTAGTGTGTGGGCTTGTTCCATTAGGTTATGGTCCTGTTCTAGTGTGCGGGCTTGTTCCATTAGGTTATGGTTCTGTCTTAGTGTTCGGGCTTGTTCCATTAGGTTATGGTCCTGTCCTAGTGTGCAGGCTTCTTCCATTAGGTTATGGTTCTGTCCTAGTGTGCGGGCTTGTTCCATTAGGTTATGGTTCTGTCTTATTGTGCAGGCTTCTTCCATTAAGTTATGGTCCTGTCTTAGTGTGCGGGCTTGTTCCATTAGGTTATGGTCCTGTCCTAGTATGTGGGCTTGTTACATTAGGTTATGGTCCTGTTCTAGTGTGTGGGCTTGTTCCATTAGGTTATGGTCCTGTCTTAGGGTGTGGGCTTGTTCCATTAGGCTATGGTCCTGTCTTAGTGTGTGGGTTTGTTCCATTAGTTTATGGTCCTCTCCTAGTGTGCGGGCTTGTTTCATTAGGTTATGGTCCTGTCTTAGTGTGCGGGCATGTTCCATTAGGTTATGGTTCTGTCCTAGTGTGCGGGCTTGTTTCATTAGGTTATTGTTCTGTCTTAGTGTGCAGGTTTGTTCCATAAGGTTATGGTCCTGTCTTTGTGTGCGGGCTTGTTCCATTAGGTTATGGTCATGTCTTAGTGTGCGGGCTTCTTCCATTAGGTTATGGTCCTGTCCTAGTGTGCGGGCTTGTTCCATTAGGTTATGGTTCTGTCTTAGTGTGCGGGCTTGTTCCATTAGGTTATGGTCCTGTTCTAGTGTGTGGGCTTGTTCCATTAGGTTATGGTCCTGTCCTAGTGTGCGGGCTTGTTCCATTAGGTTATGATTCTGTCCTAGTGTGCGGGCTTGTTCCATTAGGTTATGGTTCTGTCTTAGTGTGCAGGCTTCTTCCATTAGGTTATGGTCCTGTCTTAGTGTGCGGGCTTGTTCCATTAGGTTATTGTTCTGTCTTAGTATGCAGGTTTGTTCCATAAGGTTATGGTCCTGTCTTAGTGTGCGGGCTTGTTCCATTAGGTTATGGTCATGTCTTAGTGTGCGGGCTTCTTCCATTAGGTTATGGCCCTGTCCTAGTGTGCGGGTTTGTTCCATTAGGTTATGGTCCTGTCCTAGTGTGCGGGTTTGTTCCATTAGGTTATGGTCCTGTCCTAGTGTGCAGGCTTGTTCCATTAGGTTATGGTCCTGTTCTAGTGTGTGGGCTTGTTCCATTAGGTTATGGTCCTGTCCTAGTGTGTGGGCTTGTTCCATTAGGTTATGGTCCTGTCCTAGTGTGCGGGCTTGTTCCATTAGGTTATGGTCCTGTTTTAGTGTGTGGGCTTGTTCCATTAGGTTATGGTCCTGTTCTAGTGTGCAGGCTTGTTCCATTAGGTTATGGTTCTGTCTTAGTGTGTGGGCTTGTTCCGTTAGGTTATGGTCCTGTTCTAGTGTGCGGGCTTGTTCCATTAGGTTATGGTTCTGTCTTAGTGTGTGGGCTTGTTCCATTAGGTTATGGTCCTGTTCTAGTGTGCGGGCTTCTTCCATTAGGTTATGGTCCTGTCCTAGTGTGCGGGCTTCATCCATTAGGTTATGGTCCTGTCCTAGTGTGCGGGCTTGTTCCATTAGGTTATGGTCCTGTCCTAGTGTGCAGGCTTGTTCCATTAGGTTATGGTTCTGTCTTAGTGTGTGGGCTTGTTCCATTAGGTTATGGTCCTGTCCTAGTGTATGGGCTTGTTCCATTAGGTTATGGTCCTGTCCTAGTGTGTGGGCATGTTCCATTAGGTTATTGTCCTGTCCTAGTGTGCGGGCTTGCTCCATTAGGTTATGGTCCTGTCTTAGTGTGCAGGCTTTTTCTATTAGGTTATGGTCCTGTGTTAGTGTGTGTGCTTCTTCCATTAGGTTATGGTCTTAGTGTTCCATTAGGTTATGGTTCTGTCTTAGTGTGCGGCATTGTTCCATTAGGTTATGGTCTTAGTGTTCCATTAGGTTATGGTTCTATCTTAGTGTGCGGCCTTGTTCCATTAGGTTATGGTCCTGTCCTAGTGTGTGGGCTTCTTCCATTAGGTTATTGTCTTAGTGTTCCATTAGGTTATGGTTCTGTCTTAGTGTGCGGCCTTGTTCCATTAGGTTATGGTCCTGTCCTAGTGTGTGGGCTTCTTCCATTAGGTTATGGTTCTGTCCTAGTATGCGGGCTTGTTCCATTAGGTTATGTTCCTGTCTCAGTGTGGAGGCTTCTTCCATTAGGTTATGGTCCTGTTTTAGTGTGTGGGCTTGTTCCATTAGGTTATTGTCCTGTCCTAGTGTGGAGGCTTCTTCCATTAGGTTATGGTCCTGTCCTAGTGTGCGGGCTTGTTCCATTAGGTTATGGTTCTGTCCTAGTGTGCGGGCTTCTTCCATTAGGTTATGGTTCTGTCTTAGTGTGCGCGCTTGTTCCATTAGGTTATGGTCCTGTCCTTGTGTGCGGGCTTGTTCCATTAGGTTATGGTTCTGTCCTAGTGTGCGGGCTTGTTCCATTAGGTTATGTTTCTGTTCTAGTGTGTGGGCTTGTTCCATTAGGTTATGTTTCTGTCCTAGTGTGCGGGCTTCTTCCATTAGGTTATGGTTCTGTCTTAGTGTGTGGGCTTGTTCCATTAGGTTATGGTCCTGTTCTAGTGTGTGGGCTTGTTCCATTAGGTTATGGTCCTGTCCTAGTGTGTGGGCTTGTTCCATTAGGTTATGGTCCTGTCCTAGTGTGCGGGCTTGTTCCATTAGGTTATGGTCCTGTCCTAGTGTGTGGGCTTGTTCCATTAGGTTATGGTCCTGTCCTAGTGTGTGGGCTTGTTCCATTAGGTTATGGTCCTGTTCTAGTGTGTGGGCTTGTTCCATTAGGTTATGTTCCTGTCCTAGTGTGTGGGCTTGTTCCATTAGGTTATGGTCCTGTTCTAGTGTGCGGGCTTGTTCCATTAGGTTATGGTTCTGTCTTAGTGTTCGGGCTTGTTCCATTAGGTTATGGTCCTGTCCTAGTGTGCAGGCTTCTTCCATTAGGTTATGGTTCTGTCCTAGTGTGCGGGCTTGTTCCATTAGGTTATGGTTCTGTCTTATTGTGCAGGCTTCTTCCATTAAGTTATGGTCCTGTCTTAGTGTGCGGGCTTGTTCCATTAGGTTATGGTCCTGTCCTAGTATGTGGGCTTGTTCCATTAGGTTATGGTCCTGTTCTAGTGTGTGGGCTTGTTCCATTAGGTTATGGTCCTGTCTTAGGGTGTGGGCTTGTTCCATTAGGCTATGGTCCTGTCTTAGTGTGTGGGTTTGTTCCATTAGTTTATGGTCCTCTCCTAGTGTGCGGGCTTGTTTCATTAGGTTATGGTCCTGTCTTAGTGTGCGGGCATGTTCCATTAGGTTATGGTTCTGTCCTAGTGTGTGGGCTTGTTTCATTAGGTTATTGTTCTGTCTTAGTGTGCAGGTTTGTTCCATAAGGTTATGGTCCTGTCTTTGTGTGCGGGCTTGTTCCATTAGGTTATGGTCATGTCTTAGTGTGCGGGCTTCTTCCATTAGGTTATGGTCCTGTCCTAGTGTGCGGGCTTGTTCCATTAGGTTATGGTTCTGTCCTAGTGTGCGGGCTTGTTCCATTAGGTTATGATTCTGTCCTAGTGTGCGGGCTTGTTCCATTAGGTTATGGTTCTGTCTTAGTGTGCAGGCTTCTTCCATTAGGTTATGGTCCTGTCTTAGTGTGCGGGCTTGTTCCATTAGGTTATTGTTCTGTCTTAGTGTGCAGGCTTGTTCCATTAGGTTATGGTCCTGTCCTAGTGTGCGGGCTTGTTCCATTAGGTTATGATTCTGTCCTAGTGTGCGGGCTTGTTCCATTAGGTTATGGTTCTGTCTTAGTGTGCAGGCTTCTTCCATTAGGTTATGGTCCTGTCTTAGTGTGCGGGCTTGTTCCATTAGGTTATTGTTCTGTCTTAGTGTGCGGGCTTGTTCCATTAGGTTATGGTTCTGTCTTAGTGTGCAGGCTTGTTCCATTAGGTTATGGTCCTGTCCTAGTGTGCGGGCTTGTTCCATTAGGTTATGATTCTGTCCTAGTGTGCGGGCTTGTTCCATTAGGTTATGGTTCTGTCTTAGTGTGCAGGTTTGTTCCATAAGGTTATGGTCCTGTCTTAGTGTGCGGGCTTGTTCCATTAGGTTATGGTCATGTCTTAGTGTGCGGGCTTCTTCCATTAGGTTATGGCCCTGTCCTAGTGTGCGGGTTTGTTCCATTAGGTTATGGTCCTGTCCTAGTGTGCGGGTTTGTTCCATTAGGTTATGGTCCTGTTCTAGTGTGCAGGCTTGTTCCATTAGGTTATGGTCCTGTTCTAGTGTGTGGGCTTGTTCCATTAGGTTATGGTCCTGTCCTAGTGTGTGGGCTTGTTCCATTAGGTTATGGTCCTGTCCTAGTGTGCGGGCTTGTTCCATTAGGTTATGGTTCTGTCCTAGTGTGTGGGCTTGTTTCATTAGGTTATTGTTCTGTCTTAGTGTGCAGGTTTGTTCCATAAGGTTATGGTCCTGTCTTTGTGTGCGGGCTTGTTCCATTAGGTTATGGTCATGTCTTAGTGTGCGGGCTTCTTCCATTAGGTTATGGTCATGTCTTAGTGTGCGGGCTTCTTCCATTAGGTTATGGTCCTGTCCTAGTGTGCGGGCTTGTTCCATTAGGTTATGGTTCTGTCCTAGTGTGCGGGCTTGTTCCATTAGGTTATGATTCTGTCCTAGTGTGCGGGCTTGTTCCATTAGGTTATGGTTCTGTCTTAGTGTGCAGGCTTCTTCCATTAGGTTATGGTCCTGTCTTAGTGTGCGGGCTTGTTCCATTAGGTTATTGTTCTGTCTTAGTGTGCAGGCTTGTTCCATTAGGTTATGGTCCTGTCCTAGTGTGCGGGCTTGTTCCATTAGGTTATGATTCTGTCCTAGTGTGCGGGCTTGTTCCATTAGGTTATGGTTCTGTCTTAGTGTGCAGGCTTCTTCCATTAGGTTATGGTCCTGTCTTAGTGTGCGGGCTTGTTCCATTAGGTTATTGTTCTGTCTTAGTGTGCGGGCTTGTTCCATTAGGTTATGGTTCTGTCTTAGTGTGCAGGCTTGTTCCATTAGGTTATGGTCCTGTCCTAGTGTGCGGGCTTGTTCCATTAGGTTATGATTCTGTCCTAGTGTGCGGGCTTGTTCCATTAGGTTATGGTTCTGTCTTAGTGTGCAGGTTTGTTCCATAAGGTTATGGTCCTGTCTTAGTGTGCGGGCTTGTTCCATTAGGTTATGGTCATGTCTTAGTGTGCGGGCTTCTTCCATTAGGTTATGGCCCTGTCCTAGTGTGCGGGTTTGTTCCATTAGGTTATGGTCCTGTCCTAGTGTGCGGGTTTGTTCCATTAGGTTATGGTCCTGTTCTAGTGTGCAGGCTTGTTCCATTAGGTTATGGTCCTGTTCTAGTGTGTGGGCTTGTTCCATTAGGTTATGGTCCTGTCCTAGTGTGTGGGCTTGTTCCATTAGGTTATGGTCCTGTCCTAGTGTGCGGGCTTGTTCCATTAGGTTATGGTCCTGTTTTAGTGTGTGGGCTTGTTCCATTAGGTTATGGTCCTGTTCTAGTGTGCAGGCTTGTTCCATTAGGTTATGGTTCTGTCTTAGTGTGTGGGCTTGTTCCGTTAGGTTATGGTCCTGTTCTAGTGTGCGGGCTTGTTCCATTAGGTTATGGTTCTGTCTTAGTGTGTGGGCTTGTTCCATTAGGTTATGGTCCTGTTCTAGTGTGTGGGCTTCTTCCATTAGGTTATGGTCCTGTCCTAGTGTGCGGGCTTCATCCATTAGGTTATGGTCCTGTCCTAGTGTGCAGGCTTGTTCCATTAGGTTATGGTTCTGTCTTAGTGTGTGGGCTTGTTCCATTAGGTTATGGTCCTGTCCTAGTGTATGGGCTTGTTCCATTAGGTTATGGTCCTGTCCTAGTGTGTGGGCATGTTCCATTAGGTTATTGTCCTGTCCTAGTGTGCGGGCTTGTTCCATTAGGTTATGGTCCTGTCTTAGTGTGCAGGCTTTTTCTATTAGGTTATGGTCCTGTGTTAGTGTGTGTGCTTCTTCCATTAGGTTATGGTCTTAGTGTTCCATTAGGTTATGGTTCTGTCTTAGTGTGCTGCATTGTTCCATTAGGTTATGGTCTTAGTGTTCCATTAGGTTATGGTTCTATCTTAGTGTGTGGCCTTGTTCCATTAGGTTATGGTCCTGTCCTAGTGTGTGGGCTTCTTCCATTAGGTTATTGTCTTAGTGTTCCATTAGGTTATGGTTCTGTCTTAGTGTGCGACCTTGTTCCATTAGGTTATGGTCCTGTCCTAGTGTGTGGGCTTCTTCCATTAGGTTATGGTTCTGTCCTAGTATGCGGGCTTGTTCCATTAGGTTATGTTCCTGTCTCAGTGTGGAGGCTTCTTCCATTAGGTTATGGTCCTGTTTTAGTGTGTGGGCTTGTTCCATTAGGTTATTGTCCTGTCCTAGTGTGGAGGCTTCTTCCATTAGGTTATGGTCCTGTCCTAGTGTGTGGGCTTCTTCCATTAGGTTATGGTTCTGTCATAGTGTGCGGGCTTGTTCCATTAGGTTATGGTCCTGTCTCAGTGTGGAGGCTTCTTCCATTAGGTTATTGTCCTGTTTTAGAGTGCGGGCTTGTTCCATTAGGTTATGGTTCTGTCTTAGTGTGCGGGCTTGTTCCACTAGGTTATGGTCCTGTCTTAGTGTGCGGGCTTGTTCCATTAGGTTATGGTCCTGTCCTAGTGTGCGGGCTTGTTCCATTAGGTTATGGTTCTGTCCTAGTGTGCGGGCTTCTTCCATTAGGTTATGGTTCTGTCTTAGTGTGCGCGCTTGTTCCATTAGGTTATGGTCCTGTCCTAGTGTGCGGGCTTGTTCCATTAGGTTATGGTTCTGTCCTAGTGTGCGGGCTTGTTCCATTAGGTTATGTTTCTGTTCTAGTGTGTGGGCTTGTTCCATTAGGTTATGTTTCTGTCCTAGTGTGCGGGCTTCTTCCATTATGTTATGGTTCTGTCTTAGTGTGTGGGCTTGTTCCATTAGGTTATGGTCCTGTTCTAGTGTGTGGGCTTGTTCCATTAGGTTATGGTCCTGTCCTAGTATGTGGGCTTGTTCCATTAGGTTATGGTCCTGTCCTAGTGTGCGGGCTTGTTCCATTAGGTTATGGTCCTGTCCTAGTGTGTGGGCTTGTTCCATTAGGTTATGGTCCTGTCCTAGTGTGTGGGCTTGTTCCATTAGGTTATGGTCCTGTTCTAGTGTGTGGGCTTGTTCCATTAGGTTATGTTCCTGTCCTAGTGTGTGGGCTTGTTCCATTAGGTTATGGTCCTGTTCTAGTGTGCGGGCTTGTTCCATTAGGTTATTGTCCTGTCCTAGTATGTGGGCTTGTTCCATTAGGTTATGGTCCTGTCCTAGTGTGCGGGCTTGTTCCATTAGGTTATGGTTCTGTCTTAGTGTGCGGGCTTGTTCCATTAGGTTATGGTCCTGTCCTAGTGTGCGGGCTTGTTCCATTAGGTTATGGTTCTGTCCTAGTGTGCGGGCTTGTTCCATTAGGTTATGGTTCTGTCTTAGTGTGCAGGCTTCTTCCATTAGGTTATGGTCCTGTCTTAGTGTGCGGGCTTGCTCCATTAGGTTATTGTTCTGTCTTAGTGTGCAGGTTTGTTCCATAAGGTTATGGTCCTGTCTTAGTGTGCGGGCTTGTTCCATTAGGTTATGGTCATGTCTTAGTGTGCGGGCTTCTTCCATTAGGTTATGGTCCTGTCCTAGTGTGCGGGCTTGTTCCATTAGGTTATGGTTCTGTCTTAGTGTGCGGGCTTGTTCCATTAGGTTATGGTCCTGTCCTAGTGTGCGGGCTTGTTCCATTAGGTTATGGTTCTGTCCTAGTGTGCGGGCTTGTTCCATTAGGTTATGGTTCTGTCTTAGTGTGCAGGCTTCTTCCATTAGGTTATGGTCCTGTCTTAGTGTGCGGGCTTGCTTCATTAGGTTATTGTTCTGTCTTAGTGTGCAGGTTTGTTCCATAAGGTTATGGTCCTGTCTTAGTGTGCGGGCTTGTTCCATTAGGTTATGGTCATGTCTTAGTGTGCGGGCTTCTTCCATTAGGTTATGGTCCTGTCCTAGTGTGCGGGCTTGTTCCATTAGGTTATGGTTCTGTCTTAGTGTGCGGGCTTGTTCCATTAGGTTATGGTCCTGTCCTAGTGTGCGGGCTTGTTCCATTAGGTTATGGTTCTGTCCTAGTGTGCGGGCTTGTTCCATTAGGTTATGGTTCTGTCTTAGTGTGCAGGCTTCTTCCATTAGGTTATGGTCCTGTCTTAGTGTGCGGGCTTGTTCCATTAGCTTATTGTTCTGTCTTAGTGTGCAGGTTTTTTCCATAAGGTTATGGTCCTGTCTTAGTGTGCGGGCTTGTTCCATTAGGTTATGGTCATGTCTTAGTGTGCGGGCTTCTTCCATTAGGTTATGGCCCTGTCCTAGTGTGCGGGTTTGTTCCATTAGGTTATGGTCCTGTCCTAGTGTGCGGGTTTGTTCCATTAGGTTATGGTCCTGTCCTAGTGTGCAGGCTTGTTCCATTAGGTTATGGTCCTGTTCTAGTGTGTGGGCTTGTTCCATTAGGTTATGGTCCTGTCCTAGTGTGTGGGCTTGTTCCATTAGGTTATGGTCCTGTCCTAGTGTGCGGGCTTGTTCCATTAGGTTATGGTCCTGTCTTAGTGTGTGGGCTTGTTCCATTAGGTTATGGTCCTGTTCTAGTGTGCAGGCTTGTTCCATTAGGTTATGGTTCTGTCTTAGTGTGTGGGCTTGTTCCGTTAGGTTATGGTCCTGTTCTAGTGTGCGGGCTTGTTCCATTAGGTTATGGTTCTGTCTTAGTGTGTGGGCTTGTTCCATTAGGTTATGGTCCTGTTCTAGTGTGCGGGCTTGTTCCATTAGGTTATGGTCCTGTCCTAGTGTGCGGGCTTCATCCATTAGGTTATGGTCCTGTCCTAGTGTGCGGGCTTGTTCCATTAGGTTATGGTTCTGTCCTAGTGTGCGGGCTTGTTCCATTAGGTTATGGTTCTGTCTTAGTGTGGAGGCTTCTTCCATTAGTTTATGGTCCTGTCTTTGTGTGGAGGCTTCTTCCATTAGCGATAGGATGAGGTTAAGGTCATGCCCTAGCTTGTTCTATTAGAGATTTTTGGTCCCACATTTCGTAGAGGTGTTGTATGTTCCAATTGATGTTTCTGTCCGGTATTACACAGTGATTTCACTCTGTTATTTTTTTCTGCCATAGCCATGTGTCATTCTTGATAGTTAGCCCATTGTAACCTTCATGTATATGTGGAGAAGGTCTTTACATCTTCTCGCAGCCCTGGTTTTGTAGGCAGCCACAGAGGCAGAAATTAGACATTTTTAGCCATGTTGCAAGATAACTGGAGGCATTAATCTGTATGGTTCAGTTAATCTGCTGTGAGCTCTTAATCCCTTCTTCTCCCACTAATCTCAGTCTGTTGTCAGTGTCCTTCTCGATGATCTCTCCTTGCTGTGCGTCCTTTCAGATCTGTACACGTATTCACATTTGCCTAACGTGGTAATGCCATTTTACACAGGCTGAGGATGGACTGAACGAGCATTCATAGGAACATTCAGTTATTGTCCGCCATGTATATGAAAATGAATCAGCCAACAAACGAGCTGCTGAGAACTAGCAAACTATCATTCAACCCCATACAGTTTGCAGATACAGATGATTGTCACACATACAACTTGCTATGTCATGAATCAGCTACTGCCAGAGCACGTGTGAACGAACCCTTACACTACATAGAATGAGGGTGAAGATAGACTATTATGACCCTGTGGTATATTTGGTACATGCATGCAACCTTTCCACTCCCTCGCATGCCTGGAGGTATCTCATACTCAGAAACCTTCTGGCTTCGTAGAATGTGTTTCTTTTCTATATTTATCACACAGTTCATCCATCTACCAGCATCTCCCCTTCATAATGTCTACTCACTTCTTGCCAGTCACTTCCAGTTTAGAGACTTTACTTGAGAGACTGGTCCAACTGGATGGTTTTGTACGGCCCTAAGGGCAGGAGAAAAACAAAGTGAACTAGAAAAAAACAGAGTTTGCTAACATGGACAAACTGCACCATTCTGTAGAACATCTTGTATCTTCACATGTTCTTTATAAATAGGGTTCCTGGATGTCCTGAACCATGTTAATTTCCAGGAATTAGGCCTCATGCACACCGCAGAGTCAGAGATCAGAGCTAGTGGGGAGCCACCACATAGTCATGTACTCCTAAGCCAACACAAGACTCCAGGAGTGAACTGAGGAAAGAGCAGATTCAAGGACTACTGTCACCATCAGGAAACATGGACCAGAATAGCGGAGTAGCAAAGTATTATGACATTTGTAACACTATCAGTACGGTTGGGACATCAGCTATGGTAGAATGCTTCACGTCTATACAGTAGCAAGGGACAATTTGCCTCGTTACCCGACATTAAACCTGGAGATGACAAACCTGTGGTCTCACAGTGGCCAACCAAAGATCAGGTACACAGGGACATAGAATCACATATGTCTCGGGTGAGATGGAAAGAGTCAGTCGGCTTATCCAATTATACATCCACATTGATGCCCCCATACAAATTAGATAGCTGTTGGACAACCTGCTGTCTCTCTTGACTTCCTCATCCATGGGAACCATCGTACTTGTTCCTTTATGGGAGACATCTTTGCCATCCTCCAAACTTCACTGGCAGCAGCTTATCTCTGTAAAGAATAAAAGAATCAGTCATTAGTAATCCAACAGGTCGAATTTGTCAGAAGAGAGTCAAAGGTCCCCATACACAGTAATTTGTTGCCAATCCAGCCAATATTGACGAGTATGGCCAACTTTAGATGTGTATGGGGAACTTTAGGTCAAGCTTTCACCCTGGGCTGGTGAATTCAGGTTTACCTGAAGGTAATATGATGATGTATAGAAATGAGCGAACCTCTCAAGGTTTGATTAGTTTCAGATCGGCGAACTTCCCTATGTTCTCCGAACAATTTGTCAAATACTTCGTTGAACATATCCAAATCCCATTGCAATCAATGGGAGGCAAAAACAAACACATACTGCTCAGGAACCAGTACCAGGCTCTCACGCAGGAGAACCATGAAGAAATACAGCAAGATAAGACTTTGCCCACAATGAAGAACCTTGTAAGCCCTCAGAATCCTCCTGGATGGAAAAAGAAGAATGTTGTGAAGAAAAAACGGAGAGTGGTGGTCATGGGGGATTCCCTGTTGAGAGGAACAGAGGCCGCTATCTGCAGACCAGACATAACCTCAAGAGAAATGTGCTGTCTTCCAGGAGCAAAAATTAATGATGTGTCTGACAGGATATCAAGACTCTTCAGACCTACAGATCACTACCCATTCCTAATACATGTGGGGACAAATGACACCGCAAGAAAGGACCTGGAAACCATCTGCAGTGACTTTGAAGACTTAGGCAAGAAAGTGAAAGAATTGGGAGCGCAGGTGGTCTTCTCATCCATCCTCCCAGTGGATGGCCATGGAACAATGAGGTGGAATAAGATTCTACAGGTGAACAACTGGCTACGTCGATGGTGCCATCAACAAGGATTTGGATTTCTGGATCACGGAATGAATTACCTATATGATGGACTACTTGCTAGAGATGGGGTGCACCTTACGAAGACTGGAAAACATGTATTTGGAAGTCGCCTTGCTACACTCATCAGGAGAGCTTTAAACTAGAACAATGTGGGAAGGGAAGCAAAAGGCCAGAAAAAGCCATACAGCTGACAAATACTATTGAGAATTGGAACTACTAACGCAGGAAAAGGAATATGATGTCATTGGAATCACTGAAACTTGGTGGGACGATACACATGATTGGCATACAAGGCTAAAAGGATACAACTTATCTGCAAGAAACAGACTTGATAAATGAGGAGAAGGTGTCGCATTGTATGTTAGAAAAGCGAATATCTGCACAGAGATTGAAGCTTCAGAGACTGGGAGTTCTGTGGAAACTGTCTGGGTGAGAATACAAGGAGAGAACAATGGAAAGGACACCATTGTAGGCATTTACTACAGGCCATCTGGGCAAGCTGAAGATATGGATGAACTCTTTATGTATCAAATCACCAAGTTCTCCAAAAAATATGACGTAGTAGTCATGGGAGATTTCAACTATCCAGACATTTGTTGGGAATCTCTCTCAAGTAAAACTAACAGGTCAAGCAAATTCTTATCCTCTCTTGCTGACAACTTTATCCTCCAAAAGGTAGGGGAGAAAACAAGGGGATCTGCTACTTTGGATCTAATCCTTATGAACAGGGAGGAAATGGTTGAGGAGGTAAAAGTGGCTGGGACCCTCGGAGGCAGCGATCATTCTATTATAGAATTTTGGATAACTAGAGGTGGAAGACATGTGAAGACTCAAACTTCAAGGTTAGATTTCAGAAAGGCAGATTTTAAGCGACTCAGAAAGAGAATAGGAGGGATCCAATGGCTGGATGTCCTTAAGGACAAAAATGTCCAGGAAGGATGGGAAATTTTAAAAAATTAGATTCTCAAAGCGCAATCGTTAACTATCCCGAAAAGTAGGAAGAATGGGAAGCATTTAAGGAAACCAGGATGGATGAACACAGAACTTAAACACATGCTAAAAAGAAAAAAGAAATGTTTATCAAATGGAAAAAGGGAGGCATATCTAAAGAAGATTATAATGCAGTCTGCAGAACCTGCAGGGCATGTATCAGGTTAGCTAAAGCTGACAATGAATTAAGGCTTGCAAGAGATGTCAAAAGCAATAAAAAATGATTTTGGGGGTATGTCAAAAGTAAAAGAAAAGTCAAAGATGCTATAGGATTTTTACAGGATGAAAATGGTGAAATGGTAAGAAAGGATGTTGAGAAGGCCGAACTTTTTAATTCCTATTTTGCATCTGTTTTCTTTCAGAAAGAAAATGTAACATCAACTGATCTTCACTGTCCTATTAAAGGAATAGAAGAATCCAGGTTATCTGTAAACAGAAAGATTGTGAGGGAATATTTAGCTAACATAAATGAGTTCAAGTCTCCAGGTCCAGATGAATTACACTCCAGAGTACTGAAGGAGATCGTAGAAGAAATTTTAGAACCACTCTCCATAATCTTTGAAAATTCTTGGAGAACAGGAGAAGTCCCAGAAGACTGGAGAAAAGCAAATGTTGTTCCTATCTTCAAAAAGGGGAAGAAGGTGGACCCAGGGAACTATAGGCCGGTGAGTCTGACTTCTATACCAGGAAAGATCTTTGAACAAATTATTAAACAACATGTATGTAAGTACCTGGATAAGAATGAAGTGATTAACCAGAGTCAGCATGGGTTTGTAACTAACAAGTCATGTCAGACTAACTTAATTTCCTTCTATGACAGAATCACTGACTGGGTGGATCAGGGAAATGCTGTCGATATAGTATATCTTGACTTCAGCAAAGCATTTGACAAAGTATCTCACACCATCCTTATTGAAAAAATGACCAAGTATGGAATGGACAAGGCAACTGTTAGGTGGATTCATAACTGGCTTAGTAATCGGACTCAAAGAGTGGTAGTAAATGGCTTCACATCCAGTTGGATGAATGTCTCAAGTGGGGTACCATAGGGCTCTGTCCTGGGACCTGTATTGTTCAACATCTTTATCAATGATTTAGATGAAGGAATTGAGGGTAAACTGATTAAATTTGCTGATGACACAAAGCTAGGAGGGATAGCTAACACTATTGAAGATAGAGAGAGGATTCAAAAAGACCTAAATAAACTGGAGACGTGGGCAGTAACTAACAGAATGGTTTTTAACAGGGAAAAATGCAAAGTACTACATCTGGGCAATAAAAATGAAAAAAGCATATACAAAATGGGAGGAGTAGAGCTAAGCAACAGTACATGTGAAAAAGACTTAGGTATACTAATAGATCATAGACTGAACATGAGTCAACAGTGTGATGCAGCAGCAAAAAAGGCAAATACAATTCTGGGATGTATTAACAGAAGCATACAGTCTAGATCACGTGAAGTCATTATCGGACTTTACTCCTCTTTGGTCAGACCTCATCTGGAATACTACGTCCAGTTTTGGGCACCACATTTTAAAAAAGACATTGACAAACTGGAGCAAGTTCAGAGAAGAGCGACCAGAATGGTGACCGGTCTGTAAACCATGTCCTATGAGGAACGGTTACAGGATTTTGGAATGTTTAGCTTGCAAAAAAGAAGACTAAGAGGAGACTTAATAGCTGTCTACAAATATCTCAAGTGCTGTCACATTGTAGAAGGATCATCTTTAGTCTCATTTGCACAAGGAAAGACTAGAAGCAATGGGATGAAACTGAATGGGAGGAGACACAGATTAGATATTAGAAAACACTGTATGACAGTGAGGAGATCAATGAGTGGAACAGGCGAGAGGTGGTGAGTTCCCCTTCAATGGACGTCTTCAAACAGAGGCTGGACAGACATCTGTCTGAGATGATTTAGTCAATCCTGCTTTGAGCAGGGGGTTGAACCAGATGACCCAGGAGGTCCCCTCCAACTCTACCATTCTATGACATACACAGTGTCTTCAAAGGGACCCAACAGCTGCTAAAACAGCTCAAATTAGGGCAAGACACCAGGAACAGTGGCATCAATTGACCCACAGTACAAATTTTATAATGGCACAACAGCCGTCAGCCTGGGCCATGCATGAGGTATCAGGGTCTTGGCCAGCATTTACAGCTTTCAATTTAACTTCAAATTAAGATGAGGTGGGTGAGGGATCGGTGTTGGTCTGCTGTGCTGGGAGCCCTGATACCACATGCGACAGCCATGCGATCTCCTCTTGCCCCTCTTGAAGCTGGCTGGGTGAGAGGCCCGAATCTATAAATGGAAAAGTGAACAGCTCTTCAGAGTGTCCAAGTGTGGGATCAGTGGTCTCTGGGTACTCGGCATAGTGGGAGGAAGGAGGATCAGGGTGAGGAATATGTAGTCCAGACTCACGACTACTGAGACTTGACCGTGTGGAAGACAGGGTGGTGGTGGTGGTGGATAAGTGACTGGAAGCATTATCTGCTATCCAACCAACAACCTTTTCACATTGGTCTGGCTTCAATAGTAGTGTTCCGCGGCCCCCTAGAAATTGGGACAGTAAGGTAGTTCGACATGATGTGGGTGATTGTTGTGCTCCCTCAGCTGGCACAGTTTCATGTTGCCCATGGCCTCGGCCTCTGCGTACACCATCAGCATCACGTCCACTTCCCCGTCCCTTGCCATGCGCCTTACCCATTTTAAATGGAGTAGAATATTTGTCACGTTCCCAAAAATGTCAGGATTAATTCCGCAGAATATAGGATTGCGTCTGATGACCATGGTTTTAGGCAGTGGCCTAATAAATATGGTATTGGTCAGTGACCAAGTGTGAATAGGTTTGAACACACAACTGGCAGAGTTTAAATGGAATAGAATATTTGTCACCTTCCCAAAAAATGTCACGATTATTAGCGCAGCAATAACAGATCACGTCTTTTGATGGACACGTTTCTCTGCTTCCACAATACAGCTATACTATTAAAATCAACCAGATCTGGCAGTATGCTGCTAACAAGCAAAAGGAGCAGTAAAATGGTGTATTATATTGCTTTTCACAAAATAATCAGGATTAAAAGCAAAACAATTATTAGCCCTGATATCTAGGGCTATGGATATCTGTAGCAACAGCAGCAGAGAAAACATGCAGTGGACCCTATTCTGTACTATACTAGGTCTCCACAAACTCTGCCTAACTCCTGTTATCACCAGGATTGATATTCATCAGAATGAGTCTTTACACTATTAGAGTAGAAATAATTGTGGTGTGGAATATCTATCTAAAATAACAAGGAAATCTCTCCCTGACGCAGCAGCAGCTCTCCCTACACTGCCTGATCCGGAGTGACTGTGACGAGCATGGCGGCGCCAGGTCTGATATAGACCCGATGACGCTGTGCGGCCAGCGAATCACTGTAATGCCACAACCAACATGGCTGCGGCATTACAGTGAGTGGCAGACAGTCCGTGAATGTTAATTTGCTGTCTAAAAAGCGCCAAACATGCGGGCAGGAACCCGAGCTCCCACCTGAGCAACCCCGGAAATACTCGCAGAGCATCGTTCATGTCGAGCAGTGAGATGCTCGGGTGAGTGCCAAGCAGTGGCCAGCACGCTCGATCATCACTATTTATAATCCATAATAACAATCCCTCCTCCTTTGTCCACAGGGCAGATCACTATATTATTATTATCCTGTCGATTTTTAATAGCATTTTTTTCCTTTAGGGTTGAATTATACAGTATATTTTTATTGAATTTGTTTTGATTCTGGCGACATACAGTACAGACCAAAAGTTTGGACACACCTTCTCATTTAAAGATTTTTCTGTATTTTCATGACTTTGAAAATTGTACATTCACACTGAAGGCATCAAAACTATGAATTACCACATGTGGAATTATATACTTAACAAAAAAGTGTGAAACAACTGAAAATATGTTTTATATTCTAGGTTCTTCAAAGTAGCCACCTTTTGCTTTGATGACTGCTTAGCACACTCTTGGCATTCTCTTGATGAGCTTCAAGAGGTAGTCACCGGAAATGGTCTTCACTTCACAGGTGTGCCCTGTCAGGTTTAGTAAGTGGGATTTCTTGCCTTATAAATGGGGTTGCGACCATCAGTTGTGTTGTGCGGAAGTCAGGTGGATACACAGCTGATAGTCCTACTGAATAGACTGTTAGAATTTGTATTATGGCAAGAAAAAAGCAGCTAAGTAAAGAAAAACGAGTGGCCATCATTACTTTAAGAAATGAAGGTCAGTCAGTGCGAAAAATTGGGCAAACTTTGAAAGTGTCCCCAAGTGCAGTTGCAAAAACCATCAAGCGCTACAAAGAAACTGGCTCACATGAGGACCGCCCCAAGAAAGGAAGACCAAGAGTCACCTCTGCTTCTGAGGATAAGTTTATCCGAGTCACCAGCCTCAGAAATCGCAGGTTAACAGCAGCTCAGATTAGATACCAGGTCAATGCCACACAGAGTTCTAGCAGCAGACACATCTCTACAACAGCTGTTAAGAGGAGAGTTTGTGCAGCAGGCCTTCATGGTAAAATAGCTGCTAGGAAACCACTGCTAAGGACAGGCAACAAGCAGAAGAGACTTGTTTGAGCTAAAGAACACAAGGAATGGACATTAGACCAGTGGAAATCTGTGCTTTGGTCTAATGAGTCCAGATTTGAGATCTTTGGTTCCAACCACCGTGTCTTTGTGCGACGCAGAAAAGGTGAACGGATGGACTCTACATGCCTGGTTCCCACCGTGAAGTATGGAGGAGGAGGTGTGATGGTGTGGGGGTGCTTTGCTGGTGACACTGTTGGGGATTTATTCAAAATTGAAGGCATACTGAACCAGCATGGCTACCACAGCATCTTGCAGCGGCATGCTATTCCATCCGGTTTGCGTTTAGTTGGACCATCATTTATTTTTCAACAGGACAATGACCCCAAACACCTCCAGGCTGTGTAAGGGCTATTTGACCAAGAAGGAGAGTGATGGGAGGCTACGCCAGATGACCTGGCCTCCACAGCCTCCAGACCTGAACCCAATCGAGATGGTTTGGGGTGAGCAGGACCGCCGAGTGAAGGCAAAAGGGCCAACAAGTGCTAAGCATCTCTGGGAACTCCTTCAAGATTGTTAGAAGACCATTTCCGGTGACTACCTCTTGAAGCTCATCAAGAGAATGCCAAGAGCGTGCAAAGCAGTCATCAAAGCAAAAGGTGGCTACTGTGAAAAACCTAGAATATAAGACATATTTTCAGTTGTTTCACACTTTTTTGTTAAGTATATAATTCCACATGTGGTAATTCATAGTTTTGATGCCTTCAGTGTGAATGTACAATTTTCATAGTCATGAAAATACAGAAAAATCTTTAAATGAGAAGGTGTGTCCAAACTTTTGGTCTGTACTGTATGTCATTAATGACACACTCCTGAAATGTCTCCAACAAGTCTGCGTATCATGGAGGAGGTGGAAATTGGATTTTTTCTTGAAATTGGTATGAATATAGCCACTCTTAGGGTGTGTAGTAGTGATGAGCGAGCATGCTCGCCACTGCTCAGTTCATTTACAGTGCCAATGAACATACACGGATTGTCTGCCACTCACTGTAATTCCGCAGCATGTTGGTTGTGGCATTACAGTGATTGGCTGGCTGCACAGCGTCATCAGGTCTATATAAGACCGGGCACCGCCATGCTCGTCACAGTCACTCCGCAATCAGACAGTGTAGGGAGAGATTTGCTTCTTTATAGTTAGTATAGGTACTCCACAGCATCTCACTAAATTAGAATATCATCAAAAAGTTAATTTATTTCAGTTCTTCAATACAAAAAGTGAAACTCCTTGTAGCGTCGGCGTCCCTGCCTCCTGCTAGGCAGGGACGCTGTTCCCCTCACCTCTCCGCTCCGTGCCCGGCGTCCTCCTCCCGCTCTGCTGGCAGCGCGCGCTGCTTCCCGGCCACTGTACTTAGGGCGCGCGCGCGCTCCCCCTCTCTTAAAGGGGCCGCACGCGCCGTCCTAAGGAGTCCCCGGCCAATGGCCGGAGGACCTCACCATATATAAGGCACCTCCTCCAAAATGGAGGTGCCCGAGCAATGTTGTTGCAAAGCCTTCACTCTGCTTCAGCCCTCAGGTCCCGTTACCAGATTCCTGCCAGTCACCTGCCAGATTCCTGCTTGATACCTGCCTGATATCCGTTTACCTGCTTGCAAGCCTGCGGTCCGACGGTCTGCCTTCCGACACCTGTCAGTATGTCTATGGACCAGCCTGCCCGCTCACCTGGGAGCGCTCATCTGCTACCTGCCTGCTAGCCTACCTGGAGGCTCCGCCGTCACTTGCCGTGACCACCTGCCTGTCCAGAGACTCTTGCTGCTCACCTGGGAGCGCTCACCTGCTACCTGCCTGCTAGCCTACCTGGAGGCTCCGCCGTCACTTGCCGTGACCACCTGCCTGTCCAGAGACTCTTGCCTGCTCACCTGGGAGCACTCACCTGCTACCTGCCTGCTAGCCTACCTGGAGGCTCTGCCGTCACTTGCCGTGACCACCTGCCCGTCCAAAGACTCTCGCCCGCTCACCTGGGAGCGCTCACCAGCCACCTGCCTGCTGTCCTTCTACCCAGAGACTGTCCCTGTCACTTGCCATGAGTACCTGTCCTTCTACCCAGAGACTGTCCCTGTTTCTTGCCGTGACTACCTGCCCTTCTACCCAGAGACTGTCCCTGTCACTTGCCGCGACTACCTGCCCTTCTACCCAGAGACTGTCCCTGTCACTTACCGTGACTACCTGCCCGTCTTCCCTGGGAGCCACCCGCTTCCTTACAAGGACTGCCCCCTTGTATAGTTGCTCAGAGGTTCCGCCTCCCAGACCCGTTACAGTTTGCTCGGGCCATGGAACCCGGTGGCACCCAAGCTCCCTCGCTCTCGGACCTATGTCATGAACTGTCCCGTCAGAGGTCCCAACAGGAGTCCATCCTGAGTCATCTGCGGAATGTCAACTCTCGCCTGGACACTCTGACTGCTTTCTGCACCTCCTCGCTTCGGAGGCGACCCCTCTCAAGCTCGGGGCTTCATGAACCAGTGCACCCTGCACTTTGAACTCCTGTCCCACCAGTTTATCTCCGACCGGGCCAAAGTAGCCTTCATCATGTCCCATCTCACGGGGGAGGCACTGGCTTGGCTAAATCCTCTATGAGAGAGAGGAGACCCCCTGGTGTCCAACCTGCCAGCCTTTCTCACGGCTTTCCGGAAAGTCTTCGACGAACCCGGACGGAAGACCTCATCCGCATCATCTCTGCTACGTCTCCATCAAGGAAATCTCACCGTGGGCCAATATGCCATACGGTTCCGTACCCTTGCTTCGGAGCTGGCCTGGGATAACGACGCCCTGGTGTCTGTCTTTTGGGAGGGTCTGTCCGGCCGTATTAAAGATGAACTCGCCGGTCGGGACATACCTACCACTCTCGACGACTTAATAACTCTTGCCACCCGGATTGACATCCGGTTCCAGGAACGCGCCAAAGAGGTCACCCGTGAGAGGAGGTTTCCACGTCTAGCCCCTACCTTTCAGAAACCTGTCCCTTCTCCTGCTACTCCCCAGGCGCACTCACCCGAGCCTATGCAGGTCGACCAGACCAAGATGGTCAAAACCCGTCAAGAGTTACGCCGTGCCGAGGGGAGCTGCTTCTACTGTGGCAGTAAGGAGCACCGGATCCTTTCCTGCCCGGAGAGGTCGGGAAACGCCTGTGTCTAGGATCGCTCAGAGAGGTCGTCCTAGACAAGAGTAAACCCTCTCCATCTCTGTTGCTGTCGGTCTCTATCATCTGCGGGGAGAACCGTTATTTTGAACTAGCCCAACTTAACTCTGGAGCTGCCGGAAATCTCATTTCTCAGTCTCTGGTAGTGAAATACCGCATTCCCACCAAACCTTTAGCTGTACCCTTATCTGTCGCTGCCGTGGATGGGGGCCTTTTACCACATCCCATCCAACTCATCACCGAATCCATAACCCTGCAGGTGGGAATGCTGCACTCTGAGAGCATCTTCTTTCATGTTCTGCCTGGACTCTCTCACGCCCTATTGTTAGGCCTACCTTGACTTCAGAAACATGCACCCGTGCTTGATTGGCAGACCGGAGAAGTCCTTCGCTGGGGACAGGATTGCCATAAGACTTGTTTAGTTCCCATCCATCCTGTCCGTCCTTCTCCTACTCCAGCCAATCTACCTGGTCTTCCGGCTCCTTATTGGTCGTATGCGGACGTCTTTAATAAAAAGGAGGCAGAGACATTACCCCCTCATAGACCATACGACTGCCCAATCGACCTGATGCCCGGTGCTACTCCTCCCCGTGGGCGCATTTACCCTTCGTCCGCTGCTGAGACCCGATCCATGTCAGAATATATTGAGGAGAATCTGGCCCGGGGATTCATCCGGAAATCTACTTCCCCGGCGGGAGCAGGCTTCTTCTTCGTCAAAAAGAAGGATGGCTCACTCCGTCCCTGTATAGACTATAGAGGCCTTAACCAGATCACGGTGAAGAATAAGTACCCCCTTCCGCTCATTCCGGAATTATTTGACCGTCTGAGGGGGGCTAGAATCTTCACCAAGCTGGACCTCCGTGGGGCGTATAACCTGGTCCGTATCCATCAGGGGGATGAATGGAAGACGGCATTCAACACCCGGGACGGCCACTATGAATACCTGGTAATGCCCTTCGGTCTCTGTAACGCTCCCGCCGTCTTTCAAGAGTTGGTCAATGACATCTTCCGGGACCTTCTCTACTCCTGCGTAGTGGTGTACCTGGACGACATCTTGGTCTTCTCTCCGGATCTCCCCACACACCGGAGGGATGTTCGTCAGGTTCTGCTCAGGCTCAGAAAAAACCTGAAGGTGTGAACTGGAACATAAATTGATGTGCATGCAAAATGTAAATGCATGTTCACACAAGGCCATTAGACAAAGAGAAACCAAAGACAAGAAAAATACCCAAATGATTAAAAGTAAATGTATAAATCGCACAGTGCAAAAATAATAATAAATAATAAAGGGTATTTAGTTAACATAATTTTGATCAAAATAATGTAAAAGCTGTCCCGCCACGTCACGGCATCCCTTGTGGGAGAGTCCTAACTCTAATATTAAAAACCTTACCATTTGTCAAGTGACATACATATGGACAAGGACAGAGAGACTGGATCCCTGGTGCAAGCATAAAACCGAGGCAGGATCAGCGTCCCAGCCCAGACAAAGGGCGGCCACACCCTTTTATATGCACTCAAGCATACTAACTGCAAAGAAAAAACCTGAAGGTGTGAACTGAAACATAAATTGATGTGCATGCAAAATGTAAATGCATGTTCACACAAGGCCATTAGACAAAGAGAAACCAAAGACAAGAAAAATACCCAAATGAACCACCTCTACGCTAAATATGAGAAGTGCCTCTTTGAGCAGACCTCTCTTCCGTTTTTGGGCTACATAATTTCTCAGACCGGCCTACGAATGGATCCTGAGAAACTGTCTGCCATCGAGAAGTGGCCTCGACCAGAGGGGTTGAAGGCTATTCAGCGGTTCCTGGGCTTCGCCAACTACTACCGCCTCTTCATACCGCACTTCTCTTCCCGGACTGCCCCAATCTCTGCGCTCACCCGTAAGGGCACTAATCCCAGAGAATGGCCGCCCGAAGCTGAGGAAGCCTTTCTTTCCTTAAAACAGGCTTTCTCTTCCGCCCCGGTGCTGCATCGCCCGGACGGCAACAAGCAATTCTTCCTGGAAGTTGACGCCTCCTACTCTGGAGCCGGAGCAGTACTTACCCAAAAATCGTCTTCCGGGAGAATGGTAACTTGCGGCTTCTTCTCCAAACTCTTCTCCTCTTCCGAGCGCAACTATTCTATAGGAGACCGAGAATTATTGGCCATTAAGCTGTCATTGGAGGAGTGGCGTTACCTGCTCGAGGGGGCTCTTCACCCGGTAATAATTTACACGGACCACAAGAACTTGGCTTACCTCCAGAGTGCCCAGAGACTTAACCCGCGCCAAGCCCGGTGGTCCTTGTTTTTTGCTCGCTTTGATTTTGTTCTTCATTTTCGCCCGGCTGACAAAAACTTCAAAGCTGACGCCTTGTCCCGATACTTCCTGGTGTCTGATCTTGAGGAGGAACCTAAACACATCATCGATCCCGCCAGAGTAATGCAGGTGGCCCCCGTGAGTCTAAATCGTCTCCCTCCCGGTAAGACGTTCGTAACGGTACCTGATCGGGAGAAGATCCTACACTGGGGTCACTCGTCTAAGCTTGCTGGCCATGCCGGTCAGAAAAAGAACCTCCAGCTTATCACCCGGCACTACTGGTGGCCTACCCTGCACAAGGACGTAATAGACTTTGTTTCTGCCTGTGTGTCCTGCGCCCGCAACAAGGTTCCGAGACACCTGCCAGCCGGTCGCCTCCTTCTTCTTCCAGTACCTGCTGCCCCCTGGCAGCATATAGCTATGGACTTCATAACAGATCTCCCTGTCTCTGCCGGTTGTACGGTCATTTGGGTGGTCGCTGACCGCTTTTCCAAAATGGCTCATTTCATTCCCCTGCCAGGCCTCCCGTCTGCACCCAAGCTGGCTAAAGACTTTATCCGCCACATCTTCCGTCTCCATGGCCTGCCCCTCCACATCGTGCCGGATCGTGGGGTTCAGTTCACCTCACGCTTCTGGAGAGCCACATGTAAGCTACTAGACGTCACCCTGGACTTCTCCTCCGCATACCACCCACAGTCCAATGGTCAAGTGGAGCGGATAATTCAGATCCTGACCAGTTACCTCCGGCACTTCGTTAATGCCCACCATTCAGACTGGGTGGATCTCCTGCCATGGGCCGAATTCTCTTACAATAATCACGAGAGCGAATCTTCCTCCAGATCCCCGTTTTTTGTAGTCTTCGGCCAGCATCCTCGGATCCCATTTCCCGTCTCCACCTCGATGGACAATCCGGCAGCGAAATCTCTCGTTAGCAAATTTTCCTCCATTTGGGAGAGTACCCGATCCGCACTCCTTCAGTCATCTGAGCGGATGAAAAAACACGCTGACAAAAAACGCCTGGATCCTCCACAATTCCGTCCTGGAGATAAAGTCTGGCTCTCGTCCAAGTATGTCCGGCTCAAGATTCCTTCCTACAAGTTAGGGCCTCGGTTCATCGGCCCACTAGAAGTTATCAAACAAATCAACCCAGTGGCCTATAAATTGAAACTCCCGGCCAACTTGCGGATCCCTAACTCCTTCCATGTATCTCTCCTCAAACCTGTGGTACTTAACTCTTTTTCCAAGTCTACAGGTACGCCTCCTGCTCCGGTTTCCGCTGAAAACGAGTTTGAGGTAGAGAACATTCTGGCCACCAAAAGGGTAAGAGGAAAAACCTTTTTTCTGGTAGATTGGAAGGGGTTTGGTCCTGAGGAGAGAACGTGGGAGCCCCGGGAGAACATCCATGCCCCTCTCATCCTTGATAAATTTCTGTCTGGCCTAAAAAAGGGGGGGCCTAAAGGGGGGGGTACTGTAGCGTCGGCGTCCCTGCCTCCTGCTAGGCAGGGACGCTGTTCCCCTCACCTCTCCACTCCGTGCCCGGGGTCCTCCTCCCGCTCTGCTGGCAGCGCGTGCTGCTTCCCGGCCACTGTGCTTAGGGCGCGCGCGCGCTCCCCCTCTCTTAAAGGGGCCGCGCGCGCCGTCCTAAGGAGTCCCCGGCCAATGGCCGGAGGACCTCACCATATATAAGGCACCTCCTCCAAAATGGAGGTGCCCGAGCAATGTTGTTGCAAAGCCTTCACTCTGCTTCAGCCCTCGTCCCGTTGCCAGTTACCTGCCAGTCACCTGTCAGATTCCTGCTTGATACCTGCCTGATATCCGTTTACCTGCTTGCAAGCCTGCGGTCCGACGGTCTGCTTTCCGACACCTGTCAGTCTGTCTATGGACCAGCCTGCCCGCTCACCTGGGAGCGCTCATCTGCTACCTGCCTGCTAGCCTACCTGGAGGCTACGCCGTCACTTGCCGTGACCACCTGCCTGTCCAGAGACTCTTGCCTGCTCACCTGGGAGCGCTCACCTGCTTCCTGCCTGCTAGCCTACCTGGAGGCTCTGCCGTCACTTGCTGTGACCACCTGCCTGTCCAGAGACTCTTGCCTGCTCACCTGGGAGCGCTCATCTGCTACCTGCCTGCTAGCCTACCTGGAGGCTCTGCCGTCACTTGCCATGACCACCTGCCTGTCCAGAGACTCTTGCCTGCTCACCTGGGAGCGCTCACCTGCTACCTGCCTGCTAGCCTACCTGGAGGCTCCGCCGTCACTTGCCGTGACCACCTGCCTGTCCAGAGACTCTTGCCTGCTCACCTGGGAGCACTCACCTGCTACCTGCCTGCTAGCCTACCTGGAGGCTCTGCCGTCACTTGCCGTGACCACCTGTCCGTCCAAAGACTCTCGCCCGCTCACCTGGGAGCGCTCACCAGCCACCTGCCTGCTGTCCTTCTACCCAGAGACTGTCCCTGTCACTTGCCGTGAGTACCCGTCCTTCTACCCAGAGACTGTCCCTGTCGCTTGCCGTGACTACCTGCCCTTCTACCCAGAGACTGTCCCTGTCACTTGCCGCGACTACCTGCCCTTCTACCCAGAGACTGTCCCTGTCACTTACCGTGACTACCTGCCCGTCTTCCCTGGGAGCCACCCGCTTCCTTACAAGGACTGCCCCCTTGTATAGTTGCTCAGAGGTTCCGCCTCCCAGACCCGTTACAGTCCTATATTATATAAAGTCATTACACACAGAGTGATCTATTATATAGAGTCATTACACACAGAGGGATCTATTATATAGAGTCATTACACACAGAGGGATCTATTATATAGAGTCATTACACAGAGAGGGATCTATTATATAGAGTCATTACACTGAAGGATCTATTATATAGAGTCATTACACACAGAGGGATCTATTATATAGAGTGATTACACACAGAGGGATCTATTATATAGAGTGATTACACACAGAGGGATGTATTATATAGAGTCATTACACAGAAGGATCTATTATATAGAGTCATTACACAGAGGGATCTATTATACAGAGTCATTACACACAGAGGGATCTATTATATAGAGTCATTACACACAGAGGGATCTATTATATAGAGTCATTACACACAGCGATCTATTATATAGAGTCATTACACGCAGAGGGATCTATTATATAGAGTCATTACACACAGAGGGATCTATTATATAGAGTCATTACACACAGAGGGATCTATTATATAGAGTCATTACACGCAGAGTGATCTATTATATAGAGTCATTACACGCAGAGAGATCTATTATATAGAGTCATTACACATAGAGGGATATATTATATAGAGTCATTACCCACAGAGGGATCTATTATATATAGTCATTACACACTGAGGGATCTATTATATAGAGTCATTACACACAGAGGGATCTATTATATAGAGTCATTACACACAGAGGGATCTATTATATAGTCATTACACGCAGAGCGATCTATTATATAGAGTCATTACACACAGAGTGATCTATTATATAGAGTCATTATACACAGAGCGATCTATTATATAGAGTCATTACACACAGAGGGATCTATTATATAGAGTCATTACACACAGAGGGATCTATTATATAGAGTCATTACACACAGAGGGATCTATTATATAGAGTCATTACACGCAGAGGGATCTATTATATAGAGTCATTACACGCAGAGCGATCTATTATATAGAGTCATTACACGCAGAGCGATCTATTATATAGAGTCATTATGTGTCACCCTGGCCTGGATGCCACAAAATCTAATAAAGCTGTGTCTGAGAGCAAGGGGGGGGTTCTCTAGTCAGGGGAACATTAGCATGCAGTACCTCCTGTCTCAGGCCAGTAGGTGGAGCAGGCTGCCCCTATAAAAGCTGGAACTGGGGGCAGGGTTAGGGAGAACTGGATGACCTGTCTCAGTACTGAGACGTGTCCCAGAGCAGAGCAGGGACAGAAAGTTGTATTGCACCTAAGAGGAAGTGTGGCAGGAGGAGAGCCACAAGCCAGAGACAAGAGGCAAAGTGAGCCTGTCTTGGCAGATAAAGGACTTAATTTACCAGACTTTGGTGTCTGAGGCTGTGAGGATTCCACGTCCTGCAGCAGATAACCAGTCCGCAGGGGACTGTATGTTCCTTGGCCTAAGAAACCTGGAGGCTCTGCCACAACAGAAGGGACCAGTAAGGCCGTACCAGGCCGGGAGCAGAAAGGAACCTACGTCGCAGGCCATACAGGCGAGAGTACACGGAAATCTCGGAAACGTGGGCTGTTACCCTATAAGGAGGAGATAGCCAGAAGGAGCACAGAAAGCACGGTAGGCCTACACCCTCACCCTGACCAGGGCCAATTTCCCCATTGCTCTCAGACATCCAGGTCCCCTCCTAGCCGGGACTGTTTATGGGTCAGTTTACCTGTTTTAGTAAAGGCCCTGGACTGCAACCTGTTGTCTGTGTGCTCCTTCGCGCCTCCAGAACTACCGGTACTGGGACTCTCACCACCATCACTCCCACCATCCATTATACTGCCCTGGGGCCGCACTCTTCCCGTGGGGAGTCACACTACCCTAGCTGCACACCTCATCTGCCCCAGCGGTCTGCATGTAGCGGCGGTTCTTAATAACCGCAATCCACGGGTGGCGTAGTCGGACATAATGATCAGCGCATAACGGACTACCACTGGCCTGACCACCCTGAGCCACGGAACCGGGTTGCCACTACTACTCCCATCGTCTCCCTATTGCCCGGTTCCGAGTGCCCCACGGCCCAGGGGGCGAGTCAGCTTTGGCGTAGTCGGCAGGATTGCAACCAACCCGCCACAAACGGGTATTGCATGCCTGAAAAAGACTTTGCACTTACCTGAAAAGAGGTTTCCTGCCGTCCGGAGCCATTTCCCGCCATTTCCAGCCATCTCCCGCCATCTTCCATCGGTTCCCGCCATCTTCAACCGTTTTCCCGCCATCGGACGCCATCTTCAGGACGCCACGCGGGAAGAAGAGGGGCGTGGACGTCCAAACCGCGCGAGACCCGAAGCTCCGCCCCACGCACCGACGCTGCGCAAGGTCCTGGAAGGGAGAGAGAGCGACGCTGACGTCACCAGGACGCGACGCAAGGTCCTCGTCCAGAGCAGCAGCAGGGAGCCGCGGCCTACAGAAAAGGATCGTCGGAAGGTAGGCCACGCTTAACTAGGGGGGAGGAAGATGTCGGATACAGAGGTGCCCACTACCACCAACGCAGCTGCAGCAGCGGTGATGCCATTTTCCCTGCCCTACATCCCTGGAGCGGCCTGGCTGCCCAAGTACTCAGGGGAGCCCCATGCCCTAACTTACTTTAAGGAAAGGCTGTACAGTTTGTTCCAAGTCTACCCCCTGACAGAGGAACAGAAGGTTAGCATATTAACAGGGCAGTTAACTGGCGCAGCCCAAAGGGAGGTAAAATCATGGCCCACTGAGGAGAAAAGGACCGTGAAGGGTATTCTGGCCCGGCTGCGGGGTACCTTTGACACATGTACCTCCGCTGAAATTAAAATGAGGTTCTATGGATGTAAGCAGCGGGCACAGGACAGCATCAGAGACTATGCCCTAAATTTGCAGGAAGCCTTGAGGGCCACCCAGCAAGCTGACCCTGGCAGCGTGCAGGAAACGGATAAGCTACTAACAGAACAGTTTATAGAAGGTCTGCTGTCTAGCGCCCACAGGACCCAGCTGCGCCTCATGTTCTTTCAGAACCCTGATCTGACCTTTGCCCAATTCAAGGACAGGGCCATAAGGGTGCTCCGTGAATCCGCAACAAGTGGCGCTATAAAGCCCCACCGCCCTGCTCTCACCTACTACCAGGAGGCGGCGCCCTCCTCTATGGACTCCGTGGGGGCTGATGCACAGGCCCTGAACCAAGTCCCGTCGAAAGATCTGCACCACCAAGTCCAGGAGCTGACCAGGAGCGTCGCGGCATTGACCAGGACCATCCAGGCGTTACAAGTGCACCCGTCAAGACCCATCGAGCTGGCTTCAAGTCCGGAGGATGTCCCGTGGCGTTGACAGAGGAGGATCCCGTCGTTCCGAGGGAGGCCCACAGACCGCTACGCAGAGGATGGACAGCCCATTTGCCGCCGATGCAACCAGCCCGGACACATTTCCAGGTACTGTAATTTAAACGGGTCCAACCTGGGGCAGAGGGCCAACCCCCAGGTATAAGATCACCAGGCCCTTAGTATTGGCGTAATAAGTACGTTGGGGGGCGCCCGGTTTTACCCGTGGTGCTAGACAGTATCCCCATGAGCGCCTTGCTGGATACTGGGTCGCAAGTAACCACTATCCCTTATGTACTTTTTAAGCAGTATTGGACTGATGCTGATATCACACGGTATCCAGACAGTAACTTGAGCATCATCGCCAGTAATGGCTTACCCGTGCCGCAGATGGGGTTCAAGGAGATGACCATTAAGATTGGTAAAGTTTAACTGCCGGCACAGGGAGTAATTATTGTGGACATTGACCGTCGTGAAAGTCACCCTAAAATAACTGTGGGTACTAACGTGATTGAAAATTGTCTTTCAGAGGTAATTGTAATTCTACAACAGGTGGCGGTGAATGCTAGTTCCAGCCAACAGAGAGTCCTCAACAAGGAGATAAAAGCCCTGATGAGACGGCAGCAGGTAGAACTGTCTGGTGGTGAGATCGGTAGCGTAAGACTGAGTGACCCATTCCCCATTTCCATGCCTCCCAAAAGTGAAATGATGATCTGGTGTCGGACTGCAATCGGGTTGAGAGGAAGAGACTACCAAGCCATGGTAGAACCCGTGTACTCAGACAGCTGGCCCACCATTTTGACAGCTCGGGGGGTGGTTGATGTCCGTCATGGGAGGGTGCTCGTCCGCATCCTCAACATTGGGGAGAGGGAAGTACACTTACCCAGGTACGCTACACTCGCCAAACTGTTTGTTGTCGAACACAAAGCTATCAGGGCCGTGGAACCCTTGCCTCCATCTCCACAGGCGGAGGGTAATGGCTCCCAGAAACAAAAGGAGGACTGGTGCCAGAAACTCCATGTGGGTGCTGACTCCACTCCCCTGCACCAAAAACAAGGAGTCTACCGGGTGGTACAGGAGTACGAGAGAGTCTTTAGTAAGCACCCGCTAGACTTCGGCAGAGTAAAGGGGATAGAACACCGCATCCCCACAGAGAGCCACCCACAGATAAAAGAAAGACACAGACCTGTACCCCCTGCACATTATCAGAACGCAAAGGGCATGCTAAAAGAAATTAAAGAAGCTGGGGTCATTAGAGATAGCTGTAGCCCCTGGGCAGCCCCCTTGGTTCTGGTGAAAAAGAAGGACGGCACCATGAGAATGTGCGTAGACTATAGACAAATCAACCGTATCACCCATAAAGACGCATACCCGCTGCCTAGAATAGAGGAGTCTTTAGCTGCACTAAAATCAGCTAACTTCTTTTCTACTTTGGACCTTACTAGCGGGTACTGGCAGGTTCCTGTGGCAGAGGCTGACAAGGAGAAGACCGCCTTCACCACCCCGATGGGACTGAGTGAGTTCAACTGTATGCCTTTTGGGCTCTGCAACGCACCAGGGACCTTCCAGCGGCTGATGGAATGCTGTCTAGGGCACCGAAACTTCGAGACGGTTCTCCTTTACCTGGACGACGTGATCGTCTATTCGAAAACCTACGAGGACCATCTAAAGCACCTGGCTGAGGTGTTCGAAGCCCTGGCAGGCTATGGCCTGAAGGTGAAACCATCAAAGTTTCACCTGCTGAAACCAAAGGTCCAGTACCTAGGGCACGTGGTAAGCGCGGAAGGAGTGGCCCCCGACCCTGACAAGGTCACAGCAATCAAGAGCTGGCCAAGCCCCTCGAACATCAAAGAGGTGAGACAGTTTCTCGGATTGGTAGGCTACTACCGAAGGTTCATCCCCGGGTTCACTAGGATGGCAGCTCCTATGCAGGACCTCCTAATCGGACAGTCTAAGCCCAGGAGCCAAAAGCCGCCCTTCAAGTGGGATAAACCGGAAGAGGAGTCCTTCCACCAGTTGAAGATGGCCCTCACGGGGGATGAGATCCTGGCCTACCCTGATTATGGTCAGCCTTTTATTCTCCACACGGACGCTAGTAATGTGGGACTGGGAGCAGTACTGTCCCAAAACCAACAGGGCAGAGAAAGGGTGATCGCGTACGCCAGCCGGAAGCTGAGGCCCACCGAGAGGAACCCGGAGAATTACAGCTCCTTCAAGCTAGAATTCTTGGAGGTGGTGTGGGCCGTGACAGAACGCTTCAAGCATTACCTGGCCTCCGCAAAGTTCACCGTGTACACGGACAACAACCCGTTGACACACCTGGACAATGCAAGACTGGGTGCCCTAGAACAGCGGTGGATGGCCCGTCTCTCCAACTATGACTTCGTGATCAAGTACCGGGCCGGCAAAACCAATGCCAACGCTGACGCCCTATCGAGGATGCCTCACTTACCTGAAGGTGACGAAGACCCAGAAGAGCTGGAGGAGGTAGAACTCCCCGCGTTTCACCAGTATGGAGCCGCTCAATACTCCCACCGCGTGAAGGAGGAGGATCTAACAACCGTGATGATCAATCCCCTACCTCACCACAGCTGGGCCGAGACCCAAGATAGTGACCCTGCCATCCGCCTGGTGAAAGACCTGCTGACCCAGGAGGACGCCCGCATGGATCCGGATGCTCCAGAGGAAGCCAAGCAGCTGTGGAAGGAGAAGAGCAAGCTGTTCCTCTACGAAGGCAAGCTGTACAGAAGGATTGTCAACCACCGGACGCACGAGCTGACCTGGCAAGTCGTGGTTCCAAGGCGGGATGCAGCTATGGTCCTGGGGGCTTACCATGACAGAGCGGGGCACTTCGGTTGGCAGAAACTGGAGTTCCTGCTAAGAGGACGGTTCTTTTGCGTCGCCATGAGAGGGGCTGTAGAAAAGTGGTGCAGAGACTGTGGCCCTTGTCACCTAAGGAGGAAGGACCGTGTCATCCAGAAGACACCCTTGAGGCCCATCGTCACCATGCAGCCTCTTGAGCTGGTAGCTCTGGACCACGTCAAACTGGCTCCAAGCCGGTCAGGATACATCTATGCCCTGACAATCGTGGACCACTATTCCCGTTTTCTAGTAGTGGTCCCGGTAAAGGACTTGACAGCCCAAACAGCGGCCAGAGCCTTCCAGCAATACTTCTGCCGTCCACACGGGTATCCGGAACAGGTCCTGACAGACCAGGGTCCAGCGTTCGAAGCTGAAATCTTCCAAGTGTTCTGCAACCTCTATGGCTGTAAGAAGATTCGGACAACGTCTTACCATCCACAAACCAACGGGATGTGTGAGAAAATGAACAATATAGTCATTGATCTCCTGAAGACGTTGCCCCTGGAGGAACGCAGCCTGTGGCCAGAAAAACTGCCGGACCTGATAGACTTATACAATCATATCCCGGTGAATGCTACCAACTGCACCCCGGCTTACCTGATGCGAGCCAGACCAGGTAAGCTGCCCGTAGACCTGGAGATGGGAGTCCTGACGCCTGAGGACACCTCCCCGGATGCGGACTGGGATACGGAAAGGCAACTGCAGTACAAGAAAGTACAGGAGAGTGTGGAGAGGAGCCTGGCCCAGGTGAGAGAACGGCAAGAAAGACTCTTCAACCAACAAGCCCCTGCTGGTCCCCTAGAACCTGGTGAGCAGGTCCTGAAGCGGAAGAGAAGGCTACATAAGTTGGACGACCAGTGGGAAAGGGAACCCTACACCGTACTGCAGTCTGACCACGACAACCCGAAGGTATGCGTGATCACCAAGGACGGAGGAGAAACCACTAGTACCATCTCCAGAGACCACCTCAAAAGGTGCCCCGAGCAACTCCGTAGTGCAGAAGAGGATCAGAGTGACCTTGAACCCGCAGAGGACAAGGAAGAAATGATCAGCACCATTCTCGGAGAGTTCCCTCAGTCCTGGACTCGAATAAATGATGCCATAGTGGTACCCGTCCTGCATTTCCTGCAACCGGCACAGCAACAACCAACACCAGAGCCGGAAGGTGAAGAGGAGCAAGCGGTTCCAGAGGCAGAAGAGCCTGTATCAGCAGCCCAGGAGAGTCAACGCTCTGCTGACAGTGAGCCTGCCATGCCTGCTTTAAGCCAAAGAACCCACAGACAGCTGCCTGCCCTACCTGTACACCCAGCTGGTAGCTGTACCCCTAATGCTAGTGGGGAAAGCCAGGTCAGTCCACCACCAGACAGTGGGTTAAGGAGGTCAACCAGGAGCACAAAGGGACAGATACCCGCTCGCTGGAGAATATAGAGTGCACTAAAATTGTAAATAACCCTGTTGCCAAATGTTGAAATGTTTGCCAAGTTACCTGCGTGATTAGTAATAGTGTATTTCAGTTTCTTGCAGTTACCGTAAGGACTCAAAGGTTATGGACTTTTTATAACCGGGACCTTTGTATGGACTGCGTTCGGAGCCTAACCAAGGAATGAACTAAGACTGTGAAGGACTTGGGGTAGGACAGACCCCCACCTGGTTAAGGCTCCCCGTTGTATTGGTGATATGGACACCCGGTCACAGACCACACTGTGACCTTAAGAACTCAAGCTGTGCGTCGTCTGTCTGTTAATGTTTTATAGTCATGCATATTGTCTTTGTTTACTGTTTAGTCCTGGAGTACTACATTTTACTAGGGGGGAATGTGTCACCCTGGCCTGGATGCCACAAAATCTAATAAAGCTGTGTCTGAGAGCAAGGGGGAGGTTCTCTAGTCAGGGGAACATTAGCATGCAGTACCTCCTGTCTCAGGCCAGTAGGGGGAGCAGGCTACCCCTATAAAAGCTGGAACTGGGGGCAGGGTTAGGGAGAACTGGATGACCTGTCTCAGTACTGAGACGTGTCCCAGAGCAGAGCAGGGACAGAAAGTTGTATTGCACCAAAGAGGAAGTGTGGCAGGAGGAGAGCCACAAGCCAGAGACAATAGGCGAAGTGAGCCTGTCTTGGCAGATAAAGGACTTAATTTACCAGACTTTGGTGTCTGAGGCTGTGAGGATTCCACGTCCTGCAGCAGAGAACCAGTCCGCAGGGGACTGTATATTCCTTGGCCTAAGAAGCCCGGAGGCCCTGCCACAACAGAAGGGACCAGGAAGGCCGTACCAGGCCGGGAGTAGAAAGGAACCCACGTCACAGGCCATACAGGCGAGAGTACACGGAAAACTCGGAAACGTGGGCTGTTACCCTATAAGGAGGAGATAGCCAGAAGGAGCACAGAAAGCATGGTAGGCCTACACCCTCACCCTGACCAGGGCCAATTTCCCCATTGTTCTCAGACATCCAGGTCCCCTCCTAGCCGGGACTGTTTATGGGTCAGTTTACCTGTTTTAGTAAAGGCTCTGGACTGCAACCTGTTGTCTGTGTGCTCCTTCGCGCCTCCAGCACTACCGGTACTGGGACTCTCACCACCATCACTCCCACCATCCATTATACTGCCCTGGGGCCGCACTCTTCCCGTGGGGAGTCACACTACCCTAGCTGCACACCTCATCAGCCCCAGCGGTCTGCATGCAGTGGCGGTTCCTAATAACCGCAATCCACGGGTGGCGTAGTCGGACATAATCATCAGCGCATAACGGACTACCACTGGCCTGACCACCCTGAGCCACGGAACAGGGTTGCCACTACTACTCCCATCGTCTCCCTATTGCCCGGTTTCGAGTGCCCCACGGCCCAGGGGGCGAGTCAATTACACACAGAGCGATCTATTATATAGAGTCATTACACACAGAGTCATCTATTATATAGAGTCATTACACAAAGAGGGATCTATTATATAGAATCATTACACACAGAGGGATCTATTATATAGAGTCATTACACACAGAGTGATCTATTATATAGAGTCATTACACACACAGGGATCTATTATATAGAATCATTACACAGTGGGATCTATTATATAGAGTCATTACACACAGGGATCTATTATATAGAGTCATTACACACAAAGGGATCTATTATATAGTCATTACACACAGAGTGATCTATTATATAGAGTCATTACACAGGGATCTATTATATAGAGTCATTACACACAGAGAGATCTATTATATAGAGTCATTACACACAGAGTGATCTATTATATAGAGTAATTACACACAGAGGGATCTATTATATAGAGTCATTACACACAGAGTGATCTATTATATAGAGTCATTACACACAGAGGGATCTATTATATAGAGTCATTACACACAGAGGGATCTATTATATAGTCATTACACACAGAGGGATCTATTATATAGTCATTACACACAGAGTGATCTATTATATAGAGTCATTACACACAGAGAGATCTATTATATAGAGTCATTACACACAGGGATCTATTACATAGAGTCATTACACACAGAGGGATCTATTATATAGAATCATTACACACAGAGGGATCTATTATATAGAGTCATTACACACAGAGGGATCTATTATATAGAGTCATTACACACAGAGTGATCTATTATATAGAGTCATTACACACAGAGGGATCTATTATATAGAGTCATTACACACAGGGATCTATTACAGTATATAGAGTCATTACACACAGAGGGATCTATTATATAGAGTCATTACACACAGAGAGATCTATTATATAGAGTCATTACACACAGGGATCTATTATATAGAGTCATTACACGCAGAGGGATCTATTATATAGAGTCATTACACACAGAGCGATCTATTATATAGAGTCATTACACACAGAGCGATCTATTATATAGAATCATTACACACAGAGGGATCTATTATATAGAGTCATTACACACAGAGTGATCTATTATACAGAATCATTACACACAGAGTGATCTATTATATAGAGTCATTACACACAGTGATCTATTATATAGAGTCATTACACACAGAGGGATCTATTATATAGAGTCATTACACACAGAGGGATCTATTATATAGAGTCATTACACACAGGGATCTATTACAGTATATAGAGTCATTACACACAGGGATCTATTATATAGAGTCATTACACACAGAGATCTATTATATAGAGTCATTACACAGGGATCTATTATATAGAGTCATTACACACAGAGCGATCTATTATATAGAGGCATTACACACAGAGTGATCTATTATATAGAGTCATTACACACAGAGGGATCTATTATATAGAGTCATTACACACAGAGGGATCTATTATATAGAGTCATTAAACGCAGAGGGATCTATTATATAGAGTCATTACACACAGATGGATCTATTATATAGAGTCATTACACACAGAGTGATCTATTATATAGAGTCATTACACACAGAGGGATCTATTATATAGAGTCATTACACACAGAGGGATCTATTATATAGAGTCATTACACACAGAGCGATCTATTATATAGAGTCATTACACACAGAGGGATCTATTATATAGAGTCATTACACACAGAGGGATCTATTATATAGAATCATTACACACAGAGGGATCTATTATATAGAGTCATTACACACAGAGTGATCTATTATATAGTCATTACACACAGAGTGATCTATTATACAGAATCATTACACACAGAGGGATCTATTATATAGAGTCATTACACACAGAGTGATTTATTATATAGAGTCATTACACACAGGGATCTATTATATAGAGTCATTACACACAGAGCGATCTATTATATAGAGTCATTACACACAGAGTGATCTATTATATAAAGTCATTACACACAGAGGGATCTATTATATAGAGTCATTACACCCAGTGGGATCTATTATATAGAGTCATTACACACAGACGGATATATTATATAGAGTCATTACACACAGAGTGATCTATTATATAGAATCATTACACACAGAGGGATCTATTATATAGAGTCATTACACACAGAGTGGTCTATTATATAGAGTCATTACACACAGAGTGATCTATTATATAGAATCATTACACACAGAGGGATCTATTATATAGAGTCATTACACACAGAGTGATCTATTATATAGTCATTACACACAGAGGGATCTATTATATAGAGTCATTACACACAGAGTGATCTATTATATAGAGTCATTACACACAGAGCGATCTATTATATAGAGTCATTACACACAGAGTGATCTTTGATATAGAGTCATTACACACAGAGGGATATATTATATAGAGTCATTACACCCAGTGGGATCTATTATATAGAGTCATTACACACAGACAGATCTATTATATAGAGTCATTACACACAGAGTGATCTATTATATAGAGTCATTACACACAGAGTGATCTATTATATAGAGTCATTACATACAGAGTGATCTATTATATAGAATCATTACACACAGAGGGATCTATTATATAGAGTCATTACACACAGAGTGATATATTATATAGGGTCATTACACACAGAGGGATCTATTATATAGAATCATTACACAAAGTGGGATCTATTATATAGAGTTATTACACACAGGGATCTATTATATAGAGTCATCACACACAGAGGGATCTATTATATAGTCATTACACACAGAGTGATCTATTATATAGAGTCATTACACAAGGATCTATTATATAGAGTCATTACACACAGAGGGATCTATTATATAGAGTTATTACACACAGAGTGATCTATTATATAAAGTAATTACACACAGAGTTATCTATTATATAGAGTCATTACACACAGAGGGATCTATTATATAGTCATTGCACTACACACAGAGAGATCTATTATATAGAGTCATTACACACAGAGAGATCTATTATATAGAGTCATTACACACAGAGGGATCTATTATATAGAGTCATTACACACAGAGGGATCTATTATATAGAATCGTTACACACAGATGGATCTATTATATAGAGTCATTACACACAGAGGGATCTATTATATAAAATCATTACACACAGAGGGATCTATTATATAGAGTCATTACACACAGAGAGATCTATTATATAGAGTCATTACACACAGGGATCTATTATACAGAGTCATTACACACCGAGTGATCTATTATATAGAGTAATTACACACAGAGGGATCTACTATATAGAGTCATTCCACACAGGGATCTATTATATAGAGTCATTGCACACAGAGCGATCTATTATATAGAGTCATTACACACAGAGGGATCTATTATATAGAGTCATTACACACAGAGTGATCTGTTATATAGAATCATTACACACAGAGGGATCTATTATATAGAGTCATTACACACAGAGTGATCTATTATATAGAGTCATTACACACAGAGGGATCTATTATATAGAGTCATTACACACAGAGTGATCTATTATATAGAGTCATTACACACAGAGCGATCTGTTATATAGAATCATTACACACAGAGGGATCTATTATATAGAGTCATTACACACAGAGTGATCTATTATATAGAGTCATTACACACAGAGGGATCTATTATATAGAGTCATTACGCAAAGAGCGATCTATTATATAGAATCATTACACAGAGAGGGATCTATTATATAGAGTTATTACACACAGAGGGATCTATTATATAGAGTCATTACACACAGAGGGATCTATTATATAGAGTCATTACACACAGAGGGATCTATTATATAGAGTCATTACACACAGAGGGATCTATTATATAGAGTCATTACACACAGAGAGATCTATTATATAGAGTCATTACACACAGGGATCTACAGTCATATGAAAAAGTTTGGGCACCCCTATTAATCTTAAGCTTAATGTTTTATAAAAATTGGTGTTTTTGCAGCAGCTATTTCAGTTTGATCTATGTAATAACTGTTGGACACAGTAATTCTTCTGCCTTGAAATGAGGTTTATTGTACTAACAGAAAATGTGCAATCTGCATTCAAACAAAATTTGACAGGTGCATAAGTATGGGCACCCTTATAATTTTCTTGTTTTAAATACGCCTACCTACTTTTTACTGACTTACTAAAGCACTTTTTTTGGTTTTGTAACCTCATTGAGCTTTGAACTTCATAGCCAGGTGTATGCAATCATGAGAAAAGCTACTTAAAGTGGCCACTTGCAAGTTGTTCTCCTGTTTGAATCTCCTCTGAAGAGTGGCATCATGGGCTCCTCAAAACAACTGTCAAATGATCTGAAAACAAAGATTATTCAACATAGTTGTTCAGGGGAAGGATACAAAAAGCTGTCTCAGAGATTTAACCTGTCAGTTTCCACTGTGAGGAACATAGTAAGGAAATGGAAGAACACAGGGACAGTTCTTGTTAAGGCCAGAAGTGGCAGGCCAAGAAAAACTTCAGAAAGGCAGAGAAGAAGAATGGTGAGATCAGTCAAGGACAATCCTCAGACCACCTCCAGAGAGCTGCAGCATCAACTTGCTGCAGATGGTGTCACTGTGCATCGGGCAACTATACAACGCACTTTGCACAAGGAGAAGCTGTATGGGAGAGTGATGCGAAAGAAGCCGTTTCTGCAAGCACGCCACAAACAGAGTCGGCTGAGGTATGCAAAAGCACATTTGGAGAAGCCAATTTCCTTTTGGAAGAAGGTCCTGTGGACTGATGAAACCAAGATTGAGTTGTTTGGTCATACAAAAAGGCGTTATGCATGGCGGTAAAAAAACACAGCATTCCAAGAAAAACACTTGCTACCCACAGTAAAATTTGGTGGAGGTTCCATCATGCTTTGGGGCTGTGTGGCCAATGCCGGCACCGGGAATCTTGTTAAAGTTGAGGGACGCATGGATTCCACTCAGTATTAGCAGATTCTTGACAATAATGTTCAAGAATCAGTGATAAAGTTGAAGTTACGCAGGGGATGGATCTTTCAGCAAGACAATGATCCAAAACACGGCTCCAAATCTACTCAGGCATTCATGCAGAGGAACAATTACAATGTTCTGGAATGGCCATTCGAGTCCCCAGACCTGAATATCATTGAACATCTGTGGGATCATGTGAAGAGGGCTGTCCATGCTCGGGGGCGACCATCAAACTTAACTGAACTGGAATTGTTTTGTAAAGAGGAATGGTCAAAAATACCTTCATCCAGGATCCAGGAACTCATTAAAAGCTACAGGAAGCGACTAGAGGCAAAAGGAGGATCTACTAAATATTAATGTCACTTTTCTGGTGAGGTGCCCATACTTATGCACCTGTCAAATTTTGTTTGAATGCAGATTGCACATTTTCTGTTAGTACAATAAACCTCATTTCAAGGCAGAAACATTACTGTGTCCAACAGTTATCACATATATCAAACTGAAATAGCTGCTGCAAAAACACCAATTTTTATAAAACATTAAGCTTAAGATTAATAGGGGTGCCCAAACTTTTTCATATAACTGTATTATATAGAGTCATTACACACCGAGTGATCTATTATATAGAGTAATTACACACAGAGGGATCTATTATATAGAGTCATTACACACAGAGGGATCTATTATATAGAATCGTTACACACAGAGGGATCTATTATATAGAGTCATTACACACAGAGGGATCTCTTATATAAAGTCATTACACACAGAGGGATCTATTATATAGAGTCATTACACACAGAGAGATCTATTATATAGAGTCATTACACACAGGGATCTATTATACAGAGTCATTACACACCGAGTGATCTATTATATAGAGTAATTACACGCAGAGGGATCTATTATATAGAGTCATTCCACACAGGGATCTATTATATAGAGTCATTACACACAGAGCGATCTATTATATAGAGTCATTACACACAGAGGGATCTATTATATAGAGTCATTACACACAGAGTGATCTGTTATATAGAATCATTACACACAGAGGGATCTATTATATAGAGTCATTACACACAGAGTGATCTATTATATAGAGTCATTACACACAGAGGGATCTATTATATAGAGTCATTACACACAGAGCGATCTATTATATAGAGTCATTACACACAGAGCGATCTGTTATATAGAATCATTAAACACAGAGGGATCTATTATATAGAGTCATTACACACAGAGTGATCTATTATATAGAGTCATTACACACAGAGGGATCTATTATATAGAGTCATTACGCAAAGAGCGATCTATTATATAGAATCATTACACAGAGAGGGATCTATTATATAGAGTTATTACACACAGAGGGATCTATTATATAGAGTCATTACACACAGAGGGATCTATTATATAGAGTCATTACACACAGAGGGATCTAATATATAGAGTCATTACACACAGAGGGATCTATTATATAGAGTCATTACACACAGAGAGATCTATTATATAGAGTCATTACACACAGGGATCTACAGTCATATGAAAAAGTTTGGGCACCCCTATTAATCTTAAGCTTAATGTTTTATAAAAATTGGTGTTTTTGCAGCAGCTATTTCAGTTTGATATATGTAATAACTGTTGGACACAGTAATGCTTCTGCCTTGAAATGAGGTTTATTGTACTAACAGAAAATGTGCGGTCTGCATTCAAACAAAATTTGGCAGGTGCATAAGCATGGGCACCCTTATAATTTTCTTGTTTTAAATACGCCTACCTACTTTTTACTGACTTACTAAAGCACTTTTTTTGGTTTTGTAACCTCATTGAGCTTTGAACTTCATAGCCAGGTGTATGCAATCATGAGAAAAGCTACTTAAAGTGGCCACTTGCAAGTTGTTCTCCTGTTTGAATCTCCTCTGAAGAGTGGCATCATGGGCTCCTCAAAACAACTGTCAAATGATCTGAAAACAAAGATTATTCAACATAGTTGTTCAGGGGAAGGATACAAAAAGCTGTCTCAGAGATTTAACCTGTCAGTTTCCACTGTGAGGAACATAGTAAGGAAATGGAAGAACACAGGGACAGTTCTTGTTAAGGCCAGAAGTGGCAGGCCAAGAAAAACTTCAGAAAGGCAGAGAAGAAGAATGGTGAGATCAGTCAAGGACAATCCTCAGACCACCTCCAGAGAGCTGCAGCATCAACTTGCTGCAGATGGTGTCACTGTGCATCGGGCAACTATACAACGCACTTTGCACAAGGAGAAGCTGTATGGGAGAGTGATGCGAAAGAAGCCGTTTCTGCAAGCACGCCACAAACAGAGTCGGCTGAGGTATGCAAAAGCACATTTGGAGAAGCCAATTTCCTTTTGGAAGAAGGTCCTGTGGACTGATGAAACCAAGATTGAGTTGTTTGGTCATACAAAAAGGCGTTATGCATGGCGGTAAAAAAACACAGCATTCCAAGAAAAACACTTGCTACCCACAGTAAAATTTGGTGGAGGTTCCATCATGCTTTGGGGCTGTGTGGCCAATGCCGGCACCGGGAATCTTGTTAAAGTTGAGGGACGCATGGATTCCACTCAGTATTAGCAGATTCTTGACAATAATGTTCAAGAATCAGTGATAAAGTTGAAGTTACGCAGGGGATGGATCTTTCAGCAAGACAATGATCCAAAACACGGCTCCAAATCTACTCAGGCATTCATGCAGAGGAACAATTACAATGTTCTGGAATGGCCATTCGAGTCCCCAGACCTGAATATCATTGAACATCTGTGGGATCATGTGAAGAGGGCTGTCCATGCTCGGGGGCGACCATCAAACTTAACTGAACTGGAATTGTTTTGTAAAGAGGAATGGTCAAAAATACCTTCATCCAGGATCCAGGAACTCATTAAAAGCTACAGGAAGCGACTAGAGGCAAAAGGAGGATCTACTAAATATTAATGTCACTTTTCTGGTGAGGTGCCCATACTTATGCACCTGTCAAATTTTGTTTGAATGCAGATTGCACATTTTCTGTTAGTACAATAAACCTCATTTCAAGGCAGAAACATTATTGTGTCCAACAGTTATCACATATATCAAACTGAAATAGCTGCTGCAAAAACACCAATTTTTATAAAACATTAAGCTTAAGATTAATAGGGGTGCCCAAACTTTTTCATATAACTGTATTATATAGAGTCATTACACACCGAGTGATCTATTATATAGAGTAATTACACACAGAGGGATCTATTATATAGAGTCATTACACACAGAGCGATCTATTATATAGAGTCATTACACACAGAGGGATCTATTATATAGAGTCATTACACACAGAGTGATCTGTTATATAGAATCATTACACACAGAGGGATCTATTATATAGAGTCATTACACACAGAGTGATCTATTATATAGAGTCATTACACACAGAGGGATCTATTATATAGAGTCATTACACACAGAGGGATCTATTATATAGAATCATTACACAGAGAGGGATCTATTATATAGAGTCATTACACAGAGAGGGATCTATTATATAGAGTCATTACTCACAGAGGGATCTATTATATAGAGTCATTACACACAGGGATCTATTATATAGAGTCATTACACACAGAGTGATCAATTATATAGAATCATTACACACAGAGGGATCTATTATATAGAGTCATTACACACAGAGTGATCTATTATATAGTCATTACACACAGAGGGATCTATTATATAGAGTCATTACACACAGAGCGATCTATTATATAGAGTCATTACACACAGAGTGATCTTTGATATAGAGTCATTACACACAGAGGGATATATTATATAGAGTCATTACACCCAGTGGGATCTATTATATAGAGTCATTACACACAGACAGATCTATTATATAGAGTCATTACACACAGAGTGATCTATTATATAGAGTCATTACACACAGAGTGATCTCTTATATAGAGTCATTACACACAGAGTGATCTATTATATAGAATCATTACACACAGAGGGATCTATTATATAGAGTCATTACACACAGAGTGATCTATTATATAGGGTCATTACACACAGAGGGATCTATTATATAGGGTCATTACACACAGAGGGATCTATTATATAGAATCATTACACACAGAGGGATCTATTATATATAGTTATTACACACAGGGATCTATTATATAGAGTCATCACACACAGAGGGATCTATTATATAGTCATTACACACAGAGTGATCTATTATATAGAGTCATTACACAAGGATCTATTATATAGAGTCATTACACACAGAGGGATCTATTATATAGAGTTATTACACACAGAGTGATCTATTATATAAAGTAATTACACACAGAGTTATCTATTATATAGAGTCATTACACACAGAGGGATCTATTATATAGTCATTACACACAGAGGGATCTATTATATAGTCATTGCACACAGAGGGATCTGTTATATAGAGTCATTACACACAGAGAGATCTATCATATAGAGTAATTACACACAGAGAGATCTATTATATAGAGTCATTACACACAGAGGGATCTATTATATAGAGTCATTACACACAGAGGGATCTATTATATAGAATCGTTACACACAGAGGGATCTATTATATAGAGTCATTACACACAGAGGGATCTCTTATATAGAATCATTACACAGAGAGGGATCTATTATATAGAGTCATTACACAGAGAGGGATCTATTATATAGAGTCATTACTCACAGAGGGATCTATTATATAGAGTCATTACACACAGGGATCTATTATATAGAGTCATTACACACAGAGGGATCTATTATATAGAGTCATTACACACAGAGGGATCTATTATATAGAATCATTACACACAGAGGGATCTATTATATAGAGTCATTACACACAGAGGGATCTATTATATGCAGTCATTACACACAGAGTGATCTATTATATAGAGTCATTACACACAGAGGGATCTATTATATAGAGTCATTACACACAGTGATCTATTATATAGAGTCATTACACACAGAGGGATCTATTATATAGAGTCATTACACACAGATAGATCTATTATATAGAGTCATTACACACAGGGATCTATTATATAGAGTCATTACACACAGAGGGATCTATTATATAGAGTCATTACACACAGAGGGATCTATTATATAGAGTCATTACACACAGAGTGATCTATTATATAGAATCATTACACACAGAGGGATCTATAGAGTCATTACACACAGAGTGATCTATTATATAGAGTCATTACACACAGGGATCTATTATATAGAGTCATTACACACAGAGGGATCTATTATATAGAGTCATTACACACAGAGCAATCTATTATATAGAGTCATTACACACAGAGGGATCTATTATATAGAGTCATTACACACAGAGTGATCTATTATTTAGAATCATTACACACAGAGGGATCTATAGAGTCATTACACACAGAGTCATCTATTATATAGAGTCATTACACAAAGAGGGATCTATTATATAGAATCATTACACACAGAGGGATCTATTATATAGAGTCATTACACACAGAGTGATCTATTATATAGAGTCATTACACACACAGGGATCTATTATATAGAATCATTACACAGTGGGATCTATTATATAGAGTCATTACACACAGGGATCTATTATATAGAGTCATTACACACAAAGGGATCTATTATATAGTCATTACACACAGAGTGATCTATTATATAGAGTCATTACACAGGGATCTATTATATAGAGTCATTACACACAGAGAGATCTATTATATAGAGTCATTACACACAGAGTGATCTATTATATAGAGTAATTACACACAGAGGGATCTATTATATAGAGTCATTACACACAGAGTGATCTATTATATAGAGTCATTACACACAGAGGGATCTATTATATAGAGTCATTACACACAGAGGGATCTATTATATAGTCATTACACACAGAGGGATCTATTATATAGTCATTACACACAGAGTGATCTATTATATAGAGTCATTACACACAGAGAGATCTATTATATAGAGTCATTACACACAGGGATCTATTACATAGAGTCATTACACACAGAGGGATCTATTATATAGAATCATTACACACAGAGGGATCTATTATATAGAGTCATTACACACAGAGGGATCTATTATATAGAGTCATTACACACAGAGTGATCTATTATATAGAGTCATTACACACAGAGGGATCTATTATATAGAGTCATTACACACAGGGATCTATTACAGTATATAGAGTCATTACACACAGAGGGATCTATTATATAGAGTCATTACACACAGAGAGATCTATTATATAGAGTCATTACACACAGGGATCTATTATATAGAGTCATTACACACAGAGCGATCTATTATATAGAATCATTACACACAGAGGGATCTATTATATAGAGTCATTACACACAGAGTGATCTATTATATAGTCATTACACACAGAGTGATCTATTATACAGAATCATTACACACAGAGTGATCTATTATATAGAGTCATTACACACAGTGATCTATTATATAGAGTCATTACACACAGAGGGATCTATTATATAGAGTCATTACACACAGAGGGATCTATTATATAGAGTCATTACACACAGGGATCTATTACAGTATATAGAGTCATTACACACAGGGATCTATTATATAGAGTCATTACACACAGAGATCTATTATATAGAGTCATTACACAGGGATCTATTATATAGAGTCATTACACACAGAGCGATCTATTATATAGAGGCATTACACACAGAGTGATCTATTATATAGAGTCATTACACACAGAGGGATCTATTATATAGAGTCATTACACACAGAGGGATCTATTATATAGAGTCATTAAACGCAGAGGGATCTATTATATAGAGTCATTACACACAGATGGATCTATTATATAGAGTCATTACACACAGAGTGATCTATTATATAGAGTCATTACACACAGAGGGATCTATTATATAGAGTCATTACACACAGAGGGATCTATTATATAGAGTCATTACACACAGAGCGATCTATTATATAGAGTCATTACACACAGAGGGATCTATTATATAGAGTCATTACACACAGAGGGATCTATTATATAGAATCATTACACACAGAGGGATCTATTATATAGAGTCATTACACACAGAGTGATCTATTATATAGTCATTACACACAGAGTGATCTATTATACAGAATCATTACACACAGAGGGATCTATTATATAGAGTCATTACACACAGAGTGATTTATTATATAGAGTCATTACACACAGGGATCTATTATATAGAGTCATTACACACAGAGCGATCTATTATATAGAGTCATTACACACAGAGTGATCTATTATATAAAGTCATTACACACAGAGGGATCTATTATATAGAGTCATTACACCCAGTGGGATCTATTATATAGAGTCATTACACACAGACGGATATATTATATAGAGTCATTACACACAGAGTGATCTATTATATAGAATCATTACACACAGAGGGATCTATTATATAGAGTCATTACACACAGAGTGGTCTATTATATAGAGTCATTACACACAGAGTGATCTATTATATAGAATCATTACACACAGAGGGATCTATTATATAGAGTCATTACACACAGAGTGATCTATTATATAGTCATTACACACAGAGGGATCTATTATATAGAGTCATTACACACAGAGGGATCTATTATATAGAGTCATTACACACAGAGCGATCTATTATATAGAGTCATTACACACAGAGTGATCTTTGATATAGAGTCATTACACACAGAGGGATATATTATATAGAGTCATTACACCCAGTGGGATCTATTATATAGAGTCATTACACACAGACAGATCTATTATATAGAGTCATTACACACAGAGTGATCTATTATATAGAGTCATTACACACAGAGTGATCTATTATATAGAGTCATTACATACAGAGTGATCTATTATATAGAATCATTACACACAGAGGGATCTATTATATAGAGTCATTACACACAGAGTGATATATTATATAGGGTCATTACACACAGAGGGATCTATTATATAGAATCATTACACAAAGTGGGATCTATTGTATAGAGTTATTACACACAGGGATCTATTATATAGAGTCATCACACACAGAGGGATCTATTATATAGTCATTACACACAGAGTGATCTATTATATAGAGTCATTACACAAGGATCTATTATATAGAGTCATTACACACAGAGGGATCTATTATATAGAGTTATTACACACAGAGTGATCTATTATATAAAGTAATTACACACAGAGTTATCTATTATATAGAGTCATTACACACAGAGGGATCTATTATATAGTCATTGCACTACACACAGAGAGATCTATTATATAGAGTCATTACACACAGAGAGATCTATTATATAGAGTCATTACACACAGAGGGATCTATTATATAGAGTCATTACACACAGAGGGATCTATTATATAGAATCGTTACACACAGATGGATCTATTATATAGAGTCATTACACACAGAGGGATCTATTATATAAAATCATTACACACAGAGGGATCTATTATATAGAGTCATTACACACAGAGAGATCTATTATATAGAGTCATTACACACAGGGATCTATTATACAGAGTCATTACACACCGAGTGATCTATTATATAGAGTAATTACACACAGAGGGATCTACTATATAGAGTCATTCCACACAGGGATCTATTATATAGAGTCATTGCACACAGAGCGATCTATTATATAGAGTCATTACACACAGAGGGATCTATTATATAGAGTCATTACACACAGAGTGATCTGTTATATAGAATCATTACACACAGAGGGATCTATTATATAGAGTCATTACACACAGAGTGATCTATTATATAGAGTCATTACACACAGAGGGATCTATTATATAGAGTCATTACACACAGAGTGATCTATTATATAGAGTCATTACACACAGAGCGATCTGTTATATAGAATCATTACACACAGAGGGATCTATTATATAGAGTCATTACACACAGAGTGATCTATTATATAGAGTCATTACACACAGAGGGATCTATTATATAGAGTCATTACGCAAAGAGCGATCTATTATATAGAATCATTACACAGAGAGGGATCTATTATATAGAGTTATTACACACAGAGGGATCTATTATATAGAGTCATTACACACAGAGGGATCTATTATATAGAGTCATTACACACAGAGGGATCTATTATATAGAGTCATTACACACAGAGGGATCTATTATATAGAGTCATTACACACAGAGAGATCTATTATATAGAGTCATTACACACAGGGATCTACAGTCATATGAAAAAGTTTGGGCACCCCTATTAATCTTAAGCTTAATGTTTTATAAAAATTGGTGTTTTTGCAGCAGCTATTTCAGTTTGATCTATGTAATAACTGTTGGACACAGTAATTCTTCTGCCTTGAAATGAGGTTTATTGTACTAACAGAAAATGTGCAATCTGCATTCAAACAAAATTTGACAGGTGCATAAGTATGGGCACCCTTATAATTTTCTTGTTTTAAATACGCCTACCTACTTTTTACTGACTTACTAAAGCACTTTTTTTGGTTTTGTAACCTCATTGAGCTTTGAACTTCATAGCCAGGTGTATGCAATCATGAGAAAAGCTACTTAAAGTGGCCACTTGCAAGTTGTTCTCCTGTTTGAATCTCCTCTGAAGAGTGGCATCATGGGCTCCTCAAAACAACTGTCAAATGATCTGAAAACAAAGATTATTCAACATAGTTGTTCAGGGGAAGGATACAAAAAGCTGTCTCAGAGATTTAACCTGTCAGTTTCCACTGTGAGGAACATAGTAAGGAAATGGAAGAACACAGGGACAGTTCTTGTTAAGGCCAGAAGTGGCAGGCCAAGAAAAACTTCAGAAAGGCAGAGAAGAAGAATGGTGAGATCAGTCAAGGACAATCCTCAGACCACCTCCAGAGAGCTGCAGCATCAACTTGCTGCAGATGGTGTCACTGTGCATCGGGCAACTATACAACGCACTTTGCACAAGGAGAAGCTGTATGGGAGAGTGATGCGAAAGAAGCCGTTTCTGCAAGCACGCCACAAACAGAGTCGGCTGAGGTATGCAAAAGCACATTTGGAGAAGCCAATTTCCTTTTGGAAGAAGGTCCTGTGGACTGATGAAACCAAGATTGAGTTGTTTGGTCATACAAAAAGGCGTTATGCATGGCGGTAAAAAAACACAGCATTCCAAGAAAAACACTTGCTACCCACAGTAAAATTTGGTGGAGGTTCCATCATGCTTTGGGGCTGTGTGGCCAATGCCGGCACCGGGAATCTTGTTAAAGTTGAGGGACGCATGGATTCCACTCAGTATTAGCAGATTCTTGACAATAATGTTCAAGAATCAGTGATAAAGTTGAAGTTACGCAGGGGATGGATCTTTCAGCAAGACAATGATCCAAAACACGGCTCCAAATCTACTCAGGCATTCATGCAGAGGAACAATTACAATGTTCTGGAATGGCCATTCGAGTCCCCAGACCTGAATATCATTGAACATCTGTGGGATCATGTGAAGAGGGCTGTCCATGCTCGGGGGCGACCATCAAACTTAACTGAACTGGAATTGTTTTGTAAAGAGGAATGGTCAAAAATACCTTCATCCAGGATCCAGGAACTCATTAAAAGCTACAGGAAGCGACTAGAGGCAAAAGGAGGATCTACTAAATATTAATGTCACTTTTCTGGTGAGGTGCCCATACTTATGCACCTGTCAAATTTTGTTTGAATGCAGATTGCACATTTTCTGTTAGTACAATAAACCTCATTTCAAGGCAGAAACATTACTGTGTCCAACAGTTATCACATATATCAAACTGAAATAGCTGCTGCAAAAACACCAATTTTTATAAAACATTAAGCTTAAGATTAATAGGGGTGCCCAAACTTTTTCATATAACTGTATTATATAGAGTCATTACACACCGAGTGATCTATTATATAGAGTAATTACACACAGAGGGATCTATTATATAGAGTCATTACACACAGAGGGATCTATTATATAGAATCGTTACACACAGAGGGATCTATTATATAGAGTCATTACACACAGAGGGATCTCTTATATAAAGTCATTACACACAGAGGGATCTATTATATAGAGTCATTACACACAGAGAGATCTATTATATAGAGTCATTACACACAGGGATCTATTATACAGAGTCATTACACACCGAGTGATCTATTATATAGAGTAATTACACACAGAGGGATCTATTATATAGAGTCATTCCACACAGGGATCTATTATATAGAGTCATTACACACAGAGCGATCTATTATATAGAGTCATTACACACAGAGGGATCTATTATATAGAGTCATTACACACAGAGTGATCTGTTATATAGAATCATTACACACAGAGGGATCTATTATATAGAGTCATTACACACAGAGTGATCTATTATATAGAGTCATTACACACAGAGGGATCTATTATATAGAGTCATTACACACAGAGCGATCTATTATATAGAGTCATTACACACAGAGCGATCTGTTATATAGAATCATTAAACACAGAGGGATCTATTATATAGAGTCATTACACACAGAGTGATCTATTATATAGAGTCATTACACACAGAGGGATCTATTATATAGAGTCATTACGCAAAGAGCGATCTATTATATAGAATCATTACACAGAGAGGGATCTATTATATAGAGTTATTACACACAGAGGGATCTATTATATAGAGTCATTACACACAGAGGGATCTATTATATAGAGTCATTACACACAGAGGGATCTAATATATAGAGTCATTACACACAGAGGGATCTATTATATAGAGTCATTACACACAGAGAGATCTATTATATAGAGTCATTACACACAGGGATCTACAGTCATATGAAAAAGTTTGGGCACCCCTATTAATCTTAAGCTTAATGTTTTATAAAAATTGGTGTTTTTGCAGCAGCTATTTCAGTTTGATATATGTAATAACTGTTGGACACAGTAATGCTTCTGCCTTGAAATGAGGTTTATTGTACTAACAGAAAATGTGCGGTCTGCATTCAAACAAAATTTGGCAGGTGCATAAGCATGGGCACCCTTATAATTTTCTTGTTTTAAATACGCCTACCTACTTTTTACTGACTTACTAAAGCACTTTTTTTGGTTTTGTAACCTCATTGAGCTTTGAACTTCATAGCCAGGTGTATGCAATCATGAGAAAAGCTACTTAAAGTGGCCACTTGCAAGTTGTTCTCCTGTTTGAATCTCCTCTGAAGAGTGGCATCATGGGCTCCTCAAAACAACTGTCAAATGATCTGAAAACAAAGATTATTCAACATAGTTGTTCAGGGGAAGGATACAAAAAGCTGTCTCAGAGATTTAACCTGTCAGTTTCCACTGTGAGGAACATAGTAAGGAAATGGAAGAACACAGGGACAGTTCTTGTTAAGGCCAGAAGTGGCAGGCCAAGAAAAACTTCAGAAAGGCAGAGAAGAAGAATGGTGAGATCAGTCAAGGACAATCCTCAGACCACCTCCAGAGAGCTGCAGCATCAACTTGCTGCAGATGGTGTCACTGTGCATCGGGCAACTATACAACGCACTTTGCACAAGGAGAAGCTGTATGGGAGAGTGATGCGAAAGAAGCCGTTTCTGCAAGCACGCCACAAACAGAGTCGGCTGAGGTATGCAAAAGCACATTTGGAGAAGCCAATTTCCTTTTGGAAGAAGGTCCTGTGGACTGATGAAACCAAGATTGAGTTGTTTGGTCATACAAAAAGGCGTTATGCATGGCGGTAAAAAAACACAGCATTCCAAGAAAAACACTTGCTACCCACAGTAAAATTTGGTGGAGGTTCCATCATGCTTTGGGGCTGTGTGGCCAATGCCGGCACCGGGAATCTTGTTAAAGTTGAGGGACGCATGGATTCCACTCAGTATTAGCAGATTCTTGACAATAATGTTCAAGAATCAGTGATAAAGTTGAAGTTACGCAGGGGATGGATCTTTCAGCAAGACAATGATCCAAAACACGGCTCCAAATCTACTCAGGCATTCATGCAGAGGAACAATTACAATGTTCTGGAATGGCCATTCGAGTCCCCAGACCTGAATATCATTGAACATCTGTGGGATCATGTGAAGAGGGCTGTCCATGCTCGGGGGCGACCATCAAACTTAACTGAACTGGAATTGTTTTGTAAAGAGGAATGGTCAAAAATACCTTCATCCAGGATCCAGGAACTCATTAAAAGCTACAGGAAGCGACTAGAGGCAAAAGGAGGATCTACTAAATATTAATGTCACTTTTCTGGTGAGGTGCCCATACTTATGCACCTGTCAAATTTTGTTTGAATGCAGATTGCACATTTTCTGTTAGTACAATAAACCTCATTTCAAGGCAGAAACATTACTGTGTCCAACAGTTATCACATATATCAAACTGAAATAGCTGCTGCAAAAACACCAATTTTTATAAAACATTAAGCTTAAGATTAATAGGGGTGCCCAAACTTTTTCATATAACTGTATTATATAGAGTCATTACACACCGAGTGATCTATTATATAGAGTAATTACACACAGAGGGATCTATTATATAGAGTCATTACACACAGAGCGATCTATTATATAGAGTTATTACACACAGAGGGATCTATTATATAGAGTCATTACACACAGAGTGATCTGTTATATAGAATCATTACACACAGAGGGATCTATTATATAGAGTCATTACACACAGAGTGATCTATTATATAGAGTCATTACACACAGAGGGATCTATTATATAGAGTCATTACACACAGAGGGATCTATTATATAGAATCATTACACAGAGAGGGATCTATTATATAGAGTCATTACACAGAGAGGGATCTATTATATAGAGTCATTACTCACAGAGGGATCTATTATGTAGAGTCATTACACACAGGGATCTATTATATAGAGTCATTACACACAGAGTGATCAATTATATAGAATCATTACACACAGAGGGATCTATTATATAGAGTCATTACACACAGAGTGATCTATTATATAGTCATTACACACAGAGGGATCTATTATATAGAGTCATTACACACAGAGCGATCTATTATATAGAGTCATTACACACAGAGTGATCTTTGATATAGAGTCATTACACACAGAGGGATATATTATATAGAGTCATTACACCCAGTGGGATCTATTATATAGAGTCATTACACACAGACAGATCTATTATATAGAGTCATTACACACAGAGTGATCTATTATATAGAGTCATTACACACAGAGTGATCTCTTATATAGAGTCATTACACACAGAGTGATCTATTATATAGAATCATTACACACAGAGGGATCTATTATATAGAGTCATTACACACAGAGTGATCTATTATATAGGGTCATTACACACAGAGGGATCTATTATATAGGGTCATTACACACAGAGGGATCTATTATATAGAATCATTACACACAGAGGGATCTATTATATATAGTTATTACACACAGGGATCTATTATATAGAGTCATCACACACAGAGGGATCTATTATATAGTCATTACACACAGAGTGATCTATTATATAGAGTCATTACACAAGGATCTATTATATAGAGTCATTACACACAGAGGGATCTATTATATAGAGTTATTACACACAGAGTGATCTATTATATAAAGTAATTACACACAGAGTTATCTATTATATAGAGTCATTACACACAGAGGGATCTATTATATAGTCATTACACACAGAGGGATCTATTATATAGTCATTGCACACAGAGGGATCTGTTATATAGAGTCATTACACACAGAGAGATCTATCATATAGAGTAATTACACACAGAGAGATCTATTATATAGAGTCATTACACACAGAGGGATCTATTATATAGAGTCATTACACACAGAGGGATCTATTATATAGAATCGTTACACACAGAGGGATCTATTATATAGAGTCATTACACACAGAGGGATCTATTATATAGAGTCATTACACACAGGGATCTATTATATAGAGTCATTACACACAGAGGGATCTATTATATAGAGTCATTACACACAGAGGGATCTATTATATAGAATCATTACACACAGAGGGATCTATTATATAGAGTCATTACACACAGAGGGATCTATTATATGCAGTCATTACACACAGAGTGATCTATTATATAGAGTCATTACACACAGAGGGATCTATTATATAGAGTCATTACACACAGTGATCTATTATATAGAGTCATTACACACAGAGGGATCTATTATATAGAGTCATTACACACAGATAGATCTATTATATAGAGTCATTACACACAGGGATCTATTATATAGAGTCATTACACACAGAGGGATCTATTATATAGAGTCATTACACACAGAGGGATCTATTATATAGAGTCATTACACACAGAGTGATCTATTATATAGAATCATTACACACAGAGGGATCTATAGAGTCATTACACACAGAGTGATCTATTATATAGAGTCATTACACACAGGGATCTATTATATAGAGTCATTACACACAGAGGGATCTATTATATAGAGTCATTACACACAGAGCAATCTATTATATAGAGTCATTACACACAGAGGGATCTATTATATAGAGTCATTACACACAGAGTGATCTATTATTTAGAATCATTACACACAGAGGGATCTATAGAGTCATTACACACAGAGTGATCTATTATATAGTCATTACACACAGGGATCTATTATATAGAGTCATTACACACAGAGGGATCTATTATATAGAGTCATTACACACAGAGCGATCTATTATATAGAGTCAGTACACACAGAGGGATCTATTATATAGAGTCATTATACACAGAGGGATCTATTATATAGAGTCATTACACACAGAGGGATCTATTATATAGAGTCATTACGCACAGAAGGATCTATTGTATAGAGTCATTACACACAAAGGGATCTATTATATAGAGTCATTACACACAGAGGGATCTATTATATAGAATCATTACACACAGAGGGATCTATTATATAGAGTCATTATACACAGAGTGATCTATTATTTAGAGTCATTACACACAGAGGGATCTATTATATAGAATCATTACACACAGTGGGATCTATTATATAGAGTCATTACACACAGGGATCTATTATAGAGAGTCATTATACACAGAGGGATCTATTATATAGGGTCATTACACACAGAGGGATCTATTATATAGAGTCATTACACACAGAGGGATCTATTATATAGAGTCATTACGCACAGAAGGATCTATTGTATAGAGTCATTACACACAAAGGGATCTATTATATAGAGTCATTACACACAGAGGGATCTATTATATAGAATCATTACACACAGAGGGATCTATTATATAGAGTCATTATACACAGAGTGATCTATTATTTAGAGTCATTAAACACAGAGGGATCTATTATATAGAATCATTACACACAGTGGGATCTATTATATAGAGTCATTACACACAGGGATCTATTATAGAGAGTCATTATACACAGAGGGATCTATTATATAGGGTCATTACACACAGAGGGATCTATTATATAGAGTCATTACACACAGAGTGATCTATTATATAGAGTCATTACTCACAGAGGGATATATTATATAGAATCATTACACACAGAGGGATCTATTATATAGAGTCATTACACACAGAGTGATCTATTATATAGAATCATTACACACAGAGGGATCTATAGAGTCATTACACACAGAGTGATCTATTATATAGAGTCATTACACACAGGGATCTATTATATAGAGTCATTACACACAGAGGGATCTATTATATAGCACCATTACACACAGAGCGATCTATTATATAGAGTCAGTACACACAGAGGGATCTATTATATAGAGTCATTATACACAGAGGGATCTATTATATAGAGTCATTATACACAGAGGGATCTATTATATAGAGTCATTACGCACAGATGGATCTATTGTATAGAGTCATTACACACAGAGGGATCTATTATATAGAGTCATTACACACAGAGGGATCTATTATATAGAATCATGACACACAGAGGGATCTATTATATAGAGTCATTATACACAGAGTGATCTATTATTTAGAGTCATTACACACAGAGGGATCTATTATAAAGAATTATTACACACAGTGGGATCTATTATATAGAGTCATTACACACAGGGATCTATTATAGAGAGTCATTATACACAGAGGGATCTATTATATAGGGTCATTACACACAGAGGGATCTATTATATAGAGTCATTACACACAGAGTGATCTATTATATAGAGTCATTACTCACAGAGGGATCTATTATATAGAATCATTACACACAGAGGGATCTATTATATAGAGTCATTACACACAGAGCGATCTATTATATAGAGTCATTACACACAGAGGGATCTATTTCACGTGTTTATTTCTGTTAATGTTGATCATTATGGCTTACAGCCAAAGAAAACACAAAAGTCATTATCTCAGTAAATTAAAATAATTAACAAAAAACACCTGCAAAGGCTTCTGAAGCATTTAAAAGGTCCCTTGGTCTGTTTCAGTAGGCTCCACAATCATGGGGAAGACTGCTGACTTGACAGATGTCCAGAAGGCAGTCATTGACACAATCTACAAGGTCCCAGAGTCTGGAGGAAGAGTGGAGAGGCCACAATCCAAGCTGCTGGAGGTCTAGTGTGAAGTTTCCACAATCAGTGATGGTTTGGGGGGCCATGTCATCTTCTGGTGGAGGTCCACTGTGTTTTATCAAGACCAAAGTCAGTGCAGCCATCTACCAGGACATTTTATAGCTCTTCATGCTTCCCTCTGCCGACAAGCTTTTTGGAGATGGAAATGTCCTTCTCCAGCAGGACTTGGCCCCTGTCCACTCGGCCAAAAGTACCAATACCTGGTTTACACACAATAGTATCACTGTGCTTGATTGGCAGCAAACTCGCCTGACCATAACCCCATAGAGAATCTATTATAGAGAATCTATGGGGTATTGTCAAGAGGAAGATGAGAGACCCCAGAGCCAACAATGCAGACGAGCTGAAGGCTGCTATCAAAGCCACCTGGGCTTCCATAACACCTCAGCAGAGCCACAGGCTGATCCCTCCATGCTACAGGCTGATCGCCTCCATGCCACATTGCCGCATTGATGCAGTAATTGATGCACAAGGAGCCCGACCAAGTATTGAGGGCATTTACTGAGCATACATTTCAGTAGGCCAACATTTCTGATTTTAAAATCATTTTTCAAGCTGTTATTATAAAGTATTCTAATTTCCTGAGATAATGACTTTTGTGTTTTCATTGGCTGTAAACCATAATCATCGACATTACCAGAAATAAACACGTAAAATATATCACTCTGTGTGTAATGACTTTTGGGTTGACTACTAGATTTGGTTTCTTCATCCTACTTTATATTTTGGGTTGAGCACTAGATTTGGTTTCTTCATCCTACTTTATATTTTGGGGTTGATCACTAGGTTTGGTTTCTTCACCCTACTTCTATTTTGGGGTTGATCACCAGATGAGATTTCTTCATCCCACTTCCTATTTGTGGGTTAATCACCAGGTTAGGTTTCTTCACCCTACTTGTTATTTTGAGATTGATCAATAGATTAGGTTTCCTCACCCCACTTCTTATTTGTGGGTTGATCATTAGATTAGGTTTCTTCACCCCACTTCTTATTTTGAGGTTGATCACTAGATTAGGTTTCTTCACCCCACTTCTTATTTGTGGGTTGATCACCAGATTAGTTTTCTTCACCCACTTCTTATTTTTGGGTCGATCACTGGATTAGGTTTCTTCACCCACTTCTTATTTTGGGGTTGATCACCAGATTAGGTTTCTTCACCCTACTTCTTATTTTGGGGTTGATCAATAGATTAGGTTTTTTCACCCTACTTCTTATTTTGGGGTTGATCACCAGATGAGGTTTCTTCATCCCACTTCCTATTTGTGGGTTAATCACCAGGTTAGGTTTCTTCACCCTACTTCTTATTTTGAGGTTGATCAATAGATTAGGTTTCCTCACCCCACTTCTTATTTGTGGGTTGATCACTAGATTAGGTTTCTTCACCACACTTCTTATTTTGAGGTTGATCACCAGATTAGGTTTCTTCACCCCACGTCTTATTTTTGGGTTGATCACTAGATTAGGTTTCTTCACCCCACTTCTTATTTGTGGGTTGATCACCACCAGATTAGTTTTCTTCACCCACTTCTTATTTTTTGGTCGATCACTGGATTAGTTTTCTTCACCCCACTTCTTATTTGTGAGTTGATCACTAGATTGGGTTTCTTCACCCCACTTTTTATTTGTGGGTTGATTACTTGATTAAGTTTCTTCACCCTACTTATTATTTTGGGGTTGATCACTATATTAGGTTCTTTACCCCACTTCTTATTTTGGGGTTGATTACTAGATGAGGTTTCTTCACCCCACTTTTTATTTGTGGGTTGATTACTTGATTACGTTTCTTCACCCTACTTGTTATTTTGGGGTTGATCACTATATTAGGTTCTTTACCCCACTTCTTATTTTGGAGTTGATCACCAGATTAGGTTTCTTCACGCTACTTAATATTTTGGGGTTGATCACTATATTAGGTTCTTTACCCCACTTCTTATTTTGGGGTTGATTACTAGATCAGGTTTCTTCAGCTCACTTCTTATTTTTGGCTTAATCACAACGTTTGATTTCTTCACCCCACTTCTTATTTTGAGTTGAGCACTAGATTACGTTTCTTCATCCTACTTTATATTTTGACATTTCACAGTATTATATATTATAAATGTGCTCCAAATTTATTAGCAAAATTGTTACAGTCAATTCCAATTGTAGTAGTAAGTCTAAAAAGTAACTTTTATTCAATATGTCTTAAAATTTTATACACAAAGCACATAACAAATTCTAAAATCTTTGTCCATGTATTAGGACTATTAAATATAGTTTTTGGTGTCTCTTTTATTTGTATTAAGGTCCAAGATTTATTAAATAGAGTTTTCATATAGAGTCTCTTTTTATTGGATATATATATGACTCCGTCTTTTTATAGTTTTTCAAGAGATTGTCGTATCCAACATATATTTACATAAGCGGAAACTCTCCTATTTAGTGTGAAATTGATTATCTATCTACACTGTTTCACTGGAAATCTAAAGTCTGATTATTGTATTCACACATAAATTGATGTATCTGGTTCATTTAGCGCTGTCCTCAGTCACAGGTGCAGTGCCAATAGCTATATTCTTAAACCCTTATATTGAGGTAGCCTTATAGATCAATTCTAATAACTCAATTATAGCGGTCCTGTATGCTATCTGTGCTCTTGCTCAGCCCTACGCGTTTCATCATTTTTAGATGGGACTGCTATGATCATCAGGGGCTCGCAGTCTATATTCCTATTGTTTAAGATAATATGATGCATATATGATAAACCTATCGGCTACCTCAATATAAGGGTCTAAGAATATAGCTATGGGCAGCACTAAATGAACCAGATACATCAATTTATGTGTGAATACAATAATCAGACTTTAGATTTCCAATGAAACAGTCTGGATAGATAATCAATTTCACACTAAATAGGAGAGTTTCCGCTTATGTAAATATATGTTGGATACGACAATCCCTTGAAAAACTATAAAAAGAAGGAGTCATATATATATCCAATAAAAAGAGACTCTATATGAAAACTCTATTTAAGAAATCTTGGACCTTAATACAAATAAAAGAGACACCAAAAACTATATTTAATAATCCTAATACATGGACAAAGATTTTAGAATTTGTTTTGTGCTTTGTGTATAAAATTTTAAGACATATTGAATAAAAGTTGCTTTTTAGACTTACTACTCCAATTGGAATTGACTGTGAAAATACTTTATATTTGTGGGTTGATCACTAGATAAGGTTTCTTCGCCCCACTTCTTATTTGTGGGTTGATCACCAGATTAGGTTTCTTCACCCCACTTCTTATTTGTGAGTTGATCACTAGATTAGGTTTCTTCACCTCACTTCTTATTTGTGGGTTTATCACAAGATTAGGTTTATTCACCCCCACTTCTTATTTTGGGGTTAATCATTAGATTAGGATTCTTCACCCCACCACTTATTTGTGGGTTGATCACCAGATTAGGTTTCTTCACCACATTTCATATTTTGGGGTTGATCATCAGAGTAGGTTTCTTCACCCCACTTCTTATTTGTCGGTTGATCACTAGATTAGGTTTCTTCAGCTCACTTCTTATTTTTGGCTTAATCACTATGTTTGGTTTCTTCACCCCACTTCTTATTTTGGGTTGACGACTAGATTGGGTTTCTTCATCCTACTTTATATTTTGGGTTGAGCACTAGATTTGGTTTTATCTTACTTTATATTTTGGGGTTGATCACTAGATTAGGTTTCTTCATGCCACTTCATATTTTTGGCTGATCACCAGATTAGGTTTATTCACCCCACTTCTTATTTTGGGGTTGATCACCAGATTAGGTTTCTTCACCCCACTTCTTATTTTTGGGTTGATCACTAGATTGGGTTTTTTCACCCCACTTCTTATTTTTGGATTGATCATTAAATTAAGTTTCTTCACCCCACGTCTATTTTGAGGTTGATCACCAGATTAGGTTTCTTCACCCCACTTCTTATTTGTGGGTTGATCACTAGATTAGGTTTCTTCAACTCACTTCTTATTTTTGGGTTGATCACTAGGTTTGGTTTCTCGTCCCTACTTCTTTTTTTGGGGTTGATCAATAGATTAGGTTTCTTCACCCCACTTCATATTTTGGGGTTGATCACCAGATTAGATTTCTTCACCCCACTTCTTATTTGTAGGTTGATCACTAGATTAGGTTTCTTCACCCCCCTTCTTATTTGTGGGTTGATCACTAGATTAGGTTTCTTCAACCCACGTCTTATTTTTGGATTGATCATTAAATTAGGTTTCTTCACCCCACATCTATTTTGAGGTTGATCACCAGATTAGGTTTATTCACCCCACTTATTATTTTGGAGTTGTTGACAAGCTTAGGTTTCTTCACCCCACTTCTTATTTTTGGGTTGATCACTAGATTAGGTTTCTTCACCCCACTTCATATTTTGGGGTTGATCACCAGATTAGGTTTCTTCACCCCACTTCTTATTTGTGGGTTGATCACTAGATTAGGTTTCTTCACCCCACTTCTTATTTGTGGGTTGATCACTACATTAGGTTTCTTCAACCCATTTCTTATTTTTGGGTTGATCACTAGGTTTGGTTTCTTGTCCCTTCTTCTTATTTTGGGGTTGATCACTAGATTAGGTTTCTTCACCCCACTTCTTATTTTGGGTGGACCACTAGATTAGGTTTCTTCACCCCATTTCTTATTTGTGGGTTGATCACTAGGTTTGGTTTCTTCACCCCACTTCTTATTTTGGGTTTGATCATTAGATTAGGTTTCTTCACCCTACTTCTTATTTTGGAGTTGACTAGATTAGGTTTCTTCATCCCACTTATTATTTTGGGGTTCATCACTAGATTAGGTTTCTTTACCCCACTTCTAATTTTGGGGTTGATCACTAGATGAGGTTTCTTCACCCTTCTTCTCGTTTGTGGGTTGATCACTAGATTAGGTTTCTTCAGCTCACTTCTTATTTTTGGCTTAAACACTACGTTTGGTTTCTTCACTCCACTTCTTATTTTGGGTTGACTACTAGATTTGGTTTCTTCATGCCACTTCATATTTTTTGGTTGATCACTAAATTAGGTTTCTTCACTCCACTTCTTATTTTGGGGTTGATCACCAGGTTTGGTTTCTTCTCCTTACTTCTTATGTTGGGTTGACCACTAGTTTTGGTTTCTTCACCCCACTTTTTATTTTGGGGTTGATCACTAGGTTTGGTTTCTTCACACCACTTCTTATTTTTGGGGTTGATCACCAGGTTTGGTTTCTTCACCCTACTTCTTATTTTGGGGTTTATCACCAGATTAGATTTCTTCCCCCCACTCCATATTTTGGGGTTGATCACCAGATTAGGTTTCTTTACCCACTTCTTATTTGTGGGTTGATCACTAGATTAGGTTTCTTCACCCCACTACTTATTTGTGGGTTGATCACCTGATTAGGTTTCTTCACCCACTTCTTATTTGTAGGTTGATCACTAGATTAGGTTTCTTCACCAAACTTCATAATTTGGGGTTGCTCATCAAAGTAGGTTTCTTCACCCCACTTCTTATTTGTGGGTTGATCACTAGATTAGGTTTCTTCACCCCACTTCTTATTTGTGGGTTGATCACTTGGTTTGGTTTCTTCACCCCACTTTTAATTTTAGGGTTGAACATTAGATTAGGTTTCTTCACCCTACTTCTTGTTTTGGAGTTGATCACTAGATTAGGTTTCTTCCCCCCACTTATTATTTTGGGGTTGATCTCTAAATTAGGTTTCTTTACCCCACTTCTTCTTTTGGGGTTGATCACTAGATGAGGTTTCTTCACCCTACTTCTTATTTGTGGGTTGATCACTAGATTAGGTTTCTTTAGCTCACTTCTTATTTTTGGCTTAATCAGTGCGTTTGGTTTCTTCTTATTTTGAGTTGAGCACTAGATTCGGTTTCTTCATCCTAATTTATATTTTGGGTTGAGCATTAGATTTGGTTTCTGCATCCTGCTTTATATTTTGGGTTGACCACTAGATTAGGTTTCTTCACACCACTTTTTATTTTGGAGTTGATCACCAGGTTTGGTTTGTTCACCCTACTTCTTATTTTGGGGTTTATCACTAGATTAGGTTTCTTAACCCTACTTCTTATTTTGGGGCTGATCACTAGATCACATTTCATCACCCAATTTCTTACTTGTGGGTTGATCACAAGGTTTGGTTTCTTCATCCCACTTCTTTTTTTTGGCTTGATCACTAGATTAGGTTTCTTCACACCACTTCTTATTTGTGGGTTGATCACTAGATTTGATTTCTTCACCCCACTTCTTATTTTGGGGTTGATCACCAGGTTTGGTTTCTTCACCCTACTTCTTATGTTAGAGTTGATCACCAGATTAGGTTTCTTGACCTTACTTCTTATTTGTGGTTTATCACTAGATTAGGTTTCTTAACCCTACTATTTAATTTGGGGTTGATCACTAGATCACATTTCTTCACCCAATTTCTTACTTGTGGGTTGATCACAAGGTTTGGTTTCTTCACCCCACTTCTTTTTTTTGGCTTGATCACTAGATTAGGTTTCTTCACCCCATTTAATATTTTGGGGCTGATCACCAGATTAGGCTTATTCACTCCACTTCTTATTTTTGGCTTGATCACTAGATTAGGTTTATGCACCCCATTTCTTATTTTGGGGTTGATCACCAGATTAAGTTTCTTTACACCACTTCTTATTTTTGGCTTGATCACTAGATTAGGTTTCATCACATCATTTCATATTTTGGGGTTTACCATCAGATTAGGTTTCTTCACACCACTTCTTATTTGTGGGTTGATCACTAGATTAGGTTTCTTCAACCCACATATTTTTTGGAGGTTGATCACCAGATTAGGTTTCTTTACCGCACTTCTTATTTTTGGGTTGATCACTAGATTAGGTTACTTCACCCTGCTTCTTAATTGTGGGTTGATCACCAGATTAGTTTTCTTCACCCCACTTCTTATTTGTGAGTTGATCACTAGATTGGGTTTCTTCACCCCACTTTTTATTTGTGGGTTGATCACTTGATTAGGTTTCTTCACCCCACTTATTATTCGTGGGTTGGTCACTAGATTTGGTTTCTTCACCCCACTTCTTATTTTTGGGTTGATCACTAGGTTTGGTTTCTTGTCCCTACTTGTTATTTTCGGGTTGATAACTAGATTAGGTTTCTTCACCCCACTTCATATTTTGGGGTTGATCATCAGATTAGGTTTCTTCACCCCACTTCTTATTTGTGGGTTGATGTTGATCACTAGATTAGGTTTCTTAGCCCCACTTCTTATTTTGAGTTGACCACTAGATTAGGTTTCTTCACCACACTTCTTATTTGTGGGTTGATCACTAGGCTTTGTTTCTTCACCCCACCTCTTATTTTGGGGTTGATCATTAGATTAGGTTTCTTCACCCTACTTCTTACTTGTGGGTTGGTAACTAGATTACTTTTCTTGACCACACTTCTTATTTGTGGGTTGATCACTAGATTAGGTTTCTTCACCCATTTCATGTTTTGGGGTTGATCATCAGAGTATGTTTCCTCACCCTACTTCTTATTTGTGGGTTGATAACTAGATTAGGTTTCTTCACCCCACTTCTTATTTGTGGGTTGATCACTTGATTAGGTTTCTTCACCCCACTTCTTATTTGTGGGTTGATCACTAGATTTGGTTTCTGCACCCCACTTCTTATTTTTGGGTTGATCACTAGGTTTGGTTTCTTGTCCCTACTTGTTATTTTCGGGTTGATAACCAGATTAGGTTTCTTCACCCCACTTCATATTTTGGGGTTGATCATCAGATTAGGTTTCTTCACCCCACTTCTTATTTGTGGGTTGATGTTGATCACTAGATTAGGTTTCTTAACCCCACTTCTTATTTTGAGTTGACCACTAGATTAGGTTTCTTCACCACACTTCTTATTTGTGGGTTGATCACTAGGCTTGGTTTCTTCACCCCACCTCTTATTTTGGGGTTGATCATTAGATTAGGTTTCTTCACCCTACTTCTTATTTGTGGGTTGGTAACTAGATTACTTTTCTTGACCACACTTCTTATTTGTGGGTTGATCAATAGATTAGGTTTCTTCACCCATTTCATGTTTTGGGGTTGATCATCAGAGTATGTTTCCTCACCCTACTTCTTATTTGTGGGTTGATAACTAGATTAGGTTTCTTCACCCCACTTCTTATTTGTGGGTTGATCACTTGATTAGGTTTCTTCACCCCACTTCTTATTTGTGGGTTGATCACTAGATTTGGTTTCTGCACCCCACTTCTTATTTTTGGGTTGATCACTAGGTTTGGTTTCTTGTCCCTACTTGTTATTTTCGGGTTGATAACCAGATTAGGTTTCTTCACCCCACTTCATATTTTGGGGTTGATCATCAGATTAGGTTTCTTCACCCCACTTCTTATTTGTGGGTTGATGTTGATCACTAGATTAGGTTTCTTAACCCCACTTCTTATTTTGAGTTGACCACTAGATTAGGTTTCTTCACCACACTTCTTATTTGTGGGTTGATCACTAGGCTTGGTTTCTTCACCCCACCTCTTATTTTGGGGTTGATCATTAGATTAGGTTTCTTCACCCTACTTCTTATTTGTGGGTTGGTAACTAGATTACTTTTCTTGACCACACTTCTTATTTGTGGGTTGATCAATAGATTAGGTTTCTTCACCCATTTCATGTTTTGGGGTTGATCATCAGAGTATGTTTCCTCACCCTACTTCTTATTTGTGGGTTGATAACTAGATTAGGTTTCTTCACCCCACTTCTTATTTGTGGGTTTATCTCTAGCTTATGTTTCTTCACTCCACTTCTTATTTGTGGGTTGATCACTAGATTAGGTTTCTTCACCCCACTTCTTATTTGTGGGATCATCACTAGATTAGGTTTCTTCAACCCATTTCTTATTTTTGGGTTGATCACTAGGTTTGGTTTCTTGTCCCTTCTTCTTATTTTGGGGTTGATCACTAGATTAGGTTTCTTCACCCCACTTCTTATTTTTGGATTGATCATTAAATTAAGTTTCTTCACCCCACGTCTATTTTGAGGTTGATCACCAGATTAGGTTTCTTCACCCCACTTCTTATTTGTGGGTTGATCACTAGATTAGGTTTCTTCAACTCACTTCTTATTTTTGGGTTGATCACTAGGTTTGGTTTCTCGTCCCTACTTCTTTTTTTGGGGTTGATCAATAGATTAGGTTTCTTCACCCCACTTCATATTTTGGGGTTGATCACCAGATTAGATTTCTTCACCCCACTTCTTATTTGTAGGTTGATCACTAGATTAGGTTTCTTCACCCCCCTTCTTATTTGTGGGTTGATCACTAGATTAGGTTTCTTCAACTCACGTCTTATTTTTGGATTGATCATTAAATTAGGTTTCTTCACCCCACATCTATTTTGAGGTTGATCACCAGATTAGGTTTATTCACCCCACTTATTATTTTGGAGTTGTTGACAAGCTTAGGTTTCTTCACCCCACTTCTTATTTTTGGGTTGATCACTAGATTAGGTTTCTTCACCCCACTTCATATTTTGGGGTTGATCACCAGATTAGGTTTCTTCACCCCACTTCTTATTTGTGGGTTGATCACTAGATTAGGTTTCTTCACCCCACTTCTTATTTGTGGGTTGATCACTACATTAGGTTTCTTCAACCCATTTCTTATTTTTGGGTTGATCACTAGGTTTGGTTTCTTGTCCCTTCTTCTTATTTTGGGGTTGATCACTTGATTAGGTTTCTTCACCCCACTTCTTATTTGTGGGTTGATCACTAGATTTGGTTTCTGCACCCCACTTCTTATTTTTGGGTTGATCACTAGGTTTGGTTTCTTGTCCCTACTTGTTATTTTCGGGTTGATAACCAGATTAGGTTTCTTCACCCCACTTCATATTTTGGGGTTGATCATCAGATTAGGTTTCTTCACCCCACTTCTTATTTGTGGGTTGATGTTGATCACTAGATTAGGTTTCTTAACCCCACTTCTTATTTTGAGTTGACCACTAGATTAGGTTTCTTCACCACACTTCTTATTTGTGGGTTGATCACTAGGCTTGGTTTCTTCACCCCACCTCTTATTTTGGGGTTGATCATTAGATTAGGTTTCTTCACCCTACTTCTTATTTGTGGGTTGGTAACTAGATTACTTTTCTTGACCACACTTCTTATTTGTGGGTTGATCAATAGATTAGGTTTCTTCACCCATTTCATGTTTTGGGGTTGATCATCAGAGTATGTTTCCTCACCCTACTTCTTATTTGTGGGTTGATAACTAGATTAGGTTTCTTCACCCCACTTCTTATTTGTGGGTTTATCTCTAGCTTATGTTTCTTCACTCCACTTCTTATTTGTGGGTTGATCACTAGATTAGGTTTCTTCACCCCACTTCTTATTTGTGGGATCATCACTAGATTAGGTTTCTTCAACCCATTTCTTATTTTTGGGTTGATCACTAGGTTTGGTTTCTTGTCCCTTCTTCTTATTTTGGGGTTGATCACTAGATTAGGTTTCTTCACCCCACTTCTTATTTTTGGATTGATCATTAAATTAAGTTTCTTCACCCCACGTCTATTTTGAGGTTGATCACCAGATTAGGTTTCTTCACCCCACTTCTTATTTGTGGGTTGATCACTAGATTAGGTTTCTTCAACTCACTTCTTATTTTTGGGTTGATCACTAGGTTTGGTTTCTCGTCCCTACTTCTTTTTTTGGGGTTGATCAATAGATTAGGTTTCTTCACCCCACTTCATATTTTGGGGTTGATCACCAGATTAGATTTCTTCACCCCACTTCTTATTTGTAGGTTGATCACTAGATTAGGTTTCTTCACCCCCCTTCTTATTTGTGGGTTGATCACTAGATTAGGTTTCTTCAACTCACGTCTTATTTTTGGATTGATCATTAAATTAGGTTTCTTCACCCCACATCTATTTTGAGGTTGATCACCAGATTAGGTTTATTCACCCCACTTATTATTTTGGAGTTGTTGACAAGCTTAGGTTTCTTCACCCCACTTCTTATTTTTGGGTTGATCACTAGATTAGGTTTCTTCACCCCACTTCATATTTTGGGGTTGATCACCAGATTAGGTTTCTTCACCCCACTTCTTATTTGTGGGTTGATCACTAGATTAGGTTTCTTCACCCCACTTCTTATTTGTGGGTTGATCACTACATTAGGTTTCTTCAACCCATTTCTTATTTTTGGGTTGATCACTAGGTTTGGTTTCTTGTCCCTTCTTCTTATTTTGGGGTTGATCACTAGATTAGGTTTCTTCACCCCACTTCTTATTTTGGGTGGACCACTAGATTAGGTTTCTTCACCCCATTTCTTATTTGTGGGTTGATCACTAGGTTTGGTTTCTTCACCCCACTTCTTATTTTGGGTTTGATCATTAGATTAGGTTTCTTCACCCTACTTCTTATTTTGGAGTTGACTAGATTAGGTTTCTTCATCCCACTTATTATTTTGGGGTTCATCACTAGATTAGGTTTCTTTACCCCACTTCTAATTTTGGGGTTGATCACTAGATGAGGTTTCTTCACCCTTCTTCTCGTTTGTGGGTTGATCACTAGATTAGGTTTCTTCAGCTCACTTCTTATTTTTGGCTTAAACACTACGTTTGGTTTCTTCACTCCACTTCTTATTTTGGGTTGACTACTAGATTTGGTTTCTTCATGCCACTTCATATTTTTTGGTTGATCACTAAATTAGGTTTCTTCACTCCACTTCTTATTTTGGGGTTGATCACCAGGTTTGGTTTCTTCTCCTTACTTCTTATGTTGGGTTGACCACTAGTTTTGGTTTCTTCACCCCACTTTTTATTTTGGGGTTGATCACTAGGTTTGGTTTCTTCACACCACTTCTTATTTTTGGGGTTGATCACCAGGTTTGGTTTCTTCACCCTACTTCTTATTTTGGGGTTTATCACCAGATTAGATTTCTTCCCCCCACTCCATATTTTGGGGTTGATCACCAGATTAGGTTTCTTTACCCACTTCTTATTTGTGGGTTGATCACTAGATTAGGTTTCTTCACCCCACTACTTATTTGTGGGTTGATCACCTGATTAGGTTTCTTCACCCACTTCTTATTTGTAGGTTGATCACTAGATTAGGTTTCTTCACCAAACTTCATAATTTGGGGTTGCTCATCAAAGTAGGTTTCTTCACCCCACTTCTTATTTGTGGGTTGATCACTAGATTAGGTTTCTTCACCCCACTTCTTATTTGTGGGTTGATCACTTGGTTTGGTTTCTTCACCCCACTTTTTATTTTAGGGTTGATCATTAGATTAGGTTTCTTCACCCTACTTCTTGTTTTGGAGTTGATCACTAGATTAGGTTTCTTCCCCCCACTTATTATTTTGGGGTTGATCTCTAAATTAGGTTTCTTTACCCCACTTCTTCTTTTGGGGTTGATCACTAGATGAGGTTTCTTCACCCTACTTCTTATTTGTGGGTTGATCACTAGATTAGGTTTCTTTAGCTCACTTCTTATTTTTGGCTTAATCAGTGCGTTTGGTTTCTTCTTATTTTGAGTTGAGCACTAGATTCGGTTTCTTCATCCTAATTTATATTTTGGGTTGAGCATTAGATTTGGTTTCTGCATCCTGCTTTATATTTTGGGTTGACCACTAGATTAGGTTTCTTCACACCACTTTTTATTTTGGAGTTGATCACCAGGTTTGGTTTGTTCACCCTACTTCTTATTTTGGGGTTTATCACTAGATTAGGTTTCTTAACCCTACTTCTTATTTTGGGGCTGATCACTAGATCACATTTCATCACCCAATTTCTTACTTGTGGGTTGATCACAAGGTTTGGTTTCTTCACCCCACTTCTTTTTTTTGGCTTGATCACTAGATTAGGTTTCTTCACACCACTTCTTATTTGTGGGTTGATCACTAGATTTGATTTCTTCACCCCACTTCTTATTTTGGGGTTGATCACCAGGTTTGGTTTCTTCACCCTACTTCTTATGTTAGAGTTGATCACCAGATTAGGTTTCTTGACCTTACTTCTTATTTGTGGTTTATCACTAGATTAGGTTTCTTAACCCTACTATTTAATTTGGGGTTGATCACTAGATCACATTTCTTCACCCAATTTCTTACTTGTGGGTTGATCACAAGGTTTGGTTTCTTCACCCCACTTCTTTTTTTTGGCTTGATCACTAGATTAGGTTTCTTCACCCCATTTAATATTTTGGGGCTGATCACCAGATTAGGCTTATTCACTCCACTTCTTATTTTTGGCTTGATCACTAGATTAGGTTTATGCACCCCACTTCTTATTTTGGGGTTGATCACCAGATTAAGTTTCTTTACACCACTTCTTATTTTTGGCTTGATCACTAGATTAGGTTTCATCACATCATTTCATATTTTGGGTTTACCATCAGATTAGGTTTCTTCACACCACTTCTTATTTGTGAGTTGATCACTAGATTAGGTTTCTTCAACCCACATATTTTTTGGTGGTTGATCACCAGATTAGATTTCTTTACCGTACTTCTTATTTTTGGGTTGATCACTAGATTAGGTTACTTCACCCTGCTTCTTAATTGTGGGTTGATCACCAGATTAGTTTTCTTCACCCCACTTCTTATTTGTGAATTGATCACTAGATTGGGTTTCTTCACCCCACTTTTTATTTGTGGGTTGATCACTTGATTAGGTTTCTTCACCCCACTTATTATTCGTGGGTTGGTCACTAGATTTGGTTTCTTCACCCCACTTCTTATTTTTGGGTTGATCACTAGGTTTGGTTTCTTGTCCCTACTTGTTATTTTCGGGTTGATAACTAGATTAGGTTTCTTCACCCCACTTCATATTTGGGGTTGATCATTAGATTAGGTTTCTTCACCCCACTTCTTATTTGTGGGTTGATGTTGATCACTAGATTAGGTTTCTTAGCCCCACTTCTTATTTTGAGTTGACCACTAGATTAGGTTTCTTCACCACACTTCTTATTTGTGGGTTGATCACTAGGCTTGGTTTCTTCACCCCACCTCTTATTTTGGGGTTGATCATTAGATTAGGTTTCTTCACCCTACTTCTTATTTGTGGGTTGGTAACTAGATTACTTTTCTTGACCACACTTCTTATTTGTGGGTTGATCACTAGATTAGGTTTCTTCACCCATTTCATATTTTGGGGTTGATCATCAGAGTATGTTTCCTCACCCTACTTCTTATTTGTGGGTTGATAACTAGATTAGGTTTCTTCACCCCACTTCTTATTTGTGGGTTGATCACTTGATTAGGTTTCTTCACCCCACTTCTTATTTGTGGGTTGATCACTAGATTGGGTTTCTTCACCCCACTTTTTATTTGTGGGTTGATCACTTAATTAGGTTTCTTCACCCCACTTATTATTCGTGGGTTGGTCACTAGATTTGGTTTCTTCACCCCACTTCTTATTTTTGGGTTGATCACTAGGTTTGGTTTCTTGTCCCTACTTGTTATTTTCGGGTTGATAACTAGATTAGGTTTCTTCACCCCACTTCATATTTTGGGGTTGATCATTAGATTAGGTTTCTTCACCCCACTTCTTATTTGTGGGTTGATGTTGATCACTAGATTAGGTTTCTTAGCCCCACTTCTTATTTTGAGTTGACCACTAGATTAGGTTTCTTCACCACACTTCTTATTTGTGGGTTGATCACTAGGCTTGGTTTCTTCACCCCACCTCTTATTTTGGGGTTGATCATTAGATTAGGTTTCTTCACCCTACTTCTTATTTGTGGGTTGGTAACTAGATTACTTTTCTTGACCACACTTCTTATTTGTGGGTTGATCACTAGATTAGGTTTCTTCACCCATTTCATATTTTGGGGTTGATCATCAGAGTATGTTTCCTCACCCTACTTCTTATTTGTGGGTTGATAACTAGATTAGGTTTCTTCACCCCACTTCTTATTTGTGGGTTGATCACTTGATTAGGTTTCTTCACCCCACTTCTTATTTGTGGGTTGATCACTAGATTTGGTTTCTTCACCCCACTTCTTATTTTTGGGTTGATCACTAGGTTTGGTTTCTTGTCCCTACTTGTTATTTTCGGGTTGATAACCAGATTAGGTTTCTTCACCCCACTTCATATTTTGGGGTTGATCATCAGATTAGGTTTCTTCACCCCACTTCTTTTTATGGGTTGATGTTGATCACTAGATTAGGTTTCTTAACCCCACTTCTTATTTTGAGTTGACCACTAGATTAGGTTTCTTCACCACACTTCTTATTTGTGGGTTGATCACTAGGCTTGGTTTCTTCACCCCACCTCTTATTTTGGGGTTGATCATTAGATTAGGTTTCTTCACCCTACTTCTTATTTGTGGGTTGGTCACTAGATTACTTTTCTTGACCACACTTCTTATTTGTGGGTTGATCAATAGATTAGGTTTCTTCACCCATTTCATGTTTTGGGGTTGATCATCAGAGTATGTTTCCTCACCCTACTTCTTATTTGTGGGTTGATAGCTAGATTAGGTTTCTTCACCCCACTTCTTATTTGTGGGTTTATCTCTAGCTTATGTTTCTTCACCCCACTTCTTATTTTGGGGTTGATCACTAGACAAGGTTTCTTTGACCCACTTCTTATTTGTGGGTTGATCACCAGATTAGGTTTCTTCACCCCACTTCTTATTTGTGAGTTGATCACTAGATTAGGTTTCTTCACCTCACTTCTTATTTGTGGGTTTATCACAAGATTAGGTTTATTCACCCCACTTCTTATTTTGGGGTTAATCACTACATTAGGATTCTTCACCCCACCACATATTTGTGGGTTGATCACCAGATTAGGTTTCTTCACCACATTTCATATTTTGGGGTTGATCACTAGAGTACAGTCATGGCCAAAAGTTTTGAGAATGACACCAAAATTTTGTTTTCACATGATCTGCTGGCCTATGGTTTTTATTAGTGTTTGTCTGATGTTTATATCACATGCAGAAATATAATTTCAATCATATTATGAGTACCAATAGGTTATATTGACAGTTAGAATGAGTTAATGCAGCAAGTCAATATTTGCAGTGTTGCCCCTTCTTCTTCAAGACCTCTGTAATTCTCCCTGGCATGCTCTCAATCAACTTTTGGACCAAATCCTGACTGATAGCAGTCCATTCTTGCATAATCAATTCTTGCATTTTGCCAGAATTTGTTGGTTTTTGTTTGTCCACCTGTCTCTTGATGATTGACCACAAGTTCTCAATGGGATTAAGATCTGGGGAGTTTCCAGGCCATGGACCCAAAATCTCTATGTTTTGTTCCATGAGCCATTTAGTTATCACCTTTGCTTTATGGCAAGGTGCTCCATCATGCTGGAAAAGGCATTGTTGGGCGCCAAACTGCTCTTGGACGGTTGGGAGAAGTTGCTCTTGGAGGACATTCTGGTACCACACATGAATGGTTTCAGGATGCTTTACAGTTGGCATGAGACAAGACTGGCGGCAGCGCTCACCTCTTCTTCTCCGAATAAGCTGTTTTCCAGATGTCCCAAACAATCGAAAAGGGGATTCATCAGAGAAAATGACTTTGCCCCAGTCCTCAGCAGTCCACTCCCTGTACCTTTTTCAGAATATCAGTCGGTCCCTGATGTTTTTTCTGGAGAGAAGTGGCTTCTTTGCTGCCCTCCTTGAAACCAGCCCTTGCTCAAAGAGTCTCCGCCTCCCAGTGCGTGCAGAAGCACTCACACCAGCCTGCTGCCATTCCTGAGCAAGCTCGTCACTGCTGGTAGTCCGATCCCGCAGCTGAAACAGTTTTAAGATACGGTCCTGGCGCTTGCTGGTCTTTCTTGGGCGCCCTGGAGCCTTTTTGACAACAATGGAAGCTCTCTCCTTGAAGTTCTTGATGATGCGATAGATTGTTGACTGAGGTGCAATCTTTGCAGCTGCGATACTCTTCCCTGTTAGGCCATTTTTGTGCAGTGCAATGATGGCTGCATGTGTTTCTTTAGAGATAACCATGGTTAATTGAAGAGAAACAATGATACCAAGAACCAGCCTCCTTTTAAAGTGTCCAGTGATGTCATTCTTACTTAATCATGACTGATTGATCGCCAGCCCTGTCCTCATCAACACCCACACCTGTGTTAATGGATCAATCACTAAAACGATGTTAGCTGCTCCTTTTAAGGCAGGACTGCAATGATGTTGAAATGTGTTTTGGGGTTAAAGTTCATTTTCTGGGCAAAATATTGACTTTGCAAGTTCAGTAATTGCTGTTAAGCTGATCACTCTTTGACATCCAGGAGTATATGCAAATTGCCATTACAAAAAATGAAGCAGTAAACTTTGGAAAAATTACTATTTGTCTCATTCTCAATACTTTTGGCCATGACTGTAGGTTTCTTCACCCTACTTCTTATTTGTCGGTTGATAACTAGATTAGGTTTCCTCACCCCACTTCTTATTTGTGGGTTTATCACTAGATTAGGTTTCTTCGCCACATTTCATATTTTGGGGTTGATCATCAAAGTAGGTTTCTTCACCCTACTTCTCATTTGTGGGTTGATAACTAGATTAGGTTTCTTCACCCCACTTCTTATTTGTGGGTTGATCACTAGATTAGGTTTCTTCACCCCACTTATTTGCAGGTTGATCACCAGATTAGGTTTCTTCGCCCCACTTTTTTATTTTGAGGTTGATCACTAGATTAGGTTTCTTTACCCCACTTCTTATTTTTGGGATTGATCACTAGATTAGGTTTCTTCATCAAACTTCATAATTTGGGGTTGCTCATCAAAGTAGGTTTCTTCACCCCACTTCTTATTTGTGGGTTGATCACTAGGTTTGGTTTCTTCACCCCACTTCTTATTTTAGGGTTGATCATTAAATTAGGTTTCTTTACCCCACGTCTATTTTGAGGTTGATCACCAGATTAGGTTTATTCACCCCACTTCTTATTTTGGAGTTGATGACAAGCTTAGGTTTCTTCACCCCACTTCTTATTTTTGGGTTGATGACTAGATTAGGTTTCATCACCCCATTTCATATTTTGGGGTTCACCATCACATTAGGTTTCTTCACCCCACTTCTTATTTGTGGGTTGACCACTAAATTAGGTTTCTTCACCCCACTTCTTATTTGTGGGTTGATCACTAGATTAGGTTTCTTCAGCCCACTTCATATTTTGGGGTTGATCACCAGATTAGGTTTCTTCACCCCACTTCTTATTTGTGGGTTGCTCACTAGATTAGGTTTCTTCACCCCACTTCTTATTTTGGGTTGACCACTAGATTAAGTTTCTTCACCCCATTTCTTATTTGTGGGTTGATTACTAGGTTTGATTTCTTCACCCCACTTCTTATTTTGGGTTTGATCATTAGATTAGGTTTCTTCACCCTACTTCTTATTTTGGAGTTGATCACTAGATTAGGTTTCTTCATCCCACTTATTATTTTGGGGTTCATCACTAGATTAGGTTTCTTTACCCCACTTCTAATTTTGGGGTTGATCACTAGATGAGGTTTCTTCACCCTACTTCTCATTTGTGGGTTGATCACTAGATTAGGTTTCTTCAGCTCACTTCTTATTTTTGGCTTAATCACTACGCTTGGTTTCTTCACTCCACTTCTTATTTTGGGTTGACTACTAGATTTGGTTTCTTCATCCTACTTTATATTATTGGTTGATCACTAGATTAGGTTTCTTCATGGTTTCTTCACCCTACTTCTTATTTTGGGGTTTATCACCAGATTAGATTTCTTCCCCCCACTTCATATTTTGGGGTTGATCACCAGATTAGGTTTCTTCACCCACTTCTTATTTGTGGGTTGATCACCAGATTAAGTTACTTCACCCACTTCTTATTTGTGGGTTGATCACTAGATTAGGTTTCTTCAACCCTTTTCTTATTTTTGGGTTGATCACTAGGTTTGGTTTCTTGTCCCTTCTTATTTTGGAGTTGATCACTAGATTAGGTTTCTTCACCCCACTTCTTATTTTAGGTTGACCACTAGATTAGGTTTCTTCACCCCATTTCTTATTTGTGGGTTGATCACTAGGTTTGGTTTCTTCACCCCACTTCTTATTTTGGATTTGATCATTAGATTAGGTTTCTTCACCCTACTTCTTATTTTGGAGTTGATCACTAGATTAGGTTTCTTCATCCCACTTATTATTTTGGGGTTCATCACTAGATTAGGTTTCTTTACCCAACTTCTAATTTTGGGGTTGACCACTAGATGAGGTTTCTTCACCCTACTTCTCATTTGTGGGTTGATCACTAGATTAGGTTTCTTCAGCTCACTTCTTATTTTTGGCTTAATCACTACGCTTGGTTTCTTCACTCCACTTCTTATTTTGGGTTGACTACTAGATTTGGTTTCTTCATCCTACTTTATATGTTGGGTTGATCACTAGATTAGGTTTCTTCATGCTACTTCATGTTTTTTGGTTGATCACTAGATTAGGTTTCTTCACTCCACTTCTTATTTTGGGGTTGATCACCAAGTTTGATTTCTTCTCCTTACTTCTTATGTTGGGTTGACCACTAGTTTTGGTTTCTTCACCCCACTTCTTATTTTGGGGTTGATCACTAGGTTTGGTTTCTTCATACCACTTCTTATTTTTGGGGTTGATCACCAGGTTTGGTTTCTTCACCCTACTTCTTATTTTGGGGTTTATCACCAGATTAGATTTCTTCCCCCCACTTCATATTTTGGGGTTGATCACCAGATTAGGTTTCTTAACCCACTTCTTATTTGTGGGTTGACCACCAGATTAGGTTACTTCACCCACTTCTTATTTGTGGGTTGATCACTAGATTAGGATTCTTCACCCCACTACTTATTTGTGGGTTGATCACCAGATTAGGTTTCTTCACCCACTTCTTATTTGTAGGTTGATCACCAGTTTAGGTTTCTACGCCCCACTTTTTTATTTTGAGGTTGATCACTAGATTAGGTTTCTTCAGCCCACTTTTTTTTGGGGGTTGATCACTAGATTAGGTTTCTTCACCCCACTTTTTATTTGTGGATTTATCACTAGATTAGTTTTTTTCACCCCACTTCTTATTTGTGAGTTGATCACTAGATTAGGTTTCTCCACCCCACTTCTTATTTGTGGGTTTATCACAAGATTAGGTTTATTCACCCCACTTCTTATTTCGGGGTTGATCATCAGAGTAGGTTTCTTCACCCCACTTTTTATTTGTGGGTTGATCACCAGATTAGGTTTCTTCACCCACTTCTTTTTTTGGGTTGATCACTAGATTAGGTTTCTTCACCCCACTTCTTATTTTGGGGTTGATCATCAGAGTAGGTTTCTTCACCCCACTTTTTATTTGTGGGTTGATCACTAGATTAGGTTTCTTCACCCCACTTTTTATTTGTGGGTTTATCACTAGATTAGATTTTTTCACCCCACTTCTTATTTGTGAGTTGATCACTAGATTAGGTTTCTTCACCCTACTTCTTATTTGTGGGGTTATCACAAGATTAGGTTTCTTCACCCCAATTCTTATTTTGGGGTTGATCACTAGATTAGGTTTCTTCACCCCACCACTTATTTGTGGGTTGATCACCAGATTAGGTTTCTTCACCCACTTCTTATTTTTGGGTTGATCACTACATTAGGTTTCTTCACCCCACTACTTATTTGTGGGTTGATCACCAGATTAGGTTTCTTCACCCACTTCTTATTTGTAGGTTGATCACCAGTTTAGGTTTCTACGCCCCACTTTTTTATTTTGAGATTGATCACTAGATTAGGTTTCTTTACCCCACTTTTTATTTTTGGGATTGATCACTAGATTAGGTTTCTTCACCAAACTTCATAATTTGGGGTTGCTCATCAAAGTAGGTTTCTTCACCCCACTTCTTATTTGTGGGTTGATCACTAGATTAGGTTTCTTCACCCCACTTCTTATTTGTGGGTTGATCACTTGGTTTGGTTTCTTCACCCCTCTTCTTATTTTAGGGTTGATCATTAGATTAGGTTTCTTCACTCTACTTCTTGTTTTGGAGTTGATCACTAGATTCGGTTTCTTCATCCCACTTATTATTTTGGGGTTGATCTCTAAATTAGGTTTCTTTACCCCACTTCTTATTTTGGGGTTGATCAATAGATGAGGTTTCTTCACCCTACTTCTTATTTGGGGGTTGATCACTAGATTAGGTTTCTTTAGCTCACTTCTTATTTTTGGCTTAATCACTGCGTTTGGTTTCTTCTTATTTTGAGTTCTTCATCCTAATTTATATTTTGGGTTGATCATTAGATTTGGTTTCTGCATCCTGCTTTATATTTTGGGTTGACCACTAGATTAGGTTTCTTCACCCCACTTTTTACTTTGGAGTTGATCACCAGGTTTGGTTTGTTCACCCTACTTCTTATTTTGGGGCTGATCACTAGATCACATTTCTTCACCCAATTTCTTACTTGTGGGTTGATCACAAGGTTTGGTTTCTTCACCCCACTTCTTTTTTTTGGCTTGATCACTAGATTAGGTTTCTTCACCCCACTTCTTATTTGTGGGTTGATCACTAGGTTTGATTTCTTCACCCCACTTCTTATTTTGGGGTTGATCACCAGGTTTGGTTTCTTCACCCTACTTCTTATGTTAGAGTTGATCACCAGATTAGGTTTCTTGACCTTACTTCTTATTTGTGGGTTTATCACTAGATTAGGTTTCTTAACCCTACTACTTAATTTGGGGTTGATCACTAGATCACATTTCTTCACCCAATTTCTTACTTGTGGGTTGATCACAAGGTTTGGTTTCTTCACCCCACTTCTTTTTTTTGGCTTGATCACTAGATTATGTTTCTTCACCCCACTTAATATTTTGGGGTTGACCACCAGATTAGGTTTATTCACTCCACTTCTTATTTTTGGCTTGATCACTAGATTAGGTTTATGCACCCCACTTCTTATTTGTGGGTTGATCACCAGATTAGGTTTCTTCACACCACTTCTTATTTTTGGCTTTATCACTAGATTAGGTTTCATCACCCCATTTCATATTTTGGGGGTTACCATCAGATTAGGTTTCTTCACACCACTTCTTATTTGTGGGTTGATCACTAGATTAGGTTTCTTCAACCCACATCTTTTTTTGAGGTTGATCACCAGATTAGGTTTCTTTACCGCACTTCTTATTTTTGGATTGATCACTAGATTAGGTTACTTCACCCTGCTTCTTAATTGTGGGTTATTCACCAGATTAGTTTTCTTCACCCCACTTCTTATTTGTGAGTTGATCACTAGATGGGGTTTCTTCACCCCACTTTTTATTTGTGGGTTGATCACTTGATGAGGTTTCTTCACCCCACTTCTTATTTGTGGTTGATCACTAGATTAGGTTTCTTCAGCTCACTTCTTATTTTTGGCTTAATCACTACGTTTGGTTTCTTCATTCCACTTCTTATTTTGGGTTGACTACTAGATTTAGTTTCTTCATCCTACTTTATATTTTGGGTTGATCACTAGATTAGGTTTCTTCATGCTACTTCATATTTTTTGGTTGATCACTAGATTAGGTTTCTTCACTCCACTTCTTATTTTGGGGTTGATCACCAGGTTTGGTTTCTTCTCCTTACTTCTTATGTTGGGCTGACCACTAGTTTTGGTTTCTTCACCCCACTTCTTATTTGGGGTTGATCACTGGGTTTGGTTTCTTCACACCACTTCTTATTTTTGGGGTTGATCACCAGGTTTGGTTTCTTCACCCTACTTCTTATTTTGGGGTTTATCACCAGATTAGATTTCTTCCCCCCACTTCATATTTTGGGGTTGATCACCAGATTAGGTTTCTTCGCCCACTTTTTATTTGTGGGTTGACCACCAGATTAGGTTACTTCACCCAATTCTTATTTGTGGGTTGATCACTAGATTATGTTTCTTCACCCCACTACTTATTTGTGGGTTGATCACCAGATTAGGTTTCTTCACCCACTTCTTATTTGTAGGTTGATTACCAGTTTAGGTTTCTACGCCCCAGTTTTTTATTTTGAGGTTGATCACTAGATTAGGTTTCTTCACCCCACTTCTTTTTTTTGGGTTGATCACTAGATTAGGTTTCTCCACCCCACTTCTTATTTGTGGGTTTATCACAAGATTAGGTTTATTCACCCCACTTCTTATTTTGGGGTTGATCACTAGATTAGGTTTCTTCACGCACTTCTTATTTTGGGGTTGATCATCAGAGTAGGTTTCTTCACCCCACTTTTTATTTGTGGGTTAATCACCAGATTAGGTTTCTTCACCCCACTTTTTATTTGTGGGTTTATCACTAGATTAGATTTTTCCCCCCACTTCTTATTTGTGAGTTGATCACTAGATTAGGTTTCTACACCCCACTTCTTATTTGTGGGGTTATCACAAGATTAGGTTTCTTCACCCCAATTCTTATTTTGGGGTTGATCACTAGATTAGGTTTCTTCACTCCACCACTTTTTTGTGGGTTGATCACCAGATTAGGTTTCTTCACCCACTTCTTATTTTTGGGTTGATCACTAGATTAGGTTTCTTCACCCCACTACTTATTTGTGGGTTGATCACCAGATTAGGTTTCTTCACTCACTTCTTATTTGTAGCTTGATCACCAGTTTAGGTTTCTTTGCCTCACTTTTTTATTTTGAGGTTGATCACTAGATTAGGTTTCTTTACCCTACTTCTTATTTTTGGGATTGATCACTAGATTAGGTTTCTTCACCAAACTTCATAATTTGGGGTTGCTCATCAAAGTAGGTTTCTTCACCCCACTTCTTATTTGTGGGTTGATCACTAGATTAGGTTTCTTCACCTCACTTCTTATTTGTGGGTTGATCACTTGGTTTGGTTTCTTCACCCCTCTTCTTATTTTAGGGTTGATCATTAGATTAGGTTTCTTCACTCTACTTCTTGTTTTGGAGTTGATCACTAGATTAGGTTTCTTCATCCCACTTCTTATTTGTGGGTTGGCCACTAAATTAGGTTTCTTCAACTCACTTCTTATTTTTGGGTTGATCACTAGGTTTGGTTTCTTGTCCCTACTTCTTTTTTGGGGGTTGATCACTAGATTAGGTTTCTTCACCCCACTTCATATTTTGGGGTTGATCACCAGATTAGATTTCTTCCCCCCACTTCATATTTTGGGGTTGATCACCAGATTAGGTTTCTTCGCCCACTTCTTATTTGTGGGTTGACCACCAGATTAGGTTACTTCACCCAATTCTTATTTGTGGGTTGATCACTAGATTATGTTTCTTCACCCCACTACTTATTTGTGGGTTGATCACCAGATTAGGTTTCTTCACCCACTTCTTATTTGTAGGTTGATTACCAGTTTAGGTTTCTACGCGCCAGTTTTTTATTTTGAGGTTGATCACTAGATTAGGTTTCTTCACCCCACTTCTTTTTTTTGGGTTGATCACTAGATTAGGTTTCTCCACCCCACTTCTTATTTGTGGGTTTATCACAAGATTAGGTTTATTCACCCCACTTCTTATTTTGGGGTTGATCACTAGATTAGGTTTCTTCACGCACTTCTTATTTTGGGGTTGATCATCAGAGTACTTTTCTTCACCCCACTTTTTATTTGTGGGTTAATCACTAGATTAGGTTTCTTCACCCCACTTTTTATTTGTGGGTTTATCACTAGATTAGATTTTTTCCCCCCACTTCTTATTTGTGAGTTGATCACTAGATTAGGTTTCTACACCCCACTTCTTATTTGTGGGGTTATCACAAGATTAGGTTTCTTCACCCCAATTCTTATTTTGGGGTTGATCACTAGATTAGGTTTCTTCACTCCACCACTTTTTTGTGGGTTGATCACCAGATTAGGTTTCTTCACCCACTTCTTATTTTTGGGTTGATCACTAGATTAGGTTTCTTCACCCCACTACTTATTTGTGGGTTGATCACCAGATTAGGTTTCTTCACTCATTTCTTATTTGTAGCTTGATCACCAGTTTAGGTTTCTACGCCTCACTTTTTTATTTTGAGGTTGATCACTAGATTAGGTTTCTTTACCCCACTTCTTATTTTTGGGATTGATCACTAGATTAGGTTTCTTCACAAAACTTCATAATTTGGGGTTGCTCATCAAAGTAGGTTTCTTCAACCCACTTCTTATTTGTGGGTTGATCACTAGATTAGGTTTCTTCACCTCACTTCTTATTTGTGGGTTGATCACTTGGTTTGGTTTCTTCACCCCACTTCTTATTTTAGGGTTGATCATTAGATTAGGTTTCTTCACCCTACTTCTTGTTTTGGAGTTGATCACTAGATTAGGTTTCTTCACCCAACTTATTATTTTGGGGTTGATCTCTAAATTAGGTTTCTTTACCCCACTTCTTATTTTGGGGTTGATCACTAGATGAGGTTTCTTCATCCTACTTCTTATTTGGGGGTTGATCACTAGATTAGGTTTCTTTAGCTCACTTCTTATTTTTGGCTTAATCACTGCGTTTGGTTTCTTCTTATTTTGAGTTGAGCACTAGATTCGGTTTCTTCATCCTAATTTATATTTTGGATTGAGCATTAGATCTGGTTTCTGCATCCTGCTTTATATTTTGGGTTGACCACTAGATTAGGTTTCTTCACCCCACTTTTTATTTTGAAGTTGATCACCAAGTTTGGTTTGTTCATCCTACTTCTTATTTTGGGGTTGATCTCCAGATTAGGTTTCTTGACCCCACTTCTTATTTGTGGGTTTATCACTAGATTAGGTTTCTTAACCCTACTTCTTATTTTGGGGCTGATCACTAGATCACATTTCTTCACCCAGTTTCTTACTTGTGGGTTGATCACAAGGTTTGGTTTCTTCATCCCACTTCTTTTTTTTGGCTTGATCACTAGATTAGGTTTCTTCACCCCACTTCTTATTTGTGGGTTGATCACTAGGTTTGATTTCTTCACCCCACTTCTTATTTTGGAGTTGATCACCAGGTTTGGTTTCTTCACCCTACTTCTTATGTTAGCGTTGATCACCAGATTAGGTTTCTTGACCTTACTTCTTATTTGTGGGTTTATCACTAGATTAGGTTTCTTAACCCTACTACTTAATTTGGGGTTGATCACTAGATCACATTTCTTCACCCAATTTCTTACTTGTGGGTTGATCACAAGGTTTGGTTTCTTCACCCCACTTCTTTTTTTTGGCTTGATCACTAGATTAGGTTTCTTCACCCCACTTAATATTTTGGGGCTGACCACCAGATTAGGTTTATTCACTCCACTTCTTATTTTGGCTTGATCACTAGATTAGGTTTATGCACCCCACTTCTTATTTGTGGGTTGATCACCAGATTAGGTTTCTTCACACCACTTCTTATTTTTGGCTTGATCACTAGATTAGGTTTCATCACCCCATTTCATATTTTGGGGTTTACCATCAGATTAGGTTTCTTCACACCACTTCTTATTTGTGGGTTGATCACTAGATTAGGTTTCTTCAACCCACATCTTTTTTTGAGGTTGATCACCAGATTAGGTTTCTTTACCACACTTCTTATTTTTGGATTGATCACTAGATTAGGTTACTTCACCCTGCTTCTTAATTGTGGGTTGATCACCAGATTAGTTTTCTTCACCCCACTTCTTATTTGTGAGTTGATCACTAGATTGGGTTTCTTCACCCCACTTTTTATTTGTGGGTTGATCACTTGATTAGGTTTCTTCACCCCACTTATTATTTGTGGGTTGATCACTAGATTTGGTTTCTTCACCCCACTTCTTATTTTTGGATTGATCACTAGGTTTGGTTTCTTGTCCCTACTTGTTATTTTCGGGTTGATAACTAGATTAGTTTTTTTCACTCCTCTTCATATTTTGGGGTTGATCATCAGATTGGGTTTCTTCACCCCACTTCTTATTTGTGGGTTGATGTTGATCACTAGATTAGGTTTCTTAACCCCACTTCTTATTTTGAGTTGACCACTAGATTAGGTTTCTTCACCACACTTCTTATTTGTGGGTTGATCACTAGGCTTGGTTTCTTCACCCCACCTCTTATTTTGGGGTTGATCATTAGATTAGGTTTCTTCACCCTACTTCTTATTTGAGGGTTGATCACTAGATTACTTCTCTTGACCACACTTCTTATTTGTGGGTTGATCACTAGATTAGGTTTCTTCACCCATTTCATATTTTGGGGTTGATCATCAGAGTATGTTTCCTCACCCTACTTCTTATTTGTGGGTTTATAACTAGATTAGGTTTCTTCACCCCACTTCTTATTTGTGGGTTTATCTCTAGATTATGTTTCTTCAACCCACTTCTTATTTTGGGGTTGATCACTAGATGAGGTTTCTTTGCCCCACTTCTTATTTGTGGGTTGATCACCAGATTAGGTTTCTTCACCCCACTTCTTATTTGTGAGTTGATCACTAGATTAGGTTTCTTCACCTCACTTCTTATTTTGGAGTTAGTCACTAGATTAGGATTCTTCACCCCACCATTTATTTGTGGGTTGATCACCAGATTAGGTTTCTTCACCACATTTCATATTTTGGGGTTGATCATCAAAGTAGGTTTCTTCACCCCACTTTTTATTTGTAGGTTGATAACTAGATTAGGTTTCTTCACCCCACTTCTTATTTGTGGGTTGATCACTAGATTAGGTTTCTTCACCCCACTTCTAATTTTGGGGGTTGATCACCAGATTAGGTTTCTTCGCCCCACTTTTTTATTTTGAGGTTGATCACTAAATTAGGTTTCTTTACCCCATTTCTTATTTTTGTGATTGATCACTAGATTAGGTTTCTTCACCAAACTTCATAATTTGGGGTTGCTCATCAAAGTAGGTTTCTTCACCCCACTTCTTATTTGTGGGTTGATCACTAGATTAGGTTTCTTCACCCCACTTCTTATGTGTGGGTTGATCATTAGGTTTGGTTTCTTCACCCCACTTCTTATTTTAGGGTTGATCATTAAATTAGGTTTCTTCACCCCACGTCTATTTTGAAGTTGATCACCAGATTAGGTTTCTTCACCCCACTTCTTATTTTGGAGTTGATGACAAGCTTAGGTTTCTTCACCCCACTTCTTATTTTTGGGTTGATCACTAGATTAGGTTTCATCACCCCATTTCATATTTTGGGGTTCACCATCAGATTAGGTTTCTTCACCCCACTTCTTATTTGTGGGTTGACCACTAAATTAGGTTTCTTTACCCCACTTCTTATTTGTGGGTTGATCACTAGATTAGGTTTCTTCAACTCACTTCTTATTTTTGAGTTGATCACTAGGTTTGGTTTCTTGTCCCTACTTCTTTTTTGGGTTTTGATCACTAGATTAGGTTTCTTCACCCCACTTCTTATTTGTGGGTTGATCACTAGATTAGGTTTCTTCACCCCACTTCATATTTGTGGGTTGATCACTAGATTAGGTTTCTTCAACCCATTTCTTATTTTTGGGTTGATCACTAGGTTTGGTTTCTTGTCCCTTCTTCTTATTTTGGGGTTGATCACTAGATTAGGTTTCTTCACCCCCACTTCTCATTTTGGGTTGACCACTAGATTAGGTTACTTCACCCCATTTCTTATTTGTGAGTTGATCACTAGGTTTGGTTTCTTCACCCCACTTCTTATTTTGGGTTTGATCATTAGATTAGGTTTCTTCACCCTACTTCTTATTTTTTAGTTGATCACTAGATTAGGTTTCTTCATCCCACTTATTATTTTGGGGTTCATCACTAGATTAGGTTTCTTTACCCCACTTCTAATTTTGGGGTTGATCACTAGATGAGGTTTCTTCACCCTACTTCTCATTTGTTGGTTGATCACTAGATTAGGTTTCTTCAGCTCACTTCTTATTTTTGGCTTAATCACTATGTTTGGTTTCTTCACTCCACTTCTTATTTTGGGTTGACTACTAGATTTGGTTTCTTCATCCTACTTTATATTTGTGGGTTGACAACTAGGTTTGGTTTCTTCATCATACTTTATACTTTGGGTTGACTACTAGATTTGGTTTCTTCATCCTACTTTATATTTTGGGGTTGATCACTAGATTAGGTTTCTTCATGCCACTTCATATTTTTTGGTTGATCACTAGATTAGGTTTCTTCACTCCACTTCTTACTTTGGGGTTGATCACCAGGTTTGGTTTCTTCTCCTTACTTCTTATGTTGGGTTGATCACTAGGTTTGGTTTCTTCACACCATTTCTTATTTTTGGGGTTGATCACCAGGTTTGGTTTCTTCACCCTACTTCTTATTTTGGGGTTTATCACCAGATTAGATTTCTTCCCCCCACTTCATATTTTGGGGTTGATCACCAGATTAGGTTTCTTCACCCACTTCTTACTTGTGGGTTGATCACCAGATTAGGTTACTTCACCCTCTTCTTTTTTGTAGGTTGATCACCAGTTTAGGTTTCTACTCCCCACTTTTTTATTTTGAGGTTGATCACTAGATTAGGTTTCTTCACCCCACTTCTTTTTTGTGGATTTATCACTAGATTAGTTTTTTTCACCCCACTTCTTATATGTGAGTTGATCACTAGATTAGGTTTCTTCACCCCACTTCTTATTTGTGGGTTTATCACAAGATTAGGTTTATTAACCCCCTTCTTATTTTGGGGTTGATCACTAGATTAGGTTTCTTCACCCCACCACTTATTTTTGGGTTGATCATCAGATTAGGTTTCTTCACCCACTTCTTTTTTTTGAGTTGATCACTAGATTAGGTTTCTTCACCCCACTTCTTATTTTGGGGTTGATCATCAGAGTAGGTTTCTTCACCCCACTTTTTATTTGTGGGTTGATCACTAGATTAGGTTTCTTCACCCCACTTTTTATTTGTGGGTTTATCACTAGATTAGATTTTTTCACCCCACTTCTTAGTTGTGAGTTGGTCACTAGATTAGGTTTCTTCACCCCACTTCTTATTTGTGGGATTATCACAAGATTAGGTTTTTTCACCCCACTTCTTATTTTCGGGTTGATCACTAGATTAGGTTTCTTCACCCCACCACTTATTTGTGGGTTGATCACCAGATTAGGTTTCTTCACCCACTTCTTATTTTTGGGTTGATCACTATATTAGGTTTCTTCACCACATTTCATATTTTGGGGGGGGCGTGGCCTAGCCAGCGATGTAAGAAGACGCGGTCCGGAGCTCTCCCGCCCACCGTCGCTGTGCGCGCTGAGCCAGGGCACCGCAAAGCCTTTTAAGTACCGCCGGATCCTGGGGAAGGTCTCCTATCGCCCCGGAGAGTGTTTCTGGCAAGCGAGATTGCCGCAATGACCCGCACCAGGCAGCGGGATCCCGGCCCTGGAAGAGGAGGTAGGGGCCAAGATGGCGCCGTAGCTCAGGAGGAGGCGGCCAGAGAGGACATGGCGGGCTTCAGGAGGATGTCGGCTGCTGCACGCCTGGAGAAGTTTGCGAGGGTGGAAGCGAGTGGAAATAAAGCTGGACTCTCAGAGTGGGAGGCTGGGGCAGAAAAGGATATGGAGGATCAGGAGAGCACAATAGGTAAAGTGGATTGTGAGGCTGATGGCTCTGGAGATGATGGGCAAGACAAAAATGTGGAGTCTGCTGCTGATCCTGATGTGGAGGAACCTACTCTGAAAGATGTGTTCACTGTGGTGTCGTATGGCAAACAAGCGCTTACTAAGCTGTCAAAGCAGGTTACGGGAGTGCAAGCAGAAATTACTAACATTAAAGCTGCCATGCAGAAAGCCGATGTCCGCACAGGAGAGGTAGAGGAAAGAGTGAGCACGGCTGAGGACACCATAATATCTGTACAAACTGCTCAGAAAAAGCAGGACAAGCAATTAACTGATGTCATTGCTAAAAAAAAATGGGGGTCCCGGAAAAAGCAGAGGGATCAAACCCTACAGAATTTATTGCGAACTGGCTGCTGGAAAAATTTGGAGCTGATAAACTATCAAAAGTCTTTGTTGTAGAGCGAGCTCATAGAGTCCCACTGAGACCCCAGCCTCCAGGAGCAGCCCCCCGAGCCATGCTGGCTAGGATCTTAAATTACAGAGACAGAGACACTATCCTGCGTATGGCGAGAAAGACTAAGGAGTTAGCAATAGATGGTCAAGATATCTCGTTTTACTCGGACTATTCACCTATGGTGCAAAAATTACGCATGAGTTACAGAGATGTAAAGAAAAAATTGAGAGACATGGGACTTGTGTATTCTGTGATGTATCCGGCCAGGTTGAGACTGGCTGCACTGGGTAGAGGATACTTTCTGCAATCTCCAGAAGAAGCTCTGGACTGGAGTGAGAAGAACTCTAGACGAGTGTGGGAGCACAAGGACAGCTGAAGAGGGGCAGAATATATGCTCTGTGCATGTGTCTATACTTATCATTTGCTGTCCTTTTTCAAATGCATTTATCTGTTTATTGCAGGGTACAAGTCTGATTTTGGACTGAGGCGGTGTGCTGGCGATGCATACAGTTTATATACCTGTTATCTAATATGTTTTTCATAAGGCGGGAGAGACCTTGGGGAAGACATTTGGATCTTTGTCTATCTGTAGTTTAGGCGGGAGGGATCATCTGGCGGAATAGACCGGTTTCATTCACCCACTCTCGGATAGAGAGAGAGAACGGAACGACAAACTTGGAGGCGGATTGGGGGTGACAGCGATGGTTAGAAGAGTTAGAAGAGTTTTGGTTTGGGGTATGGTGGGCGGGGAGGGAGACGGGGGTGGGGTGGGGATGGACGGCATGGGGGGCACTATATGATGTGGTTATGTACACAGATGTTGAATCTAATAAACAATGGCGGGTATGGTTAAGGTGTTAAGCTGGAACGTACATGGTTTGGCGGACCGTAGGAGACGGGCTGCTATTCTCCAAAATATTATGGCTCAAGGGCCCTCCATTATCTGCCTTATGGAAACACACCTGACGAGGGACAAAATTGTTTTTTTAGCGAGGAAATGGGTTCAAAGAGCATACCACTCTACCTATTCTGCATATGCATCCTGGTGCATGCTGGGATTCCGTTTGAGGAGGTTGAGATTAGAATAGATAAAGATGGGCAATACATCCTTCTAGTCTGCAAACTTTATGGCAAATTATATTGCGTGGTGGCGGTGTATTTTCCACCGCCATATACTGGGACGAAACTGCAGGAGATTATAGAGCTCACGAGGCATTGGGCAGGGATTCCTGTGTTGCTGATTGGAGATATTAACAACATAATGAATAAAATTTGGGACAAAACTAGTAGACAACCGGGAAGAACTGACGGAGAGGAGGAGACATTTCATATTTTGGGGTTGATCATCAGAGTAGGTTTCTTCACCCCACTTCTTATTTGTGGATTAATCACTAGATCTGCCCCCTGAAGTCGGTACCCCTATTCCTCATGGCTGCGTACAGTTGTTGCCTCAGATGAGTGTCAGCTCCTGCGCCTGGAGGGGGTGATCTGTGGGTCAGATACACATCAGCTGAGGTATTTTAATAAGGATGTGAAGAGAGAAGGACAGAGCGATCCAGTCTGTACCTGACCGAGCAGGAAGTGGCCGGGCAGGTTCCAGGAGGGCCGGGCGTGGCTGCTCTCTGCACACAGTGTCTCCAGCCGCCCTTATACCCAAGAGCTTTACCCAGAACAGCAGAAATTCCGGCGAAGCTGCTATCATCAGCCCAAACCAGACTGACCACCCCACTGCTAGTGTATCTAATCCTACCCTGTGTGATACTATATGCTGAGCCGTGTATCTAATCCTACCCTGTGTGATACTGTCTGCTGAGCCGTGTATCTAATCCTATCCTGTGTGATACTATATGCTGAGCCGTGTATCTAATCCTCTCCTGTGTGATACTGTCTGCTGAGCCGTGTATCTAATCCTATCCTGTGTGATACTGTCTGCTGAGCCTTGTATCTAATCCTCTCCTGTGTGATACTGTCTGCTGAGCCGTGTATCTAATCCTATCCTGTGTGATACTGTCTGCTGAGCCTTGTATCTAATCCTCTCCTGTGTGATACTGTCTGCTGAGCCGTGTATCTAATCCTCTCCTGTGTGATACTGCCTGCTGAGCTGTGTATCTAATCCTCTCCTGTGTGATACTGTCTGCTGAGCCGTGTATCTAATCCTCTCCTGTGTGATACTGTCTGCTGAGCCGTGTATCTAATCCTCTCCTGTGTGATACTGTCTGCTGAGCCGTGTATCTAATCCTCTCCTGTGTGATACTGTCTGCTGAGCCGTGTATCTAATCCTCTCCTGTGTGATACTGTCTGCTGAGCCGTGTATCTAATCCTCTCCTGTGTGATACTGTCTGCTGAGCTGTGTATCTAATCCTCTCCTTTGTGATACTGTCTGCTGAGCTGTGTATCTAATCCTCTCCTGTGTGATACTGTCTGCTGAGCCGTGTATCTAATCCTCTCCTGTGTGATACTGTCTGCTGAGCTGTGTATCTAATCCTCTCCTGTGTGATACTGTCTGCTGAGCCGCGTATCTAATCCTCTCCTGTGTGATACTGTCTGCTGAGCCGCGTATCTAATCCTCTCCTGTGTGATACTGTCTGCTGAGCCGCGTATCTAATCCTCTCCTGTGTGATACTGTCTGCTGAGCCGCGTATATAATCCTCTCCTGTGTGATACTGTCTGCTGAGCCGTGTATCTAATCCTCTCCTGTGTGATACTGTCTGCTGAGCTGTGTATCTAATCCTCTCCTGTGTGATACTGTCTGCTGAGCTGTGTATCTAATCCTCTCCTGTGTGATACTGTCTGCTGAGCCGTGTATCTAATCCTCTCCTGTGTGATACTGTCTGCTGAGCCGCGTATATAATCCTCTCCTGTGTGATACTGTCTGCTGAGCCGTGTATCTAATCCTCTCCTGTGTGATACTGTCTGCTGAGCTGTGTATCTAATCCTCTCCTGTGTGATACTGTCTGCTGAGCTGTGTATCTAATCCTCTCCTGTGTGATACCGTCTGCTGAGCCCTGTATCTAATCCTCTCCTGTGTGATACTGTCTGCTGAGCCGGGTATCTAATCCTCTCCTGTGTGATACTGTCTGCTGAGCCGTGTATCTAATCCTCTCCTGTGTGATACTGTCTGCTGAGCCGCGTATATAATCCTCTCCTGTGTGATACTGTCTGCTGAGCCGTGTATCTAATCCTCTCCTGTGTGATACTGTCTGCTGAGCTGTGTATCTAATCCTCTCCTGTGTGATACTGTCTGCTGAGCTGTGTATCTAATCCTCTCCTGTGTGATACTGTCTGCTGAGCCGTGTATCTAATCCTCTCCTGTGTGATACTGTCTGCTGAGCCGTGTATCTAATCCTATGCTGTGTGATACTGTCTGCTGAGCCATGTATCTAATCCTCTCCTGTGTGATACTGTCTGCTGAGCTGTGTATCTAATCCTATGCTGTGTGATACTGTCTGCTGAGCCGTGTATCTAATCCTCTCCTGTGTCATACTGTCTGCTGAGCCGTGTATCTAATCCTGTCCTGTGTCATACTGTCTGCTGAGCCGTGTATCTAATCCTATCCTGTGTGATACTGACTGCTGAGCCGTGTATCTAATCCTATCCTGTGTGATACTGTCTGCTGAGCCGTGTATCTAATCCTCTCCTGTGTGATACTGTCTGCTGAGCCGTGTATCTAATCCTATCCTGTGTGATACTGTCTGCTGAGCCGTGTATCTAATCCTCTCCTGTGTGATACTGTCTGCTGAGCCGTGTATCTAATCCTATCCTGTGTGATACTGTCTGCTGAGCCGTGTATCTAATCCTCTCCTGTGTCATACTGTCTGCTGAGCCGTGTATCTAATCCTATCCTGTGTGATACTGTCTGCTGAGCCGTGTATCTAATCCTATCCTGTGTGATACTGTCTGCTGAGCCGTGTATATAATCCTCTCCTGTGTGATACTGTCTGCTGAGCGTGTATCTAATCCTATCCTGTGTGATACTGTCTGCTGAGCTGTGTATCTAATCCTATCCTGTGATACTGTCTGCTGAGCCGTGTATCTAATCCTATGTGATACTGTCTGCTGAGCCGTGTATCTAATCCACTCCTGTGTGATACTGACTGCTGAGCCGTGTATCTAATCCTCTCCTGTGTGATACTGTCTGCTGAGCCGTGTATCTAATCCTATGCTGTGTGATACTGTCTGCTGAGCCGCGTATCTAATCCTATCCTGTGTGATACTGTCTGCTGAGCCGTGTATCTAATCCTCTCCTGTGTGATACTGTCTGCTGAGCCGTGTATCTAATCCTATCCTGTGTGATACTGTCTGCTGAGCCGTGTATCTAATCCTATCCTGTGTGATACTGTCTGCTGAGCATGTATCTAATCCTCTCCTGTGTGATACTGTCTGCTGAGCCGTGTATCTAATCCTCTCCTGTGTGATACTGTCTGCTGAGCCGTGTATCTTATCCTCTCCTGTGTGATACTGTCTGCTGAGCCGTGTATCTAATCCTCTCCTGTGTGATACTGTCTGCTGAGCCGTGTATCTAATCCTATCCTGTGTGATACTGTCTGCTGGGCAGTGTATCCAATCCTATCCTGTGTGATACCACCTGCTGAGCCGTGTATCTAATCCTCTCCTGTGTGATACTGTCTGCTAAGCTGTGTATCTAATCCTCTCCTGAGTGATATTGTCTGCTGAGCCGTGTATCTAATCCTATCCTGTGTGATACTGTCTGCTGAGCCGTGTATCTAATCCTATGCTGTGTGATACTGTCTGCTGAGCCGTGTATTTAATCCTCTCCTGTGTGATACTGTCTGCTGAGCCGTGTATCTAACCCTCTCCTGTGTGATACTGTCTGCTGAGCCGTGTATCTAATCCTATCCTGTGTGATACTGTCTGCTGAGCCGTGTATCTAATCCTATCCTGTGTGATACTGTCTGCTGAGCCGTGTATCTAATCCTCTCCTGTGTGATACTGTCTGCTGAGCCGTGTATCTAATCCTCTCCTGTGTGATACTGTCTGCTGATCTGTATCTAATCCTATCCTGTGTGATACTGTCTGCTGAGCTGTGTATCTAATCCTATCCTGTGTGATACTGTCTGCTGAGCCGTGTATCTAATCCTCTCCTGTGTGATACTGTCTGCTGAGCCGTGTATCTAATCCTCTCCTGTGTGATACTGTCTGCTGAGCCGTGTATCTAATCCTATCCTGTGTGATACTGTCTGCTGATCTGTATCTAATCCTATCCTGTGTGATACTGTCTGCTGAGCTGTGTATCTAATCCTATCCTGTGTGATACTGTCTGCTGAGCCGTGTATCTAATCCTCTCGTGTGTGATACTGTCTGCTGAGCCGTGTGTCTAATCCTCTCCTGTGTGATACTGACTGCTGAGCCGTGTATCTAATCCTCTCCTGTGTGATACTGTCTGCTGAGCCGTGTATCTAATCATCTCCTGTGTGATACTGTCTGCTGAGCCGTGTATCTAATCCTCTCCTGTGTGATACTGTCTGCTGACCGTGTATCTAATCCTCTCTTGTGTGATACTGTCTGCTGACCGTGTATCTAATCCTCTCCTGTGTGATACTGTCTGCTGAGCCGTGTATCTAATCCTCTCCTGTGTGATACTGTCTGCTGAGCCGTGTATCTAATCCTCTCCTGTGTGATACTGTCTGCTGAGCCGTGTATCTAATCCTCTCCTGTGTGATACTGTCTGCTGAGCCGTGTATCTAATCCTATCCTGTGTGATACTGTCTGCTGAGCCGTGTATCTAATCCTCTCCTCCTGTGTGATACTGTCTGCTGAGCCGTGTATCTAATCCTCTCCTGTGTGATACTGTCTGCTGAGCCGTGTATCTAATCCTCTCCTGTGTGATACTGTCTGCTGAGCCGTGTATCTAATCCTCTCCTGTGTGATACTGACTGCTGAGCCGTGTATCTAATCCTCTCCTGTGTGATACTGTCTGCTGAGCCGTGTATCTAATTATCTCCTGTGTGATACTGTCTGCTGAGCAGTGTATCTAATCCTCTCCTGTGTGATACTGTCTGCTGACCGTGTATCTAATCCTCTCCTGTGTGATACTGTCTGCTGAGCCGTGTATCTAATCCTATCCTGTGTGATACTGTCTGCTGAGCCGTGTATCTAATCCTCTCCTCCTGTGTGATACTGTCTGCTGAGCCGTGTATCTAATCCTCTCGTGTGTGATACTGTCTGCTGAGCCGTGTATCTAATCCTCTCCTGTGTGATACTGACTGCTGAGCCGTGTATCTAATCCTCTCCTGTGTGATACTGTCTGCTGAGCCGTGTATCTAATTATCTCCTGTGTGATACTGTCTGCTGAGCAGTGTATCTAATCCTCTCCTGTGTGATACTGTCTGCTGAGCCGTGTATCTAATCCTCTCCTGTGTGATACTGTCTGCTGAGCCGTGTATCTAATCCTCTCCTGTGTGATACTGTCTGCTGAGCCGTGTATCTAATCCTCTCCTGTGTGATACTGTCTGCTGAGCCGTGTATCTAATCCTCTCCTTTGTGATACTGTCTGCTGAGCCGTGTATCTAATCCTCTCCTGTGTGATACTGTCTGCTGAGCCGTGTATCTAATCCTATCCTGTGTGATACTGTCTGCTGAGCCGTGTATCTAATCCTCTCCTGTGTGATACTGTCTGCTGAGCCGTGTATCTAATCCTCTCCTGTGTGATACTGTCTGCTGAGCCGTGTATCTAATCCTCTCTTGTGTGATACTGTCTGCTGACCGTGTATCTAATCCTCTCCTGTGTGATACTGTCTGCTGAGCCATGTATCTAATCCTCTCCTGTGTGATACTGTCTGCTGAGCCGTGTATCTAATCCTCTCCTGTGTCATACTGTCTGCTGAGCCGTGTATCTAATCCTCTCTTGTGTGATACTGTCTGCTGAGCCGTGTATCTAATCCTCTCCTGTGTGATACTGTCTGCTGAGCCGTGTATCTAATCCTCTCCTGTGTGATACTGTCTGCTGAGCCGTGTATCTAATCCTATCCTGTGTGATACTGTCTGCTGAGCCGTGTATCTAATCCTATCCTGTGTGATACTGTCTGCTGAGCCGTGTATCTAATCCTATCCTGTGTGATACTGTCTGCTGAGCCGTGTATCTAATCCTATCCTGTGTGATACTGTCTGCTGAGCCGTGTATCTAATCCTCTCCTGTGTGATACTGTCTGCTGAGCCGTGTATCTAATCCTATCCTGTGTGATACTGTCTGCTGAGCCGTGTATCTAATCCTATCCTGTGTGATACTGTCTGCTGAGCCGTGTATCTAATCCTCTCCTGTGTGATACTGTCTGCTGAGCCGTGTATCTAATCCTCTCCTGTGTGATACTGTGTGCTGAGCTGTGTATCTAATCCTATCCTGTGTGATACTGTCTGCTGAGCTGTGTATCTAATCCACTCCTGTGTGATACTGTCTGCTGAGCCGTGTATCTAATCCTATCCTGTGTGATACTGTCTGCTGAGCCGTGTATCTAACCCTCTCCTGTGTGATACTGACTGCTGAGCCGTGTATCTAATCCTCTCCTGTGTGATACTGTCTGCTGAGCCGTGTATCTAATCCTCTCCTGTGTGATACTGTCTGCTGAGCCGTGTATCTAATCCTCTCCTGTGTGATACTGACTGCTGAGCCGTGTATCTAATCCTCTCCTGTGTGATACTGTCTGCTGAGCCGTGTATCTAATCCTCTCCTGTGTGATACTGTCTGCTGAGCCGTGTATCTAATCCTCTCCTGTGTGATACTGACTGCTGAGCCGTGTATCTAATCCTATCCTGTGTGATACTGTATGCTGAGCCGTGTATCTAATCCTATCCTGTGTGATACTGTCTGCTGAGCCGTGTATCTAATCCTATCCTGTGTGATACTGTCTGCTGAGCCGTGTATCTAATCCTCTCCTGTGTGATACTGTCTGCTGAGCTGTGTATCTAATCCTCTCCTGTGTGATACTGTCTGCTGAGCCGTGTATCTAATCCTCTCCTGTGTGATACTGTCTGCTGAGCTGTGTATCTAATCCTCTCCTGTGTGATACTGTCTGTTGAGCCGTGTATCTAATCCTCTCCTGTGTGATACTGTCTGCTGAGCCGTGTATCTAATCCTCTCCTGTGTGATACTGTCTGCTGAGCTGTGTATCTAATCCTCTCCTGTGTGATACTGTCTGCTGAGCCGTGTATCTAATCCTCTCCTGTGTGATACTGTCTGCTGAGCCGTGTATCTAATCCTCTCCTGTGTGATACTGTGTGCTGAGCTGTGTATCTAATCCTATCCTGTGTGATACTGTCTGCTGAGCTGTGTATCTAATCCACTCCTGTGTGATACTGTCTGCTGAGCCGTGTATCTAATCCTATCCTGTGTGATACTGTCTGCTGAGCCGTGTATCTAACCCTCTCCTGTGTGATACTGACTGCTGAGCCGTGTATCTAATCCTCTCCTGTGTGATACTGTCTGCTGAGCCGTGTATCTAATCCTCTCCTGTGTGATACTGTCTGCTGAGCCGTGTATCTAATCCTCTCCTGTGTGATACTGACTGCTGAGCCGTGTATCTAATCCTCTCCTGTGTGATACTGTCTGCTGAGCCGTGTATCTAATCCTCTCCTGTGTGATACTGTCTGCTGAGCCGTGTATCTAATCCTCTCCTGTGTGATACTGACTGCTGAGCCGTGTATCTAATCCTATCCTGTGTGATACTGTATGCTGAGCCGTGTATCTAATCCTATCCTGTGTGATACTGTCTGCTGAGCCGTGTATCTAATCCTATCCTGTGTGATACTGTCTGCTGAGCCGTGTATCTAATCCTCTCCTGTGTGATACTGTCTGCTGAGCTGTGTATCCAATCCTCTCCTGTGTGATACTGTCTGCTGAGCCGTGTATCTAATCCTCTCCTGTGTGATACTGTCTGCTGAGCCGTGTATCTAATCCTCTCCTGTGTGATACTGTCTGCTGAGCTGTGTATCTAATCCTCTCCTGTGTGATACTGTCTGTTGAGCCGTGTATCTAATCCTCTCCTGTGTGATACTGTCTGCTGAGCCGTGTATCTAATCCTCTCCTGTGTGATACTGTCTGCTGAGCTGTGTATCTAATCCTCTCCTGTGTGATACTGTCTGCTGAGCCGTGTATCTAATCCTCTCCTGTGTGATACTGTCTGCTGAGCCGTGTATCTAATCCTCTCCTTTGTGATACTGTCTGCTGAGCCGTGTATCTAATCCTCTCCTGTGTGATACTGTCTGCTGAGCCGTGTATCTAATCCTATCCTGTGTGATACTGTCTGCTGAGCCGTGTATCTAATCCTCTCCTGTATGATACTGTCTGCTGAGCCGTGTATCTAATCCTCTCCTGTGTGATACTGTCTGCTGAGCCGTGTATCTAATCCTCTCCTGTGTGATACTGTCTGCTGAGCCGTGTATCTAATCCTCTCCTGTGTGATACTGTCTGCTGAGCCGTGTATCTAATCCTCTCCTGTGTGATACTGTCTGCTGAGCCTTGTATCTAATCCACTCCTGTGTGATACTGTCTGCTGAGCCGTGTATCTAATCCCATCCTGTGTGATACTGTCTGCTGAGCCGTGTATCTAATCCTCTCCTGTGTGATACTGTCTGCTGAGCCGTGTATCTAATCCCATCCTGTGTGATACTGTCTGCTGAGTCGTGTATCTAATCCTATCCTGTGTGATACTGTCTGCTGAGCCGTGTATCTAATCCCATCCTGTGTGATACTGTCTGCTGAGCCGTGTATCTAATCCTCTCCTGTGTGATACTGTCTGCTGAGCCGTGTATCTAATCCCATCCTGTGTGATACTGTCTGCTGAGTCGTGTATCTAATCCTATCCTGTGTGATACTGTCTGCTGAGCCGTGTATCTAATCCCATCCTGTGTGATACTGTCTGCTGAGCCGTGTATCTAATCCTCTCCTGTGTGATACTGTCTGCTGAGCCGTGTATCTAATCCTCTCCTGTGTGATACTGTCTGATGAGCTGTGTATCTAATCCTCTCCTGTGTGATACTGTCTGATGAGCTGTGTATCTAATCCTATCCTGTGTGATACTGTCTGCTGAGCCGTGTATCTAATCCTATGCTGTGTGATACTGTCTGCTGAGCCGTGTATCTAATCCTGTCCTGTGTGATACATTCCACAGTTTCATCTTCTGATCTGGTTACATTGTTGCCATCTGGGCGGGGGCTGATTATTATTCATGAGGGGGCGGGGCTGTGATGAGATTCATAAGCTGCTGCTCCAGTTCTGGGGATTAGTCTCCTGAGATTTAGGAGATAAGAACATCAGCATCATGGCTGCTCTCACCCAGAAGAGGAGCTGCGGCCAAATGATGGATGAGTGGAAGGAATTTATGTGGAACCCAAGGACCCGGGAGTTTATGGGCCGGACGGGAAGCAGCTGGGGTAAGGAGAAGAGGTGCTGGGGCGGCCAGAGAAAAGAGGAGCTGGGGCAGCTGGGGTAAGGAGAAGAGGTGCTGGAGTGGCCGGAGAAAAGAGGTACTGGAGTGGCCGGAGAAAAGAGGTGCAGGGGTGGCCGGAGAAAAGAGGTGCTGGGGTGGGAGGGTAAAGAGAAGAGGTGCTGGGGCGGCAGGGTAAAGAGGTACTGGAGTGGCCGGAGAAAAGAGATGCAGGGGTGGCCGGAGAAAAGAGGTGCTGGGGCGGCAGGGTAAGGAGAAGAGGTGCTGGGGCGGCAGGGTAAAGAGGTACTGGAGTGGCCGGAGAAAAGAGGTGCAGGGGTGGCCAGAGAAAAGAGGTGCTGGGGTGGCAGGGTAAGGAGAAGAGGTGCTGGGGCGGCAGGGTAAAGTGGTACTGGAGTGGCCGGAGAAAAGAGGTGCAGGGGTGGCCGGAGTAAAGAGGTGCTGGGGCGGCAGGGTAAAGAAGTGCTGGGGAAGCTGAGGTAAAGTGGTGCTGGGGCATCAGGAGAAGGTAGGTGTCAGGGTGGTCAGAATAAGGAGAAATTGTAGTGCTGGAGTGGAGGATGAAAGGAGGTGCTAAGGCGGCTGGAGAAAAGAGGTGCTGGGGCAGCAGGGTAAAGAGGTGCTGAGGCGGCCGGAGAAAAGAGGTTCTGGGGCCGCAGGGTAAAGAGGTGCTGAGGCGGACGGAGAAAAGAGGTGCTGGGGCATCAGGAGAAGGTAGGTGTCAGGGTGGTCAGAATAAGGAGAAATTGTAGTGCTGGTGTGGAGAATGAAAGGAGGTGCTGAGGCAGCTGGAGAAAAAAGGTGCTGAGGCGGCTGGAGTAAGGAGATGTCGGGTCGGCCAGTGCTAGGACTATAGGTTCTCCCACACAGGAAAAGCTGCTGGAGTCATGGATACAGTGCGAAGGTGCAGAATTGGCTGGTAATGGGGGGTAACGGGCAGGAATGATGGATACGGTGGGGTATAGTGCTCCAGTGATGGGGACAGTCGAGCAGTCAGTGTCCTCCTACCACACGTCTTGAGTCTTATTTTGCCCCATGTATCGTCTTCTCTTGCTCGGATCGTTACGGTGAGGGCGAGGGCAGGAGTGATGGATACGGTGGGGTATAGTGCTCCAGTGATGGGGACAGTTGAGCAGTCGGTGTCCTCCTACCACACGTCTTGAGTCTTATTTTGCCCCATGTATCTTCTTCTCTTGCTCGGATCGTTAGGGTGAGGGCGAGGGCAGGAGTGATGGATACGGTGGGGTATAGTGCTCCAGTGATGGGGACAGTCGAGCAGTCAGTGTCCTCCTACCACACGTCTTGGGTCTTATTTTGCCCCATGTATCGTCTTCTCTTGCTTGGATCGTTAGGATGAGGGTGAGGGCAGGAATAATCTGTGAAGTTTGAGCTTAGTGAGATTGAGGTGATTACATAAAGCAACAGATGTCTTGCCTCGAAGGGATCCCTTCCATGGAGGGATCTTATCATGTCCGTTACATCATTTGTAAGTGGGCATCATAGGGGCATCATGGGAGGAACTTCCATCTAGCATCATATCCGGGAATATGCCCTGTCCATTGAAGGTGTCCGATATTGCACCACCTGTAAGGACCATGTTCCTGCCCCCATTGCCTTTGTCTTCCTGCTCCTCTGATGGCTTAGGGCAGTTGTATCAGGTATCTGCTGCCTTTTGTATCACTATACTGTACTGATTTCTTTAACCCTTTCTTTCTTGCAGCGCTGATTTTGGTGTTTTACGTGATATTTTACGCCTTCCTCACGGCAATCTTCACGTTCAGTATGTGGGTGATGCTGCAGACCATCGATGAGTATAATCCGAAATATTCAGATCGACTTTCTAATCCAGGTAAATCACTAAAGTTTGCAGGTGTTTTGGGGGGCACATAGTTTTTGAGAGAAAGGGTGGTGCACTGGATCTTCCTTCTGATCGTGATTAAGAGAAAGGAAGAAAAGTTGTTTTCCTGGTGGGAATGATGAGGTTGAAGCTAACAGACATGTGTCCCGGGTGGTGGAGCTGGGGGTCCAACAAACTGCTCTTCCTTGGCACTCACTGACTGTCTGCATCGTATTAGGACGCAGCAGAGTCCCAAGTCCCAAGGGATCCAATCTAAGAAAGCAGATAAGACGGCATCCATCTGTTAAGCTTGACAAAGACCTCCTGAAATGTAGCTATGGTGGATGGATGATGTCTCATCTGCTTTTTATCAGAGGTGGAAATTCTTCATGACCAATATTATCGGCTGTTATCTATATCAATATGGCTACTTGTGTGCTTTTCCATGATTGTTAGCTGCTGCTGACATATCTATAATTCAGAACTGCAAATGCTGCTCTGCTGATACATATGTCAGAGGATTATCTTCCCGTATATGCGACCACAGAGCCGTAGTGTCATGTAACTGATCTGTCAGCAGTAGACATCAAATCCAGCTCCTTTCAGCAGCGGTGCACTGCCTAGCTGTGTCAAGCTCCATTGTGGAGAAGTACAGGAGAGTTGAGCTCTGTAAGAAACCAGCTAACAATGATGAAATGTAGTAGCTATGCTGATGTATGTGGCAGAAATAAAATCCGCAGGGCACTGTGCAGGAAGTCCACGGAGAGAGACTGCACATTATTGACCAGGAGCACTGGAACTACAGCAGGACAGATGCAAACACCACTGAAGGCTAAATACAGCCAAGAGATCTAAAAATGAGTTATATTGGCCAAGACAAGACAACATTGTGATTTTGGGAATAGCCCAATCAGAAATGTTTCTCTATTATTTACTGCTCTCATCTTTTCATCAGGACTCATGATCCGCCCAAAGCTGGACACCCTGGAGGTAGTGTATAGTCTGACGTCCCAGAACGGCACCTGGGAGCAGTATAAGGAAGCCCTCCGCACCCTGCTGGAAGGTAAGGAGACTAGTTCACTGTTTAATTGAGGAATTCCTATGCCTGGTGAAATGGCAAATAATAAGATTCACTTTCCACTCTTGCAAAGACTATAACAGTACCGTGCAGGAGGAACGAGGCATCAACTGCACCAGCGGGGTGTACAACAAACAGGAAGACACCGGAGATGTGAGAAATTACCCAAAGAAAGCCTGCTGGTTTCTACGCCAAAAACTGGAGAACTGTTCTGGTATTGATGACCCGACGTTCGGATATAGAGATGGCGCTCCGTGTGTGCTCATAAAGATGAACAGGGTGAGCCTCCTTCATCATATCAAATCATGCTTCTAATGTGTCCCATCCCTTTCCACTGGTCCCCACATCTTCTCCATTCCCCTCCCCACTGATTCGCACCTCCTGGCTCGGCCCTCCCTCCCTCCGGTCCGCCGGGCCCTCCCTCCGGTCCGCCGGGCCCTCCCTCCCTCCGCCGGGCCCTCCCTCCCTCCGCCGGGCCCTCCCTCGGTCCGCCGGGCCCTCCCTCCGCCGGGCCCTCCCTCCCTCCGCCGGTCCGCTCGGCCCTCCCTCCCTCCGCCGGTCCGCTCGGCCCTCCCTCCGTCTGTCTGTCTCTCCCTCCCTCCGTCTGCCGGTCCGCCCGGCCCTCCCTCCGTCTGTCTGTCTCTCCCTCCCTCCGTCTGCCGGTCCGCCCGGCCCTCCCTCCGTCTGCCGGTCCGCCCGGCCCTCCCTCCGTCTGCCGGTCCGCCCGGCCCTCCCTCCGTCTGTCTCTCCCTCCCTCCGTCTGCCGGTCCGCCCGGCCCTCCCTCCGTCTCTGTCTCTCCCTCCCTCCGTCTGCCGGTCCGCCCGGCCCTCCCTCCGTCTGTCTGTCTCTCCCTCCCTCCGTCTGCCGGTCCGCCCGGCCCTCCCTCTGTCTGTCTGTCTCTCCCTCCCTCCGTCTGCCGGTCCGCCCAGCCCTCCCTCTGTCTGTTTCTCCCTCCGTCTGCCGGTCCGCCCGGCCCTCCCTCTGTCTGTCTGTCTCTCCCTCCCTCCGTCTGCCGGTCCGCCCGGCCCTCCCTCGGTCTCTGTCTCTCCCTCCCTCCGTCTGCCGGTTCGCCCAGCCCTCCCTCTGTCTGTCTCTCCCTCCCTCCGTCTGCCGGTCCGCCCGGCCCTCCCTCTGTCTGTCTGTCTCTCCCTCCCTCCGTCTGCCGGTCCGCCCGGCCCTCCCTCTGTCTGTCTGTCTCTCCCTCCCTCCGTCTGCCGGTCCGCCCGGCCCTCCCTCTGTCTGTCTCTCCCTCCCTCTGTCTGCCGGTCCGCCTGGCCCTCCCTCTGTCTCTCCCTCCCTCCGTCCGCCCGGCCCTCCCTCTGTCTCTCCCTCCGTCCGCCGGTCTGCCCGACCCTCTCTCTGTCTCTCCCTCCCTCCGTTCGCCGGTCTGCCCGACCCTCTCTCTGTCTCTCCCTCCCTCCGTCTGCCGGTCCGCCCGGCCCTCCCTCTGTCTGTCTGTCTCTCCCTCCCTCCGTCTGCCGGTCCGCCGGCCCTCCCTCTGTCTCTGTCTCTCCCTCCCTCCGTCTGCCGGTCCGCCCAGCCCTCCCTCTGTCTGTCTGTCTCTCCCTCCCTCCGTCTGCCGGTACGCCCGGCCCTCCCTCTGTCTCTCCCTCCCTCCGTCTGCCGGTCCGCCCGGCCCTCCCTCTGTCTGTCTGTCTCTCCCTCCGTCTGCCGGTCCGCCCGGCCCTCCCTCTGTCTCTGTCTCTCCCTCCCTCCGTCTGCCGGTCCGCCCAGCCCTCCCTCTGTCTGTCTGTCTCTCCCTCCCTCCGTCTGCCGGTCCGCCCGGCCCTCCCTCTGTCTGTCTGTCTCTCCCTCCCTCCGTCTGCCGGTCCGCCCGGCCCTCCCTCTGTCTGTCTGTCTCTCCCTCCCTCCGTCTGCCGGTCCGCCCGGCCCTCCCTCTGTCTGTCTGTCTCTCCCTCCCTCTGTCTGCCGGTCCGCCCGGCCCTCCCTCTGTCTCTCCCTCCCTCCGTCCGCCCGGCCCTCCCTCTGTCTCTCCCTCCGTCCGCCGGTCTGCCCGACCCTCTCTCTGTCTCTCCCTCCCTCCCTCCGTTCGCCGGTCTGCCCGGCCCTCTCTCTGTCTCTCCCTCCCTCCCTCCGTCTGCCGGTCCGCCCGGCCCTCCCTCTGTCTCTCCCTCCCTCCGTCTGCCGGTCCGCCCGGCCCTCCCTCTGTCTCTCCCTCCCTCCGTCTGCCGGTCCGCCCGGCCCTCCCTCTGTCTCTCCCTCCCTCCGTCTGCCGGTCCGCCCGGCCCTCCCTCTGTCTCTCCCTCCCTCCGTCTGCCGGTCCGCCCGGCCCTCCCTCTGTCTCTCCCTCCCTCCGTCTGCCGGTCCGCCCGGCCCTCCCTCTGTCTCTCCCTCCCTCCGTCTGCCGGTCCGCCCGGCCCTCCCTCTGTCTCTCCCTCCCTCCGTCTGCCGGTCCGCCCGGCCCTCCCTCTGTCTCTCCCTCCCTCCGTCCGCCGGTCCGCCCGGCCCTCCTCTGTGGTCTGCTTCTGATTCTTAGTGCTTCATGATGGTAATTTCGCGTGTCTTTCTGCAGGTAATAAATTTCTTGCCACAGCCAGTCCCGGATTTCTCTCTGACTTCTATCACCGTGAACTGTTCCGGGAAGGTGAGTGCACGGACGTCTCAGGTAGACGTTCATATTCTGCCTCTTCTCTCAGAAGTCTCAGTCTCTTTTCTCTTTGTTGTCTTCAGAAGCTTAAAAGTGCAGTAAATGAGACGGTAAGAAGCAGAGCTTGTAGGAGTCCTATATAGATGAGTTCCTATAGATGAGTCTCATGGTGGTTAGATGACGATACTTCATTCAACCCCACATACGATGACTCCCCTATATAAATCCCAAGTTAGACCTCCTGCTTGCACTCTACTTGTAGCTAAGCTTCCGCAGAAGGAATTGTCGGATGCGTGTCTCCTTTATGCTATGTATAGGTGTCTGGTGTATGTGGTATTATATAATGTGTTGTGATGTCCATGGCATTATATAATGTGTGTATTCTATAACATAAGATATATAATATACAGGGCAGCACCTCATACCAGGGATCGGCCTGTAATGAAACCAGGGATCACCAAATCGAGAAGTTATTATTATTGAAACAAACAATTAAAAACCTTTAAAAGTCGTCAAATGACCTGAGGAAAATAATATTCTCACACAATAAGGTGAAATAGGCCAGACGTCTCCACCGCCAGGCCAGACGTCTCCACCGCCAGGCCAGAGGAGTGTGGGACATGGGGAACAACGGAGCAATGAGGAGGAAAACAATGGAAACTACAGGAGCAAATAGATTCACAAAGTACATATAAAGCAGAAGGAAGTCTATAATATCCCTGCAAGTTCTGACTGGATTTAGGGTGGACAACTAGGCGCCTACAGAGAAATCTATGGATAGTCCACCTCAGCCGACTCCAATGGGGGAGCAATAAAGGAGCTAAACATGTGCTAAAGGGAACGAGGACGATCAAAGCTGTAGGAAGCCATTGTCTGACAGACCCCTGAGGAAGCCCAGGCTGTGTGGCGACACGCATTGGGCACCTTTGCCCCACTACTGTCCTCCAACCATCCACTGAATGAGGGTCTTGATATGGCATCTTAAGGGGTTTTTGATCTCTGATCTGTGACCCTATTAATTGTCGGGCACTTGCTTCCTACAGCTTTGATGGTCCTCTTTTGATACGTTTGTATAGGTGTCTGGGATAATGTACACGTGATGGTTATCATGTGTGTCGGCTGTATCATCTCATATAATGTACTGTATGTGATGGGTGCTATATAATGTATAGGTGTCAGCTGTGAGATATTTTACAGTATATAGATAAGTATTATATAGATGACATGCTTGTCGTAGCTCTATCGATGATCTCTAGGTCCACGTCTGCGTGATGAGCTGATCCGCCGCTTGCTGCAGACTGTCTGTGTCAGCTTCTTTAAGATCATCATAAATTCTTCTTCTCCAGACTGAAGACAATGACCGTCTCCTGGGCAGCCGCCTCTACTACCCCGGTGTGAGGAATAACACCATGGGGAGCATTGACCTCATGTATTTCCCATATTATGGGAACAGAGCTCAGGTGAGTGTCCTCACTGCTCCCTCCGTCATTAGACCTGGCCCCCTCCGTCATTGGACCTGGCCTCCTCCGTCATTGGACCTGGCCCCCTCCATCATAAGGGGTCACTGCCTCACATCTCCCCTTCACTCTTGTCTGTCATGATATGAAAAAGATCCTCCATCCCTTCCCCCGGAATCAGCAGAGAAGGACCCCAGCAATGTCTATGCGGTTTCTAAAGGAGGGAAGGTTGGTCATGCAAGCCCCAACCCAGGAACCATTAATGGATAGAGTTCACTCCAGTAAGAGCAGTCACACTATGAAATGCTCGTCCCCAATAAGAGCGGTCACACTATGAAATGCTCGACCCCAAGAGACTTGTGTAGCAGATACTATGGCAGCATTCCCAGTCACAGAGTAGGAGCATTTATAACCGGGTCAGGATGTCTGTGAACTGCCTTACTGCCAAGTTGTGCCCTCTTCTCCACTGGACATTCGCCAGAAGTCCATTTTCTGATTCGCCTGATGAATATTCTCTTTTCCCCACAGAAGAACTACACACAACCATTTGTAGCTGTGAAGTTCCTGAATGTGACTCGTGACATAGATCACACGGTGGAGTGTCGTGTCAACGCAGCCAATATCAACAATCAGGACGAACGGGACAAGTTTCAGGGGAGAGTGATCTTCACACTGAGGATCAACTCGTAGACAGACGTCCCCTCCATGTAACATCACTGCCGGAACCGCCACCCTGTGACCCCTACCCCAGGTGTCCCCTCCATGTAACATCACTGCCAGAACTGCCACCCCGTCACCCCCAACCCCAGGTGTCCCCTCCATGTAACATCACTGCCGGAACTGCCACTTGTACCCCAGGTGTCACCTCCATGTAATATCACTGCCGGAACCACGACCCCAAGTGTCCTCCTCCACTAGCTGTTCTGCTGCCGCTTTGGAGTCGATGCTGGATAACTACTACTGTTTTAACAGTAGATTATCTTCTGTCCTAATTTTTACTTTTTTCTACGAATAAGCCCCTCCCCCCGTATACTGACCCTGCCCTGTGTGTATATATATATATATATATGTGTGTGTGTGTGTGTGTGTATATAATATATTTAATGTGCATCCAGCAGACTTGTCCACTCCGTACTTGTACCATTAAAGAACAGCTATGGTTTTCTAATCTCCGTCTTTCGTCTTTGGTCATCAGTGACTGCAATGTGCATTAGTCACCGACTGCCCCTGTACAAGGATCTGCAGACAAGCCCCAGAACTTGTCTCTCTATATATCACCTTATTGGACCCCAGCAAACGGGAAGACTTAGCCCAATGCTGCAGTGCCCCCTAATAACACCAATATCTACAGTGCCCCCATAATAGGGACACTCCATCTATCATCTCACAGACATCTTCCTCTCTTCAATGAAAGGACCTTGTGGGTCAGGCTGAGAAACGTTCCTTCAGCTCCAAGAAGGCCCTGATTGTCTCAGGTTTCCAACGAAATACATCAGCTCCCTTCTCAGTTAAATCGGTCAATGGTTACCCATGTAAGCGTAGGTGAGTTTTCAGAGATTTGGAATAACACCCACTCCGTAACAGCTTGGACCTTAGAGGAGTCCATACGGAGACTTTTAACAAACAAGATATACCCCAATAAATTTACTTCCTGCACCAGAAAAACACATTTTACAAGTTTAGCAAAAAACAAATTGTCTCTGTGTCTATTTAGAACAGTACGTACATGTCGGCTGTGTGACTCTCACAGGTGAATGAACCCAGATGTCATCCAGGTAGACAACCACATATTGACCATTTAGGTCTCTGAAAATGTCATTAATATTTTAAAAAACGGCACATTACTGAGTCCAAAAGGCATCACAAGCTCTTCATAGAGACCTCAAAGGTGTGACATGTCATTGTGACGATAAAGCTTATAATCTTAATCAGCTAGACGTTTAGATTTGTTAATCCAAGAGAAATACAGTTATCTTTGTGGTGACTTGTAAATGTATGTGTATTTCTGTGGATTGTCAAGAAGGACAGTGACTCAGCATGGAACAATGAATGTTTGCTAAATATGTTGATTAACCATTGTGTGGACCCTGTAGCTTGTTGACTCACAAAACAGGAGGACAAACTATGTAAATTCATTAAATGCTCAAACAATGAGACCTGAGCGTTGTCCTTTCCCCCCAACCTGTGACTGATGACGTTAGCCACATATGTAAATATTAAAAGGGTTTTTCTATCCTGCTGCAAGGACATAGGAAAGAGACTTTACAAGGAGAATCAAAGATCAGACTCTCTTAGACCATTATCTTGGAAGCATGGCTTTAACCAAAGAGACACAGATTTGGATTCTACATAATTCCAGCCTAAGGGTATATGTCACGCAAGGGTAGGAAAAGACTAAGGGCAACATAAAGAGAAGAGGGAGAGGAAGCTCAAACACTAGGAAAAGGGGGAGAGTAGACTCCTAGGCAGATTTAATATCACCCTGCCTACCCTATCGTCCCTATATAGTTTCCATACCTATCGTCAAGCAGGACCCTAAGCCCTGAATGTCCCTAGAGCTTGGCCTAGATAGGGAGGGGACAGGGTGAGCACTAGTCAAGCCCCACTACAAACTACAACAAGGTAGACAAACAAAGGGGATACACTTAGCTTGAGCAGACACCAGAGAGATAATGCCTACTGTCCTCCAAGGGCACCAGAGACGAAACTAGCTGACTGTTAATGCTCCAAGTCAACACAGAGGTGCATAGAACTATCACAGGTGACTCTCTGGAGAAACTGAGGCTATTTAACTACCCAGAAAGGGTGTGTCAATCAGCAGCAGAAGGTGGAGGTTGCTGCTGGGTCCTAAAGGAAGAAGGATAAAAATACTACTGAGATGAGGAAATCAAAAAGGCATCTGCAATGCCAAACGCAGTGACCACCTACAGCCGGTTCCAGGGTGATTGTCTGTCACACCTGACACCTGTGACAGTACCCCCCTTCCTTCTACAAGTGGCCTCCGGACACTCAGGACCAGACTTCTCAGGATAAAAGGTGTGGAACGAAAGAACCAACCTGGAGGCATTTACCTCTGATGCCGAAACCCACATCCTTTCCTCTGAACCATAACCCTTCCAGTGCATCAAGTACTGTAGAGAACAAGGTTGAAGGCGAGAATCTACAATCCTCGAAATCTGGAACTCCAAATTACCATCAACCATGATTGGGGGCGGTGGTAGAGGAGAGGGCTCAAGAGGTTCCACATATTTCTTGAGTAAGGACCTGTGAAACACATTGTGGATCGTAAGGACCTCGGGTAGCTCAAGACGAAATGCTACTTAGTTAATGATGGCAGTTATTTTATAGGGACCAATAAATCTAGGTCCTAGCTTCAATGAAGGAACCTTCAACTTGATATTCCTGGTAGAAAACCACACAAATCACTCACACTTGGGTTTGCACCAGTCCCCCATGATCTTCAAATTACTCAGAACCCCCCCCCCCCCCTGCCACACAGAGGAGAGCGACGAAGCAAAACGTTCTTCCTTAGGAACTCCCGAAGCCCCTCCCCCACTAAAAGTACCAAACTGTGTGTGGAAACCATATGCAACAAAGAATGGTGACCTGCCGGTAGAGTCTTGATGATGATTATTAATAGCAAATTCTGCCAGTGGTAAGTAGGATGCCCAATCCTCCTGGTTTTTGGAGACAAACACCTGAGGTATGTCTCTAAATTCTGATTCATGCGCTCGATCTGTCCATTCGACTGAGGATGGAAGGCAGAGGAAAAGAACAGCTGCACCCCGAGTCAAGAACAGAAAACTTTCCAGAACTTAGAAACAAACTGGGTTCCCCTGATCTGACACCACATCGGAGGGAACCCCGTGAAGCTTCACAATCTCATAAATACTAGTGATGTGCGAGCACTAAAATGCTCAGGTGCTCGTTGCTCGGGTCGAGGAAATTGGAATACTCGGGTGCTCGACCCGAGCAACGAGCCCAATAAAAGTCTATGGGAAACTCGAGCATTTTTCAGGCGGCTCCCCCCCAGGGTTCTGCAGGGGGCCTAAAAATTGCCCTAATCGGCGGGAACAGTTCTCAAATAACATGGAAACAGCACAGGGAAGACACCTGGAAGCATTTCTGGCTCCCAGATCACTGCTGTCAACAATGTTGTCAGAGTATTACGCCACTTTTACGGACTCACAATAAAACATACAAAAACGAGACCAAAATAAATAACCAAAAATGCTCCTCCACACCTTGGGCTATGTTCACACATTCACGCGTTTTTGATGAGGTTTTGCACTTTTGCATTGCTTTCATTGGTGAAAAATACATTCACCAGTAAATGTAATTTTAACATTTTACAACCTTATCTGCCCATGTTGTGTGTGAGACACGATCAGACACATCCTATTTCATTTATGAAGGAGGGACTCTGAAAGTCACAGCCTATTTTTATAGGGCCATCAGGCGGCCCTTATTATTGTTAAAGGGCCAGCAGTCAGCCCTCACTATTGTTAGAGGGCCATCAGTTGGCTATGCTTTGTTGCTCCCATTATTAAGGAGCAGGTCTCCTATACTGTTATAGTGTATGCAGTGACTTCAAGGCATGCCAAAAATTTGGAAAAAACCCAATACCCCTTTGAAGAGACATAGAGGGCCTGATTTAAAAAAATAATTTCCCATTGTTAAGGAGCGGTTCTGCTATATAGTTATTGCGTATGCAGTGACTGCAACGGCTACCTAAATTTAGCAAAAATCCCAATACCAATTTAAAGACACATAGGAGGACCTCAGTAACAAAATTATCCCATTATAAAAGAGCGGTTCTGCTATACAGTTATTGCGTATACAGTGACTGCAACGGCTGCCTAAATTTTCCACACATCCCAATACCCCTTGGAAGAGACGTAGAGGAGGGCCTCATTAACCCCTTTACCCCAAGGGTGGTTTGCACATTAAGGACCAGGACAATTTTTACAATTCTGAACACTATCACTTTATGAGGTAATACCTCTGGAACGCTTCAACAGATCCCCCTCATTCTGAGATTGTTTTTTCATGACATATTGTACTTCATGATTGTGGTAACATTTCTTCGATATGACTCGCTGTTTATTTGTGAAAAAAAATCGGCATTTTGGTGAAAATTTTGACAGTTTTGCAATTTTCAAACTTTGAATTTTTATGCCCTTAAATCAGAGAGATATGTCACACAAAATAGTTACTAAATAACATTTCCCACATGTCTACTTTACATCAGCACAATTTTGGAACCAATTATTTTTTTTGTTAGGAAGTTATAAGGGTTAAAAGTTGACCAGCGATTTCTAATTTTTCCAACAAGCTTTACAAAACCATTTTTTTTAGGGACCACATCACATTTGAAGTGACTTTGAGGGGCCTTTATGACAGAAAATACCCAAAAGTGACACCATTCTAAAAACTGGACCCCTCAAGGTTTTCAATACCACATTCAAGAAGTTTATTAACTCTTTAGGTGCTTCACAGAAATTTTTGGAATGTGGAAGAAAAAATGAACATTTAACTTTTTACACAAAAATGTTACTTTAGACCCCAATTTTTTTCATTTTTGCAAGAGTAAAAGGAAAAATTGACCCCAAAATTTGTTGTGCAATTTCTCCTGAGCACGCCGATACCCCATATGTGAGGGGAAACTACTGTTTGGGGGCACGGCAGGGCTCGGAAGGGAAGGAGTGCCATTTGACTTTTTGAATGTAAAATTTGCTTGAATAATTAGTGGACGCCATGTTGCATTTAGGGAACCCCTGATGTGCCTAAACAGTGGAAACCCCCCACAAGTGAAACCATTTTGGAAACTAGACCCCCTCGGGGAACTTATCTAAATGTGTGGTGAGTACCTTGAACTCCCAGGTGCTTCACAGAAGTTTATAACATGGAGCCGTGAAAATAAAAAAAAATCAAACTTTTTCCACAAAAATTCTCTTCTAGCCCCAAATTTTTTTATTTTCACAAGGGTAAGACGAGAAAATGGACCTCAAAAACTGTTGTGCAATTTCTCCTGAGTATGCTAATACCCCATGTGTGGGGAAAATACAGTGTTTGGGTGCACGGCAGGGTTCAGAAGGGAAGGAGCACTGTGTGACTTTTTGAAAGCAAAATTGGCTGGAATCGAGAGCGGATGTCATGTCGTGTTTGGAGAGCCCCTGATGCGCCTAAGAGTGGAAACCCCCCACAAGTGACCCCATTTTGGAAACTACACCCCTCAAGGATTTTATCAAGGGGTATAGTGAACATTTTGAAGCCAGAGGTATGACACAGAATTTGATAACATTATTTCATCATATTTAATAAGTTGTCGTTAGTCTTGAGCGCAAGTGCTCGCTAGTTGAGTTTGCATCGGGTATTCGGGTATGCACCAAGTATCGCGCGTGCTCAAGTGACATGCTCAAGTCCCCGCCCCGCATGTTTCATAGTTGTTAGACACCCCAAAAAAACATGTGGGGATCGCTCGTGAATGGCAGGCAATCCCCGTGGGTTTTTTTGGCCGCAAAGCATATGGGGTGGAGACTCGAGCATGTCACTCGAGCACCCGCGATACTTGGTGCATACCAGAGCACCTGATGCTAACCCTAACCCTAGCACAACCCTAACCCTAGAGTTTATTTTTTACGCTGTTCCTAGTGTGGTATAAGTGATTAGACCGCTTTATTCTTCGGGTCGGTGCGATTACAGAGATACCAGATTCATATCGGGTTTTTATGATTGACAGCTGTCACACACTAAAAAAACGCTTTTTTTTCCAAAGACTAGTTTTTGCATCGCCATATTTTGAGAGCTATAATTTTTCCATATTTCGGCCGACAGAGTCATGTGACGGCTTGTTTTTTGCGGGACAAGTTGACGTTTTTATTGGTACCATTTTTGGGCATGTGACACTTTTTGATTGCTTTAAGTTTCCGATTTTTGGGAGGCAGAATGAACAAAAACCAACAATCCAGGAATTGTGTTTTTTTTTTTTTATTATTCTACTCCACGTGTGGTAAAATTGATAAGGCAGCGTTATTCTTCGGGTCAGTATGATTACAGCGGTACCACATTTATATTGTTTTTTTGTGTTTTGGCGCTTTTACACAATGAAAACTATTTTATAGAAAAAATATTTTTTTTGTATCGCTTTATTCTGAGAGCTATAACTTTTATTTTTCGGCTGATGGAGCTGTATAGCAGCTTGTTTTTTGGGGAATAAGATGGCGTTTTCAGCGGTACCATTTTTATTTACATTCGTCTTTTTGATCTCGTTTTATTCCATTTTTAGTTTGATGGTATGATGATAAAGCATTGTTTTTTATTTACTTTTTTGTACCATGTTCACTAAAGGGGTTAACTAGTAGGACAGTTTTATAGGTCAGGTCGTTCCGGACGCGGCGATACCACATGTGTACTTTTATTTATGTTTTGGTTTTTTTCATAATATTTATTTATGGGTACAGTATATTTTTATTTTTTGGGGATTTTTTTCATTTTTTTTTTTTAATTCTTACAATTTTCTTTTTTCACTTTCTGATACTTTTTTTTCCTTTTCCCTTTGTCCCACTATGGGATTTTCATTTTTTGGAGGATGCTCACTTGCATAGCATAGAGATGCAGCAGCATCTCTATGCTATGCTGCGTGTCAGCACTGCACAGGCAGAAGTTACTTTGATCGTGCACTGCGCATGATCAAAGTAACTTCCTATTGTCTGGCGACCAGGATGTCGTCATGTTCCCATTATAAAGGAGCATGTCTCCTATACTGTTCTTGTGTATGCAGTGACTGCAAGGGCTGCCAAAAATGTGGACGCCCTCCAATGCCCATTGGAAGAGATGTGGAGGAGGGCCTCATAAAAAAATGTTCCCATTATAAAGGAGCGGGTCCCCAATACTTGTAAGCACTAAGTGCATGGGCTAAAAAACATTTACCCCTGGGGATATACATGCACATACTGTATAGCAAACTTTTCTTACTGGCAAGTTGGAACCCAACATGGACAATATCTATCGTACGTGTAATATGAATGACTGAACTCACAATTTATCCACAAACTCTGTATAGCACTAAAGTTCATCAAATGACTATAACAAAGAGATGGACCATGTGCTGTGGGGGTCATAAAAGCTATGAGGTATGAAGGCAATTGTGTGTCCTGGGCTGTGGTGCCTTTTGTTTTAGTGATAAAGGTTGCATCTACATACGGGATGAGTATGGCCTCCAGCCTCTTGGATGATCCAGGTACACACCTTCTGTGGTGATCTTCAATGCAGATCCCGTTTGTCACCCATTGTAATCTACATATGTACGCTGCCCCTGTGGGTTTGGATTATATACCATTGCTCCTGAGGTAGACATCCTGTCTCTGGCCTATGGATATGTATATTGGTACACAATGCTCCTGGTGTTTGTGCTTTTGATGGACATCTTGGAGCCAGCTGAATGGAGTTGCACCTGTCCTCAGGCCACTTGATACAAAGACCTTTTGACTGTATGCCAGACCCCATCTGCAGGAAGATGAAGACCACTGCAATTACGTATGGCCCCTGACCCTCTTATCCATTCTGGACCCAGAGCGCCACCTTCAGGAGAGTGTCTGCATCAGCAGCCATATGCATGTTTCTGGAGAACTCCAAAGATTGTGACCTGATTGGATGGTACCATTATGCGGAGGTGTTACAGGGATGGGCAATGTATGGGCCGTGTCTGACTGTGTAACGGATATAAAGGTGGCACATCAAACTAGTTAGGCATTTTTCTTCTTCCCACTTCCCATCTTCTACCACCCTCTCCTTTTCCCTTTTCCCTTTCATTGTTCCCTTATCTCTTAGTTAGGATATTTACAATAACATACATAAGGGAAACCTATTTGTAATAAATCCCCTTTTAAAGATCCAGTAGCTCTCGTTAATTAGGGTTAACTGGCACCCCAAAACTCAGCAGATTCTACAGGGCCTCATAAACACTGTTAAGAAAAAATTCTGTGGGTGTTGCATCACGGTTAGTGATGAGCGAGCGTGTGCTGTTAACCTTTTCGACGAGCATGCTCGGGTGCTCGGCGAGCATGCTCGGGTGCTCGCCGAGTATTTGCAGCGTGCTGGAATGTTATGTTTAAGTCTCTCAGTGTGCATGATTTGCGACAAATAGGCATTCCTCTCATGTATTAAAGCTGTAAAACAGTCGCAAATGATGCGCACGGAGAGACTTAAACATAACATTCCAGCACACTGAAGAAGCTCAGAAAACACCTGAGCATGCTGATAAATCTCAAGTAACTAGCATGCTCGCTCATCCCTAATCACGGTAACCCTGGTGATGTGGTGATGGAGGATGAGGAAGAGGAGAAGGAGGAGGACAACAGAAAATAGACAAAATCAGGAAGCGTATACCCATGTCTGGGTGAGAAGACAGAGATGCATGGGAATAGACTTCCCAAAAAAAAGACACTGGATTTGACTTCCGCTGCCATCATTCGGTGGTGTTGAGAAGTCTGGCCCAATCCAGCCCTTGTTCATTTTTATAAGAGTCAGCCTGTCAGCATTTTCAGTTGACAGGTGGATGCGCTTATCAGTTATAATGACCCCGGCGGCACTAAAAACCCGCTCTGACAAAACGCTAGCGGCAGGGCAGGCCAGGACCTCCAAGGCGTAGAGAGCGAGCACAGAGAAATCACGGAGGTACTCCCTCACCATCTTTGTAAAATTATCCCTCCATGTGAGAGTACCCCGTGCATCAGGCCTGTGCGATGGGAGGGTCTGAGAAAACTCTCCCAGAACTTTGACAGTGTTCCCCTGTGCTGGATCATATTTGTGTCTCGTGCCTGTACTCCTTGGTTTTCCAACGAACTGTGACCTCTGCCACCAGCGTTTTCAGGTGGGAATTTTTTTTAATAATTCCGCAACAAGGGCCTTCTGGTACAGCACCATCTAGTAGACCTGTCTGCCCCGGGAATGAGAGACAGAAATTTCTCCTTGTAGTGTGGGTCTAGAAGTGTCACCAACCAGTAATGACTGTCACCCAAAATTTGGATAACGCGAGGGTCACGGGAAAGGCAGTGTAACATATACTCAGCCATGTGTGCCAGACTGCTAACAGGCAAGACTTCCATGTACTCACCAAGAGGACGACTGACCATGCTCTCCTCATCCTCCTCAGGCCATCTGCGCTGAACAGACGGTGTGACAGTTGTGTGAGTAGTACCGTCAATAGCGCAGGAAACTAGCGCCTGTTCTTCATCCTCCTCCTCTTCCTCATTGTCACCCAATCCATGTTAGGATGAGATGAGTCTGGGTTGTGTGAAATCACCCTGTATGGTTCCTTGCTCCATCTCATCATGCTCCGCCTGCAATTATGGTGCCATCGCCTCTCACCATGTTGGTGGAGTCCTCAAAGTTTTTGAGGATGGCACAGATGTCTGACATCCATGCCCACTCCTGAGCTCTTATGTGCGGAAGTTAACCTGAATACCGACAGAAGTTTTGAAGCTGGTACTCAACAACTGCCCCGTGCTGCTCACAAATCCTTCCTAACATATGCAACGTTGAGTTCCAACACGTGGGGACATCGCACTCCAGTCGGTGAAAAGCGAAAGCTGTGGCTGACTTTCTAAAATGGTCACACACATGGCGTACTTTGACAAGCAGATCCGGAAGATCCAGATAGGTTTTGAGAAACCACTGAACCACTAGGTTGAGCACATGGGCCAGGCATGGTACGTGTGTGAGCTCGCCTTGCTTCAGAGCCGCCACCAGGTTCTGGCCATTGTCACACACGACCATGCCTGGCTGTAGGTTCAGCGGTGACAGCCACAGATCTGCCTGCTCTTCTAGAGCTGTCAACAACTTTTCAGCGGTGTGCGGTTTGTCACCTAAATATATTAGCTTCAGCACAGCCTGTTGCCGCTTTGCCAAGGCAGTGCTGCAATGCTTCCAGATTCCGACTAATGTGGTCATTTTGGAGATGGAGGCTGAAGAGGAGCAGGAGGAGGTGCAGGAGCTGTGTGGGGCAACCCTGGTTGACCCAGGGCCCACAATCCTTGGTGTTGGGAGGACGTGTTCCGTCCCAAGGTCCAACTGGGTCCTGGCTTCCAACAAGATGCACTGTCCCTGCCCACAAGCACTTGTCCACATGTCCATGGTTAGGTGGACCTTCCCAGTAACTGCGTTGTTGAGGGCACGGCTAATGTTCTGGGACACGTGCTTGTGTAATGCGGGGACGGCACACTGGGAAAAATAGTGGCAGTTGGGGACCGAGTACCGAGGGACGGAAGCCGCCATCAGGTTGCGGAAAGCTTCCGTCCAAGTGTGGGATCAGTTGTCTCCGGGCACTTGGCATGGTGGAAGGAAGGAGGATCAGGGTGAAGAATAAGCGGTCCAGACTCCCGGCTACTGAGACTTGACCGTGTGGATGACAGGGTGGTGGTGGTGGCAAAGTGACTGGAAGCATTATCTGCTATCCAACCAACAAACTTTTGACACTGCTCTGGTCTCAAGAGTTGGGTTCCACGGCCCCCTAGTATTTGGGACAGGAAGGTAAATCGACATGATGTGGGTGTTTGTTGTGCTCCCACAGCAGGCAGTTTCATCTTGCCCACAGACTTGGCCTCTGCGTGCACCATCACCATCGCGTCCACTTCTCCGTCCCTTGCCACGTGCCTTTACCATTTTAAATGGAGTGTAATATTTTGCACGGTCCCTACAAATGGCTGGATTTATACCGCAGTTATATGGTACAATAGTGGTGTTCTGCAGTCCCCTAGTAATTAGGACAGGAAAGTCGGGCGACAAGATGTGGGTGCTTGTTGTGGCACAATTTCATCTTGCCACGGCCTAAGCCTCTGCATGCACCATCACATCCACTTCCCGATCCCTTGCCATGCGTCTTGCCCATTTTAAATGGAGGCTAATATTTTGCACGGCCCCTACAAATGGTTGGATTTGTACCGCAGTTATATGGGATACATCTGATGATGGAAAAGATCTGGCTGTATTCTGCAGTGCTAACAAGCAAATGGAGCAGTAAAATGTTGGACACTATTACTTTTTTAGAAAATAATCAGGATAAAGAGCAAAAAAAAAAAAAGCCCCGATATTTAGTCCAATGGCTATCTGTAACAGGCAGCAGCCGCAGCCAGAACATGCAATGGACCCTATTCTGCTGTATACAGTGTCCACAATCTCTGCCTACCTGACTCCGGCTATCAACACTGATTATATGCAGCTGGATTAGACTTCAGAAGGACTGTTAGTTCAGATGGATATGTATCCTGGTGTGGAATACCCATGCCTAACTATTACACCGACAGTTCTGTCCCTCACACAGCAACAGCTCTCCCTACTCTGCCTGTTTCCGGGGTAGACTGTGACGGGCATGGCGGTTCCCGATCTTATATAGACCTGATGACGCTATGTGGCTAGCCAATCACTATAATGCCCACAACCAACATGGCTACGGCATTAAAGTGACAGACAATCCCTGCATTTTCATTGGCTCTCTAAAGAGCGCCAAGCATGTAGGGCGGGGACTTGAGCATCAAGCTAGTGTTGAGCGAGCATGCTCGACACTGCTCGGTACTCGCCTGAGCATCTCACTACTCGGGATGTTCAGTGAGCACTGAGCATTTCCGAGTTACTCTGGCGGGAGCTCGGGTCTCCGCCCTGCATGTTTGGCGCTCTTTACAGAGCCAATGAACATGCAGGGATTGCCAGCTAGCCACTGTAATGCCGCAGCCATGTTGTTTGTGGGCATTACAGTGATTAGCTGGCCGCACAGCATCACCTCGAGTATTTAAAACCGGGCACCGCCATCTTGGACACAGTCGCTCCAGATCAGACAGTGTAGGGACAGCGCTGCTGAGCTAGGGAGAGATTTATACTCCGAAATAGGTAGTGTAGGGTCTCTAAAGCCTGCAAAATCAAACAAACAGTCCTTCTCAGGACTAATATCCATCCCAGATATCAGGCAGGCAGGCTGTATAGGAGACACAGTGGTTATACCAACAAACGCTGCATTACAGTCCTGTGTGCTGCTGCTGGTCAAATTGCTAGACTTATCACCCCAGTCTCAGGGGCCAGGAAATGTATTATTATTTTTTTTTCATCTAAATCCTGTATTTTTTTTTCCTCAGTCAGACTGTCCAAATACGTGTCTTATTAACCTTTTGGTAAAAAATAAATAAATAAATAAATATTGAGTGAGTCTGTGACTGATCAGACACCAATATATCAGTTTAAAAGAGTCTGGTGTAGGCCAGAAAAATATAGCTGTGGTTTTGCAGTTCCACGGGTGAAATCTCTGTATTATCCTTTTTTTGGCACTTTTTGCCGTAAAAAAAAAACAGTAATAGTGTCTCCCTGACTGGTCAGACACCAATATATCTGTTTGAAAGATTCTGGTGTAGGCCAGAAAAATATAACTGTGGTTTTGCAGTTCCACGGGTCAAATCTCTGTATTATCCTGTTTTTGGCATTTTTTGCCGTAAAAAAAACCCGTAATAGTGTCTACCTGACTGGTCAGACACAAATATATCTGTTTAAAAGAGTCTGGTGTACGCCACATAACTATAACTGTGGTTTTGCTGTTCCACGGTTCAAATCTCTGCATTATCCACTTTTGGGCCTTTTTTACATAAAAAAAACAGTTTGAGTGTGTCACTGACTGTTCAGCCCCAAATATATCTATTAAAAAAAGTCTGGTATACGCCAGTAAATTAGAACTGTGGTTTTGCAGTTCCACGGTTCAAATCACTGTATTATCCAGCTTTTTGCCTGATTTACGTAAAAAAAAAAAAAAAAAAAAAAAATAGTGTCTCCCTGTCTGTTCAGTCACAAATATATCTGTTTAAAAGATTCTGGTGTAGGCCAGAGAAATAGAACTGTGGTTTTCCTCTTCCATGGTTCTAATCTCCTTTTTATTACCCTTTTTCCATTGATAGTGCGAGTATAAGCTATTTTACTTCATTTACAATGGGCAAGGCGCGTGGCAAGGGACGTGGAACTGGACGTTCTGGTGATGGTGCGTGTAGAGGATGGGGCCGTGGCCAAGGTGAAAATGTGCCACAACCAACAGCCACATCTTCTCGCTCCCACTTCTTGACCGAATTACTAGGGAAGCACAGAACAACACCAGTATTGTGAACTGATCAGTGTGAACAGGTTATTAATTGGATAGCAGATAATACTTCCAGTTACCTGGGCATCACCACCTCCGGTCTGTCTTCCACACGGTCAAGTTTTAGTAGCCGTGAGTCTCGACCGCATACTCCTCCTCACCCTGATGCTCCTTCCTCCCACCATGCCGAGTGTCGTCAGACAGCAACTGATCCCACACTTGGACACTCTGAAGAGCTGTTCACTGGTCCATTTCCATATTTGTGCCCCTCGCCTGCTCCACTTGAAGTGGTGGAAGAGGAGATCCCATGTAGCGATGCCCAAATATTTGAACAGCCATGGCCACAGGAGGTCGACGCTGGCAATTTGTCACAAGAGGTGGACGATGACGAGACACAATTGCCACGAAGTGAGGAGGAGGATCGTGGTGCGCAAGTGGAAGAGGAGGAGGTGGTGGATGATCTAGTAACTGACCCAACGTGGCAGGAGGACACGCAGAGCGAGGCCAGCAGCACACAGGGGGAGGGAGGCAGAGTACCCCAACAGGCAGGAAGAAGCAGTGTGGTGGCCGCACACAGAAGGCGGGCAACAGTTCCCCGTAACACCAACACGAGGGACGTTGCCAGTACAACCGGTAGGTCTTCCAGAGCCTGGAAATTTTTAAAGACTCTGCTGATAACCCTAAAAAGGCCATTTGTACCACCTGCCATGCCAGCATCAGCAGGGGTTGTGCATATAATAGAACCCCCTGTTGTGCGTGCAAGGCAACCCCTGTCCATACTGCATGCAAAGATGCCCCCTCCTCTCAGTCTTCACTTGTTATGGCAGTTTCTCAAGATACAGCATCAACGTCCACGTTCCACCGCAGCGTTCAATTGTCCATATCCCAAATTCGCAGCCAACGTCCCACAGGCCACAGTCCTAAATTCGCACATTTCACGACTGCTTGCATTGGAAATGCTGCCTTTTAGGCTGGTGGAGAAGGAATCCTTCCGCAACCTTATGGCGGTGGCCGTCCCTCGGTACTCGGTCCCCAGCCGACACTATTTTGCCCAGTGTGCCATCCCCGCACTACACTAGCACGTGTCCCAAAACATCTGCCGTGCCCTCAACAACGCAGTTACTGGGAGAGTCCACCTGACAACGGACACGTGGACAAGTGCTTGTGGCCAGGGATGGTACATCTCCCTGACGGCACATTGGGTAAACATAGTGGAAGCCGGGACCCAGTCGGACCTTGGGACGGAACACATCCTCCCCACACCGAGGATTGCGGGCCCTATGTCAGTCAGAGTTGCCCCCACAGTGTACAGCTCCTGCGCATCATCCTCCTCCTCCTCCTCATGTTCAGCCTCCATCTCAGATATCACCACATCAGTTACAAGCTGGAAGCACTGCAGTACTGCCTCAGCCAAACAGCAACAGGCTGTGCTGAAACTCATAAGCTTAGGTGAGAAAACTCACAATGCTTGTGAGTTGTGGACAGCTGTGAAAGAGCAGGCAGATCTGTGGCTGAGACCGCTGAACCTACATCCAGGCATGGTCGTGTGTGACAATGGTCGTAACCTGGTGGCGGCTCTGAGGCGAGGCGAGGCGAGATCACACACGTACCATGCCTGGCTCATGTGCTTAACCTCGTGGTTCAGCGGTTTCTTAAATTGTACCCCGAGTTGCCAGATCAGCTAGTCAAAGTACGCCGCCTGTCAGCTCATTTTCGCAAGTCGGCTACAGCTTCCGCCGCCCTTGCCGTGTTTCAGCAGCGTTTGCAGCTTCCGGCACACCGGCTGGTGTGGAACTGTACCCTCCACATGTTGCAAAGGATTTTTGAGCAGAAGAGAGCAGTTGTGGAGTACCAGCTGCAACAAGGCCTTCGATATTCAAGTCAGACTCCACACATAAGACCTCAGGAGTGGACCTGGATGTCTGACATATGTGTGACACCTCACGCCCTCCCTGGGAAATGGGGTTACTGGGAGCCGGGTCAGTGTAGGTGTTACGGGGGATGCAGTCGTGGCCTAGACCCGTTCCGTGCCCAGGGCAGTCACATAAAAGATGTAATGGGCTTTCAAATAAGAGTGGTATTTTTCGACTACGCCACCTGCGGTTTCCGGTGATGGGCACTGGCGCTGCTTCAGTCCACTGAGGCCGGTGTTACGGGCAGCTAAGATGGAACGGCTCCCCACAGGTGGAGCAGGCTTCAGGGCAGTGTGAGAAAGGAAGGTGGGTGCAGTGCCGCGCAGGAAATAACAGGCTGAGGCGGTGTGTGAAGTCATCCAGGGTTTTTACTCACATTCAGATGAACTTTAGCCGCAAAGCTTCCCTCTGCTACTTACAGCGTACTGCAGCCATCGGGAAGGGGGTTCAGCACTTCCGAGGTAGATCAGGAGCACCTCTCGAGACCCCGCTGGTGTGTGTTCCTCTCCTTGGTAAGTTCTCCCACTAAATCTTCTCCTGACTGTGTGTGGTACGAATGAGGTGTAAGGCCGGGTCCCACTGGATAAACGCAGTGTAAAAGATACAGGTGGCGTAAGCCGCTCCGTCCGTATCCCTCCGGGATCCACTAAGCCTCCGGGCTTTTCTGACTGAGACGTGAAGTAACAAAGTCAGATATCGGGGGCCGGTTACCCCTTTTGCAGCAGGAATCCCTCTGACTAGGCCAGAATAAAGAATACAGGTGGCGTAGGCCGCTCCGTCCACATCCCCCTGGGATCCTTTTGCCTGTGGAGCCTATCTCCTCTGCTCCCCTCCAGGCCTTCCTCGGTAAGGACCTTAACCGGGTAGAGACAGTGGTTAACTCCGACCCGCTCCTCGTCTCAAGGCCAGAGGGCGAGGACCGTGTATCTTCAGTCGGCTGCGGCCTTATGCTGAACTCTGGCGGGTAACCACAATCAGAGACGAAGACCACAATCACAGACGAAGATCACAATCAAAGACTTTGAACTTAAGATGGCCGTAGATTAAATATGAAAGAATAAGTGTTTCCTAAAAGTGTGTCCTCCACCCTCACCCACTACATGGTTCCCCCTATCTTTGGTTCCCCTCATCTCCTCTATCCCGGGCCGGGGCAGCACCCTGGTGCATTTAGGCCCCCTTCAGGACCGGAGCGGTGTAGTGTTGAATGGTGAAGTGGTGTCCTGAGAGATGCTCCATCCTTACTTGGAAGAGGAGATACCACACCTCAATCTGAGGTGCAGTACCCCTGTGGCGACTGAACCCTCAGGGGCGCCACATATGTACCATCCAGACAAACTTTGAGGAGTCCACCAAGATGGTTAGTGGCGATGACGCCATCATTAGCATCAGCATCCCACTTGTCTGTCTTTTGCAACGCTCTCTGCAGAGAATTAAAGAGGAGGCATTGCAGCCAGAGTATGATGAGATGGATCAAGAAGCCATAGCGGGCGATTACACACAGCCCAGCCTCATCTCATCCCAACGTGCATTGGGGGACAATGAGGGAGAGGAGGAGGAGGAAGAACAGGAGCTTGTATCATACGCTGTAGACGGTAGTACCTGTACAACTGTCATACCGTCGGTTCAGCGAGGGTGGCCTGAGGACAGGGGGGAGGAGGAGGAGGAGGAGAGCATGGTCAGTCGTCATCTTGGTGAGGACACGGAAGTCTTGCCCGTTACCAGTCTGACACGCATGGCTGACTTTGTTACGCTGCCTTAACTGTGACAGTAATTCGGTCAAGAAGTGGGAGCGAGAAGATGTGGCTGTTGGTTGTGGCACATTTTCACCTTGGCCATTGCCCCATCCTCTACACGCACCATCACCAGAACGTCCAGTTCCACGTCCCTTGCCACGCGCCTTGCCCATTGTAAATTAAGTAAAATAGCTTACACTCGCACTATTAATGGAAAAAGGGTAATAAAAAGGAGATTAGAACCATGGAAGAGGAAAACCACAGTTCTATTTCTCTGGCCTACACCAGAATCTTTTAAACAGATATATTTGTGACTGAACAGACAGGGAGACACTATTTTTTTTTTTTACGTAAATCAGGCAAAAAGCTGGATAATACAGAGATTTCACCCGTGGAACTGCAAAACCACAGCTATATTTTTCTGGCCTACACCAGACTCTTTTAAACTGATATATTGGTGTCTGATCAGTCACAGACTCACTCAATTTATTTTTTTTTTTTTTGAGGGGGGGGGGGGGGATACCAAAAGGTTAATAAGACACGTATTTGGACAGTCTGACTGAGGAAAAAAAAAATACAGGATTTAGATGAAAAAAAAATAATAATACATTTCCTGGCCCCTGAGACTGGGGTGATAAGTCTAGCAATTTGACCAGCAGCAGCACACAGGACTGTAATGCAGCGTTTGTTGGTATAACCACTGTGTCTCCTATACAGCCTGCCTGCCTGATATCTGGGATGGATATTAGTCCTGAGAAGGACTGTTTGTTTGATTTTGCAGGCTTTAGAGACCCTACACTACCTATTTCGGAGTATAAATCTCTCCCTAGCTCAGCAGCGCTGTCCCTACACTGTCTGATCTGGAGCGACTGTGTCCAAGATGGCGGTGCCCGGTTTTAAATACTCGAGGTGATGCTGTGCGGCCAGCTAATCACTGTAATGCCCACAAACAACATGGCTGCGGCATTACAGTGGCTAGCTGGCAATCCCTGCATGTTCATTGGCTCTGTAAAGAGCGCCAAACATGCAGGGCGGAGACCCGAGCTCCCGCCAGAGTAACTCGGAAATGCTCAGTGCTCACTGAACATCCCGAGTAGTGAGATGCTCAGGCGAGTACCGAGCAGTGTCGAGCATGCTCGCTCAACACTAGCTTGATGCTCAAGTCCCCGCCCTACATGCTTGGCGCTCTTTAGAGAGCCAATGAAAATGCAGGGATTGTCTGTCACTCACTTTAATGCCGTAGCCATGTTGGTTGTGGGCATTATAGTGATTGGCTAGCCACATAGCGTCATCAGGTCTATATAAGATCGGGAACCGCCATGCCCATCACAGTCTACCCCAGAAACAGGCAGAGTAGGGAGAGCTGTTGCTGTGTGAGGGACAGAACTGTCGGTGTAATAGTTAGGCATGGGTATTCCACACCAGGATACATATCCATCTGAACTAACAGTCCTTCTGAAGTCTAATCCAGCTGCATATAATCAGTGTTGATAGCCGGAGTCAGGTAGGCAGAGATTGTGGACACTGTATACAGCAGAATAGGGTCCATTGCATGTTCTGGCTGCGGCTGCTGCCTGTTACAGATAGCCATTGGACTAAATATCGGGGCTTTTTTTTTTGCTCTTTATCCTGATTATTTTCTAAAAAAGTAATAGTGTCCAACATTTTACTGCTCCATTTGCTTGTTAGCACTGCAGAATACAGCCAGATCTTTTCCATCATCAGATGTATCCCATATAACTGCGGTACAAATCCAACCATTTGTAGGGGCCGTGCAAAATATTAGCCTCCATTTAAAATGGGCAAGACGCATGGCAAGGGATCGGGAAGTGGATGTGATGGTGCATGCAGAGGCTTAGGCCGTGGCAAGATGAAATTGTGCCACAACAAGCACCCACATCTTGTCGTCCGACTTTCCTGTCCTAATTACTAGGGGACTGCAGAACACCACTATTGTACCATATAACTGCGGTACAAATCCAGCCATTTGTAGGGACCGTGCAAAATATTACACTCCATTTAAAATGGTAAAGGCACGTGGCAAGGGACGGAGAAGTGGACGCGATGGTGATGGTGCACGCAGAGGCCAAGTCTGTGGGCAAGATGAAACTGCCTGCTGTGGGAGCACAACAAACACCCACATCATGTCGATTTACCTTCCTGTCCCAAATACTAGGGGGCCGTGGAACCCAACCCTTGAGACCAGAGCAGTGTCAAAAGTTTGTTGGTTGGATAGCAGATAATGCTTCCAGTCACTTTGCCACCACCACCACCCTGTCATCCACACGGTCAAGTCTCAGTAGCCGTGAGTCTGGACCGCTTATTCTTCACCCTGATCCTCCTTCCTTCCACCATGCCAAGTGCCCGGAGACAACTGATCCCACACTTGGACGGAAGCTTTCCGCAACCTGATGGCGGCTTCCGTCCCTCGGTACTCGGTCCCCAACTGCCACTATTTTTCCCAGTGTGCCGTCCCCGCATTACACAAGCACGTGTCCCAGAACATTAGCCGTGCCCTCAACAACGCAGTTACTGGGAAGGTCCACCTAACCATGGACATGTGGACAAGTGCTTGTGGGCAGGGACAGTGCATCTCGTTGGAAGCCAGGACCCAGTTGGACCTTGGGACGGAACACGTCCTCCCAACACCAAGGATTGTGGGCCCTGGGTCAACCAGGGTTGCCCCACACAGCTCCTGCACCTCCTCCTGCTCCTCTTCAGCCTCCATCTCCAAAATGACCACATTAGTCGGAATCTGGAAGCATTGCAGCACTGCCTTGGCAAAGCGGCAACAGGCTGTGCTGAAGCTAATATATTTAGGTGACAAACCGCACACCGCTGAAAAGTTGTTGACAGCTCTAGAAGAGCAGGCAGATCTGTGGCTGTCACCGCTGAACCTACAGCCAGGCATGGTCGTGTGTGACAATGGCCAGAACCTGGTGGCGGCTCTGAAGCAAGGCGAGCTCACACACGTACCATGCCTGGCCCATGTGCTCAACCTAGTGGTTCAGTGGTTTCTCAAAACCTATCTGGATCTTCCGGATCTGCTTGTCAAAGTACGCCATGTGTGTGACCATTTTAGAAAGTCAGCCACAGCTTCCGCTTTTCACCGACTGGAGTGCGATGTCCCCACGTGTTGGAACTCAACGTTGCATATGTTAGGAAGGATTTGTGAGCAGCACGGGGCAGTTGTTGAGTACCAGCTTCAAAACTTCTGTCGGTATTCAGGTTAACTTCCGCACATAAGAGCTCAGGAGTGGGCATGGATGTCAGACATCTGTGCCATCCTCAAAAACTTTGAGGACTCCACCAACATGGTGAGAGGCGATGGCACCATAATTGCAGGCGGAGCATGATGAGATGGAGCAAGGAACCATACAGGGTGATTTCACACAACCCAGACTCATCTCATCCTAACATGGATTGGGTGACAATGAGGAAGAGGAGGAGGATGAAGAACAGGCGCTAGTTTCCTGCGCTATTGACGGTACTACTCACACAACTGTCACACCGTCTGTTCAGCGCAGATGGCCTGAGGAGGATGAGGAGAGCATGGTCAGTCGTCCTCTTGGTGAGTACATGGAAGTCTTGCCTGTTAGCAGTCTGGCACACATGGCTGAGTATATGTTACACTGCCTTTCCCGTGACCCTCGCGTTATCCAAATTTTGGGTGACAGTCATTACTGGTTGGTGACACTTTTAGACCCCCGCTACAAGGAGAACTTTCACTCTCTTATTCCTGAGGTGGAGAGGTCTACAAAAATGGGGCAGTACCAGAAGGCCCTTGCTGCAGAACTGTTAAAAAAATTCCCATCTGAACACGCTAGAGGCAGAGGTCAGAGTTCGTTGCCCAACCAAGGCGTACAGGCGAGAGAGATGCAACTCCAATCCAGCAGAGGCAGGGGAACACTGTCAACGTTCTGGGACAGTTTTCTGAGGCCCGCCCAGCTAACAGGCCGTGAGGCACGGGGTACTCTCACAAGGAGTGGAAAGTTTCAAAAGATGGTGAGGAAGTACCTTGCCAACCGTACCAGCATCCTCCGTGATTCCTCTGTGCCTTTTAATTTTTGGGTCTCCAAGCTGGACACTTGGAATGAACTCGCTCTGTACGCCTTGGAGGTCCTGGCCTGCCCTGCCGCTAGCGTCTTATCGGAGCGTGTTTTTAGTGCCGCTGGTGGAATTATAACAGATAAGCGCACTCACCTGTCAACTGACAATGCTGACAAGCTGACCCTTATCAAAATGAACAAGGGCTGGATGGACCAGACTTCTCATCACCACCAAATGACAGCAGAGTAACATAAAGTCAAATCCACTGTGTTATTTCGGGAGGTGTATTCACCTGCACCGCTTCACACCCACACATGGGTATACGCTTCCTCATTTCGGCTGTTTTATGTTCTTCTCCTTATCCTCAGCCTCCACCACCACTATACCACCAGGGTGACCGTGGTCTGTGTTGCCATTATTGAAAGTTCTTCCGTCCTTATTTTTGTCAGCTTTTGCTTGGAAGGCATAAGCAAAGACTGTGGGAGACCCACTCCCCAATAATGGGAATAATATTTTTAAGATGCTTTACTGTATGGCTCTTGTAAGGGGCATTAAAACCATCTTGTTAAGCTACTGTGACCTCCACCACTTTTCCAAGGGGCATTAAAACCGTTTTGTTAAGCTACTGCGACCTCCACGTCTCTTCCGAGGGGCATTAAAACCATCTTGTTAAGCTACTGCGACCTCCACCACTTTTCCAAGGGGCATTAAAACCGTCTTATTAAGCTACTGCGACCTCCACGTCTCTTCTGAGGGGCATTAAAACCGTCTTGTTAAGCTACTGCGACCTCCACCACTTTTTCAAGGGGCATTAAAACCGTCTTATTAAGCTACTGTGACCTCCACCACTTTTCCAAGGGGCATTAAAACAGTCTTGTTAAGCTACTGTGACCTCCACCACTTTTCCCAGGGGCATTGATATTGTCTTTTTATTCCACTGCGATCTCCACGTCTCTTCCAAGGGGCATTAAAACAGTCTTGTTAAGCTATTGCAACCTCCACGTCTCTTCCAAGGGGCATTAAAACCGTCTTGTTAAGCTACTGCGACCTCCACCACTTTTCCAAGGGGCATTGATATTGTCTTTTTATTCCACTGCGACCTCCACCATTCTTCCAACGGGCATTGCATTTCCTCTTAATTTTAGTCAGCTTTTGTTTTTCAATGCATAGGCGAACACTAACGGAGACCCACTCCCCAATAATGGGTAGAAGGTTTTTAGTATGCTGTAATCCACATCTGTTTCAAGGGCCATTGCAGTTCCTCATAATTTTTGGAAAGCCTTCCATTCACTGCTTAGGCCAGCAGTGCACAGGAGACCCAGTTGCTATAAATGGAAAAAACGGTTTAGTTAAGGCCCTCTGACCTCCATGTCACTTCCAAGGGCAAGGGGCATTGGATTGCCTCGAAATGTTTGGTAGGCATTGCACTCACTGTATGCCCTATAACTGTGTAGCAGAACCGCTCCTTTTGGTACAGAAACATACCCTACAAGAAATGTGTGGTTGACTGGCCTGATATTGATGTGAATGGTCCCTGTTCCTCCTGCTCTTTCTCCTTTGCCACCACCTCATCCATCATTCATCACCATCACCTTTGTTTTAACGGGAGTCATAGAACTGGGATAGTAGCAGGAAAACATCCAGCAATCCTGGGAGGAGGTAGGATATGCGCCAAAACGCTGACCACCTCAGGCCTAGCCGCTACTACATACATGCGCTTGCATGCCAAGAAAACAAAGCAGACGCTAACTTCTATCACCATCATCATGCTCCTCACCTTGGCACTCTCAACTCCCCTGATGGAGAAACCAGGGCCCACCCGAGGAGTCTGGTTCTCTGGTGGGCTCGTCCAATACTGCCCTAAAGCAGGCCAGGCTAAGAAAAGTGTGGGGGAAGTTCAGCGGAGAAATAGGGGCGGCTGGGGACCATTTATGGACACCCGGTCGCCCCCAGGCGGCTGGGGACCGTGTGTGGACACAAGGCCGCGGGGCGGCTGGGGACCGAGTATGGACACCCGGCCGCCCCCTGGCGGCTGGGGACCGAGCGTGGACACCCGGCCGCCGGGCGGCTGCAGACTGAGTATGGATACCTCGCTGCCGAAGCAGCCATGAGATAGTGGCCAGCTTTGGCCTCCTCCAAACTAAAAGGCCCCATTTCAAGTGCAAGCTAGCAGTATGGTATTGCAGCCTGGGGGTGGGTGGGTGGCAGGTTGCACACTTACACTTGCATTTCAAGAAAACAAAGCAGATGCTAACTTCTATCATCATCATCATGCTCCTCACCTTGGCACTCTCAACTCCCCTGATGGAGAAGCCAGGGCCCACCGGAGGAGTCTGGTTCTCTGGTGGGCTAGTCCAATGCTGCCCTAAAACAGGCCGGGCTAAGAAAAGTGTGGGGGAAGTTCAGCGGAGAAATAGGGGCAGCTGGAGACCGTTTATGGACACCCGGCCGTCCCCTGGAGGCTGGGGACCGTGAGTGGACACCCGGCCGCCGGGCGGATGGCGACTGAGTATGGATACCAGGCCGCCGACGCAGCCATGACATAGTGGCCGGCGTCTGCCTCCACATGCCTAAAAGGCCCAATTTCAAGTGCAAGCAAGCTAGCAGTATGGTATTGCAGCCTGGGGGTGGGTGGGTGGCAGGCTGCAGACTTGCGCTTGCATTGCAAGGAATGGGGGAGGTACAATTGAACACTGCCCTGGGACAAGGACTTGCACGGGGATAGTTGCATCTTCTGATGCGGCAAGGATCACTTCTGATGGGCACACTTTTAGGCAGTGACCTGGGAGTCAGAGATGTTTCCAGGGATCTTCCCCATGTAGTTCCCATGTCTTTTCAGCATGGTATGCATGTATCACACAGCACATGGCAAGATAAGGTTGTAAAATGTTAAAATGAAATTTTCCGGTGAATGCATTTGTCACAGTTGAAAGCAATACAAAAGTGCAAAAACACATAAAAAATGCTACTTGTGAACATAGCCCAAGGTGTGGAGGAGTATTTTTGTTTTTGGTTATTTACTTTACCTTATACACAAGTCTTAACCCTGGAAAGGAAGTTCCTTAACATATTTCACAGGAAAGCAGTTTCAGTTTCATTTTTGAACGTTTTATTGTGAGCCCGTTAAAGTGGCTTAATACCTCTGACCACGTTGTTGACAGCAGTGACCTGGGGGTCAGAAATGCTTCCTGGGGCGATCCCCATGCTGCCCCCATGTCTTTTAAGCACTGCCACTATCGTTTTGGGCACTTTTTAGTCTTTCTACAGACTGCCGGGGGTGCCGCCGCAAAAATGATTGGGTCTCCCATAGACTAACATTGGACTCGTTGCTCGGGTCGAGCACCCTAGTTTCACGGCAAAATCGGCCCGAGCTTTGAGCACTCGAGCATTTTAGTACTCGCTCAACACTAGTAATTACCTCCCCCAGTCCCAGGTCACTATCTACACTATCTTCTCCTCCTGTACAGTAATTACCTCTCCCTGTCCCAGGTGACAATCTACACTATCTTCCCCTCCTGTACAGTAATTACCTCTCCCCAGACCCAGGTCACTATCTACACTATCTTCCCCTCCTGTACAGTAATTACCTCTCCCAGGTCCCAGGTCACCATCTACACTATCTTCTCCTCCTGTACAGTAATTACCTCTACCAGTCCCAGGTCACTATCTACACTATCTTCTCCTCCTGTACAGTAATTACCTCTCCCCAGTCCCAGGTCACCATCTACACTATCTTCTCCTCCTGTACAGTAATTACCTCCCCCAGTCCCAGGTCATTATCTACACTATCTTCTCCTCCAGTACAGTAATTACCTCCCCCAGTCCCAGGTCACTATCTACACTATCTTCTCCTCCAGTACAGTAATTACCTCCCCCAGTCCCAGGTCACCATCTACACTATCTTCTCCTCCTGTACAGTAATTACCTCCCCCAGTCCCAGGTCACCATCTACACTATCTTCTCCTCCTGTACAGTAATTACCTCTCCCAGTCCCTGGTCACTATCTACACTATCTTCTCCTCCTGTACAGTAATTACCTCCCCCAGTCCCAGGTCACTATCTACACAATCTTCCCCTCCTGCACAGTAATTACCTCCACCAGTCCCAGATCACTATCTACACTATCTTCTCCTGTACAGTAATTACCTCCCCCAGTCCCAGGTCACTATCTACACAATCTTCACCTCCTGTACAGTAATTATCTCCCCCAGTCCCAGATCACTATCTACACTATCTTCTCCTGTACAGTAATTACCTCCCCCAGTCCCAGGTCACCATCTACACTATCTTCTCCTCCTGTACAGTAATTACCTCCCCCAGTCCCAGGTCACTATCTACACTATCTTCCCCTCCTGTACAGTAATTACCTCCCCCAGTCCCAGATCACTATCTACACTATCTTCCCCTCCTGTACAGTAATTACCTCCCCCAGTCCCAGGTCACCATCTACACTATCTTCTCCTCCTGTACAGTAATTACCTCCTCCAGTCCCAGGTCACTATCTACACAATCTTCCCCTCCTGTACAGAAATTACTTCCCCCAGTCCCAGATCACTATCTACACTATCTTCTCCTGTACAGTAATTACCTCCCCCAGTCCCAGGTCACTATCTACACTATCTTCCCCTCCTGTATAGTAATTACCTCTCCCCAGTTCCAGGTCACCATCTACGCTATCTTATCCTCCTGTACAGTAATAACCCCCCCCCCCAGTCCCAGGTCACCATCTACACTATCTTCTCCTCCTGTATAGTAATTACCTCCCCCAGTCCCAGGTCACTATCTGCACTATCTTCTCCTGTACAGTAATTACCTCTCCCAGTCCTAAGTCACTATCTTCTCCTCCTGTACAGTAATTACCTCCCCCAGTCCCAGGTCACAATCTACACTTTCTTCTCCTCCTGTACAGTAATTACCCCCCCCCAGTCCTAGGTCACCATCTGCACTATCTTCTCCTGTACAGTGATTACCTCCCCCAGTCCCAGGTCACTATCTACACTATCTTCTCCTGTATAGTAATTATCTCCCCCAGACCCAGGTCACCATCTACACTATCTTCTCCTCCTGTACAGTAATTACTTCCCCCAGTCCCAGGTCACTATCAACAAAATCTTCTACTCCTGTACAGTAATTACCTCCGCCAGGTCACAATCTATACTATCTTTCCCTCCTGCACAGTAAGTACCTCCCCCAGTACCAGGTCACCATCTACACTATCTTCTCATGTACAGTAATTACCTCCCCCAGTCCTAAGTCACTATCTTCTCCTCCTGTACAGTAATTACCTCCCACAGTCCCAGGTCACTATCTACACCATCCTCTCCGGTACAGTAATTACTTCCCCCAGTCCCAGATCACTATCTACACTATCTTCTTCTTCTATACAGTAATTACCTCCCCCAGTCCCAGGTCACTATCTACACTATATTCTCCTCCTGTACAGTAATTACCTCTCCCAGTCCCAGGTCACCATCTACACTATCTTCTCCTCCTGTACAGTAATTACCACTCCCAGTCCCAGGTCACCATCTATACTATCTTCTCCTCCTGTACAGTAATTACCTCTCCCCAGTCCCAGGTCACCATCTACACTATCTTCTCCTCCTGTAGAGTAATTACCTCTCCCCAGTCCCAGGTCACCATCTACACTATACTCTCTTGTACAGTAATTACCACCCCCAGTCCCAGGTCACTATCTATACTATATTCCCCTCCTGTACAGTAATTACCTCCCTCAGTCCCAGGTCATTATCTACACTATCTTCTCCTCCAGTACAGTAATTACCTCCCCCAGTCCCAGGTCACCATCTACACTATCTTATCCTCCAGTACAGTAATTACCTCCCCCAGTCCCAGGTCACTATCTACACTATCTTCTCCTGTACAGTAATTACCTCCCCCAGTCCCAGGTCACCATCTACACTATCTTCTCCTCCTGTACAGTAATTACCTCTCCCAGTCCCTGGTCATTATCTACACTATCTTCTCCTCCTGTACAGTAATTACCTCCCCCACTCCCAGGTCACTATCTACACAATCTTCCCCTCCCGTACAGTAATTACCTCCACCAGTCCCAGATCACTATCTACACTATCTTCTCCTGTACAGTAATTACCTCCCCCAGTCCCAGGTCACTATCTACACAATCTTCCCCTCCTGTACAGTAATTACCTCCCCCAGTCCCAGATCACTATCTACACTATCTTCTCCTGTACGGTAATTACCTCCCCCAGTCCCAGGTCACCATCTACACTATCTTCTCCTCCTGTACAGTAATTACCTCCCCCAGTCCCAGATCACTATCTTCTCCTGTACAGTAATTACCTCCCCCAGTCCCAGGTCACTATCTACACTATCTTCCCCTCCTGTACAGTAATTACCTCCCCCAGTCCCAGGTCACCATCTACACTATCTTCTCCTCCTGTACAGTAATTACCTCCCCCAGTCCCAGATCACTATCTGCACAATCTTCCCCTCCTGTACAGTAATTACCTCCCCCAGTCCCAGATCACTATCTGCACAATCTTCCCCTCCTGTACAGTAATTACCTCCCCCAGTCCCAGATCACTATCTGCACAATCTTCCCCTCCTGTACAGTAATTACCTCCCCCAGTCCCAGATCACTATCTGCACAATCTTCCCCTCCTGTACAGTAATTACCTCCCCCAGTCCCAGATCACTATCTAAACTATCTTCTCCTGTACAGTAATTACCTCCCCCAGTCCCAGGTCACTATCTACACTAACTTCTCCTGTACAGTAATTACCTCTCCCAGTCCTAAGTCACTATCTTCTCCTCCTGTACAGTAATTACCTCCCCCAGTCCCAGGTCACAATCTACACTTTCTTCTCCTCCTGTACAGTACTTACCCCCCCAGTCCTAGGTCACCATCTACACTATCTTCTCCTGTACAGTAATTACCTCCCCCAGTCCCAGGTCACTATCTACACTATCTTCCCCTCCTGTACAGTAATTACCTCCCCCAGTCCCAGATCACTATCTACACTATCTTCTCCTGTACAGTAATTACCTCCCCCAGTCCCAAGTCACTATCTACACAATCTTCCCCTCCTGTACAGTAATTACCTCCCCAGTCCCAGATCACTATCTACACTATCTTCCCCTCCTGTACAGTAATTACCTCCCCCAGTCCCAGGTCACTATCTACACTATCTTCCCCTCCTGTACAGTAATTACCTCCCCCAGTCCCAGGTCACCATCTACACTATCTTCTCCTCCTGTACAGTAATTACCTCCCCCAGTCCTAGGTCACTATCTACACAATCTTCCCCTCCTGTACAGTAATTACCTCCCCCAGTCCCAGATCACTATCTACACTATCTTCTCCTGTACAGTAATTACCTCCCCCAGTCCCAGGTCACCATCTACACTATCTTCTCCTGTACAGTAATTACCTCTCCCAGTCCTAAGTCACCATCTTCTCCTCCTGTACAGTAATTACCTCCCCCAGTCCCAGGTCACAATCTACACTATCTTCTCCTCCTGTACAGTAATTACCTCTCCCCAGTCCCAGGTCACCATCTACACTATATTCTCCTGTACAGTAATTACCACCCCCAGTCCCAGGTCACTATCTATACTATATTCCACTCCTGTACAGTAATTACCTCCCTCAGTCCCAGGTCATTATCTACACTATCTTCTCCTCCAGTACAGTAATTACCTCCCCCAGTCCCAGGTCACCATCTACACTATCTTCTCCTCCAGTTCAGTAAATACCTCCCCCAGTCCCAGGTCACCATCTACACTATCTTCTCCTCCTGTACAGTAATTACCTCCCCCAGTCCCAGGTCACTATCTAAACTATCTTCTCCTGTACAGTAATTACCTCCCCCTGTCCCAGGTCACCATCTACACTATCTTCTCCTCCAGTACAGTAATTACCTCCCCCAGTCCCAGGTCACTATCTACACAATCTTCCCCTCCTGCACAGTAACTACCTCCACCAGTCCCAGATCACTAACTACACTATCTTCTCCTGTACAGTAATTACCTCCCCCAGTCCCAGGTCACTATCTACACAATCTTCCCCTCCTGTACAGTAATTATCTCCCCCAGTCCCAGATCACTATCTACACTATCTTCTCCTGTACAGTAATTACCTCCCCCAGTCCCAGGTCACCATCTACACTATCTTCTCCTCCTGTACAGTAATTACCTCCCCCAGTCCCAGGTCACTATCTACACGATCTTCCCCTCCTGTACAGTAATTACCTCCCCCAGTCCCAGATCACTATCTACACTATCTTCCCCTCCTGTACAGTAATTACCTCCCCCAGTCCCAGGTCACCATCTACACAATCTTCCTCTCCTGTACAGTAATTACTTCCCCCAGTCCCAGATCACTTTCTACACTATCTTCTCCTGTACAGTAATTACCTCCCCCAGTCCCAAGTCACTATCTACACAATCTTCCCCTCCTGTACAGTAATTACCTCCCCAGTCCCAGATCACTATCTACACTATCTTCCCCTGTACAGTAATTACCTCCCCCAGTCCCACGTCACTATCTACACTATCTTCCCCTACTGTACAGTAATTACCTCCCCCAGTCCCAGGTCACCATCTACACTATCTTCTCCTCCTGTACAGTAATTACCTCCGCCAGTCCCAGGTCACTATCTACACAATCTTCCCCTCCTGTACAGTAATTAACTCCCCCAGTCCCAGTTCACTATCTACACTATCTTCTCCTGTACAGTAATTACCTCCCCCAGTCCCAGGTCACTATCTACACAATCTTGCCCTCCTGCACAGTAATTACCTCCACCAGTCCCAGATCACTAACTACACTATCTTCTCCTGTACAGTAATTACCTCCCCCAGTCCCAGGTCACTATCTACACAATCTTCCCCTCCTGTACAGTAATTATCTCCCCCAGTCCCAGAACACTATCTACACTATCTTCTCCTGTACAGTAATTACCTCCCCCAGTCCCAGGTCACCATCTACACTATCTTCTCCTCCTGTACAGTAATTACCTCCCCCAGTCCCAGGTCACTATCTACACTATCTTCCCCTCCTGTACAGTAATTACCTCCCCCAGTCCCAGATTACTACCTACACTATCTTCCCCTCCTGTACAGTAATTACCTCCCCCAGTCCCAGGTCACCATCTACACTATCTTCTCCTCCATACAGTAATTACCTCCCCCAGTCCCAGGTCACTATCTACACAATCTTCCCCTCCTGTACAGTAATTACTTCCCCCAGTCCCAGATCATTTTCTACACTATCTTCTTCTGTACAGTAATTAACTCCCCCAGTCCCAGGTCACTATTTACACTATTTTCCCCTCCTGTACAGTAATTACCTCTCCCCAGTTCCAGGTCACCATCTACACTATCTTATCCTCCTGTACAGTAATAACCCCCCCCCCCAGTCCCAGGTCACCATCTACACTATCTTCTCCTCCTGTATAGTAATTACCTCCCCCAGTCCCAGGTCACTATCTGCACTCTCTTCTCCTGTACAGTAATTACCTCTCCCAGTCCTAAGTCACTATCTTCTCCTCCTGTACAGTAATTACCTCCCCCAGTCCCAGGTCACAATCTACACTTTCTTCTCCTCCTGTACAGTGATTACCTCCCCCAGTCCCAGGTCACTATCTACACTATCTTCTCCTGTATAGTAATTATCTCCCCCAGACCCAGGTCACCATCTACACTATCTTCTCCTCCTGTGCAGTAATTACTTCCCCCAGTCCCAGGTCACTATCAACAAAATCTTCTCCTCCTGTACAGTAATTACCTCCGCCAGGTCACTATCTATACTATCTTTCCCTCCTGCACAGTAAGTACCTCCCCCAGTCCCAGGTCACCATCTACACTATCTTCTCATGTACAGTAATTACCTCCCCCAGTCCCAGGTCACTATCTACACCATCTTCTCCGGTACAGTAATTACTTCCCCCAGTCCCAGGTCACTATCTACACCATCTTCTCCGGTACAGTAATTACTTCCCCCAGTTCCAGGTCACTATCTACACCATCTTCTCCGGTACAGTAATTACTTCCCCCAGTCCCAGGTCACTATCTACACTATCTTCTTCTTCTATACAGTAATTACCTCCCCCAGTCTCAGGTCACTATCTACACTATCTTCTCCTCCTGTACAGTAATTACCTCTCCCAGTCCCAGGTCACTATCTACACTATCTTCTCCTCCTGTACAGTAATTACCACTCCCAGTCCCAGGTCACCATCTATACTATCTTCTCCTCCTGTACAGTAATTACCACTCCCAGGTCACCATCTACACTATCTTCTCCTCCTGTAGAGTAATTACCTCTCCCCAGTCCCAGGTCACCATCTACACTATACTTTCTTGTACAGTAATTACCACCCCCAGTCCCAAGTCACCATCTACACTATCTTCCCCTCCTGTACAGTAATTACCTCCCCCAGTCCCAGGTCACCATCTACACTATCTTCTCCTCCTGTACAGTAATTACCTCCCCCAGTCCTAGGTCACTATCTACACAATCTTCCCCTCCTGTACAGTAATTACCTCCCCCAGTCCCAGATCACTATCTACACTATCTTCTCCTGTACAGTAATTACCTCCCCCAGTCCCAGGTCACCATCTACACTATCTTCTCCTGTACAGTAATTACCTCTCCCAGTCCTAAGTCACCATCTTCTCCTCCTGTACAGTAATTACCTCTCCCCAGTCCCAGGTCACCATCTACACTATATTCTCCTGTACAGTAATTACCACCCCCAGTCCCAGGTCACTATCTATACTATATTCCACTCCTGTACAGTAATTACCTCCCTCAGTCCCAGGTCATTATCTACACTATCTTCTCCTCCAGTACAGTAATTACCTCCCCCAGTCCCAGGTCACCATCTACACTATCTTCTCCTCCAGTTCAGTAATTACCTCCCCCAGTCCCAGGTCACTATCTAAACTATCTTCTCCTGTACAGTAATTACCCCCCCTGTCCCAGGTCACCATCTACACTATCTTCTCCTCCAGTACAGTAATTACCTCTCCCAGTCCCTGGTCACTATATACACTATCTTCTCCTCCTGTACAGTAATTACCTCCCCCAGTCCCAGGTCACTATCTACACAATCTTCCCCTCCTGCACAGTAATTACCTCCACCAGTCCCAGATCACTAACTACACTATCTTCTCCTGTACAGTAATTACCTCCCCCAGTCCCAGGTCACTATCTACACAATCTTCCCCTCCTGTACAGTAATTATCTCCCCCAGTCCCAGATCACTATCTACACTATATTCTCCTGTACAGTATTTACCTCCCCCAGTCCCAGGTCACCATCTACACTATCTTCTCCTCCTGTACAGTAATTACCTCCCCCAGTCCCAGGTCACTATCTACTCGATCTTCCCCTCCTGTACAGTAATTACCTCCCCCAGTCCCAGATCACTATCTACACTATCTTCCCCTCCTATACAGTAATTACCTCCCCCAGTCCCAGGTCACCATCTACACTATCTTCTCCTCCTGTACAGTAATTACCTCCCCCAGTCCCAGGTCACTATCTACACAATCTTCCCCTCCTGTACAGTAATTACTTCCCCCAGTCCCAGATCACTTTCTACACTATCTTCTCCTGTACAGTAATTACCTCCCCCAGTCCCAGGTCACTATCTACACTATCTTCCCCTCCTGTACAGTAATTACCTCTCCCCAGTCCCAGGTCACCATCTACACTATCTTCTCCTGTATAGTAATTACCTCCCCCAGTCCCAGGTCACTATCTGCACTATCTTCTCCTGTACAGTAATTACCTCCCCCAGTCCCAAGTCACTATCTACACAATCTTCCCCTCCTGTACACTAATTACCTCCCCAGTCCCAGATCACTATCTACACTATCTTCCCCTGTACAGTAATTACCTCCCCCAGTCACAGGTCACTATCTACACTATCTTCTCCTCCTGTACAGTAATTACCTCTCCCAGTCCCTGGTCATTATCTACACTATCTTCTCCTCCTGTACAGTAATTACCTCCCCCACTCCAAGGTCACTCTCTACACAATCTTCCCCTCCCGTACAGTAATTACCTGCACCAGTCCCAGATCACTATCTACACTATCTTCTCCTGTACAGTAATTACCTCCCCCAGTCCCAGGTCACTATCTACACAATCTTCCCCTCCTGTACAGTAATTACCTCCCCCAGTCCCAGATCACTATCTACACTATCTTCTCCTCCTGTACAGTAATTACCTCCCCCAGTCCCAGGTCACTATCTACACTATCTTCTCCTCCTGTACAGTAATTACCACTCCCAGTCCCAGGTCACCATCTATACTATCTTCTCCTACTGTACAGTAATTACCCCCCTCCCAGTCCCAGGTCACCATCTACACTATCTTCTCCTGTACAGTAATTACCTCCCCCAGTCCCAGGTCACTATCTACACTATATTCCCCTCCTGTACAGTAATTACCTCCCCCAGTCCCAGATCACTATCTACACTATCTTCTCCTGTACAGTAATTACCTCCCCCAGTCCCAGGTCACTATCTGCACAATCTTCCCCTCCTGTACAGTAATTACCTCCCCAGTCCCAGATCACTATCTACACTATCTTCCCCTGTACAGTAATTACCTCCCCCAGTCCCAGGACACCATCTACACTATCTTCTCCTCCTGTACAGTAATTACCTCCCCCAGTCCCAGGTCACAATCTACACTTTCTTATCCTCCTGTACAGTAATTACCCCCCCCCAGTCCTAGGTCACCATCTGCACTATCTTCTACTGTACAGTAATTACCTCCCCCAGTCCCAGGTCACTATCTACACTATCTTCTCCTGTATAGTAATTACCTCCCGCAGACCCAGGTCACCATCTACCCTATCTTCTCCTCCTGTACAGTAATTACTTACCCCAGTCCCAGGTCACTATCAACAAAATCTTCTCCTCCTGTACAGTAATTACCTCCGCCAGGTCACTATCTATACTATCTTTCCCTCCTGCACAGTAAGTACCTCCCCCAGTCCCAGGTCACCATCTACACTATCTTCTCCTGTACAGTAATTACCTCCCCCAGTCCTAAGTCACTATCTTCTCCTCCTGTACAGTAATTACCTCCCCCAGTCCCAGGTCACTATCTACACCATCTTCTCCGGTACAGTAATTACTTCCCCAAGTCTCAGGCCACTATCTACACTATCTTCTTCTTCTATACAGTAATTACCTCCCCCAGTCCCAGGTCACTATCTACACTATATTCTCCTCCTGTACAGTAATTACCTCTCCCAGTCCCAGGTCACTATCTACACTATCTTCTCCTCCTGAACAGTAATTACCTCTCCCAGTCCCAGGTCACCATCTACACTATCTTCTCCTCCTGTACAGTAATTACCTCTCCCCAGTCCCAGGTCACCATCTACACTATCTTCTCCTCCTGTAGAGTAATTACCTCTCCCCAGTCCCAGGTCACCATCTACACTATATTCTCCTGTACTGTAATTACCACCCCCAGTCCCAGGTCACTATCTATACTATATTCCCCTCCTGTACAGTAATTACCTCCCTCAGTCCCAGGTCATTATCTACACTATCTTCTCCTCCAGTACAGTAATTACCTCCCCCAGTCCCAGGTCACCATCTACACTATCTTCTCCTCCTGTACAGTAATTACTTCCCCCAGTCCCAGGTCACTATCTACACTATCTTCTCCTGTACAGTAATTACCTCCCCCAGTCCCAGTTCACCATCTACACTATCTTCTCCTCCTGTACAGTAATTACCTCCCCCAGTCCCAGGTCACTATCTACACTATCTTCTCCTGTACAGTAATTACCTCCCCCAGTCCCAGGTCACCATCTACACTATCTTCTCCTGTACAGTAATTACCTCCCCCAGTCCCAGACCACTATCTACACTATCTTCTCCTCCTGTACAGTAATTACCTCACCCAGTCCCAGGTCACTATCTACACTATCTTTTCCTCCTGTACAGTAATTACCTCACACAGTCCCAGGTCACTATCTACACTATCTTCTCCTCCTGTACAGTAATTACCTCACCCAGTCCCAGGTCACTATCTACACCATCTTCTCCTACTGTACAGTAATTACCTCATCCAGTCCCAGGTCACTATCTACACTATCTTCTACTCCTGTACAGTAATTATCTCCCCCAGTCCCAGGTCACTATCTACACCATCTTCTCCCCCTGTACAGTAATTACCTCATCCAGTCCCTAGTCACCATCTACACTATCTTCTCCTACTGTACAGTAATTACCTTCCCCAGTGCAAGGTCACTATCTACACCATCTTCTCCCCCTGTACAGTAATTACCTCATCCAGTCCCTGGTTAGCATCTACACTACCTTCTCCCTAGTACAGTAATTACCTCCCCCAGTCCCAGGTCACCATCTACACTATCTTCTCCTGTACAGTAATTATCTCCCCCAGTCCCAGGTCACTATCTTCTCCTTTAAAGTAATTACCTCCCCCAGTGCCAGGTGACTATCTACACTATCTTCCCCTCCTGTACAGTAATTACCTCCCCCAGTCCCAGGTCACTATCTACACTATCTTCTCCCCCTGTACAGTAATTACCTCCCCCAGTCCCAGGTCACTATCTACACTATCTTCTCCTCCTGTACAGTAATTATCTCCCCCAGTCCCAGGTCACTATCTACACTATCTTCTATACAGTAATTACCTCCCCCAGTCCCAGGTCACCATCTACACTATCTTCTCCTGTACAGTAATTATCTCCCCCAGTCCCAGGTCACTATCTACACTATCTTCTCCTGTGCAGTAATTACCTCCCCAGTCCCAGGTCACTGTCTACACTATCTTCCCCTCCTGTACAGTAATTACCTCCCCCAGTCCCAGGTCACTATCTACACTATCTTCTCCCCCTGTACAGTAATTACCTGCCCCAGTCCCAGGTCACCATCTACACTATCTTCTCCTCCTGTACAGTAATTACCTGCCGCAGTCCCAGGTCACTGGCTACACTATCTTCCCCTCCTGTACAGTAATTACCTCCCCCAGTCCCAGGTCACTATCTACACTATCTTCCCCTCCTGTACAGTAATTACCTCCCCCAGTCCCAGGTCACTATCTACACTATCTTCTCCTGTACAGTAACTACCTCCCCCAGTCCCAGGTCACTTTCTACACTATCTTCTATACAGTAATTACCTCCCCCAGTCCCAGGTAACTATCTACACTATCTTCTCCCCCTGTACAGTAATTACCTCCCCCAGTCCCAGGTCACCATCTACACTATCTTCTCCTCTTGTACAGTAATTACCTCCCCCGGTCCTAGGTCACTGTCTACACCATCTTCCCCTCCTGTACAGTAATCACCTTCCCCAGTCCCAGGTCACTATCTACACTGTCTTCTCCCCCTGTACAGTAATTACCTCCCCCAGTCCCAGGTCACCATCTACACTATCTTCTATTCCTGTACAGTAATTACCTCCCAGTCCCAGGTCACTATCTACACTATCTTCTCCTCCTGTACAATAATTACCTCCCCCAGTCCCAGGTCACGATCTACACTGTCTTCTATACAGTAATTACCTCCCCCAGTCAAAGGTCACTATCTACATCATCTTCTCCCCCTGTACAGTAATTACCTCATCCAGTCCCTGGTCACCATCTACACTACCTTCTCCCTAGTACAGTAGTTACCTCCCCCAGTCCCAGGTCACCATCTACACTATCTTCTCCTGTACAGTAATTATCTCCCCCAGTCCCAGGTCACTATCTACACTATCTTCTCCTGTACAGTAATTACCTCCCCCAGTCCCAGGTCACTATCTACACTATCTTCTCCTGTACAGTAATTACCTCCCCCAGTCCCAGGTCACTATCTACACTATCTTCTCCTGTACAGTAATTACCTCCCCCAGTCCCAGGTCACTATCTACACTATCTTCTCCTGTACAGTAATTACCTCCCCCAGTCCCAGGTCACTATCTACACTATCTTCTCCTGTACAGTAATTACCTCCCCAAGTCCCAGGTCACTATCTACACTATCTTCTATTCAGTAGTTACCTCCCCCAGTCCCAGGTCACTATCTACACTATCTTCTATACAGTAGTTACCTCCCCCAGTCCCAGGTTACTATCTACACTATCTTCTCCTGTACAGTAATTACCTCCCCCAGTCCCAGGTCACTATCTACACTATCTTCTATACAGTAATTACCTCCCCCAGTCCCAGGTCTCCATCTACACTATCTTCTCCTGTGCAGTAATTACCTCCCCCAGTCCCAGGTCACTATCTACACTATCTTCTCCTTTACAGTAATTACCACCCCCAGTCTCAGGTGACTATCAACACTATCTTCCCCTCCTGTACAGTAATTACCTCCCCCAGTCCCAGGTCACTATCTACACTATCTTCCCCTCCTGTACAGTAATTACCTCCCCAAGTCCCAGGTCACTATCTACACTATCTTCTCCCCCTGTCCCAGGTCACTATGTACACTATCTTCTCCTCCTGTACAGTAATTATCTCCCCCAGTCCCAGGTCACTATCTACAATATCTTCCCCTCCTGTACAGTAATTACCTCCTCCAGTCCCAGGTCACTATCTACACTATCTTCTATACAGTAGTTACCTCCCCCAGTCCCAGGTCACTATCTACACTTTCTTCTATACAGTAATTACCTCCCCCAGTCCCAGGTCACTATCTACACTTTCTTCTATACAGTAATTACCTCCCCCTGTCCCAGGTCACTATCTACACTATCTTCTATACAGTAATTACCTCCCACAGTCCCAGGTCACCATCTACACTATCTTCTCCTGTGCAGTAATTACCTCCCCCAGTCCCAGGTCACTATCTACACTATCTTCTCCTCCTGTACAGTAATTACCTCCCCCTGTCCCAGGTCACTATCTACACTATCTTTTCCTCCTGTACAATAATTACCTCCCCCAGTCCCAGGTCACTATCTACACTATCTTCTCCTCCTGTACAATAATTACCTCCCCCAGTCCCAGGTCACTATCTACACTATCTTCTATACAGTAATTACCTCCCCCAGTCCCAGGTCACTATCTACACTTTCTTCTATACAGTAATTACCTCCCCCAGTCCCAGGTCACTATATACACTATCTTCTCCCCCTGTACAGTAATTACCTGCCCCAGTCCCAGGTCACCATCTACACTATCTTCTCCTCCTGTACAGTAATTACCTGCCCCAGTCCCAGGTCACTGGCTACACTATCTTCCCCTCCTGTACAGTAATTACCTCCCCCAGTCCCAGGTCACTATCTACACTATCTTCTCCTGTACAGTAATTACCTCCCCCAGTCCCAGGTCACTTTCTACACTATCTTCTCCCCCTGTACAGCAATTACCTCCCCCAGTCCCAGGTCACCATCTACACTATCTTCTCCTCTTGTACAGTAATTACCTCCCCCGGTCCTAGGTCACTGTCTACACCATCTTCCCCTCCTGTACAGTAATTACCTTCCCCAGTCCCAGGTCACTATCTACACTGTCTTCTCCCCCTGTACAGTAATTACCTCCCCCAGTCCCAGGTCACCATCTACACTATCTTCTATTCCTGTACAGTAATTACCTCCCAGTCCCAGGTCACTGTTTACACTATCTTCCCCTCCTGTACAGTAATTACCTCCCCCTGTCCCAGGTCACTATCTACACTATCTTCTATACAGTAATTACCTCCCACAGTCCCAGGTCACCATCTACATCATCTTCTCCCCCTGTACAGTAATTACCTCATCCAGTCCCTGATCACCATCTACACTACCTTCTCCCTAGTACAGTAATTACCTCCCCAAGTCCCAGGTCACCATCTACACTATCTTCTCCTGTAAAAGACAAAAGACAAAAATATATCTCATACCCTACCATCATTATATATAAATGTAAAGCAAAGTTGCATAATAAATATAGGGTACTTAGTGAACTATTTTTGATCAAAAAAAGTATACAAAAATAGTTCACTAAGTACCCTATATTTATTATGCAACTTTGCTTTACATTTATATATAATGATGGTAGGGTATGAGATATATTTTTGTCTTTTGTCTTTTGCAGGTTTTGCTTCTTTTTGCTAGTGTGAACATGCTCCTAATTCTTGCATGTCTACCATCTTAGACCTCAGTTCACATTGCTTGGTTGTTTACTATCTTCTCCTGTACAGTAATTACCTCCCCCAGTCCCAGGTCACTATCTACACTATCTTCCCCTCCTGTACAGTAATTACCTCCCCCAGTCCCAGGTCACTATCTACACTATCTTCCCCTCCTGTACAGTAATTACCTCCCCCAGTCCCAGGTCACTATCTACACTATCTTCCCCTCCTGTACAGTAATTACCTCCCCCAGTCCCAGGTCACTATCTACACTATCTCCTCCCCTGTACAGTAATTACTTCCCCCAGTCCCAGGTCACCATCTACACTATCTTCTCCTCCTGTACAGTAATTACCTCCCCCAGTCCCAGGTCACTGTCTACACTATCTTCCCCTCATGTACAGTAATTACCTTCCCCGGTCCCAGGTCACTGTCTACACTATCTTCCCCTCCTGTACAGTAATTACCTTCCCCAGTCCCAGGTCACTATCTACACTATCTTCTCCCCCTGTACAGTAATTACCTCCCCCAGTCCCAGGTCACTATCTTCTATACAGTAATTCAATCCCCCAGTCCAAGGTCACCATCTACACTATCTTCCCCTCCTGTACACCAATTACCTCCCCCAGTCCCAGGTCACTATCTACACTATCTTCTCCTCCTGTACAGTAATTATCTCCCCCATTCCCAGGTCATAATCTACACTATCTTCTATATAGTAATTACCTCCCCCAGTCCCAGGTCACTGTCTACACTATCTTCCCCTCCTGTACAGTAATTACCTCCCCCAGTCCCAGGTCACTATCTTCTATACAGTAATTTCCTCCCCCAGTCCCAGGTCACCATCTACACTATCTTCTCCTGTACAGTAATTATCTCCCCCAGGTCACTATCTACACTATCTTCTCCTGTACAGTAATTATCTCCCCCAGGTCACTATTTACACTATCTTCTCCTCCTGTACAGTAATTACCTCCCCCAGTCCCAGGTCACTGTCTACACTATCTTCCCCTCCTGTACAGTAATTACCTCCCCCAGTCCCAGGTCACTGTCTACACTATCTTCTATACAGTAATTACCTCCCCCAGTCCCAGGTCACTATCTACACTATCTTCTATACAGTAATTACCTCCCCCAGTCCCAGGTCACTATCTACACTATCTTCTATACAGTAATTACCTCCCCCAGTCCCAGGTCACTATCTACACTATCTTCTCCCCCTGTACAGTAATTACCTCCCCCAGTCCCAGGTCACCATCTACACTATCTTCTACTCCTGTACAGTAATTACCTCCCCAGTCCCAGGTCACTGTCTACACTATCTTCCCCTCCTGTACAGTAATTACCTCCCCCTGTCCCATGTCACTGTCTACAGTATCTTCCCCTCCTGTACAGTAATTACCTCCCCCAGTCCCAGGTCACTATCTACACTATCTTCTATACAGTAATTACCTCCCCCAGTCCCAGGTCACTATCTACACTATTTCCCCCCCTGTACAGTAATTACCTCCCCCAGTCCCAGGTCACTATCTACACTATCTTCTCCTGTACAGTAATTACCTCCCCCAGCCCCAGGTCACAATCTACACCATCTTCTCCTGTACAGTTATTACCTCCCCCAGTCCCAGGTCACTATCTACACTATCTTCTCCCCCTGTACAGTAATTACCTTCCCCAGTCCCAGGTCACTATCTACACTATCTTCTATACAGTAAATTACCTCCCCCAGTCCCAGGTCACTATCTACACTATCTTCTCCTCCTAGACGGCAGCCCTGGCACAGGATGCAAACACGTTTTCTTCAGTGTTGCTCAAGGCGTGCTGAGTTAGTGGAGAAAATCTCTTTTAGCAGAGGACTTCATCCACTATAAATTCATGCTCAAAACCTATAACTCTGCTCTTCATCTGGCCAAACAATCCTACTTCACCTCCCTCATCACTTCACTATTCAACAATCCAAAACGACTTTCTGAAACCTTAAACTCCCTCATGAGCCCTAAAGCACAGACCCCCACCACCAACCTCAGCGGGGAGGATCTGGCCACTTATTTCCTAGAAAAAATCCACCACATCCATCAGGACATCTCAGCCCAATCTCCTCAGCGCCTGGATCCCCTTCCCTGCCGCAATTCAAGCTCACTAGCCATCTTTGAGCCTGTTACATAAGAAGAAGTTACCCAGCTCCTCATTCCTTCTCAACCTACAACAGTGACCCTATTCCTTCACATCTCCTGCAGTCCCTCTCACCGGTGGTCACCACTCACCTGACTAATATTTAACCTCTCTCTTTCTTCAGGTATCTTTCCCTCATTTAAATTGCCATAATAACCCCTTTACTTAAAAACCCATCCCTGGACCAGAACTGCGCTAACTACAGACCAGTCTCTAATCTTCCTTCATCTCTAAACTCCTGGAACGCTTGGTCCACTCCCGTCTAATCCGCTATCTCTCAGATAACGCTCTTCTTGACCCTTTACAACAGGGGTCCTCAAACTACAGGATTTTTATCCGGCCCGCCGGGCTGTGGGCGGAGGAGAGCAGTGCCAGTGCCTGCTCCCTCCCGCTTGCTCAGGGCCCCGGCAGCCGGATACTTACCTCTCCCCGTGCCTCCGCAGATCCACTGTCTTCCTGCTCTGTGCTCCCTGTGACGTCTTTACACCGCGCCCTCCCTTGAGCCGCCACAGGCAGTGCAGAGCGGGAAGACGCCGGTGAACCTGGAGTCCAGACCAGAGCAGCGACAGCAGGTGAGGAGGAGTGAGGTGAGTATTTATTTATTTTTTTTTTTTTAATGTATGGAGGCATGGGGCATAATATGGGGTGGGGGGGGGTGACATCATGCATGGGGCATTATATGGGGGAGGTGACATCCTGCATACGGCATAATATGGGGGGGGTGACATCATGCATGGGGCATTATATGGGGGGGTGACATGCTGCATGGGGCATTATATGGGGGGGTGACATGCTGCATGGGGCATTATATGGGGGGGTGACATGCTGCATGGGGCATTATATGGGGGGGTGACATGCTGCATGGGGCATTATATGGGGGGGTGACATGCTGCATGGGGCATTATATGGGGGGGTGACATGCTGCATGGGGCATTATATGGGGGGGTGACATGCTGCATGGGGCATTATATGGGGGGGTGACATGCTGCATGGGGCATTATATGGGGGGGTGACATGCTGCATGGGGCATTATATGGGGGGGTGACATGCTGCATGGGGCATTATATGGGGGGGTGACATGCTGCATGGGGCATTATATGGGGGGGTGACATGCTGCATGGGGCATTATATGGGGGGGTGACATGCTGCATGGGGCATTATATGGGGGGGTGACATGCTGCATGGGGCATTATATGGGGGGGTGACATGCTGCATGGGGCATTATATGGGGGGGTGACATGCTGCATGGGGCATTATATGGGGGGGTGACATGCTTCATGGGGCATTATATGGGGGGGTGACATGCTGAATGGGGCATTATAAAGACAGGGAAGTGATATCCTTCATGGGGCATTAAATGGGGAGTGACATCCTGCATGGGGCATTATATGGTGGGAGAAAGGGACATCCTGCATGGGACATTATAATGGGGGAACAGCCTGCATGGGGCATTATAAGGGGAGGAACAGCCTGCATAGGGCATTATAAGGGGGAAACAGCCTGGTTATTGAGGACCTATGCGGCCTATTGAGGACATTTACCTGCCTATTGGGGACCTATGCTGTCTATTGAGGACATTTACCTGCCTATTGGGGACCTATGCTGCCTATTGGGGACATTTACCTGCCCACTGAGGACCTATGCTGCCTATTGGGGACATTTACCTGCCTATTGGGGACCTATGATGCCTATTGGGGACCTATGATGCCTATTGGGGACATTTACCTGCCTATTGAGGACCTATGCTGCCTATTGGGGACATTTACCTGCCTATTGGGGACCTATGCTGCCTATTGAGGACCTATGCTGCCTATTGGGGACCTATGCTGCCTATTGGGGACATTTACCTGCCTATTGGGGACCTATGCTGCCTATTGAGGACCTATGCTGCCTATTGGGGACCTATGCTGCCTATTGAGGACCTATGCTGCCTATTGGGGACATTTACCTGTCTATTGAGGACCTATGCTGCCTATTGGGGATATTTACCTGCCTATTGAGGACCTATGCTGGCTATTGGGGATATTTACCTGCCTATTGGGGACCTATGCTGCCTATTGGGGACCTATGCTGCCTATTGGGGACATTTACCTATCTATTGGAATACCGATTGATTTAACTTCACTTGTTCTTCATTTTAAATATTGTATTTGTTCCTGTACTGTTTTTTTACGTCAAAATAAGATATGTGCAGTGTGCATAGGAATTTGTTCATAGTTTTTTTAAAAAACTATATTCCGGCCCTCCAATGGTCTGAGGGACCGTGAACTGGCCCCCTGTTTAAAAAGTTTGAGGACCCCTGCTTTACAATATGGTTTCCGCTCTTTACATTCTACTGAAACTGCCCTTACTAAAGTCTCTAATGATCTACTAACAGCTAAATCTAATGGTCACTGCTCCCTGCTGAGTCTCCTGGATCTCTCTGCTGAGTCTCCTGGATCTCTCTGCTGAGTCTCCTGGATCTCTCTGCTGAGTCTCCTGGATCTCTCTGCTGAGTCTCCTGGATCTCTCTGCTGAGTCTCCTGGATCTCTCTGCTGAGTCTCCTGGATCTCTCTGCTGAGTCTCCTGGATCTCTCTGCTGAGTCTCCTGGATCTCTCTGCAGCATTCGACACTGTGGGTCACCAGCTCCTCCTCACTATGCTCTGCACTATAGGACACTGTTCTCTCCTGGTTCTCCTCCTACCTCTCTGACCGCTCCTTCTCTGTATCTTTTGCCGGCTCCTCTTCCTCTCCTCGACCCCTTACTATCGGGGTCCGCAGGGCTCAGTCCTAGGCCCTCTCCTCTTCTCTCTATACACTGCCCCTACTGGACAAACAATCAGCAGATTTGGGTTCCAGCATCGTCTCTATGCTGACTACACCCAATTATACACTTCTTCCCCTGACATCACTCCCACCCTAATACAAAATACCAAGGATTGTCTTTCCGCTGTGTCTAACATCATGTCCTCCCTCTATCTTAAACTGAATCTCTCTAAAACTGAACTTCCGGTGTTTCCCCCTCTACTAACCTAACTCTACCTAACATCGAAATTACCTTGGAGTGTTCAACCATAACTCCCATCAGCACGCCTTGGGGTCATATTCGACACTAACCTTTCCTTTACTCCCTATATCCGATCACTCACTCGCTCTTGTGACCTGCATCTTAAAAACATCTCCAGAATCCGACCTTTTCTCACCATTGAAACTGCTAAAACTCTTAGGCTATGTGCACACGATGCAGAAATGAAGCAGAAAATTTCTGCATCATTTCTGCATCTCCCTGGCAGAAAAAACGCATGCAGATTGTGCATGCGTTTTTCCTGCGGAATACATACGGATTCACATGCGTTTCCACATGCGGATTGACAAGCTCTTTCCAGGCGATAGCATCACTTGGAAAGTGCTTGACAACTAGGTCACACTATATAAATCCATGCAAACAGCATGGATTTATATAGTGTGACCCGAGAGAGTGGTAAAAATAAAAAATAAATGTATACTTTACCCTCTGATGGCCCGCGCTGTCCTGCTCAATCCGTTCTCCCTCGCCGGCAACTTTGAATTGAAAGACCTGCCGACGTCAGCGTCATGTGACCCGTCACATGACTGGGACGTCAGCGCAGGTCCTTCAACTCACTGCAAAGTGCCGGGAACCAAGCAGGAGCGCTGCGCGGGCCGACAGAAGGTAAGTATACATTTATTTTTTATTTTTTTCTTGTTTTTACAGCTTTTTAATGGTACCTGGGTGTGGAGGAGACTCTCCTCTCCTCCACACCCGGGTACCATCTGCACATTAGAACGTGCCAATAGCGCAAGTACAGATGCAGTCTTGCGGAATTGGCGCGTTCTAATGCAAGTCAATGGTGGTGAAAACGCCGCGTTTACGCAAAATTAATTGACATGCTGCGGATTTTTGAGCGCAGCGTTTACGCTGCGGTAAACGCTGCGGAAAAATCCGCATCATGGGCACAGCACATGCGGATTTCAATAGGGGAACATTGCTGCCCTTCTACCATGCGTGTTTAATGCGTTTCCGCAACTGCAAAAACGCCGCGGAAACGCATTAAAAACGCATCGTGTGAACTCAGCCTAACTGTCGCTCTTATTCACTCTGGTCTGGACTACTGCAACTCTCTTCTGATCGGTCTCCTTCTTACCAAACTTTCCCTCTCCAATCCGTCCTGAATGCGGCAGCAAGGGTCATATTTCTGTCCAGCCCCTTCACCGATGCCTCCATCTTGTGCCAGTCATTACACTGGTTACCCATTCACTACAGGGTCCAATATAAAGACATCACTCTCACCCACAAAGCTCTCTACAGTTCTGCACCACCTTATATCTCCTCTCTCATCTCAGTCTATCGTCCTACACGTGCCCTCCGTTCTACAAATGACCTAAGACTAACATCCCCCATAATCTGAACCTCACACCTCCGTCTCCAAGACTTCTCTCGTGCTGCGCCAGTTCTCTGGAATGCTCTACCCCAGGCGATCTGACTGATGCCTAGCCCCGATGTCTTCAAGCGCGCTTTAAAAACCCATCTCTTTAAACAAGCCGATCATCTCAACTACTCAGTAACCTAACTTTCCTCTGTCCCCTCCTCCTAAATATTATTCAGAATCTGCCCCCTACTGTTCATCTGTCTCCACACTCTCCATGCACAAGATAACTGCACTCGGTAATTGAGTATTGCACTTATACATACAGGCTGATGACCGGATCATACAGCTTTATATGAAAATCCCTATTTATTATAATTCCCAGACCTGAAATAACAAGAACTTCTCACCTATTGTGTCCCCCCATTCCTTGTAGATTGTAGTTTGTGAGCAGCCGGACCCTCACTCCTAATGTAACTGTTCACTCTTACCTTGTATTGAATTTATTGTCTGTACATGTCCCCGCTTAATTGTAAAGTGCTGCAGACTATGTTGGCGCTATAGAAATAAAAATTCTTATTATTAGACATATTTGATGTAATCGCATTCATAATAACCTGTACTATAAAATGCCTTTATTCCATAATGGCTCATTTTGTTTCATCCCACCTTGCCAAAAATATCATAAAAACTCATCTATATTCTAAGTCATGTGATAAAGCTCGTTAAAGGGTCACCATTGACTTTTAGGATTGCTACTTCCTGTAGGTGGCGCCAGAGTTCTAGTTCTCTCTCTGAAGAGACAATTTGCATAAAAGCTCATCATATTGTAACTGAGAATCCATGTGGCTCCAATCCAATATACAACTTGCTCAGCAAAAAAAACATCTGTCAGAATTGTTTTATTTTTCCGCTAAATGAGCTGAAATGTAAAAGTAACAAATACAAAAAAATGATATTACATTATGTAGCTGGCCGCTCTGTCAGTTTTCAGGAAGCTGCCAATTTCCTTCTCTGGGGGTAGGGTGAATGTGTATGGCAGTTAGGTGAGATACAAGTTGGTCAAACAAGCAAGAGGCTGTCCGCTATCTACAGTGTATTGGGCTCTTGTAGCCTAGTGGGAGGCGCGATTACTTAAGGTGCCTGGGGCAGCACGAACTCCAAATACAGCCATGACAGTAAACCGAATATGTGAAGATTTTATTTCCTGTCTGTCATCCTCCACCGGCTGGAGCCAAGCAGTATGGACGACCTCCACCGCACATATCACTCACATTATATGAAGGTTTAATTTTAGAAACTTTATTTTTACTTTCATGGTTTATGATCTCTGAATAATCCAGGCATGGCGTCCAGCGCAGACATCATCACGAAGAAGCTGGACTGTGCATTTTCCACTCAACGTACAGGTAACAATGGCCAACAGCAAATCAGGAGAATGTGGACCAGTCATCATCCTGAAAAGGAGACCGATTTGTAGATGTTACCTCATCCACCACCATGCCCCTCCTCGTGATCCTCACCCACCATCACCACACCCCTCCTAGTCATCCTCACCCACCACCAAAACGCCCCTTCTCATCATCCTCACCCACCACCAAAACCCCCTTCTCGTCATCCTCACCTGCCATGCCTCTCCTCACCATCCTCACCCACCACAACCACGCCCCTCCTAGTCATCCTCACCCACCACCACGCCTCTCCTCCAAATGATCAAGTATGGGATTGACAAGGCTATGGTTAGGTGGATTCATGACTGGCTCAGTGATTGTACTCAAAGAGTGGTCATCCAATTGGAAGAGTGTTTCAAGTGGGGTACCACAAGGCTCTGTCTTGGCCCCAGTGTTGTTCAACATTTTTATAAATGATCTATATAAGGAAACTGAAGGTAAATTAATCAAATTTGCAGACGATGCAAAGCTCGGAGGAATAGCTAACACTAGAGAAGACAGAGAATGGATTTAGAAGGATCTAGATAAGCTTGAACAAAATGGGCAGCGACTAACAGAATGGCATTTAACAGGGAGAAATACAATATTCTACATCTGGGCAAGAAAAACACAAATTACATCTACAGAATGGGAGGAATAGAACTAAGCAACAGCGCGTGTGAAAAAGACTTAGGTATACTAATAGATCATAGACTGAACATGAGTCAACAGTGTGATGCAGCAGCAAAAAAGGCAAATACAATTCTGGGATGTATTAAGAGAAGCATACAGTCTAGATCACGTGAAGTCATTATCGGTCTTTACTCCTCTTTGGTCAGACCTCATCTGGAAACTGCGTCCAGTTCTGGGATGTATTAACAGAAGCATACAGTCCAGATCATGTGAAGTCATTATCGCACTTTACTCCTCTTTGGTCAGACCTCATCTGGAAACTGCGTCCAGTTCTGGGATGTATTAACAGAAGCATACTGTCCAGATCACGTGAAGTCATTATCGGACTGTACTCCTCTTTGGTCAGACCTCATCTGGATACTGCGTCTAATTCTGGGATGTATTAACAGAAGCATACAGTCCAGATCACGTGAAGTCATTATCGGTCTTTACTCCTCTTTGGTCAGACCTCATCTGGAAACTGCGTCCAGTTCTGGGATGTATTAACAGAAGCATACAGTCCAGATCATGTGAAGTCATTATCGCACTTTACTCCTCTTTGGTCAGACCTCATCTGGAAACTGCGTCCAGTTCTGGGATGTATTAACAGAAGCATACTGTCCAGATCACGTGAAGTCATTATCGGACTGTACTCCTCTTTGGTCAGACCTCATCTGGATACTGCGTCTAATTCTGGGATGTATTAACAGAAGCATACAGTCCAGATCACGTGAAGTCATTATCGGTCTTTACTCCTCTTTGGTCAGACCTCATCTGGAAACTGCGTCCAGTTCTGGGATGTATTAACAGAAGCATACAGTCCAGATCACGTGAAGTCATTATCGGACTGTACTCCTCTTTGGTCAGACCTCATCTGGATACTGCGTCTAATTCTGGGATGTATTAACAGAAGCATACTGTCCAGATCACGTGAAGTCATTATCGCACTTTACTCCTCTTTGGTCAGACCTCATCTGGATACTGCGTCTAATTCTGGGATGTATTAACAGAAGCATACAGTCCAGATCACGTGAAGTCATTATCGGTCTTTACTCCTCTTTGGTCAGACCTCATCTGGAAACTGCGTCCAGTTCTGGGATGTATTAACAGAAGCATACTGTCCAGATCACGTGAAGTCATTATCGGACTGTACTCCTCTTTGGTCAGACCTCATCTGGATACTGCGTCTAATTCTGGGATGTATTAACAGAAGCATACAGTCCAGATCACGTGAAGTCATTATCGGTCTTTACTCCTCTTTGGTCAGACCTCATCTGGAAACTGCGTCCAGTTCTGGGATGTATTAACAGAAGCATACTGTCCAGATCACGTGAAGTCATTATCGGACTGTACTCCTCTTTGGTCAGACCTCATCTGGATACTGCGTCTAATTCTGGGATGTATTAACAGAAGCATACTGTCCAGATCACGTGAAGTCATTATCGGACTTTACTCCTCTTTGGTCAGACCTCATCTGGATACTGCGTCTAATTCTGGGATGTATTAACAGAAGCATACAGTCCAGATCATGTGAAGTCATTATCGGTCTTTACTCCTCTTTGGTCAGACCTCATCTGGATACTGCGTCCAGTTCTGGGATGTATTAACAGAAGCATACAGTCCAGATCACGTGAAGTCATTATCGGACTGTACTCCTCTTTGGTCAGACCTCATCTGGAAACTGCGTCCAGTTCTGGGATGTATTAACAGAAGCATACAGTCCAGATCACGTGAAGTCATTATCGGTCTTTACTCCTCTTTGGTCAGACCTCATCTGGAAACTGCGTCCAGTTCTGGGATGTATTAACAGAAGCATACAGTCCAGATCACGTGAAGTCATTATCGGTCTTTACTCCTCTTTGGTCAGACCTCATCTGGATACTGCGTCTAATTCTGGGATGTATTAACAGAAGCATACAGTCCAGATCACGTGAAGTCATTATCGGACTGTACTCCTCTTTGGTCAGACCTCATCTGGAAACTGCGTCCAGTTCTGGGATGTATTAACAGAAGCATACAGTCCAGATCACATGAAGTCATTATCGGTCTTTACTCCTCTTTGGTCAGACCTCATCTGGAAACTGCGTCCAGTTCTGGGATGTATTAACAGAAGCATACAGTCCAGATCACGTGAAGTCATTATCGGACTGTACTCCTCTTTGGTCAGACCTCATCTGGATACTACGTCCAGTTTTGGGCACATTTTAAAAAAGACATCGACAAACTGGAGCAAGTTCAGAGAAGAGCGACCAGAATGGTGATCGGTCTGTAAACCATGTCCTATGAGGAACGGTTGCAGGATTTGGGAATGTTTAGCTGCAAAAGAGAAGACTGAGAGGAGACTTAATAGCTGTCTACAAATATGTCAAGGGCTGTCACATTGTAGAAGGATCATCTTTATTCTCATTTGCACAAGGAAAGACTAGAAGCAATGGGATGAAACTAAATGGGAGACACAGATTAGATATTAGAAGACACTGTATGACAGTGAGGAGATCAATGAGTGGAACAGGCGGCCACGAGAGGTGGTGAGTTCCCCTTCAATGGACGTCTTCAAACAGAGGCTGGACAGACATCTGTCTGAGATGATCTAGTGACTCCTGCTTTGAGCAGGGGGTTGGACACGAGGACCCAGGAGGTCCCTTCCAACTCTACCATTCTATGATTCTTCATCACCCTCACCCACTACCACCACGCCCCTGCTCATCATCCTCACCCACCATGCCCCTCCTCGTCATCCTCACTTACCACCAAACCGCCCCTCCTTGTCATCCTCACCCACCACCACCACACTCCTGCTAATCATCTGCACCCACTATCATACTCTCGCACCACCCTCATGATCCATCACCAATACTCTTACTACCTCATGCTGATGATGACAGCATGCACTGTGTGATCAGATATGAGGTGTGCACATACACATACATTAGGCTTCCATGGGGACGCACACTTTTCCTATGTGCATACACTCACCTCCATAGCACATGAAGGGTAGGATCTCCCCACAGCACTCAGAGCTCCAGGTGAAGTTTTTACTGGGGTCTCCAGAGATGAGTCCGCACTGTTTGGATATTGGGTCACTGGGTTCTGATTCTCCCCAGTAGGCATATTGCCCCCATGCCTGGCCACCGCTCCAGAGCCAATGCCCCCAAAAACGATTCCTTTTCAACCCAAACCAAAATCCTTTGCTGGGAATGTAGTTAGAGAGGAGGGTAGCGATATTAGTCTGCTCTTCAGTGGAGACTATGGAGGCCAGGTCCGTGTAGTAGGTGCGGCAGTAGGTCCGAGATTTTGCCCAAGTCATGGGTGTCTGCACCAAGTGGAGGATGCCTGAAGAGAGAAGCCACAAGATGGGCCTTAACTATTACTGGCCTGAGATAGTCCCCTCAGTCATACTGTATTAAACCCACCATGCCATGTGGAAGATGAGGGTAGTACTGAAATTATATTACTGGATGAAGCACATGGATGCTGTAGATAAGAGTAGTAGTGGTGTGTGTCCAGTTGGGGGGTCTCCCCCAGTGTGCGCCATGTACCGTTGGGGTGTCTCCCCCAGTGTGCGCCATGTACCGTTGGGGTGTCTCCCCCAGTGTGCGCCATGTACCGTTGGGGTGTCTCCCCCAGTGTGCGCCATGTACCGTTGGGGTGTCTCCCCCAGTGTGCGCCATGTACCGTTGGGGTGTCTCCCCCAGTGTGCGCCATGTACCGTTGGGGTGTCTCCCCCAGTGTGCGCCATGTACCGTTGGGGTGTCTCCCCCAGTGTGCGCCATGTACCGTTGGGGTGTCTCCCCCAGTGTGCGCCATGTACCGTTGGGGTGTCTCCCCCAGTGTGCGCCATGTACCGTTGGGGTGTCTCCCCCAGTGTGCGCCATGTACCGTTGGGGTGTCTCCCCCAGTGTGCGCCATGTACCGTTGGGGTGTCTCCCCCAGTGTGCGCCATGTACCGTTGGGGGGTCTCCCCCAGTGTGCGCCATGTACCGTTGGGGGGTCTCCCCCAGTGTGCGCCATGTACCGTTGGGGGGTCTCCCCCAGTGTGCGCCATGTACCGTTGGGGGCTCTCCCCCAGTGTGCGCCATGTACCGTTGGGGGCTCTCCCCCAGTGTGCGCCATGTACCGTTGGGGGCTCTCCCCCAGTGTGCGCCATGTACCGTTGGGGGCTCTCCCCCAGTGTGCGCCATGTACCGTTGGGGGCTCTCCCCCAGTGTGCGCCATGTACCGTTGGGGGCTCTCCCCCAGTGTGCGCCATGTACCGTTGGGGGCTCTCCCCCAGTGTGCGCCATGTACCGTTGGGGGCTCTCCCCCAGTGTGCGCCATGTACCGTTGGGGGCTCTCCCCCAGTGTGCGCCATGTACCGTTGGGGGCTCTCCCCCAGTGTGCGCCATGTACCGTTGGGGGCTCTCCCCCAGTGTGCGCCATGTACCGTTGGGGGCTCTCCCCCAGTGTGCGCCATGTACCGTTGGGGGCTCTCCCCCAGTGTGCGCCATGTACCGTTGGGGGCTCTCCCCCAGTGTGCGCCATGTACCGTTGGGGGCTCTCCCCCAGTGTGCGCCATGTACCGTTGGGGGCTCTCCCCCAGTGTGCGCCATGTACCGTTGGGGGCTCTCCCCCAGTGTGCGCCATGTACCGTTGGGGGGTCTCCCCCAGTGTGCGCCATGTACCGTTGGGGGGTCTCCCCCAGTGTGCGCCATGTACCGTTGGGGGGTCTCCCCCAGTGTGCGCCATGTACCGTTGGGGGGTCTCCCCCAGTGTGCGCCATGTACCGTTGGGGGGTCTCCCCCAGGGTGCGCCATGTACCGTTGGGGGGTCTCCCCCAGGGTGCGCCATGTACCGTTGGGGGGTCTCCCCCAGTGTGCGCCATGTACCGTTGGGGGGTCTCCCCCAGTGTGCGCCATGTACCGTTGGGGGGTCTCCCCCAGGGTGCGCCATGTACCGTTGGGGGGTCTCCCCCAGGGTGCGCCATGTACCGTTGGGGGGTCTCCCCCAGGGTGCGCCATGTACCGTTGGGGGGTCTCCCCCAGGGTGCGCCATGTACCGTTGGGGGGTCTCCCCCAGGGTGCGCCATGTACCGTTGGGGGGTCTCCCCCAGGGTGCGCCATGTACCGTTGGGGGGTCTCCCCCAGGGTGCGCCATGTACCGTTGGGGGGTCTCCCCCAGGGTGCGCCATGTACCGTTGGGGGGTCTCCCCCAGGGTGCGCCATGTACCGTTGGGGGGTCTCCCCCAGGGTGCGCCATGTACCGTTGGGGGGTCTCCCCCAGGGTGCGCCATGTACCGTTGGGGGGTCTCCCCCAGGGTGCGCCATGTACCGTTGGGGGGTCTCCCCCAGGGTGCGCCATGTACCGTTGGGGGGTCTCCCCCAGGGTGCGCCATGTACCGTTGGGGAGTCTCCCCCAGGGTGCGCCATGTACCGTTGGGGGGTCTCCCCCAGGGTGCGCCATGTACCGTTGGGGGGTCTCCCCCAGGGTGCGCCATGTACCGTTGGGGGGTCTCCCCCAGTGTGCGCCATGTACCGTTGGGGGGTCTCCCCCAGTGTGCGCCATGTACCGTTGGGGGGTCTCCCCCAGTGTGCGCCATGTACCGTTGGGGGGTCTCCCCCAGGGTGCGCCATGTACCGTTGGGGGGTCTCCCCCAGTGTGCGCCATGTACCGTTGGGGGGTCTCCCCCAGTGTGCGCCATGTACCGTTGGGGGGTCTCCCCCAGTGTGCGCCATGTACCGTTGGGGGGTCTCCCCCAGTGTGCGCCATGTACCGTTGGGGGGTCTCCCCCAGTGTGCGCCATGTACCGTTGGGGGGTCTCCCCCAGTGTGCGCCATGTACCGTTGGGGGGTCTCCCCCAGTGTGCGCCATGTACCGTTGGGGGGTCTCCCCCAGTGTGCGCCATGTACCGTTGGGGGGTCTCCCCCAGTGTGCGCCATGTACCGTTGGGGGGTCTCCCCCAGTGTGCGCCATGTACCGTTGGGGGGTCTCCCCCAGTGTGCGCCATGTACCGTTGGGGGGTCTCCCCCAGTGTGCGCCATGTACCGTTGGGGGGTCTCCCCCAGTGTGCGCCATGTACCGTTGGGGGGTCTCCCCCAGTGTGCGCCATGTACCGTTGGGGGGTCTCCCCCAGTGTGCGCCATGTACCGTTGGGGGGTCTCCCCCAGTGTGCGCCATGTACCGTTGGGGGGTCTCCCCCAGTGTGCGCCATGTACCGTTGGGGGGTCTCCCCCAGTGTGCGCCATGTACCGTTGGGGGGTCTCCCCCAGTGTGCGCCATGTACCGTTGGGGGGTCTCCCCCAGTGTGCGCCATGTACCGTTGGGGGGTCTCCCCCAGTGTGCGCCATGTACCGTTGGGGGGTCTCCCCCAGTGTGCGCCATGTACCGTTGGGGGGTCTCCCCCAGTGTGCGCCATGTACCGTTGGGGGGTCTCCCCCAGTGTGCGCCATGTACCGTTGGGGGGTCTCCCCCAGTGTGCGCCATGTACCGTTGGGGGGTCTCCCCCAGTGTGCGCCATGTACCGTTGGGGGGTCTCCCCCAGTGTGCGCCATGTACCGTTGGGGGTCTCCCCCAGTGTGCGGCACGTACCGTTGGGGGGTCTCCCCCAGTGTGCGGCACGTACCGTTGGGGGGTCTCCCCCAGTGTGCGGCACGTACCGTTGGGGGGTCTCCCCCAGTGTGCGGCACGTACCGTTGGGGGGTCCTACCCAGTGTGCGGCACGTACCGTTGGGGGGTCCCACCCAGTGTGCGGCACGTACCGTTGGGGGGTCCCACCCAGTGTGCGGCATGTACGGTTGGGGGTCTCCTCCAGTGTGCGGCATGTACGGTTGGGGGTCTCCCCCAGTGTGCGGCATGTACGGTTGGGGGTCTCCTCCAGTGTGCGGCATGTACCATTGGGGGTCTCCCCCAGTGTGCGGCATGTACAGTTGGAGGGTCTCCCCCAGTGTGCAGTATGTACAGCTGGGGCGTCTCCACCAGTGTGTGGCATGTACAGCTGAGTAGTGAACCCTCTTCACTTCAAGTACTTGTTGGGAGTCCCCATCATTAGTAAGTACTGTTGATGGTCTGCTCTTCTCCTGTGGGTGGTAGGAACTGTTGGAGTTCATTCCCCTTTTGTGTTTGCTAAATATTCTTGGTGGTCCCTTTTATGCTGTGTGTCGGGGTCTCTTCCTTTGAACAGAGGCTGAACAAACATTGTCTGACATGGTTTACTGAATCCTGCATTGAGCCAGGGTTGGACACGAGGACCCTGGAGGTCCCTTCCAACTCCACCTTTTTAGGATTCTATTATTCTATGACTATTGCAGTTAGGAAATTACATGGATGACCACAGTGAATGGGGGTTCATTGCAGAAAACATGGTGGAGTGACTCAGACATCACATAAGAAGGAGAGAAGATGTGGAGGGACTGGAGCATCACTGATTAGCAGCAATCTACTGTTGGGAGGAGTAAGGGCAACAAAAAATATAGAGAAGAAACTTTCATCCAACTCACCAACCACCGTTACACCGCTCGGTCCTGTGGACCCCAGTAATGTAGTAGACCCAATGGTACCTGTAAAAAAAGAAGATGCCTTCTTACTAATAGATCTTACAGGACTTGTCTGGATATCTTACAACATGGAAATATCCACTACCTCCTGATGTGGTCAAGCCAAGTGCTGCAGCTGTAGTTGGACCAGAAGTGAATGGCTGAACCGTTGAGGAAGAGTTAATACCAGGACTAGTACCAGGACCAAGACCAGGACTAGTACCAGGACCAGGACCCATGCTTTGCTGTAAAACACCCTGGGAGTCGGTGATATTCCAGTAAGTAATAAGTTCTGGAGACGACGTAGTCACGTATTGTAAAGTGGTGGGGCTCAGCGGCCACTGACAGTCTGAGGCGAGCGGAGGAACCGTGGTATTGGCCACTGTAAGGTCAAATTATGTGAAATTCAGTGAGAAAAAGTCAATAACAAATCTGTATCATTACTATATGTAATAGGGGAAACTGAACCCAAATACTTGCCCCAATAAAAGGTAAGCTGAATCCCATCCCAGCCCTATAAAAGGTTAGCAGAGCTCAATCCCTGGCCCATGAAAAGGTGCGCCAAACCCATAACCTGCCCGTGTAAGGGGGAAAGCAGAATACAATACTTGCCCCATAAAGGGTATAACTGACTGCTTAGGGTGCACTGAGGCCAACTCCTGTCCCGGTAAAGGGGAAAGTCAAGCCCAATCTATGCCCCATAAAAGGAGCGCAGAGCCCAATTCCTGCCCTGTAAAGGTGCGCCGAACTAAAACGCTGCCTCCATGAAGGATATCCTGAAGCAAATCCTTGACTGCATGGAGTGTGCAGAGTCCAATCCCTGCCCGCATTAAGGGGATAGCTGAACCTAGCCCTAGCACTGTACACTGCATGTGGAGTTCAATCTCTGATTACTTAGTGTACACTTTGGAAAATCCCTGACACGGAAAAGGGTGCACAAAGCCCAATCCGTACCATGATAAAAGATATCCTGAGCCAAAACACTGACTACGTAAAGTGCGTGAAGCTCAATCCCTGTCACTGGAAAGGCTGTGCCAAGGCCAATTCCTAAAGCGTATGCAGAGTTAAAACCATGAAAGTTTTATCCCTGCCCCTGCCCCCTTAAAGGATATCCTGAACCAAATCCATGACTGCATACAGTGTGCCAAGCCCAATCCCTGCCCCCATAAAGGATATCCTGAACCAAATCCATGACTGCATACAGTATGCCGAGCCCAATCAGTGCCCCTATGAAGGATATCCTGAACCAAATCCATGACTGCATACAGTGTGCCGAGCCCAATCCCTGCTCCATAAAGGATATCCTGAACCAAATCCATGACTGTATACAGTGTGCCGAGCCCAATCCATACCCCCATAAAGGATATCCTGAACCAAATCCTTGACTGCATACAGTGTGCCGAGCCCAATCCCTGCCCCTATGAAGGATATCCTGAACCAAATCCATGACTGCATACAGTGTGCCGAGCCCAATCCCTGCTCCATAAAGGATATCCTGAACCAAATCCATGACTGTATACAGTGTGCCGAGCCCAATCCCTGCTCCATAAAGGATATCCTGAACCAAATCCTTGACTGCATACAGTGTGCCGAGCCCAATCCCTGCCCCTATGAAGGATATCCTGAACCAAATCCATGACTGTATACAGTGTGCCGAGCCCAATCCCTGCTCCATAAAGGATATCCTGAACCAAATCCTTGACTGCATACAGTGTGCCGAGCCCACTCCCTGCCCCTATGAAGGATATCCTGAACCAAATCCTTGACTGCATACAGTGTGCCGAGCCCACTCCCTGCCCCTATGAAGGATATCCTGAACCAAATCCTTGACTGCATACAGTGTGCCGAGCCCACTCCCTGCCCCTATGAAGGATATCCTGAACCAAATCCTTGACTGCATACAGTGTGCCGAGCCCAATCCCTGCCCCCATAAAGGATATCCTGAACCAAATCCTTGACTGCATAGTGTGCCGAGCCCAATCCCTGCCCCATAAAGGATATCCTGAACTAAATCCTTGACTGCATACAGAGTGCCGAGCCCAATCCCTGCCCCCATAAAGGATATCCTGAACTAAATCCTTGACTGCATACAGAGTGCCGAGCCCAATCCCTGCCCCCATAAAGGATATCCTGAACCAAATCCTTGACTGCATACAGTATGCCGAGCCCAATCCCTGCTCCATAAAGGATATCCTGAACCAAATCCTTGACTGCATACAGTATGCCGAGCCCAATCCCTGCCCCCATAAAGGATATCCTGAACCAAATCCTTGACTGCATAGTGTGCCGAGCCCAATCCCTGCCCCTATGAAGGATATCCTGAACCAAATCCTTGACTGCATACAGTGTGCCGAGCCCAAGCCCCACCTTTACAGATTGCTCAGCACCCCATGCATATCAGAGCAGTGTCTGTAGAATTTCCCTTTTGATCCTTTATTTGTCCACGGCTCTTCTTTTATACTCACACTTGTAGCACACGAAGTAGTACCGCGCTCCACAGTCGGCATCGCTCCACTTGCCTGCGCTTAACCTCACACAGGAGTTTACAGTTCGGTTCGGTTCTCCTGAATTCCACTTGGTGTAAGTTCCAGTTACCCCGTTACTCCAGCGCCACACACCCGGAGAACAGAGGTAGAGCCCGATCCAGGCATCATTCCATCCAGCTACTGCAAAAACTGGCAGAAGCTCCATATCTGTGAGGGTGCTGACCAGGTCTGTGTACTGAGACTTACAGTAAGAGACAGCTTCCAGCCACGTGAAAGACTGCTTCACCAGGTAATATTGAGGATATGCCGCAAAGGCCACTGAAACTGGAGGAGAGGGGCAGAGGTCAGGAGGCCGAGGCAACAGAAACCCAAGGGGAGGGGCAGAGGTCAGGAGGCAGAGGTCACAGACTGCAGAGGAGGCAGAGGTCAGGAGGCCGAGGCCACATACTGCAGGGAAGAGAGGTCAGGGGCCAAGGCCACAGAAACCCAAGGGGAGGGGCAGAGGTCAGGAGGCTGAGGCCACATACTGCAGAGGAGGAGGCAGAGGTCAGAAGGCTGAGGTCACACGTACCACAGGAGAGAGGCAAAGATCAGGAACCCGAGGTCTCAGATAGTACAGAAGAGAGGCAAAGGTCAGGGACCCGAGGTCTCAGATATCACAGAAGAGAGGCAAAGGTCAGGGACCCGAGGTCTCAGATACCGCAGGAGAGAGGCAGAGGTCAGGGACCCAAAGTCACAGATGCCGCAGGAGAGAGGCAGAGGTCAAGGACCCGAAGTCACAGATGCCGCAGGAGAGAGGCAGAGGTCAGGGACCCGAGGTGTGATAGTCACTGGTAAAGTAATAGAGGGAATACCGTATATGTTTCACGGAGGCTATTAGCTTCCGTGAATTGAAACCATGAAGTTTGCTCCAGCATGTTATTTTCGGAGAGGATTTAAACCTCCATTTTAAAAGGGAGTGGTTTTTGTGAATGATCATTGTGAAGGGTGGGAGGTCATTCGCCATATCTCCACCTCATGGTGTGGTCTAGGGTTTAAATACACGGACTGCTGAGGCATTAGGAGTTCAGTGTATCTGGAGAGGCTAACTCCAAAGGAAAGAGCTGCTTGTTGTGCTAACCTGAACCGTGTGTGTTTTGTTAACCCTGTGCGGACGGGTTCCCACAGGCCTCTGGACTATGCGGTTTTCTTTTGTTTACCCTTTTTGCCAAGAAACGCATGTTTATTTTGATGGACTTTATTAATGCAGGCATAAACCACTGTAAAACACTGAGAAAATTTAAAGTAACAGCGTTCCTGTGTTTACCTCCGTATACAGCTGAGTGAGTCAATCTACCGCAGGTGGCGGTAGAAGTGCGGGCAAGATCCCCAGGAGGAATGTGTAACGGCTGAGGACAAACCGCATGTTTTTGGTAAAGGCAGCCATAAGCCAGGAAACGAAGACAGACAGTATGGAGGACCCGGTCAAGTATCTTGTGCTAGCCCAGCAGGAGACAAGCAAGCGGCTATTGCAACAGACCCACCAACAGCAGCAACACGAACAAGACCAGCTCAGACAGCAGCAGCAGCAGATGGAGTTGCTCACAGAGGTGGTTCGTGTGAGGCCAGTAGCCCATTCCCCAACTCCAGGTGCTGACTCGTATGTCTGGAAAAGGCAAGACGACCGGGGGAAGTCCGAGGTCCTAAGGGGTCGCTGAGGGACTGCCAAAAGCCGCTGGGAAAGATTTGATCTGCTGGAGAGGTCACGGTCCTGGACACATAGCTGCCCATTTTCCTATGTAGGAAGACATTGTTCATACTACGCCTACCCCGCCTGCAATGTGGACCATCAGCCCTGTGAGGGGCCGCAGTCATGTCCCGTGACAATAAATGGAGTGTTAGGCTGGGTGCCCACGTAGCGTTTTTCAAGCGTTTATGCTGTGGAATTTCCGCAGCATAAACGCTTGTGAAACGCTAGGTAATCCGCACCCCATGGTCCCCAAGGGGATTCCGCATGTTCTATGCACATGCTGCGGATTTTTCCACAGCGTTTATGCTGCGTACAAAAATCCGCAGCATGTCATTTAATTTTGCGGAAGTGCAGCGGAACTCCCGCCATTGACTTGCATTGAGACGCATAGAAACCGCGACTGTACATTTTTACAAGCGACTTCTATGCGTCTCTATATGCGGATGGTACCCGGGTGTAGAGGAGAGGAGACTCTCATCCAGACCTGGGTACCATTGTACCTGTAAAAAAAGAATAAAATAACAAATAAAGTTTATATTCACCTGTCCGGCGGCTTCTCTCTGAATGCCGGCATCGCTTGAGGACCTGCGGTGACGTCACAGTCATGTGACCGCAGGCCCTTCACCGCTCTGTCTCGCGATATGCCGGCAGCCAGGAACGAGCGCTGCAGCCACGCCGGGGCCTCGGGGGTGAGTATAGCTTTATTTGTTTTCATTTTTACGGTTCACACTGTATAAATCCATGCTGTTTGCATTTATACAGTGTGACCTAGTTGTCAAGCACTTTCCAAGTGATGCTATCGCCTGGAAAGCGCTTGTCAATCTGCATGCGGAAACGCATGTATTCTGCAGGAAAAACGCATGCACAATCTGCATCCACAATCTGAATGCGTTTTTTCTGCCAGGGAGATGCAGAAATGCTGCAGAAATTTTCTGCTTCATTTCTGCATCTTGGGCACATAGCCTTAGTGTCGGGACTCCTGGACAAAGGCCACACTCTTACACCAGTTGATCCCAGGGAAGTAAGTGGGCGTCTGATGTATCCACGGGGACGCCAAGGACTACCCAGCCACCCGTGTGACAATAAAAAGTAACTGTGAGGCTGAGTCCCATGAGGTCAGGGTAGTTGAGGGCCTGCTATACCCGGTAATAATAGGGCAGGACTTTTGGGACTGCTCAAATGGAGGACCTTACATTAAAAGGGGCATGGGACAATGTGACTGATAAATGGTGTTGCCCAAGAGCCAGGCGCTGACAGCAGGTTTCTTTATTTTTCAGTTAATGAGGATTTGCTATATCAGGTCACTAAACAGAAAGGGGAAGTGTTAGAGCAGCTGTAGGTACCAGGACCCTATAGGTACTAGACCTAGCCCATTCTCATGTCTTGGGTGGGTATCTGGGCGTAGACAAAACCCAAGAGCGGGTCCTTCAAAGATTTTACTGGCCTGGGTGTCATCGGGAGGTGGTCAACCATTGTTGGTCCTGTCCTACGTGTCAGTTAACTGCTCCCATATCCCACTTCGGTAGTCCCCTGGTCCCATTACCCATTATAAAGGTCCCGTTTGACCGAATTGCTATGGACCTTGTAGGGCGCCAGGGGGTCACCAATACATCCTGGTGGTACTGGACTATGCCACACGGTACCTGGAGGCGGTAGCACTGAGAAACTCCTCTGCCCGGACTATAGCGGGAGAACTAGTCTATATCTTCCCCGAATGGGCTTGCCAAAGGAGATCATGACGGACCAAGGAACTCCTTTCATGTTGAAAGTGATGAGGGAGTTGTGTAAGGCTCTGCAGATTACTAGGCCGTCCGTCTGCGGATGGTAGACAGACGTCCGGAGTTGGGTAGAGAGGTTCAAGAAGACCCTGAAGTCTATGCTTAAGAAGGTCGTGGAGAAGGATGGCTGAGACTGGGACTGCCTACTACCCTACCTACTGTTCTCCGTTAGGGAAGTTCCCCAGGCCTCTACGTGGTTCTCACCCTTCGAGTTGCTTTATAGACGGCACCTTCGGGGACTATTGGACATTGCGATAGAGACCTGGGAAGCCAAGATAACACCCCAACGGAGCGTCATTGAACATGTGGCCCAGATGCAAGACCGGATTGCGAGGGTGATGCCAATTGTAAGGGAAAGCCTCCTACAAGCACAAGAGGCCCAAGCTAGGGTCTTGAATTGGTCGGCGAGACTGAGACAGCTCAGTCCTGGAGACCGGGTGTTGGTGTTGATCCCCCGGGGGAGAGCAAATTCCTGGCCAAGTGGCAAGGGCCATACAAGGTGGTTGAAAGGTTGAGTCACGTCAACTACAAAGTCCACCAGCCAGGGAGAAGAAAGCCATATCAGGTGTACCATATTAACCTGCTCAAACCTTGGTAAGACAGGGAACCGCTGGAAGCTACTTGCCTGGGGGTCCATCCTGAAGCCCGAGTCGAGGATGTCACCATGGCAATGACGCCATCACCGGCCCAGAAGCAACAGTGCCGAGAGCTGCTTCAGTGGAACTGGGACCTGTTTTCAGAGCTGCCAGGTTGTACGCAGGTGGTTGAGCATGAAATCTTGATGTAGCCGCATGTGAGGGTGAATCAAAGGCCGTATCAGATTCCTGAAGCCCGCTGCGAAGTGATCTCCAAAGAGGTGAGGAGAATGTTGAGTCTGGGCGTCATTGAGGAGTCAAAGATCGGCTAGTCCAGCTCCATTGCCCTGGTGTCGAAGCCGGATGGAGAATGGCGGTTCTGTAATGACTACAGAAAGCTGAATGAGGTGTCAAAGTGCGACACCTATCCGATGCCTCGCGTCGTTGAGCTCATTGAGAGGCTAGGGTCAGCCAGATATATCACCACCCTGGACCTAATGAAAGGGTACTGACAAATTCTCCTGTTCCCAAGTGCCAAGGAGAAGAGAGCTTGCTCTACTCTTGATGGGTGCTTTCAGTACACCAGGATACCGTTCGGTCTGCAGGGAGCCCCAGCTGCCTTCCAGAGGGCCATGGACTGGATCCTAGCCTCTCACAAAAAGTGTACCGCAGCTTACCGGGATGACATTGTGATCTTCAGCCCAGATTGGGAAAGCACCTGCTGAAGGTCCAGGTGGTACTGAATGCACGGAGGAAGTCTGGGTTTACAATAAACCCAAAGAAGTGTGCCATGGGAAAAGAAGAGGCGAAATACTTGGGCTACATCGTCGGAAGAGGCGAAAACAAGACGCAGGTGAATAAGGTAGAGGCAATCCAAAATTGTTCACAACCAGCCTCCAAGAAACAGGTTCAGGCATTTCTGGGAATTGTGGGGTACTATCGGCAATTTATCCCAAATTTCGCCATGATAGCCGCACCCCTGACTGACCTGCATAAAGGGATGAAGACAACGATGGCCAAATGGTTGGCTTTAATTTTCATGTGGAGCACAGGCCTGGGAAACTACATAGTAATGCAGATGCCCTGTCCAGACTTCAATGCTTAGCCAGTGAAGGTGCCAAAACCCCTGCCCTTGGACACATGGGGGAGGGGGATATGTGACAAAGTCACTGGTAAAGTGATGGAGGGAACACATGTTTCATGGAGGCTATTAGCTTCTGCGAATTGAAACCATGAAGTTTGCTCCAGCATGTTATTTGCTGAGAGGGGTTAAACCTTTTTAAAAGGGTGTGTTTTTTGTGAATGACCATTGTGAAGGGTGGGAGGTTATTCACCATATCTCCACCTCAGGGTGTGGTCTGGGGTTTAAATACAAGGCCTACTGAGGCATTAGGAGTTTAGTGTATCTGAAGAGGCTAGCTCCAGAGGAAAGAGCTTCTTGTTGTGCTAATGTGAACCGTGGGTGTTTTGTTAACTCTGCGCGGACGGGTTACCACAGGCCTCTGGACTGTGCCGTTTTCTTTCGTTTACCCTTTTTGCCAAGAAAGGCCTTTTTATTTTGATGGACTTTACAGTGGTTGATGCCTACATTAATAAACCACATAAAAAATTTAAAGCAACAGCGTTCCTGTGTTTACCCCCGTGTGCAGCTGTGTGAGTCGATCTACCACAGAGGTCAGATACCGCAGGAGAGAAGCAGAGGTCGGGGACCTGAGGTCACACATACGGCAGGAGAGAGGCAGAGATCAGGGACCCAAGGTCACTGAAACTTCAAGCAAGGAGCAGAGGTCAGGGACCCCAGGTCACAGAGACTGCAGGTGAGAGGCAGAGGTCAAGGACCCGAGGTCACAGAGACATGTTGGAGTATACATGAAGTGCAGGCAGAGCCAGGACAAGGGTGTAGGCAGGGTACACATCCACCTTGGGCGCTACTCTTGCCTTCCTGAGGGGGACACACTGTGGGAAAAGAATGACATTGCTGAATTCCTGCAGCCGCATGGCACCTTCCTCCGGCCCCTGGCATTCAGCACACTGACGGCTGGGGCATAGGCATACAGTGGTGCGGCCTCAGTGAGCTGTCTGACTGCCCCTGCCCGTCACCTTTCCCCGCACTCAATAGTATTTGCATCTATCAGAAGTGAATACAATTGATGTGAGCCGCACGCCACCCGACACAGGAGAAGAGGAGCTATGATCAGCTCCCTGCACCATCAGAACTTGGGCTAGATCCTACCTGCGCCCTGTTAGAGGTGGCGCATGCAGGGGACAGGGAACGGCGCAATGCAGTGTTGTCATCGTGCTGTCCAGCGCCCACTGCTGCACCAGATGGGAGACAGAGTATGGAATATATGAGTACTGTAAGCCCCCATCACAAGAGGGGGATGTTGGGAGGGGAAGGCCATCACAAGAGGGGGATGTTGGGAGGGGAAGGCCATCACATGAGGGGGATGTTGGGAGGGGAAGGCATCACATGTGGGGGCTGTTGGGAGGGGAAGGCCATCACATGTGGGGGCTGTTGGGAGGGGAAGGCCATCACATGAGGGGGCTGTTGGGAGGGGAAGGCCATCACATGAGGGGGCTGTTGGGAGGGGAAGGCCATCACATGAGGGGGCTGTTGGGAGGGGAAGGCCATCACATGAGGGGGCTGTTGGGAGGGGAAGGCCATCACATGAGGGGGCTGTTGGGAGGGGAAGGCCATCACATGAGGGGGCTGTTGGGAGGGGAAGGCCATCACATGAGGGGGCTGTTGGGAGGGGAAGGCCCCATCACAAGAGGGGGCTGTTGTGAGGGGAAGGCCCCATCACAAGAGGGGGCTGTTGTGAGGGGAAGGCCATCACATGAGGGGGCTGTTGGGAGGGGAAGGCCATCACATGAGGGGGCTGTTGGGAGGGGAAGGCCATCACATGAGGGGGCTGTTGGGAGGGGAAGGCCATCACATGAGGGGGCTGTTGTGAGGGGAAGGCCATCACATGAGGGGGCTGTTGGGAGGGGAAGGCCCCATCACAAGAGGGGGCTGTTGTGAGGGGAAGGCCATCACATGAGGGGCTGTTGGGGACATTATACTGGGGGCTGTGGAGACATCAAAAAAGGAGCTGTTGTGACCATACAGTATAAGGGGCTGTAGGGGACATACGGCGAAGAGGAAGAACAGCAACCCCATGGCTTGATACATGCAAGATAATGGCGGAGAACACCCTGGTGACCTATCTAGACTTGCTCAAGATTGATCTTCCTACAGAGCGTTCATCCATCAAGTCGCCATGGCTTGAGATAGAGCTGAAGGCTGTTAAATAATAAGGGATATACTGGGGTCTGTGGTAACCATACTGTATTGGGGCTATTTTGGACTCTATATTGGGGCTTGTCCATACCATGTAGGGAGTTGTGATGAATACTAAGACCATGGAGTCAAGGTCCATAAAAAATCTAAATAGACTATTAGATATACAGAAAGGCATACACATATATGGCATAGTAATAGTGTAATAGTACAAAATCAGAACAAAGACACGGATATTAGAACATGTATACCACTCAAAAATCTAGGGCTGGGAGAATATACATCACAATTCATAAAGACATAAAAGTGCATAGGCATATAGTGGTTTTCCTAGCTGCTGGTATGATAGAATGAGGTAGGAACATCTACGCCAATAGATGCCCAAACAGTGTTAAATTCAAAACTACTCAATACCAAGTGGTACTAAAATGGCAGCGATCATTCCACACTCATCCAAGCGCAACTGTTACCCATAATTACCCGGTGTGGTACCACACTAACAGCCCCAACGCACGTTTCACGTTGGCTTCCTCAAGGGCCATAGTCTAAAGTGTGTCCACCTATATCTTTATATAATCCCCAGCACAGGTGAATCCCTTTCCAGACTTCATTATGGCGCATGTGTCCTAAAGCGTGAGCCGGAAGTTGCATCACCATCGGCGACCATATTGACGCTGCAGGTCACAGGGAATGCCCCGCTGACGTCAATGATCCGCATACTTCATATCCAGGCGCCGGAAGTGATGCTCCGATGCGCACCGCCTCATAGACATGCGCACTCGTCGGTAAACAACAAATAGGAGAGAATGACCCTTCCCCGGCATGCGTGATATTCCAACATTACTCCCAGTGTGGGTAACCGGCAAGTCCGGGATGCATCATATCATTCCATTCACAGCACAATAAGTAACTTATCATATACAGTGACCCAACTGTAAATATGTAGCATGCCATGAGCAGAGCGCTACCTACAATGTTATAGTGAATACATACCAGTATGTAAGAAGTAACGTTTCTCCTTGCGGAGAGCGACATGCTAAGCACGACCGGGTGAGGAGACTTTTCAAGCCGCAATGCTCCTCTGGGAAATATGCAAATTGTCTCTTCAGCGAGAAAGAACTAGAACTCTAGTGCCACCTATTGGACGTAGCAATCCTAAAAGGCAATATTGACCCCTTTAACAAGCCTTGTCACATGACTTAGGATAAAAGCCAAGTCCAGAAAGTCAATTTGCAGGCACTACGTTTCAGGGTACTGCCCCTCGTCAGTGCAAAGTGTGAGTCCTGGTTTGGCGGTGCTCTCCGCAAGGAGAAACATTACTTCCTAGATACCGGTCTGACACCTCTCACCCACCCAAATCAGAACGCTCTCCCTTCTACTGAGTAGGCGAGACCTAGCGTGGATCTAATGCACCTTGCGATAGTTTTCTTAGATGCTCCCTTCCCTTTATTCTCACCCCCAATACGGGATGAACAGGTTACGATCTATCCTCCAATCACTAGTGGCCTGTAGATAACTGATGACCGATTCTCTCACATTCAGGGAATGGAAAAAACGTTTTCTGATTTTTAGGGAATTGGCAAAATGACAGCAGGACAATTTCCTGTTTGATGTTTCTCGTAGAGACTACCTGTGTAGAGACCCCCGGATCTTCCATAAATGATGCCTGTAGCTTCCCCACCCTCTTAACGGTGGTGATAGCAACTAAAGAAGCTGTTTTAAAGGTTTATGAACCAACCTAGATTTTGAAGGGTGGATACGGTAAACTTTATGTGCTACTGCAGCTCGAAACGAGATCCGGCCAGAAGTAAAAAGTCGTCTAAATAAGGGACCACGAAGACTCCTGTTTCCTTCAGGTAGGCTACAATCTCTGCTACTAGCTTGGTAAAGACCCCCGAAGCAGAGGCTAGACCGAAGGGTAGGCAACAGAATAGGAAGTGACGAATATGATCTCTGGATTTGATGGCAAAGTGGAGATATTTTTGATACTGTTGATGAAAGGGAACATGATAGTGAAATGCCTTTTTAAGATCTAATGTGCACATTACTGCGTCCGTCTATTAGGGGGATGATTGACCAGATCGACTCCACCTTGAAACGCTTGTATGTTACCCATTGGTTCAATGGTTTTAAGTTTATAATTAGACGCATTTCTCCAGATGTTTTCTTTATGGATAAACAGTCTTGAGTAGTGCCCCCGAAACCATTCGCTTCGGGGAACCGCAACTATTGCTCCCATTTTTAGAAGGCTCTGAACCTCTGACCACATGGGGGAAATTTTTGCCACAGACTAGGAATCTGTTAGGATGAACCTTTCGGGCGGGGGTATACTGGTAAAACTATCCTGTACCCTGATCTCAGAGTTCCCAACACACACCGATTTTGTGTCATGACCCGTCAGCCTGCGATGAACCATTTCAGTCGCCCCCCTACACGCATGGCGTCATTGTTTTCCTGACCCAGAGCCAAAGGGTGGACCTCTACCCCTACCCGCTTTGGAGTAACTCCATCTACCAGCCTTTCCTTTCCCTCTATACTCTTGCTGGTAGAAGGGACAGGCTCTACGAAAGGCTGATATTTATTAGATTTTTCCTCGGGAAACCCTTTATTTTTATCTGATGCCTTTTCTAGGATATCATCTTGAATGGACCCAAACCCTAGCTCCTGAGAAAGGAATAGAACAGAGCTTGTTTTTCGACTGACTATGCCCCCCGACCATGTCTTTAACCAGATAGCCCATCTAGTTGCGTTTGATAATGCACTATTTCTGGCTGCAAATCTGACAGATTCCGCTGAAGCTTCAGCCATGAAACCAGTTGCTAGTCTGAGTAAGGGAAGCGACTTTAGAATACTATCCCTAGGAGTCTTAGCTCTTAACCGTTCCTCAAGATGTACATAGACCTGGCAACCAAAGTGGCAGCGATAGTAGTTTAAATGATAGCTGCTGAAGCTTCCCAGGTCCTCTTCAGCAGGCCACCCGCCTTCCTGTCCATCGGGTCTTTTAGGCTGGAAGAGTCTTCAAAAGGGGATTGAAGACTTTTTAGCTATTTTTGCTACCGGGACGTCAATCTTGGGAACCTCCTCTCAGGTTTTAATGTCCTCAGGCTCGAATGGGAGATGGAGTCTAAAGTGTCGTGGGACTACTAGTCTTTTCTCTGCGTCTGCCCATTCTTCAAGGATCATAGCCCGGATATGGTTGTTCACCGGGAAGACCCTGTTCCTCTGTGACCTGAAGCCCCCGAACATCTCATCCTGTATGGAATGAGATTTCTAAGTCTCTTCCACCTGCATAGTGTTCTTCCCTTCCTCCGGGGGATTCGCAGCTGTGTCTTCCTCGGCTCCACAGGATTGTGGCTCTTCCTCAGAACTGAGTTCCATTTCCTGCCTTGGCCTCTTTGCTTGAGGTCCTGGTTGGGATGCCTGGGATGAGACTAGGCCAGAAATGGAGGCCTGTATTATAGACCTCACGTCTGCGATGATGGATGGCTGTTCTTCCCTGACTACTTTGGAAGTACAGCTCTCACATAAGTATTTTCCACATGCTTGAGGCAACTTGCTGTTACAGATGGCACATGTCTTGGGCTTCCCCGTATCCTTTTTACTATCCTTTTTAGCTGTCGTTGGTGGATTAGTGGAAAACCTGTCACGCACCACGGATAGCTCAGCTGGGGTCTCCGTTTTACCAGAGTCCTCCATCTTTAACAGTCTCCAGCTCTGCAGATACACAGAAAGCAGGTAAGTCTTTTATACTACCTGTTCTGCGGTCTTCTCTGCTTCATGCGTTCCACCCTGGTACCTTTAAATTTTTAAAAAGCGTGGGCTCCCGCGCACACCGGAAGTAGTCACCAGAAGAATGGCTGTATTGGGATCTGGAAACACCACGTGTAGGAGGCTACACTGGAGCAGACAGCCCTCGCCGGAGGGAAGAGTCTCAGAAGCCAGGAGCAGCGCCACACTGGCCAGAGCTAAGGAACGCCTCTTGGGAGGGTGTCAGTAGCGGACATCTTCTCAGGAGGAAGGAGAAGCTGGGCCGCCCGATCCCCCTGGGTCCGTAATCCGGTAAGTTCTTTGTGTCCTCAGACCCCTTGCTCCTCTCCTGTTCCTATCCTTCCAGGGACAGGAAAAACACTGGATGGTGGAAGGGAGGCGGGAGGGCTTTTAACCTCTCATGTTTCTCTAAAAGGATAAGGAAGACGTCCTCCATGGTGCCGTCAGGGGGACATCCTGGAAAAATACACTAGTGGAAACGCAATCAATTTTCCCGAACTGGGCCGATTTTCAGTGAAAAAGCTCTGGGGAGTCCGATCACGAATCCGAGTGAGCAACGTTCATGCCGAATTTGAAAAAAAACAAACATTTTCCGAACATGTTCGATCATCTCTAGTGGTTATAGCTCATCAAGGCGGACATTGTAGAGGCTATATACCAGAGTAGGCTCATTTAGGGCACAGTATGGACAGATATTTTCATGCAGAGAGCATTTTAATAACACTTATTATTTAAGCACTCCAGTGCTGGAAAAAAAAAAAAAAAAAAAATGATGGGGTGGTGTTTTATGTGTAAGCTCCCTGCCCCCGGTCATATACTCAACCTCCGGCGTCTTCCCCGGTTTTCAGCACCGCTCCGGTGCCGCGGCGCCATCTTGTGAGCGCAGCTTATGACAGCCAGATTCAGAAGCTTCGCTCACAAGCGCTCAATACAAGTCTTTGGTAGTGCACTGAGCTGTAGGTTGGATTGCTGCTAAAGGGAAAAAAAACTCTTTAAAAAATCTTCTTCCTTAGCGAGTGTGAACGAGCCGAGTGTGACCGGAGTGTAAGTGCAAACGGAAGTAAGTGTGTGACTTGTTGTTCAGTGACTTTGGATTCAGGAAGTTTGGAAGGGAGGAATTTGGACTGAATTGCTGTCTGTATTTTATTAATTCTTTACATTTCTTTTTACCTAACATTTGTGTCTAGTGCAATCCCCATTAGGAAATGAGCTCCATTATTGGCAATGCTATCCAGTGTACATCTTGCCACATGTATGCATTCCTTGAACAGCCGGTCGTGGGTGCATACTGCTGTGCGAGATGTGTGCACGTTGTGCGTTTGGAAGCCCAGGTACTGTATCTAAATGAGCAGCTGGCAACACTGAGATCCATAGACAATATGGAAAGGAGTTTGCTGCTCACATTCATTTTATAGGTGGGGAAGATAGTGCAGATAGTGACCTGGGCACAAATAAAGAAATTGGGGGTGGGGTTAGAAGAGTCAATATAGTAAGAAGGAATAGAGGTACAGAGAGAAATATAAAATGCATGTACACTAATGCCAGAAGCCTCACCAACAAAATGGAGGAATTAGAATTAATTTTGTTGGAAAATAATTATGACATGGTGGGGATATCTGAGACATGGCTTCATGAGAGCCATGACTGGGCAGGTAATTTACAGGGCTATAGTCTGTTCAGAAATGACTTGTCAGGACTTCGAATATTTTTTATTACATTTTGGCCATTTTTGCCCTCTTTCAAGATGGTGTCTTTTGTCTCATGAGCCCCTTGTCTTCCTGCTTTATAACTCCACCCCAGCTTCTAGTCAGTGTTAGAGTATTCTGCCTGTGACCTGTTCCTGGTGGTTTCCAAGTTTCCTGCTCTCCCCTGCTGACCTGTGTGGATCTCCTGTTACCTGCTCTCGGAGATTCTGCTGCATGCACTTGTTACCAGCATTCCTCCTTCTCCTTGCTGCTCCTGCTGCTTCCTCTGAGCCTCAGTCCTCACCTGCATTTTGCTAACAAGTAAACTGGTTTCTGCTCCGACTCTCCTTCATTAGATAGTTGCAGAGCATGGGACTGTGCTGCACTATCAAGGACTTCCTACCCAGGCCTCCCTGGATTATCTAATATATATTGTATGGACTTATTTGCATATATATATATATATATATATATATATATATATATATATATATATATATACACACACACATATATATATATATATATATATATATATACACATACACATATATATATATATATATATATATATGTGTATGGACTTGATAAAGACTCACTTGTTTTCTAGCATCCTCTAGTGTGAACTGTGCTTTACAGACTGCTCTGCTGATTGCATTTTCCTGAGTGTTTATGGACTTTGACTTTTCGTCTGCACTTGTTTGAAACACCGTGTAATAATAATATGGACTTTGACACCTATAAACTGTGTTCTGTAGTGTCTTTGTTCCACGCAAAGAGACTCCTGTGGTATCCATTATAATTATTACATGACCGTACAAACAAGCGAGAGGGGGGGGGGGTGTTTATATGTAAAATCATCCTTAAAACCTGTCTTTCGGGAGGATATATGTGAATCTAATGAAAATGTAGAGTCCCTGTGGGTGGAGAAAAGGGGAGGGGGAAAAAATAATAAATTACTGATAGGGGTTTGTTATAAGTCTCCAAAAATAATGGAAGTAGCGGAGAATATCCTCATAAAGCAAATAGATGAAGCAGCGACTCAAGGAGAAGTCATTATTATGGGGGACTTCAACTACCCTGAAATACATTGGGGGACAGAAACCTGTAGTTCAAGCAAAGGTAATAGGTTACTGACAACTGTGAGAGACAATTACCTTTCACAACTGGTACAGGACCCAACAAGAAGAGGGGCACTGCTAGACCTAATATTAACCAATAGGCCAGACCGCATATCAAATATACAAGTTGGGGGTCACTTGGGTAATAGTGATCACAAAATAATACGTTTTCATGTAACCTTTACTAAGATGTGTCGTAGAGGGGTTACAAGGACACTAAACTTCATGAAGGCAAATTTCCAACGGTTGAGAGATGATCTTAGTGCAATAAACTGGGACGATATCCTGAGACATAAAGCTACACAAAGCAAATGGGAGACATTTATTAGCATCCTGAATAGGAGCTGTGCACAATATATACCCTATGGGAATAAACATGCTAGAAATAGGAGGAAACCACTATGGCTAAATAGAGCTGTAAGGGGCGCAATAAGTGATAAAAAGAAAGCATTTAGAGAACTAAAGCAAGTAGGTAGTGATGAGGCATTAAATAAATACAGAAATTACATCAATTCTGTAAAAAAACAAATCAAGGCAGCAAAGATTGAGACAGAGAGACTCATTGCCAGAGAAAGTAAAAATAACCCCAAAATATTCTTTAACTACATAAATAGTAAAAAACTAAAAATGATAGTGTTGGCCCCCTTAAAAATAGTCTGGGTGAAATGGTGGATGAGGATGAGGAAAAAGCCAATATGCTAAATGATATTTTTTTTCAACAGTATTTACACAAGAAAATCGCATGACAGAAAACCTGATCAGTGATAACAAAAATTCTCCATTAAATGTCACTTGCTTAACCCAGCAGGAAGTACGGCGGCGTCTAAAAATCACTAAAGGTGACAAATCCCCGGGCCCGGATGGGATACACCTGCGAGTACTGCAGGAATTAAGCAACGTCATCGATAGACCATTATTTTTAATCTTTAAAGATTCCATAATAACAGGGTTTGTACCACAGGACTGGCGTATAGCAAATGTGGTGCCAATATTCAAAAAGGGGACAAAAACTGAACTGTGAAATTCTAGGCCGGTAAGCTTAACCTCTACTGTGGGTAAAATCCTGGAGGCTTTCCTAAGAGATGCTATACTAGAGTATCTGAAGAAGAATAACCTCATGACCCAATATCAACATGGGTTTACGAGAGACCGTTCCTGTCAGACTAATCTGATCAGCTTTTATGAGGAGGCAAGTTCTGGACTTGACCAAGGAAATGCAGTGGATGTTGTGTATATGGACTTTTCAAAAGCTTTTGATACGGTTCCACACAAAAGGTTGATACATAAAATGAGAACAATGGGGAGAGGGGAAAATATATGTATGTGGGTTAAGAACTGGCTCAGTGATAGGAAACAAAGGGTGGTTATTAATGGAAAACACTCAGACTGGGTCTCAGCTAACAGTGGGTTACCACAGGGGTCAGGATTGGGGTACCACAGGGGTCAGTATTGGGCCCCCTTCTCTTTAACATATTTATTAATGACCTTGTAGGGGGCATACAGAGTAATATTTCAATATTTGCAGATGACACTAAACTCTGCAGGGTAATCAATACAGAGGAGGACAATTTTATATTACAGGAGGATCTATGTAAACTAGAAGCTTGGGCTGATAAATGGCAAATGAGCTTTAATGGGGATAAATGTAAGGTAATGCACTTGGGCAGAGGAAATAAAATGTATAATTATATGCTTAATTGTAAAACACTGGGCAAAACTGTCACTGAAAAAGACCTGGGTGTATTGGTGGACGACAAGCTCACGTTTAGTGGCCAGTGTCAGGCAGCTGCTGCAAAGGCAAATAAAATAATGGGATGCATTAAAAGAGGCCTAGATGCTGATGAGGAGAAGATAATTTTACCTCTATACAAGTCATTAGTGCGACCACACTTAGAATACTGTGTACAGTTCTGGTCTCCGGTGCATAAGAAAGACATACCTGAACTAGAGAGGGTGCAGAGAAGAGCAACCAAGGTTATTAGAGGACTGAGGGGTCTGCAATATCAAGACAGGTTATTAGAGGACTGGGGGGTCTGCAAAACCAAGACAGGTTATTAGAGGACTGGGGGGTCTGCAATACCAAGACAGGTTATTAGAGGACTGGGGGGTCTGCAATACCAAGACAGGTAATTAGAGGACTGGGGGGTCTGCAATACCAAGACAGGTAATTAGAGGACTGGGGGGTCTGCAATACCAAGACAGGTTATTAGAGGACTGGGGGGTCTGCAATACCAAGACAGGTTATTAGAGGACTGGGGGGTCTGCAATACCAAGACAGGTAATTAGAGGACTGGGGGGTCTGCAATACCAAGACAGGTAATTAGAGGACTGGGGGGTCTGCAATACCAAGACAGGTTATTAGAGGACTGGGGGGTCTGCAATACCAAGACCGGTTATTAGAGGACTGGGGGGTCTGCAATACCAAGACAGGTAATTAGAGGACTGGGGGGTCTGCAATACCAAGACAGGTTATTAGAGGACTGGGGGGTCTGCAATACCAAGACAGGTAATTAGAGGACTGGGGGGTCTGCAATACCAAGACAGGTTATTAGAGGACTGGGGGGTCTGCAATATCAAGACAGGTTATTAGAGGACTGGGGGGTCTGCAATACCAAGACAGGTTATTAGAGGACTGGGGGGTCTGCAATACCAAGACAGGTTATTAGAGGACGGGGGGGTCCGCAATACCAAGACAGGTTATTAGAGGATGGGGGGGGGGCCTGCAATACCAAGACAGGTTTATTAGAGGACTGGGGGGTCTGCAATACCAAGACAGGTAATTAGAGGACTGGGGGGTCTGCAATACCAAGACAGGTTATTAGAGGACTGGGGGGTCTGCAATACCAAGACAGGTTATTAGAGGACTGGGGGGTCTGCAATACCAAGACAGGTAATTAGAGGACTGGGGGGTCTGCAATACCAAGACAGGTTATTAGAGGACTGGGGGGTCTGCAATACCAAGACAGGTTATTAGAGGACTGGGGGGTCTGCAATACCAAGACAGGCTATTAGAGGACTGGGGGGTCTGCAATACCAAGACAGGTTATTAGAGGACTGGGGGGTCTGCAATACCAAGACTGGTTATTACACTTGGGGTTATTTACTGTGGAAAAACGAAGGCTTAGGGGGGGATCTTTTTACTATGTACAAGTATATGAGGGGACAGTACAAAGACCTTTCTACTGATCTTTTTACTCTGAGGCCTGAGACGGGGACAAGGGGGCATCTTCTACATCTGGAGGAAAGAAGGTTTAATCATAATCACAGACGCGGATTCTTTACTGTAAGAGCAGTGAGACTATGGAGCTCTCTGCCGCATGATGGTGTAATGAGGGATTCACTACTAACATTTAAGAAGGGCCTGGATGCCTTTCTGGAAAAGTATAATATTACAGGTTATATATACTAGATTCCTTGATAGGGCGTTGAACTAGTCTGATTGTCGTATGGAGTCGGGAAGGAATTTTTTCCCCAATGTGGAGCTTGGTGTTTGCCACATGGGTGTTTTTTTGCCTTCCTCTGGATCAACATGTTAGGCTATGGGGTGAACTAGATGGACGTAGTCTTCCTTCAACCTTAAAAACGATGTTACGATGTAAGAACGAGGCTCTCATAGACTTGTATTGAAAAGTGACCTCCGTCGGGCTCCAGCACACAGTGGCGTGTGCCTGCAGGTCACTTTTCAAAGCAGACCGACCGGAGAGGCAGGGAAACTGATAAAGGCGGTGGATGGCGAGTATATGACAGGGGGCTTACATTTAAAAGCAACACTCCAGCGGTGCAATAAAAAAAATGCTGGAGTGGTGCTTGAAGAGCACTGTGTTGGGACATTCTGCAGAAGACAGGAGAAGAGGGAAGTCTGCAGAGACGAGCCGTGGATGTGAAAAGTCATCACGGACAAGATGGAGAAAAAAGAAAGAAAGACTCAGAGAAGAGGTCACGTATAAAGTACCTGAATGAAAATGTTCATTTGTTGATACGGACGACGACTCATCAGTACTGTGGTTCCTCTATGGTCCGCAGTCTCATAACGACTGATCACAATGGTAAGGAGATGCTGGGAGTTAAGGACACACTGGGAGTTGTAGGTTCATGCGATACAAGTGTATATGGGACTGACCTGACATTACAATTAATTGCTGTGCTAAGCTTGGTGATGTAGTCATGTACTGATGGTGGCTCTGATGATATATTCATGTACTGATGGTGGCTCTAGTGACCTATTTATATACTGATGATTATTTTGGCTCTGGTGATAAATATGTCACCAGAACAAGTTATCCATACAGGAATATGTCACCAGAACAAGTTATCCATACAGGAATATGGCAGCAGAACAAGTTAACCACACAGGAATATGTCACGAGAACAAGTTATCCACACAGGAATATGTCACGAGAACAAGTTATCCACACAGGAATATGTCACGAGAACAAGTTATCCGTACAGGAATATGTCACGAGAACAAGTTATCCGTACAGGAATATGTCACGAGAACAAGTTATCCGTACAGGAATATGTCACGAGAACAAGTTATCCGTTCAGGAATATGTCACCAGAACAAGTTATCCACACAGGAATATGTCACCAGAACAAGTTATCCACACAGGAATATGTCACCAGAACAAGTTATCCGTACAGGAATATGTCACCAGAACAAGTTATCCGTACAGGAATATGTCACCAGAACAAGTTATCCACACAGGAATATGTCACCAGAACAAGTTATCCATACAGGAATATGTCACCAGAACAAGTTATCCACACAGGAATATGTCACCAGAACAAGTTATCCGTACAGGAATATGTCACCAGAACAAGTTATCCACACAGGAATATGGCAGCAGAACAAGTTATCCACACAGGAATATGTCACCAGAACAAGTTATCCGTACAGGAATATGTCACCAGAACAAGTTATCCGTACAGGAATATGTCACCAGAACAAGTTATCCACACAGGAATATGGCAGCAGAACAAGTTATCCACACAGGAATATGTCACCAGAACAAGTTATCCGTACAGGAATATGTCACCAGAACAAGTTATCCACACAGGAATATGTCACGAGAACAAGTTATCCGTACAGGAATATGTCAGCAGAACAAGTTATCCACACAGGAATATGTCACCAGAACAAGTTATCCGTACAGGAATATGTCAGCAGAACAAGTTATCCACACAGGAATATGTCACGAGAACAAGTTATCCATACAGGAATATGTCACCAGAACAAGTTATCCACACAGGAATATGTCACCAGAACAAGTTATCCGTACAGGAATATGTCACCAGAACAAGTTATCCGTACAGGAATATGTCACCAGAACAAGTTATCCACACAGGAATATGTCACCAGAACAAGTTATCCACACAGGAATATGTCACCAGAACAAGTTATCCGTACAGGAATATGTCACCAGAACAAGTTATCCACACAGGAATATGTCACCAGAACAAGTTATCCGTACAGGAATATGTCACCAGAACAAGTTATCCGTACAGGAATATGGCAGCAGAACAAGTTATCCACACAGGAATATGTCACCAGAACAAGTTATCCGTACAGGAATATGTCACCAGAACAAGTTATCCACACAGGAATATGGCAGCAGAACAAGTTATCCACACAGGAATATGTCACCAGAACAAGTTATCCGTACAGGAATATGTCACCAGAACAAGTTATCCACACAGGAATATGTCACGAGAACAAGTTATCCGTACAGGAATATGTCAGCAGAACAAGTTATCCACACAGGAATATGTCACCAGAACAAGTTATCCGTACAGGAATATGTCAGCAGAACAAGTTATCCACACAGGAATATGTCACGAGAACAAGTTATCCATACAGGAATATGTCACCAGAACAAGTTATCCACACAGGAATATGTCACGAGAACAAGTTATCCATACAGGAATATGTCAGCAGAACAAGTTATCCACACAGGAATATGTCACCAGAACAAGTTATCCACACAGGAATATGTCACCAGAACAAGTTATCCACACAGGAATATGTCACCAGAACAAGTTATCCACATAGGAATATGTCACGAGAACAAGTTATCCATACAGGAATATGGCAGAAGAACAAGTTATCCATACAGGAATATGTCACCAGAACAAGTTATCCATACAGGAATATGTCACGAGAACAAGTTATCCACACAGGAATATGTCACGAGAACAAGTTATCCACACAGGAATAGGTCACCAGAACAAGTTATCCATACAGGAATATGTCACCAGAACAAGTTATCCACACAGGAATATGTCACGAGAACAAGTTATCCATACAGGAATATGTCACCAGAACAAGTTATCCACACAGGAATATGTCACCAGAACAAGTTATCCACACAGGAATATGTCACCAGAACAAGTTATCCATACAGGAATATGTCACCAGAACAAGTTATCCACACAGGAATATGTCACCAGAACAAGTTATCCATACAGGAATATGTCACCAGAACAAGTTATCCACACAGGAATATGTCACGAGAACAAGTTATCCACACAGGAATATGTCACCAGAACAAGTTATCCATACAGGAATATGGCAGAAGAACAAGTTATCCATACAGGAATATGTCACCAGAACAAGTTATCCATACAGGAATATGTCACCAGAACAAGTTATCCATACAGGAATATGTCACCAGAACAAGTTATCCACACAGGAATATGTCACCAGAACAAGTTATCCACACAGGAATATGTCACCAGAACAAGTTATCCATACAGGAATATGTCACCAGAACAAGTTATCCGTACAGGACTATGTCACCAGAACAAGTTATCCATACAGGAATATGTCACCAGAACAAGTTATCCACACAGGAATATGTCACCAGAACAAGTTATCCATACAGGAATATGTCACCAGAACAAGTTATCCATACAGGAATATGTCACCAGAACAAGTTATCCATACAGGAATATGTCACCAGAACAAGTTATCCACACAGGAATATGTCACCAGAACAAGTTATCCACACAGGAATGTGTCACCAGAACAAGTTATCCACACAGGAATATGTCACCAGAACAAGTTATCCACACAGGAATATGTCACGAGAACAAGTTATCCATACAGGAATATGTCACCAGAACAAGTTATCCGTACAGGAATATGTCACCAGAACAAGTTATCCATACAGGAATATGTCACCAGAACAAGTTATCCACACAGGAATATGTCACCAGAACAAGTTATCCATACAGGAATATGTCACCAGAACAAGTTATCCACACAGGAATATGTCACCAGAACAAGTTATCCACACAGGAATATGTCACCAGAACAAGTTATCCACACAGGAATATGTCACCAGAACAAGTTATCCATACAGGAATATGTCACCAGAACAAGTTATCCACACAGGAATATGTCACCAGAACAAGTTATCCACACAGGAATATGTCACGAGAACAAGTTATCCATACAGGAATATGTCACCAGAACAAGTTATCCGTACAGGAATATGTCACCAGAACAAGTTATCCATACAGGAATATGTCACCAGAACAAGTTATCCACACAGGAATATGTCACCAGAACAAGTTATCCACACAGGAATATGTCACCAGAACAAGTTATCCACACAGGAATATGTCACCAGAACAAGTTATCCACACAGGAATATGTCACCAGAACAAGTTATCCACACAGGAATATGTCACCAGAACAAGTTATCCACACAGGAATATGTCACCAGAACAAGTTATCCACACAGGAATATGTCACGAGAACAAGTTATCCATACAGGAATATGTCACCAGAACAAGTTATCCATACAGGAATATGTCACCAGCACAAGTTATCCATACAGGAATATGTCACCAGAACAAGTTATCCATACAGGAATATGTCACCAGAACAAGTTATCCACACAGGAATATGTCACCAGAACAAGTTATCCACACAGGAATATGGCACCAGAACAAGTTATCCATACAGGAATATGTCACCAGAACAAGTTATCCACACAGGAATATGTCACCAGAACAAGTTATCCATACAGGAATATGTCACCAGAACAAGTTATCCACACAGGAATATGTCACGAGAACAAGTTATCCACACAGGAATATGTCACCAGAACAAGTTATCCATACAGGAATATGGCAGAAGAACAAGTTATCCATACAGGAATATGTCACCAGAACAAGTTATCCATACAGGAATATGTCACCAGAACAAGTTATCCATACAGGAATATGTCACCAGAACAAGTTATCCACACAGGAATATGTCACCAGAACAAGTTATCCACACAGGAATATGTCACCAGAACAAGTTATCCACACAGGAATATGTCACCAGAACAAGTTATCCATACAGGAATATGTCACCAGAACAAGTTATCCATACAGGAATATGTCACCAGAACAAGTTATCCACACAGGAATATGTCACCAGAACAAGTTATCCATACAGGAATATGTCACCAGAACAAGTTATCCACACAGGAATGTGTCACCAGAACAAGTTATCCACACAGGAATATGTCACGAGAACAAGTTATCCGTACAGGAATATGTCACCAGAACAAGTTATCCACACAGGAATATGTCACCAGAACAAGTTATCCACACAGGAATATGTCACGAGAACAAGTTATCCGTACAGGAATATGTCACCAGAACAAGTTATCCATACAGGAATATGTCACCAGAACAAGTTATCCACACAGGAATATGTCACCAGAACAAGTTATCCATACAGGAATATGTCACCAGAACAAGTTATCCATACAGGAATATGTCACCAGAACAAGTTATCCACACAGGAATATGGCAGCAGAACAAGTTATCCATACAGGAATATGTCACCAGAACAAGTTATCCGTACAGGAATATGTCACCAGAACAAGTTATCCATACAGGAATATGTCACCAGAACAAGTTATCCACACAGGAATATGTCACCAGAACAAGTTATCCACACAGGAATATGTCACGAGAACAAGTTATCCGTACAGGAATATGTCACCAGAACAAGTTATCCATACAGGAATATGTCACCAGAACAAGTTATCCACACAGGAATATGTCACCAGAACAAGTTATCCATACAGGAATATGTCACCAGAACAAGTTATCCATACAGGAATATGTCACCAGAACAAGTTATCCACACAGGAATATGTCACCAGAACAAGTTATCCACACAGGAATATGTCACCAGAACAAGTTATCCATACAGGAATATGTCACCAGAACAAGTTATCCACACAGGAATATGTCACCAGAACAAGTTATCCACACAGGAATATGTCACGAGAACAAGTTATCCATACAGGAATATGTCACCAGAACAAGTTATCCGTACAGGAATATGTCACCAGAACAAGTTATCCACACAGGAATATGTCACCAGAACAAGTTATCCATACAGGAATATGTCACCAGAACAAGTTATCCATACAGGAATATGTCACCAGAACAAGTTATCCACACAGGAATATGTCACCAGAACAAGTTATCCACACAGGAATATGTCACCAGAACAAGTTATCCACACAGGAATATGTCACCAGAACAAGTTATCCATACAGGAATATGTCACGAGAACAAGTTATCCACACAGGAATATGTCACCAGCACAAGTTATCCACACAGGAATATGTCACCAGAACAAGTTATCCATACAGGAATATGTCACCAGAACAAGTTATCCATACAGGAATATGTCACCAGAACAAGTTATCCATACAGGAATATGTCACCAGAACAAGTTATCCATACAGGAATATGTCACCAGAACAAGTTATCCATACAGGAATATGTCACCAGAACAAGTTATCCACACAGGAATATGTCACGAGAACAAGTTATCCACACAGGAATATGGCAGCAGAACAAGTTATCCATACAGGAATATGTCACCAGAACAAGTTATCCACACAGGAATATGTCACCAGAACAAGTTATCCACACAGGAATATGGCAGCAGAACCACCATCAGTTTTGTTACAAACTATATTTGTCACATGACGGACACAAAAACCATTACATGTATCCATTTATCTATAATGGAGTCTGTTTAGCTTCCCCTAGGGTAACCGCCAATTGCTGGGTACCTTCATTAAAGCCAAATGTCCCCCCCATTATAGTTAAGCTATAGTAGTTTCCATGACTATCCTTAGGTCTGATATTTAACCCCTACACGACCTTGGGATTTTCCATTTTTGAGTGTTTTTGCTCCCCTACTTCACAGAGCTATAACTTTATTGTTTTTCCGTCAATATGGTCGTGTGAGGGCTTGTTTTTTGCGGGACGAGTTGTACTTTTGAACGACACCATTGATTTTACCATATATTGTATTGGAAAACAGTGGGGTGAAATTGCAAAAAAACTGCAATCCCACAGTGGTTTTTCCTTTTTTTGCTTTCCATGTTCACTAAATGCTAAAATGGACCTGTCATCATGATTCTCCCGGTCATTACGAGCTCGTAGACACCAGACATGTATAGCTTTTATTTTTATATAAGTGCTGATAAATAATCCAAAGTTTGTTAAAAAATCCCCATTTTCCGAGACCCGTAGCGTCTCCATTTTTCGGGGTCGGGGGCCGGGTGAGGGCTTATTTTTTCCGCGCTGAGCTTCCGTTTTTATTGACACGCCCGTTTAGATAACGCCCGTTATTGCAAAGTAGTGGTGACCAAAATCTGTAATTCTGGCATTTTTGTTTTTCTTCACATTACGCCATTTACCCCAATCGGATTAAATTCGTTTATATTTTGATAGATTGGACATTTCTGAATGCAGAGATACCAAATGTGTGGGTTTTTTTTGATTGGGGCAATAGGGGGGTGATTTGAACTTATATTTTTTAAATATTTTTTAAAAGTTTTTTTCTACTTTTTACTGTCTTTAAGTCTCTTGATCACCCGATCGCTTGAGCTACACATAGCAGAGCTCCAGCCACGAGCCGGCGTTCATAGGGGATCTGCAATGACAAGCACGTTTTGCTGACCCCCCGTTGTCACGGCAACCCATCGGCGCCCCGTGATCATGTGATAGGGGCGCCGATGGGCGGGGTTTGTGACACGCTTACGGTAAGCGCGAGTTCACATGTTGCGATTCCACCCGTGGCTGCTAGGGGCACATGTCAGCTGATGAAAAGGCGCGGGCTCAGCACCAGAGCGCGTATCAAATGCTGGGACACGACCTATGACGTATCCATACGTCATGAAGGGGTTAAAATATAGGATGTCAGGGATGAATATCGCTATTTTTCCCTTGTGTTAGGCAAATGGTCTGCAAAAAATTAATGATTCTATATCTACGGTTATGTCCTAAATAATAGCAGCCCGACATCACTGATGCCCAAAACAGTAAAGATCAACATGGGAACCAATTCCTGACTATGTGTAGGCGAGTAATGGGCAACCAACAGCTTCAGCAGCCATGACCTGCACGCTGCTAACAGGGTGTGACTGACTCAGTGAAAGGGGGTGTCCTAATTAAGAGCAGTGCGGCGTCCATTAGTGAGGTCATTCATTCTGTGAAGACACAGGTGTCAATTATGGCCCTTACATAAAGAAGGAGGCAGCAAATGTTCTACCTGCTGGTTTTAGCCCTGGGTCAGTGAGTAAAATGGGTCATTCCAGACACTGTACCGAAGGAGAAAGAACTTTGATCAAGAAGTTGATTGGAAAAGGGAAAAAATATCAAGAAGTGCAGAAAATAATTGGCTGCTCAGCTAAAAAGATTTCCAATGCTTTAAAATGGAAAAGAAAACCCAAAACATGTGGAAGGAACAGAAATCCTACCATCTGCATAGATCATAGAGTCACAAAAATGCCAAAGAAGCTTCCAATGATCGGCTCCAGGGAGATCGGAGAAGGTCTTCAGTTACCTGTGAGTCCTGCAACCATCAGAAGACGCCTACGTGAAGCCAAACTATCTGCAAAAAACCCTCGTAAAGTATCACTGCTAAGAGACAGACGTGATGAAAAGGTTACTGTTCGCCAAAGAACAGACTGACCTAAAGAGAGGTGGCAGAACGTTCTATGGATAGAGGAGAGCAAGATTGTTCTTACTGGGTGTAAAGTCTGCAGCTTGAGGAACGACCCATAAACCCTGGTTTCTGGACACTGAAGACTGTAAAACATGGAGGTGCGAGCAGAATGGTCGGGGGGGCGCTCTCATACCGCGGAGGTGCGAGCAGAATGGTCGGGGGGGCGCTCTCATACCGCGGAGGTGCGAGCACAATGGTCGGGGGGGCGCTCTCATACCGCGGAGGTGCGAGCACAATGGTCGGGGGGGCGCTCTCATACCGCGGAGGTGCGAGCACAATGGTCGGGGGGCGCTCTCATACCGCGGAGGTGCGAGCACAATGGTCGGGGGGGCGCTCTCATACCGCGGAGGTGCGAGCACAATGGTCGGGGGGGCGCTCTCATACCGCGGAGGTGCGAGCACAATGGTCGGGGGGGCGCTCTCATACCGCGGAGGTGCGAGCACAATGGTCGGGGGGGCGCTCTCATACCGCGGAGGTGCGAGCACAATGGTCGGGGGGGCGCTCTCATACCGCGGAGGTGCGAGCACAATGGTCGGGGGGGCGCTCTCATACCGCGGAGGTGCGAGCACAATGGTCGGGGGGGGCGCTCTCATACCGCAGAGGTGCGAGCACAATGGTCGGGGGGGCGCTCTCATACCGCGGAGGTGCGAGCACAATGGTCGGGGGGGCGCTCTCATACCGCGGAGGTGCGAGCACAATGGTCGGGGGGCGCTCTCATACCGCGGAGGTGCGAGCACAATGGTCGGAGGGGCGCTCTCATACCGCGGAGGTGCGAGCACAATGGTCGGGGGGGCGCTCTCATACCGCGGAGGTGCGAGCACAATGGTCGGGGGGGCGCTCTCATACCGCGGAGGTGCGAGCACAATGGTCGGGGGGGCGCTCTCATACCGCGGAGGTGCGGGCAGAATGGTCGGGGGGGCGCTCTCATACCGCGGAGGTGCGGGCAGAATGGTCGGGGGGGCGCTCTCATACCGCGGAGGTGCGGGCAGAATGGTCGGGGGGGCGCTCTCATACCGCGGAGGTGCGGGCAGAATGGTCGGGGGGGCGCTCTCATACCGCGGAGGTGCGGGCAGAATGGTCGGGGGGGCGCTCTCATACCGCGGAGGTGCGGGCAGAATGGTCGGGGGGGCGCTCTCATACCGCGGAGGTGCGGGCAGAATGGTCGGGGGGGCGCTCTCATACCGCGGAGGTGCGGGCAGAATGGTCGGGGGGGCGCTCTCATACCGCGGAGGTGCGGGCAGAATGGTCGGGGGGGCGCTCTCATACCGCGGAGGTGCGGGCAGAATGGTCGGGGGGGCGCTCTCATACCGCGGAGGTGCGGGCAGAATGGTCGGGGGGGCGCTCTCATACCGCGGAGGTGCGGGCAGAATGGTCGGGGGGGCGCTCTCATACCGCGGAGGTGCGGGCAGAATGGTCGGGGGGGGCGCTCTCATACCGCGGAGGTGCGGGCAGAATGGTCGGGGGGGCGCTCTCATACCGCGGAGGTGCGGGCAGAATGGTCGGGGGGGCGCTCTCATACCGCGGAGGTGCGGGCAGAATGGTCGGGGGGGCGCTCTCATACCGCGGAGGTGCGGGCAGAATGGTCGGGGGGCGCTCTCATACCGCGGAGGTGCGGGCAGATGGTCGGGGGGCGCTCTCATACCGCGGAGGTGCGGGCAGAATGGTCGGGGGGGCGCTCTCATACCGCGGAGGTGCGGGCAGAATGGTCGGGGGGGCGCTCTCATACCGCGGAGGTGCGGGCAGAATGGTCGGGGGGGCGCTCTCATACCGCGGAGGTGCGGGCAGAATGGTCGGGGGGGCGCTCTCATACCGCGGAGGTGCGGGCAGAATGGTCGGGGGGCGCTCTCATACCGCGGAGGTGCGGGCAGAATGGTCGGGGGGGCGCTCTCATACCCGGAGGTGCGGGCAGAATGGTCGGGGGGGCGCTCTCATACCGCGGAGGTGCGGGCAGAATGGTCGGGGGGGCGCTCTCATACCGCGGAGGTGCGGGCAGAATGGTCGGGGGGGCGCTCTCATACCGCGGAGGTGCGGGCAGAATGGTCGGGGGGGCGCTCTCATACCGCGGAGGTGCGGGCAGAATGGTCGGGGGGCGCTCTCATACCGCGGAGGTGCGGGCAGAATGGTCGGGGGGGCGCTCTCATACCGCGGAGGTGCGGGCAGAATGGTCGGGGGGCGCTCTCATACCGCGGAGGTGCGGGCAGAATGGTCGGGGGGGCCCTCTCATACCGCGGAGGTGCGGGCAGAATGGTCGGGGGGCCCTCTCATACCGCGGAGGTGCGGGCAGAATGGTCGGGGGGGCCCTCTCATACCGCGAGGTGCGGGCAGAATGGTCGGGGGGGCCCTCTCATACCGCGGAGGTGCGGGCAGAATGGTCGGGGGGCCCTCTCATACCGCGGAGGTGCGGGCAGAATGGTCGGGGGGGCCCTCTCATACCGCGGAGGTGCGGGCAGAATGGTCGGGGGGGCCCTCTCATACCGCGGAGGTGCGGGCAGAATGGTCGGGGGGGCCCTCTCATACCGCGGAGGTGCGGGCAGAATGGTCGGGGGGGCCCTCTCATACCGCGGAGGTTGCGGGCAGAATGGTCGGGGGGGCCCTCTCATACCGCGGAGGTGCGGGCAGAATGGTCGGGGGGGCCCTCTCATACCGCGGAGGTGCGGGCAGAATGGTCGGGGGGGCCCTCTCATACCGCGGAGGTGCGGGCAGAATGGTCGGGGGGGCCCTCTCATACCGCGGAGGTGCGGGCAGAATGGTCGGGGGGGCCCTCTCATACCGCGGAGGTGCGGGCAGAATGGTCGGGGGGGCCCTCTCATACCGCGGAGGTGCGGGCAGAATGGTCGGGGGGGCCCTCTCATACCGCGGAGGTGCGGGCAGAATGGTCGGGGGGGCCCTCTCATACCGCGGAGGTGCGGGCAGAATGGTCGGGGGGCCCTCTCATACCGCGGAGGTGCGGGCAGAATGGTCGGGGGGGCCCTCTCATACCGCGGAGGTGCGGGCAGAATGGTCGGGGGGGGCCCTCTCATACCGCGGAGGTGCGGGCAGAATGTCGGGGGGCCCTCTCATACCGCGGAGGTGCGGGCAGAATGGTCGGGGGGGCCCTCTCATACCGCGGAGGTGCGGGCAGAATGGTCGGGGGGGCCCTCTCATACCGCGGAGGTGCGGGCAGAAATTGGTCGGGGGGGCCCTCTCATACCGCGGAGGTGCGGGCAGAATGGTCGGGGGGGCCCTCTCATACCGCGGAGGTGCGGGCAGAATGGTCGGGGGGGCCCTCTCATACCGCGGAGGTGCGGGCAGAATGGTCGGGGGGGCCCTCTCATACCGCGGAGGTGCGGGCAGAATGGTCGGGGGGGCCCTCTCATACCGCGGAGGTGCGGGCAGAATGGTCGGGGGGGCCCTCTCATACCGCGGAGGTGCGGGCAGAATGGTCGGGGGGGCCCTCTCATACCGCGGAGGTGCGGGGCAGAATGGTCGGGGGGCCCTCTCATACCGCGGAGGTGCGGGCAGAATGGTCGGGGGGGCCCTCTCATACCGCGGAGGTGCGGGCAGAATGGTCGGGGGGGCCCTCTCATACCGCGGAGGTGCGGGCAGAATGGTCGGGGGGCCCTCTCATACCGCGGAGGTGCGGGCAGAATGGTCGGGGGGGCCCTCTCATACCGCGGAGGTGCGGGCAGAATGGTCGGGGGGGCCCTCTCATACCGCGGAGGTGCGGGCAGAATGGTCGGGGGGGCCCTCTCATACCGCGGAGGTGCGGGCAGAATGGTCGGGGGGGCCCTCTCATACCGCGGAGGTGCGGGCAGAATGGTCGGGGGGGCCCTCTCATACCGCGGAGGTGCGGGCAGAATGGTCGGGGGGGCCCTCTCATACCGCGGAGGTGCGGGCAGAATGGTCGGGGGGGGCCCTCTCATACCGCGGAGGTGCGGGCAGAATGGTCGGGGGGCCCTCTCATACCGCGGAGGTGCGGGCAGAATGGTCGGGGGGGCCCTCTCATACGCGGAGGTGCGAGCAGAATGGTCGGGGGGGCCCTCTCATACCGCGGAGGTGCGAGCAGAATGGTCGGGGGGGCCCTCTCATACCGCGGAGGTGCGAGCAGAATGGTCGGGGGGCCGCTCTCATACCGCGGAGGTGCGAGCAGAATGGTCGGGGGGCCGCTCTCATACCGCGGAGGTGCGAGCAGATGGTCGGGGGGGCCGCTCTCATACCGCGGAGGTGCGAGCAGAATGGTCGGGGGGGCCGCTCTCATACCGCGGAGGTGCGAGCAGAATGGTCGGGGGGGCGCTCTCATACCGCGGAGGTGCGAGCAGAATGGTCGGGGGGGCGCTCTCATACCGCGGAGGTGCGAGCAGAATGGTCGGGGGGGCGCTCTCATACCGCGGAGGTGCGAGCAGAATGGTCGGGGGGGCGCTCTCATACCGCGGAGGTGCGAGCAGAATGGTCGGGGGGGCGCTCTCATACCGCGGAGGTGCGAGCAGAATGGTCGGGGGGGCGCTCTCATACCGCGGAGGTGCGAGCAGAATGGTCGGGGGGCGCTCTCATACCGCGGAGGTGCGAGCAGAATGGTCGGGGGGGCGCTCTCATACCGCGGAGGTGCGAGCAGAATGGTCGGGGGGGCGCTCTCATACCGCGGAGGTGCGAGCAGAATGGTCGGGGGGGCGCTCTCATCCGGCGCTCTCATACCGCGGAGGTGCGAGCAGAATGGTCGGGGGGGCGCTCTCATACCGCGGAGGTGCGAGCAGAATGGTCGGGGGGGCGCTCTCATACCGCGGAGGTGCGAGCAGAATGGTCGGGGGGGCGCTCTCATACCGCGGAGGTGCGAGCAGAATGGTCGGGGGGGCGCTCTCATACCGCGGAGGTGCGAGCAGAATGGTCGGGGGGCGCTCTCATACCGCGGAGGTGCGAGCAGAATGGTCGGGGGGCGCTCTCATACCGCGGAGGTGCGGCAGAATGGTCGGGGGGGGCGCTCTCATACGCGGAGGTGCGAGCAGAATGGTCGGGGGGGCGCTCTCATACCGCGGAGGTGCGAGCAGAATGGTCGGGGGGCGCTCTCATACCGCGGAGGTGCGAGCAGAATGGTCGGGGGGGGCTCTCATACCGCGGAGGTGCGAGCAGAATGGTCGGGGGGGCGCTCTCATACCGCGGAGGTGCGGGCAGAATGGTCGGGGGGGCGCTCTCATACCGCGGAGGTGCGGGCAGAATGGTCGGGGGGGCCCTCTCATACCGCGGAGGTGCGGGCAGAATGGTCGGGGGGGCCCTCTCATACCGCGGAGGTGCGGGCCAGAATGGTCGGGGGGGCCCTCTCATACCGCGGAGGTGCGGGCAGAATGGTCGGGGGGGCCCTCTCATACGCGGAGGTGCGGGCAGAATGGTCGGGGGGGCCCTCTCATACCGCGGAGGTGCGGGCAGAATGGTCGGGGGGCCCTCTCATACCGCGGAGGTGCGGGCAGAATGGTCGGGGGGCCCTCTCATACCGCGGAGGTGCGGGCAGAATGGTCGGGGGGCCCTCTCATACCGCGAGGACAGGAATGGTCGGGGGGCCCTCTCCCGGGGCGGCAGAATGGTCGGGGGCCCTCTCCGGAGGTGCGGGCAGAATGGTCGGGGGGGCCCTCTCATACCGCGGAGGTGCGGGCAAGAAATGGTCGGGGGGGCCCTCTCATACGCGGAGGA